>NC_091834.1:19472515-20132515 GCF_037783145.1 Equus przewalskii | reverse complement strand
AGACAGACTCAAATGAAAAAAATCTTGGTATTCACTGTGCAGCATTAATATGAGATTCAGTTTTCTGAAGATGAGCACAATATTTTATTGTGATATACCACAAACCAGTCCTTAGACATCTCCCTGGATTGATTGGTGAGACACATAGTAGAAGTCGAATCTTGTTGCACCAAGTACTACTCTAAAACAAAAATTTTATAATGTTGACTTTGAGCTTTTTCGATTACAAGTGATACATTTTTACAACTTTTTTTATAAAGGCAAGAAGATGTCCATACTTTTCACCACTTAGGACTACTAAATTTTTTCCGTGTGGGTACTGCTGTGGGTGTATGTGGTTATATCCACACACACAGAGCTTTTTAAAAAATAGGATACTAAACGTATTCCAAATAAACTGTTGTAAAATATTTTTCCATTTAATACTACATGTATCTTTTTATTTTACAAATATACATCAACATCCGTGTTTTAATAACTATACACTACTCAGTTGTAGGAAGTGTTCTAACCATTACCCTCTTGTCTCCTCAAGTTATCTCCAATTAAAAGAAAAAATATTGTTTCCTAAGGCCAGCTGATGGCTCCCATCTAAGCAGTCCCAGAGAAGGTACCTTCCGGCATGCCATGGGGGTACCTTCTGGGTTTGCTGCGTGGGGAGAATCCATCAACACTGCGTCCCCTTCATGCATCAGTCTGTTCAGGGAGGGAGATGTGAGAACGTGTCACAAAGTAGAAAGCTGATTGGGCCCGTGGCTAATGCCCAGAGTAGGCTCTGCTGGGGCGGGGCCTGGGGGCGGGTGGTGGCTAGCCCTGGGAAGTCATCTCACAAATGCAAGCCCGTGTGTCTAGTGTGTCCCGAGGGAGCAAGGGTGAGGGCACCTTCCTGGAACCAGTCCTGCTTCAGCAGCCATCTGCACACTCAGGACAATGGGCATGTTACAGAGCTGACCACACGGAGCCAGAGGACTCTGGATTTGTGTCAACAGGTCTGTTTCCATTTTCACTAGACGCCTATAACCACCTCCCACCCCCACCCGTACCCCCACCCCATGGAACTTTGTTAGGTAATCAGCCTCACTTAGATTTTCATACGCACTCTCAACAGCCCTCCCCTGACATCAGGGCTGCTGCAGGGGTGCGGCCTGTGTGGGGAGTGGGCGTGCACAGAGGGACCTCCTTGCTTGGACTAATGTTTGGTGACAACATTCTTCATAATTTAGGAACAGGGCCTACGTTTCCAGTCTGCACGGGGCCCTGCGAATTCTTGTCTGACATACACTGGGGGTTACTTGCCAAGCTCCCTCAAACTTGCCCAAACTCCAGATTTGCATCTCTTGGGATGAAAAATTAGTGACTTTTTTGTAAAAGTGACTTTGGTTTTAGGCAAAGACCAAAGGAATAATGCAACGACGGGAGGCTGTTTGAGGGAGAGGAAATGCCACCCCCTCCAAGACTGGGCAGCCCCGGGGGTCTTGAAAGGGGCAGCAAAATACCATCCTATCCCCCTTCAATACACGCACGACCATGCTCTGTATTTATTTTTAGACAGTGCTTACTGAGCCCTCTTCTCCCAGGTGGAAGCAGTGCCCAGGGTCAAGCAGACAATGGAATTCAGGCTTGGGATGGTCTCAGCGACAACGGAGTTTATAATCAATAAGAGGAGTTCATCACAAAAGGGAATTAATAACCTGTTTTCACAAGCCTTCACCTAAATGAAAGCCAAGACCAGTAGGCCTGTAAAGGGAGACGCCAAAGAGGATAATTATTTCACAGAAACATACTGTGATTTTTCTATTCTGCTTGGGAAACCCAAATAATTTTAGGCCAGAGCTCAACATATTGATAGTAGTAAGTACACCAATATCAGTAAATAACTGTCACCTGAGCAGTTCTTATAAACATGAATGCTTTTATTGTTTCTTTGGAGCGAGCAGTTCTGAATCTTGCACAAGGGGAAATAGATGCACAGATAAGAGAAGGCCAACATGACAGAGGCTGTCGATGGCTGTCCCTCTCGGAGGGCACAGCCTGTTGTCATAACCACAACTCACCCTCCTCTCCTACTCGGGACCGGTCACTCATCTGGAAGTCTAAAGGCTCTCTCTGTCTTTCCTTCCGTCTCCTTCATCTCTCCTTCTCCTCACCTCCCTTCTTCTCTCTCTCTGGTCCTTCTGATCAAATGGGACTTGCCCAGTTTCCGTTTGATGGAACTGGCATATAAATGACTTTAGAGAACAGGGTATATTGAGGATCAAGAACTGAGAACAGGAGTAAAGCAGGCCCAGAGCACTTCTGGGCCTCCAGCAGACAGGCCAGACAAACTTGGATTTACTGCCAATGCTAACCCTTCAGAGCTTCCCTTGGGGACAGGGGACTTTTTGGAAACACTCTCCCTGACCTCACTGTCCTTTCCTCCTTCCACACCCACGAGGGACTGGAACTTGGCTGTCTCCTGGGGAGGAACATCCAATAGCCCTGGGCAGTCATGGCTTCTGAGCAAGGAGTCTGGGCAAGAGTCCAGGAGGAGTGTCCTCATTTCTACCTGCCAGTGAGCAAGTGACTCGAAGAAGAGCACTTGGAGAGAGCCACTCAAGCCTTCAAGGGCCATTGTCTGTGGGAAGGGCTGGTGGCGGTCCTCAGACCTCCTTTAGCCTCCCCATGCGCCCTCTCTTTCTCTCTAATGAACTCCTCTCTTCACAGTACTTGCTCTGAAACACCCAGGCTTTTCCCCAATTCTGAAAAGGTGAGTCTGGATTCATGAAGTCAAAATTCAAAGGCAGGAACCTGTCAAGAACCACAACTTGATTACTTTTCAAGCTGCCCAAATTAATGGCTATTAAGAACCGCTAAGTACATAGTATAGCAAACTTGCTGTAATGAACTACTACAGGTCACTCAAAATTAGTCCATCCACTGGGAGCACGGAGTACTTCTACAGGCTTTAAAAATGCTAGTTCTTGGAGGTTTAAACAATGTCCACTATCTTTTTTTTTTTCTTTTTAACAAACGCCTTCCCCTTCCTGATTCTGTACAGAGAATTTTCTGTCCAGTAATATTTTCTAACATTTCTTGAGTACTTTATATACGCCAGAAAAAGACGGTAAAGGAAAGGATGCTGGTATTAGTTAGATTTATTGAAGCAACCTACTATGCACCTGGTATTTAACTGCTAAGCCTCAAAGGACAGTGAATGTTGTCCACCTTGTCCACTGTTTCACTTGAGTGCCTGGCACAGTGTCCAAGGTAGACCTAGTATTCAGTACCCCTTTGCTAAATGTGTGTCTTTAACCCTCACAAACTGCATTATTATTATACATAATCCTTATTATTATTTCCATTTTATAGATGAGAAAACCGAGGCTAAGAAAGAAGTAGCCTGCTCAAGGCCACATGTCTGACAGACACAGAGCTGAGATCTGAACCCCTGACCACTGGGTGGTACCACTCCTGCCTGCTAGCACTTGCACAGCCCCGTGCCGTGGCGTAAATTTCAAATGCGTGACAGACAAGGAACAGAAAAGAGGCACGCTCTTTGTGTTACTCTGCAATTAAGGCAAACTTCATCACAACACTTCTACAAGATAGCTAAATTCTGGTTATTTGGTCAAACATATGCTACTGGGTTTTTTTTTTCTCCCTGACGAATGAGGCCGCACTAGTGTTACATTTGGTGTTTTTTCCTTGTGCGCTCAATGGCACTTATTTTGAAGGGGGCACGTACACAGAGGGAACACGGGCCAAGCCTATAATCTATTTAAAATGCCTGAGGTCACACACCTCTTTAATAAAACCCATTATTCTTGCTGAGAAAAAGTCCTTTCGTCTTCACACTGGTAGATTTTATTTTTGCAAATCCATCATATCACTGTGAATTACACTGTATCTTAAAAAAAGAAATGTTGTAAGAGAAAGCTGAGGCAATCTACAGGGTCTTTGTGTCTAGGCAGGGGGACCTTATAGGTTTTCCTAACAACTTGACAAAACAGGTCGGGAGAACATAAAAACTTCGGAGCACTCTTATTTCATTTCTGATTCTTTTCATTTTTCAAAAATTAGCTGCCAATCTACACATTTTCATGATTATTCCACAGAGTATTGCTAGTGCAAATAACAATGAAAAACAAGATTTAAACAGGACAGCAGGGAATCCAATTTGGCTTTCACCCCCTCCCTGCGTATTTAACTGAGCCACAGAAAACTCCTCCAGTGGTTCGTTCTCCTGTGAACCTGCCTTTTGAGGGCAAATTAGCTCAGATGTGCAATTCTGTCCTCGCAATTTTTTCTAGGGGCAGGAACTGATATGCAAAAGAAGAAGAGTCAGAGGGAACTGAGGAAGCCTTTTAAAAACACAGCTAAAACCTGCTGTTTGAAAACCTTCTTAGGAGAGACACATTTGATATAGAAGGAACAGAATCACGAGAATATTTTTAAATGCCGTAATCGAGCCACCTGTTTCAAAGCAAAGTATTAAAAAAAGTGAGATACTGTATTAAAAATTTAATAATAATAGAGAAAATGGAGCTGGAGACAGTTCCCTGTGCTCACACATCTGCTCCCACAACAGGTCCGGAGAGCTGGATTTCAGAGGCCCAAGAACGTCCTGGCCAGGCACACCTGCCATGTCTGTGCTCTCCCACATGTGCATCTCTCACAGAGAAAGAAGGGCCTTCCTCCTAAAGACCTCCTGCACCACAAAACCACCAGCTTCCAAACTACTAACAGTAACCCCTGTTTATTCAGCAACCAGGGTAGAGGCACACATGCTCAAAACTCACACATGCTTTTATAGGACTTTTCCTGATTTTGACCATTATCAGAGGCCACTTCCTAAGTAGCTTCCTTAAATATAAATGGCTTTTTACACTTCATCACTTATCTAAATTTAGAATCAATTTCTTCTACCCTCTTCCCGATTTTAGAAGATTTCATGCATGGCCAGCAGCTGTGCAACAAAACGAGGTACAATAAAAACGAGCCCCATATCTTAGAAAAAGGTAGATTGCCCCAAAATAATGACCTACACAGATGTTCCCTAAAGTGCTGAGGTCTTGTCATTTATCATTAAAAAGTGAAGAGACAGAGGAGCCCACGATCACTGTTTGTGTTCCCATGCTTTTCAAGGTTTTTTTTTTCATTTTTGTAAAAAAAACACATAAATGCGAAGTTATAATTTTAACTAAGTTCTTTACTCAGCAAGGCAATATGCTGTCACAAAGAATACAGTATCTTATCTTGCCTTCTTAGCAGCGAAGTTATCTTAACATACCAGTAGATCATTTCCTGTGGACATGTGAAAACTCACAATTAAAACACTACATGGTAGGGGCTGGCCCTGTGGCTGACTGGTTAAGTTCACGCACTCTCCTTTGAAGACCCAGGGTTCACCAGTTCGGATCCTGGGTGTGGACCTAGCACCGCTCATCAAGCCATGTTGAGGCGGCGTCCCAGATAGAGGAGCTAGAAAGACCTACAACTAAGATATACAACTATGTACTGGGGGACTTTGGGAAGAAAAAAAAAAAGAGGAAGATTGGCAACGGATGTTAGCTCAGAGCCAATTTTCCTCACCAAAAAAAAGCATACCTTTAAAAAAAATGTACAAGGTAGAAAAATCCACTTATATACCCATAACATTACAAAAAATGCACCTGTAATACTGGGGTTTCTATGAGGCCTCTGGACTTGTAGTTGAAGAAGGGGTTGTGTGAGATTCTTTGGTGAAAGCTGTATTTTATTTAGCTCCAAGGAAGTAAAATTATGCAAATCCTCACAGGCATGTCCAGTTGTTTACAAACCCATCCCTACATATTATTAACAATAACTGAAAAGCCATTGCTGATCTGCCCACTGAGGACATTGTCCTAGGTACTGTAAATTTTTTTCATTTTATTTAGATAAGTCTACTGTGTAGCTGTTGTGGAGACAAGATCTACAAATCTAGATACAAACAGAGAGAGAAAATGTGTGCTAGAGCAAACACATCATGGGATTCATTGGTACCCAGACATCTATCTACCCCTTATTCCCTGCAAAATAAAAGGCTGCTTTGGCCCAACCTGTAATAGGAGTGTTTCGTCCTAGCTCCAGAGAGGAGGGAGTGCAGACGTGCTAAGGGCGTGGACTCTCCACGGTAAGGCCACATGGTCTCCAGGCTAATGGGAAATTGTCCCTGAAGGACTTGCATTCTGAGCTCAGTTCTGTTTACAACACTCACAAAACTATATTCAATTAAAATGAGGTAACTTTTTATAAAAACTACCGAAAAATCATCTGTGTTCACATTTTTAAAGTACATTCACAGTATACAGAATATGGATCCACATATCAGCTTCCTTAAATCATAGCTATTTAATGTCTTGGTAACTTCAGTACTTTGGAAATTTGCCTTGTTCACCCCAACTTCAAATGGCTCAGCTGAAGCCACATTCAGCTGTGTCTGAGAAGGGTAGAAGGAAGAATAAATGTAGCAATTATTTGATAACGATGCTTGCTATGGGCAATAAACCACATAATTACAGAAAAGAATATCACTTGATATTTTGAATTGGCTCTTTATTTGGATCAAACTAGCAAGAAAATTTCTATCACAAAATTCTGTCATAGACAGAGAGCTCAGCACTAGTTGTCCTGTAACCCAAACCTGGAAGGATCCTGAAGATGAAATGTCCAACACCATAGAACAGGTAACAAGGTCCATATGAATACGATATCCTAGTGAGTATCAGGTCCAACCAGGATTGCGTGGAGCACATTCTGTAATCCACAACTTCTAGCCTACAATGTGCTCATGCAAACCCAGGGGGTGGGGGGTGTCATCAGTAGAACCTCACAGAAGCTTACAAGTTCCTCATTTTAGGGCTATGAAAATTGGCTGTAATGGGGTAGAAAATGTTCATGTCCATGAGATAGAAAATTACAGGAAAATTCACTTTAAACACTATAGGCAGATTTTTCTGCAGCCCTTAAGTTCAAATTATTTATTTTCAATGTTTTACTTTAAGCGTTTTTTTTTTTTAGCAAATTACATTTCCTTTATAAAAGCCTTCTTTGCTCTAAATTAAATCGAAAATTCTTTAAATTCAGGGAAACATATACAACTCCAGACAGAAGTGAGAAAACACATGTAGAAAAGCATTAGCAATTTCCAATCACTTTTAAATGGTAATTAATTGACTTATCTCTAACAACCTGAGATAATTAGCAGTAAGATTTTAATTTAATGAAGTAGGATATACACTTCATCAATATTTTCACTGTGGATCTCTTTGAATATCACTTTAATGTTCTGCCCTACACAAAACTCAGCACAAACGGAAAGAAAAGGTCACTTTTTCAGGCTAAAAGTGGGACTTGCGCCAGGGGGTCTCTGGCTCTCTCATTTCCATTAAAAGCATGGGAGGACATTTCAGAGTGCTTCAGAAGTAAGATTATAAAAGATCAATTCCTCATTTTCATTTCTCCTAAAGATTTTAAATTCAACATTTTTCCCATCAGGTCTATAGAGGTATCTTATGTGCTATTTCACTTGCTTCAAGTTTGCCAGTGAAATCTCATTTGACAACAAAAAATTACCAAAAACTGATGAATCAATATTCATAGTAGAACTCCTAGCTTTAGAAAAGGACTCTAATCCAAACCATATTGTTTAGTTTTAAACAGTTTCAAAACAACAGAAAATGCTTTAGAGTGTGATTTTAATATGTGATCTCAAAAATGCAGCATACAAATCTATTTTAGTAAGTATAAGGTCATTTAAAAATACTTTATGTAGCTCTTAGTTCTTCAATAGGCTCTTTAAAACCCCACTTGTGAAAGAAAGAAGGAAGACGGGGGGAAGACAGAGAGAGAGAGAGAGAGAGCGCTAGGGAGAAGGAGAAGAAGAAGAAAGGAAGGAAGGAAAGAAGCAGGGGAGAGGAAGAATGAAGGAACAATGCTGGGTTCACCCCCACATTCTTATCACACGCTAGAAGCCTGCACCAACCCTACCTCCATTATAGCTAACTTTTGGCGCGAAAATTGCAGGAAGAGAGTCAGATTTCTTTCAGCAGTGAGCTGATTGCTGAAGAAAAATGAACCATTGCACACTTGAATGAGAAAATATGAAGAAGGCACTTTTCCACTAATTAGGGCCCATTTTAAGCAATTCGTTAAGCCATGGCCCCGCGCCACTAGCTATCAGGAGGTGGAGCATGGGAGAACCCGAAAGCAGAGAGTGCAAATGGAGCATAATGATGCTCTCCATCACCCCAAGACAGACGGCAGGAGGGGTGCAGGGCAGGTGCTGGGGGGCAGGCCGCCCGCTGCTGAGACACCATGCCACTGGGAAGAGAGGGCACACTGGCTATTCCCATCTATGCAAGCGCAGCAAAGAAACTGTGTGGCACTCACCAGTGAGCCTGCGCCTCCCAGAGACCAAAGGGGTGCTGCCTTTCCCACACAAATCCCGCCTTTGAGGATTGGGGTCTTCGGACCCTGGGCCAGACAGAGTCCCCTCAACTCAGCCACCTAGGAGGGACCCTGCTGCCCGGGTGGCGGGGCCGGCTCCTCTGCCACCGCCTTCACACTCCACTGGGGCGGAGAGAAAGGTGGAACCATTTGCCAAATATGCAAAAAAGGAGGGAAGATAGATTTCTCTCAGGAAAACATAGGCAGGAAGGGAGCCTGTGCTTCCGGTCCTGACCAACATGGGTTCAGAGATTATTAGGACGTCTGATTTGACAGGCTTGTGGTGGAAGAGGGCCTCTTTTAGTCAACAGCAATTGTGAGTTCCCCAAAGGCAGAAAGGGCCATGGGAGAAGGGAAATGGGGCCAGGTCTGTGATGGGGAAGACAGTGGCCTCCATGCCAGGACTCTGGGTGTTCACCATTTTTAACAGTTAATCACCAGGTGGGTCACTGAAGGCACCTATGGCATCCACCTGTTTATCACAGTAAAATATGAGAAGGAAAAGAAAGTCAACTGAACACATCAGGCCATTGCCTGCAGAATAGACCTCAGCTGCTTCCCCTTCAGACCCTTCTCAGGAGTGACCGCCAGCGACACACAGCGAAGCAGGGCAGGCCCTGCCCACTCCTCCACTTAGAAACTTCCTGCAAAGCTTCTTTTGTTTGCTATGTTTCACTGATAATAACGCAGCACTTCACTCTTAATGTTTCATAAGATCTTAAAAATATTTGTTAGAATATCATCAAACATTTAAAAACTATGTCAAACATAACCTCCTAAAGCAAGGACACTGAAAGTGGCAGGACGTGAGCATATATTACAGGAGATGCAGAAAGATAACCTGAGGTGTGAAGTCATGCATTAAACTTCAAAGCACAGCAATAACGCCACGGGTCTACGTGGAGAAACCAGTGTGAGCATTTAGTCGACACGACACCACGATAAAAACAGTTTTGTTACTGTTGCTATAGTCTGGTTTGGGGTGCTGAAGTCCCTGACAAACCCCTTTCCCATCTCCCTCCTCGTCTGAATTTTCAATGCGTGTGTGTATCATGCCAATGCTCTGAAAGTCGATCTTCCTAAGATCTAGATCCCACACGCACAAGTGCCTCTTTTGAACAAAATAGAATGATCCATCTCAAGGTGTAAACTGGATCAATCGTTCTCCACTTGTAAGCCTCAAAGGATGGATTGCCTGTGGCTTGTCCATCTCCTGTGTGCTCCCACGCAATGGAATGATTATACACACACGTCTGAGGGCTCTGCAAATATAAGTGTATCAGACCAGACAGGGAGCAATGTTAATGGGCAGGGCAGGAGGTGCAGTGACTGGTGGCTAGGAGTCACAGTGCCCGAAAATGCTTGTCATCTTAGAAATAGCAAGGTTGCCAGAGAACCCAAGAGGGCCTTGGTTTGCTCTGTGTGAGCTGGACCCACTGACATGAATCTCCGTTAGAATAAGACAACAAAAACTGAGACTTATTTCACAATGAAATTATTTCATAATTACAAAGATTAGAGGAGGGGAAAATTGCCACTAAATGGTGCTATCCTTGACAAATTCTGGGTTAACTGCAAGTACACTGCATGCACATACAGTATTAGCCAGACACCCGAAGTACTACCAGCATTTATGCCTAAACTCACCATTATATAGGAAAACCCATCTTGTTTCAGTAAAAGGTAAGAAATAAATAAAACCAGAAAGGAGGGGCTTTATTACTCAGGTCGGGTCTGTTTGATGTTAAAACTCTTTCCCACCCTGTCCCCACGGCTCTCTCTCCACACTGCATGCATGCTCAGTGTGTGTGAGTACACTCACAGAATTCTTTATTTCTTATATCTATTAACACACACGCAATCTTGACGTATACATATAATGTGTGCACGTGTGGGGGTGGGGCGTTTCAGAGCATGGCATGTACTAGACAGCACGTATATACGAGTGGTCTCTCAAATTTCAAAAGTTTGACATCTATATTGACAATACGCTACTGCATTAACCAAACGTGAAACACACAAATCCAAATCAAGGAGAAAAATCCCCAGAGCAAAGAACCACCATCCTCAAACTCTCAGTCTCTAGTCAAGGGATGAGGACGCAGTGGCCACCAGCACTGCTGGGCTTCAGATCTCCTGGCCAGGAAATTCGCTACGATCTTAATTTTTCAACAGGGGAAATGGCTTCAAGGACAGCCACAGTTTACATCCTCTCAGAAGACTGCGAAGTTGGTCAAACATGACACAGGCACACTTTTATTGATGGCCCCGTGGGCTCATTCTGTGAGACCAGGATGATGGGCTGACACTCCTGAATCTGGGAGGATGTCTGATTTCCAAGATGTAGCACTTCAGTTAAAATACTGATGAATTAAACAAACAAGCATGGTGGAGTTTCTAAATCTCCGGCCTTCAACTATCACCATGAAACAAAAGGGGAAGAAAACACAACCATCTAACTCGACAAAATGTTGTGGTCATCCCTGGTGGACTTCAAGCCCAGGAAGCACATTATTTTTCATGTAAAAAAGGTATAAACATGGCTGTTCATGGGAAGTTTTCAAATCAGACTCATTAGATCAAACCAGAATCAAATAGGATTTTAAAATGGGACATCATTATTTATATCTGTGTGTACTAGTTATTTTTTAACATGTTCGACATGTTCTATAGTGTAAGCAGGTAGTATTCCTGTCACGGATATTTGTCACTGTTTAAATTTTAAGCCACGTACCACATAATCTGATTTGTCACTGAAACAATTTGGACATATTTAATATAAATAACACTTAAATTATTACTTTGACAATCTCATGTAAAAGATGAGTCCTATTAGCTTCATCAAGCATCTTCAAACAAAGAAATAAATTCAACAGGCTCAGACCATTTCCTGTAGGTTTCTCTCTCCTCTTAACTCATAACCAAAGTGAACCAATCCTTAAAATCATTTAAATTTCCAAGAAAGTTTAAATATAATGCATATTAGATATTTTCAATTTCCATAAATTTTTCTCTTTTAACCTAAGTTGATTTGACTAGTAAGGAGACATTTCTTCAACCACAGTTTGTCTCTCCAAGTTTAAAACAAGGCACCTCAAAGGTGAAATACACGGTCGGGAGCAGGGTGGGAAATTATGAGTGTGCAACCGGAGCGAAGCACACTGCCTTGAAATTCACTCTGGGCGGGCTCTAGCCGGAGGGAGAGAATGGAAACTGCTTTTGAAGGCTGTGCCTGATCAGACCCCATGGAATCATCGCACTTTTCGCTCTCTAGATGCCATACTCCGCGCCTCCAAATTAGAAGCAAAACAATCACCCCTTCACAAGATCCCTTAGGAATCACCAAGGATCCCTGACAAATTTTTAAAATACATTTCAAATGCAGTCGCAAGTAAGCTGATGCCTCATTACTGAGGAGATTCGTAACCTGACAGCCAAAACTGCAGTCAGCAGAAGTACTACTAATTTTACAAACCAGGATAATTCCTATTTTGCAGAAAGCAAGTTCAGACACCATCAAATTGTTTTACAGTATAAGCAAAAAGCTCTCATCTCAAAAACAAGAAAACAAAGCTCTTTATGAATGACTTTATGAAGGCTGACTTCCGTGATCTCACTAAGTTAAGTATACATCAATTTAAATATGACGGCGGGCGGCTCAGAAGTGTCCCACTGCCAGCCTGGTCCTGCACCTGTGGTCACAGCATAAAGTGGTGAAAGCTTTGACAAAAGTCAACGCTCTCACTGTCCCCAGAAAGGAGAGACGGACCTGAGCGAAACCAGGGGTTACAAATCTTACTGCCTTGTCTTTTCTTTCCTTCTCTCTCTCTCTTTTTTTAAATCCACCAGCTACTCCAAGTTTTCCTATTGAAATTCAATTTGAAAACACTCACGTGGATTTGTGCGTCGCACTTTGGGGGCCAAGATTGATCCTCGGGCGCGAAGAGCAACCTTGGAGCCGGGGCTCCCTCTGCCCTGCCGGGCTCGCCCGGGTCGGCCGCCTCGCCGGGGCCAAGCGTCCCGCCCGGGCTCGGCTGCGCTTCGCGGGGACCCAGGCACTGTCGCTGCAGTCGCCGCCCCGGGCGCGGGCCGCGCAGGCACTTGTTAGAGTGCCCTGCTAACTTGGCCGCGGAGCTCTTCCCAGCTTTCTTTCACAACGACTTCCTGAAGTTGCTCACTTGCATTGTTCCCCATTTCGCCGCCACACTCCCCACCCCCCGCTGGCTCCGATCGGGCTTTCCTGCTCCCGGCCGGCCGGCTGCCCCGCGCGCACAGCGCCGCCCACGGGCCACGCACCTGGGCCCCTCGGCGCCGCGCCCCCTCGGGCCGGCGCTTTGCCACCTGCGGCCGCCCAGAGCAGCGGCGGCTGGAGCGCGCGCCCGCCGCACCACAAACTTTGGGATTGCACACACTGCGGTCCCAGCTCGACCTGCCCCGCAGCCTCCCTGCCCCGCGCGTACGCCTGGGCCCTCGTCGGGCTCGCTGCTGTGGGACACAGAGCGGAACGGGAGGGGGGCGTGGAACCAGCCGCGGAGCGGGACTCGGAGCGGGACATCGATCGGGACGCGGAGCGGGACATGGATTCCGGCGCAGAGCAGGGCGCGGAGCGGGACTCGGAGCAGGGCACACAGCCGGGCGCGCGGTCGCCGCCACCCCCGCCACCGGGTCGCCTGCTCGCGCGGAGCCGTCCCGACCGCAACTCCGGGGTCGCGCGCACAAACTTTGCCGCGGCGCGGGGCTGGACCTCAGTGCCCCACGGGCGCCGGGGCGGCGGCGAGTGCGGGCCGTACCTGCTGGCGTCACCGCCGGCTGCAGCCCGCTCGCCCGCGCCGGGCCCGCTCTGCGCGCCGCCGCCACCCCTGCGCGCTGCGCGCCCGGACCCTCCCTTCGCCGCCGCTCTTCCTCATTCCAGCGCCGCATCGCACCGCAGCCCCGCACGGCAGGCGGTGGCCGGCGCTCTGCGTCCTGGGCCGGGTGGTCGGGTCTACCACCACGCTGCGGGACCCGCGCTTAACCCTTGGGGGCCCGGCGCGGGCGACGCGTGCGGGGCAACCAAAGGGGATGCGCAGTACCCCGGCCCTGGCACCCTGCGCCCGAGGCCGCTCGTTCTGACACCCGCATGCTTGCCCCCCAGGGGCGACTCGAGGGACACAGGACAACGCGAAGCACTTTTCCCGGGGTCTTGGGGCGTCCACTGCCCGCCCAGCTCCACTTCCCTTGAATTGGGGCCACTTGGCTCCCAGGTTCTGACTGCGACCCCAGGTTATGAGTGCCCACCCGAAGAGGGGTGGGAAAAGTTGATCCTCCGCAAGTGAGGGAAGGTGCGATTCACTTTCCCAGACAACCAATGGAATACCTCTCGTCTCTCTTCCCTCCCACTTGCTTTCGGCAGAAGTTAGGATCTCGCCTTCCATCTTGGCCTGTGTGCCCACCCAAGTGTGAAAGGGCGGCAGCGGGAGGAGGTGACACCGAAGGCAATCCTGTAGCCCTGCTCCGCCGCGCTTTGCACCTCTCCCTCCCTGAGCCCAGAAGCGCGAGTGTACGGCGCTGTGTGTCTCAGTTACAACAGGAATGCCGGCTCTGACAGCGCACCTCTTCACACTCTACAAGGAACCCATCATTCTGATTAGCCAGGCCCCACCCGAGCAGGAGCCAGGCAAGAGCATTCAGTTTGAGCGCAAGAGGAAAAATCATGAAATCAACACATCTATCCAAGCCCCCTCAGGCGCTAAAGGAGGGACTGGGATGAAGGAGCCGCGGCCTCTGCCCTGCAGGACTGGCAGGGGCACATCAGTAAGAAGCAAAATAAAAGCCAGAGCCGCCCTGTGAAGGAGAGACAAGACCTCTGCTTAGCTGGAGGAAGGCGGGATGAAGTCCCGCGGGGAGAGTGAGGAAGGGGCCTGGGCCTTGAGGGGGACAGGATGTGCAGGCCTTCCAGGACAGGGGACAAAGGAACATGCGGAAAATGTCACTTCAGAGCAGTTGAGTGTGGCAGCCGCCAGGGAAGGCTGTGGCCTGACTGAAGCGGCTGCTGGTGGCAGGCCCAGGCACGCGTTGACCTGCTTTGCCTGGTGCCATCCTGGGAGAAATCTCTTCTACCCTCCATGAAACACAAACAGCATCTGGTCGAATTCTTCCTGGACTGCTTATGGAACACCTACCACTCAACTGGTCCTGAAAGAAAATTCCTCTGTGCTGAGCCTGAGTCAGTTAACTCCCTGCTTAAAGGCAGAGGAGGTGGGGCTAGTAAAGGTTTATCGGTTTAAGTCTTAGTCCTCCCCTTACCTGCATGACCTTGGGCAAGTTATTGAGCCTCATCTTCCTTATCTGCAAAAGAAATAAATGCTACTTCATCTTCAAGAGTCCTTGTCAGGATTAAATGAGACCGTAAACACAAGGTGCAAGGCCCAGGGAGGCCAAAAATGTTGTAATGGATGGGTCGTGTGGCACCTCTCTCTTGGATGGTGCAGCACCCTGAGGCCACAGGCATGTCTCTTTAAATGTGTGCTGTGGTCCCCACAAGTGGGAATCAAGCATGGTCCTCCAGCCAACGCAGACCCTCCTGAAGCAGAAGAGCATGAGGCTAAAAGCCCAGACAGTTTGGCCTGTGTAATCTTAATCGAGGTCCTTAACCTCTCTGAGCCTCAGTTTCCCCATATATAAATTGGTGGTGATTATATAAACTACCTCATGGAATTGTTTATGGATTACGCAGATCGCATGTGGAAGCTCTTGCCATATGCCTAGCAGAGGGGAGGACTCTGTATTAACTATTCTTTATTATTAACCCTGCTAACTACCAGTGTCCTGTTGAGACAGGGAGCAGACTGAGTAGAAAATCTGGCTCCACATCCCGCTGCCTCTCACCCCCAACAGGTGGAGCAGAAGAAATTCAGGTTATAGCCTGGCGTCTGTGGATAGACACCGAGGGACCAGAGACGACACTTAAGTCAACAATAAAAGCACATTGGAGGGGCACACATATCAGGGGCAATTGAAACATATGCGATACTTAAAAAAAATTATAAGTCTAAAGTCATTTTTGTTTCTTTAGCAAATATGCATATATATTGTCTTCATATTGTTAGAGTGTTTAATAAAGTCTAGCTTAGTGTATTCAGACAATCATTGCTAAATTACCAGTTTTTCTTCTTTTGAGATGAGGTCAAAATAGTAAGGAGCACCTTATAGAATTAATCAAAGGCTGCTTATTTGGAGCTTACTCTAATAAGGAGTCAGCTACCGGCACTTCTGGCAGACACTGGAAGCAAGTTTTAAAGGCAAGGGGGCTTTGTAGAGTCTAAGGATCATCGAGGTGATATGATCTGGTGAATAGTTTTTTTCTTACTAGCTGTGTGAGTCTTGGCAAGTTACTTATCTCTGAGCTTCAGTTTATTGTTTGCAGAGCATACCTACTTTACAATGGTATTGATAGAATTAGATGAAATTAAAGGAGATGATATACATAATTAGTTATTATTATAATTGTATTTTTCTTCAATTTTAAAAAATCTGTTAAACGGCAACAAATGAGCAGCCTTTTTTTCCTCCAGCAGTTGGGAAACAGCAAGAATAATTTTAAGTACCGGGAAAAGCTTTTTGTAAAAAAAAATTTCTGTTATCTTTTACAGTGTTAAACTAATACAGAACTTATGTATTTTTGTTTGAAAAGGAATATGAACACACGGAGAAAGACCTAGCACTGGGATGAAACTTTTGCAACAAAGATTCTACTTCTTAGGTTCCGTTTTTCCAGTTTCCACCATCTCCAGCTTCTGCGTCTGCTGGTTTTGAAAACTAACAGTTGCCGGCCTGGGGCAAGGTTCTCGACTCCTTTCCTCGGGGCTCACTCCTTGCACTTGGCTTTTCCTAACCACAGACCACTGGCTCCCACCTACTTCTGGAAGTGAAGCAACAGGGCACAGGGGAGAGTGGGCAAGCTCACACAGAGCCAGGACCTTCCAGCTGGCAGTGGCTGACTGGGAGACGCCCAGTGAGCCAGAAAGAGACCCTTCAGGGCGCTCCATTTCCTGCAGCGTTGATAAGGCTCTCTCTGGAGCCTTGCTGAGTCCTGGCTTTGAAACCACAGAAGTTTAGTAGCTCTGCTGATCATTCACATCTCTGCCTCCAGATTTTGAATTAAGGATGTGCTGCAGCTGACAAACAAATTCTTCCCGCTTTATGATAATTCTTTCACGTTATTCCCATTGGTATTTGTAAGAAGAATACACTTTGATTCTCAAAATGGTGATTTTTATCAATATCATTTAGAGATATTAGAAGAGATTAGAGATTTAGAAATATTAGAAGAGATGTTAGAAGAAATTGAAAAGCAAACTGAGTCAGATAGAGTGATTTAAAGAAGATATATTCACCCAAAAAGCTTTCTAATGAAAAGCTTTTGAAAATTTTTTTTTTTTAAAGATTTTACTCTTTTCCTTTTTCTCCCCAAAGCCCCCTGGTACATAGTTGTATATTCTTCGTTGTGGGTCCTTCTAGTTGTGGCATGTGGGACGCTGCCTCAGCGTGGTTTGATGAGCAGTGCCATGTCCGCGCCCAGTATTCGAACCAGGGAAACGCTGGGCCGCCTGCAGCGGAGCTCACGAACTTAACCACTTGGCCACGGGGCCAGCCCCCTGAAAATGTTTTGAGTGAGTAAAGGGAAAGTAGATGTTTAACTGACCTGAACAGATCAGAATAAAGAAAAACAGAGAGGTAGGTGTCAGCCTCCAGTCGATTCCACTGTGTGGGAATGGGATTAGAACACTGTTTGTGGAGGTGCGAAAACTTCCGGTGGCATGTATTCATTCATTTATTCAAAGAGCATGCATTCATTGAGAGCCTACCGCAGCAGGTGGGGTTTGAGAGACAAGTAGTCCCAATAAAGCGTAAGTTCTGGTCTTATCCCTTAAGAGGCTTCCAATCTAGTAAAGTAGAAACAGTTGCATTTCGATGGGAACCATGTCATGGTAAATTCAGACATGAAGCTTGTGGAACACAGAGGATGAAGCCACTAATTTGCCAGATGTGAGAAAGGCTTTGTGGACACACAGAGGGAAGAGAAGGAAGAACATAGAGGAGGTGTAAGGAAGGCCAATCTTCTCCACACGTGGGGGATAAAAAGAGCTTTCTCAAAAGAGGGACTTAACCAAAGATGAATCGTAGTATTCTGATAATCCCCCTATTGAGCCCAGCTCTGTGAAGGGCATTTCCAGACACAATTTCGCCATCTAACAAGGCAGCAAAGCCAGCATCGCGGTACCAATTTTACATAGGACCCTAAAGCTCAGAGACCGTGGCTGGCCCCGGGTTTGAAGGTTAAGTGACAGACTGTGGCGCCAAACTACTTAGATTTGGTAGCTTGGCAAGTTACTAGGCTTCTCCATGCCTCAGTTTCCTCATCTGTAAAATGGAAATAGTAATGTGATAATAACAACAAGCAAAGGACACTGCCACCGTCCTCAGGAATGTTCCCGGTCTGGGAGTTAGTGCATGGTAAGCATACTTAGACGGATCCCAGGCAGGTACTAAGCACTGGATAAGTGTTTGATATTCAAAGTATTCAGTTTCCAAGGGGTTGGTCTGGGACCAGTTGAGCCCCCTGCTGATGCCCTGTTTCCAAGCAAAGAACTGAGAGCACACACTCCAAGACTGATTCCTTTAAGAAATCCTTCTCCAATTGATGGGAAGCATTTCCTGCCTGCTGTCTTTCAATTTTATGTTTCCCCTAAGGCCAAATTGGCAATCTTGGCAGCCCCAGTCTTGGTAAAGGGATCAGATGGGCACGTCCAGGAAAGCTTAAGGTTTGTGAATGGCCTTTCCAATCTGTAAAGTACATAGACATTTAGTCTAGTTATTTTGTATTGTCATAGCAAATTTCTCTTTTCAGTGTTATTAAATCATAAATCTTTCCTGTTCAGTCTTTAAAGGAAGTGGGGCACTTTTGGAGAAGGGTTTGAACTGTGGGACTCTACAGTAGAAAGTGTCCTAAAAATGTTGGCATCTCTCCCCATAGAAGGCCCCACACAAGGTCACTGTAGGCACTTAGTTGAGTTGCTTCACCTCTCTGAGCAACACATCCTCATCTCTGCAACAGGGAAAGTCACTACTGCTTCTTGGAGTTGGTGGAAAGATTAAACAAGAGCATGACTATAGGTCTTCAGTCTTAATACCTGGTAATCAGCCTTGGTTCCTCTTTCCTTCCATTCCCCTGAGTAGAAGCATCCACAAAGATTCTTGGAAGGTGACGTCTAGCCGAAAGCACATAAGGAAGAAGAGAGTTTGCTTGAAAGGTGTTCACAGATTTGCAGTTGGGACTAACCTTGACCTAGTTGCAAACAGATCATTTCTTTATTGGAGGAGAGCTTGCAAGAGTTATCTCGAAGGGGTTGGTACAAAGTCTGGCTGGTTCCAGGAGCATTAAGTGAGCATTTATCCAGGGCTTTTAAGTTTACAAAAAACTTCCATAAACATTTCATTCGAACCTGATGATATCAGTGAGGTAGATATGCAGGAGGCCACAGTGGCCTGGTTTTGCCCTGTGTCATTGGCTGCTCTTTCTCATTCTCCTTCCTAAAACCCAAGAGCTCCCAGGTCAAGGCCCTGAAGATAGTTTTCAGTGTCACCTCTATACTGACCTCCCTCTGAAATCAGGACTTGAGCTTCTAGCTGTCTTCTCAATACCATTACCCAGGGGCCTAATTGACATCTCATATCTACCATATCCCCAAACTGAATCCCTGATTTTTCCCCTCAAAACTGCTTCACTGTAGCCTTCTTCATCTTGTTGAATAGCAACCGGAAATTGCTCAGGCCAAAAACCTTCCTGATGCCTCTTTCTCTTGCCATGCAATCCATCAGGCCCTCCTGTTGGCTCTGCCTCCAACAGGTACCCATACTCCAACTTCCTCCCACCTTCTTTGGAACCACACCGGTCCAAACTGCTGTCAACCTTCATCTGAAAACTGCAGAGCCTCCTATTTGCTCTCTACTTCTGTCCTTGACCCTAACAGTACTCAGAGAAAGCCCTAAACAAAGCTAAGTCAGATTGTGCACTTCTTTGCTGGATGGCATGCCAGCTTTCTTAGAGTAAGAGCGGTTGTCCTACAAGGACGTAAGAGTTGAGGACATAAGAGAGGTAACATCCTCACCTCTCTTCTCCTACAACTCGCATCCAGCTACTTCCTGTCCCTCTTGCTCCCCGGTCTTCAGCCACTTTGCTCTGCTTTGCCATTCCTCAAGTGCTCGGGATGGCTCACTGCACTTCCTGTTCTCTAGATGCCCGCCTGCCTGCCCTCTCACCTGCTTCAAGGCTTTGCTTAAAGGTCATCTTGGCTCCAGATTGTCAGTGCCCACCCTCCATAAAACTCAGCAACCCCCTCCCAAGCATCCCTCTTCTCCTCTTTTCACATTTTTCCATAGCACTTACCATCTTCTAACATGCTGTATAATTAACACTTGTTTTGTTTACTCTCTATAAAGACAGAGCTTTTTTCTTTGCCTGTTTTGTTTCCTCAGTGCCTCGAGCGGTGACCAGGACACTCAGCAGATATTTCTATTTATTGGTATTACTTTTGAAGGGTTTACCTGACTTTTATAACTCAGAAAAAAACAATTTTGTTTCATCACACAACAAGAAGTTGTCATAATGGGTTTCTGATCTGCACAGAAGCTGTGTTTTCCTAGCGTTGTAGCTGGAAGGAGCTACCTTCTCTTTCTGTCCTTCTGTCCATCTGGAGTGCCAAGCTCAGGCACATTGCAGCATTGTTTCCTCGTCTGTTTAATGCTCACTTAGCAATGATGACTGCAGCACAGAACGTTCTGCATTTCATTCCTTCTTGGGTCTATATAAAAATGGACAATTTAGTTTACCCTATCCTTACACGTGCATCATTCTGTTCATTTTCAAGCTATTTTCCAAAAAAGAAGCAAAGAATAATTTAAAAATACAGCACTTCAGAATCATAATGAACTTTCCCTAATCCTGTTCTGGTTGTATGGGGCAGTTATCTTAAGTGAGTTGATACCTCTTTATTTCTGCAGGATAAGACACAGATTATAATTTAGTAAGATCAGGAGTCAGTTTTTCTCTAAGTTGGTGATTTAGAATTTATTTAAAGATGTAATGTATTCTGTAGCTACTCACAGCCCAATGGCTATTTGTTCTTTTAATATTTACTCATAATATTCTTATTACTTGCAGATATGTTTTTCTAATGAAGAAAAAGAACTCATTTTCTATGATATGCATCTCAGGAACTGGCAACTTTATTTCCACTTCAGAGCTCAAATACACAATTTCCTTTAGCTTAAACAGTGTTTTGCAATTAAACTGAAGAGTTGACTTCTCATTATAATATGCCTTTATTTTCTATGATTATATCTCATAAACATTTTATGCCAGGCAGCATGTTTCCAATACATTGCATTGAATGACCCTGCATTTTGGGAGAAGGAATAATGTTATCTTGATTTATAGATGATAGCAAAGGCTACTGTTGAAAACGGAACATGCAGAACGAAGATCTCATTCTTCGGGGCAGGTTGAGACAGGGGATTTGTATATACTGATAAAACAAATACCTACAGTCAGGAACACATTCCATGGTCATCAAAAAACCACAAACCAAGTGACCAACCTGGGTATAGGATCGAAGGATTTGGCTCCATTAGCTAAGCTGTAGAGCACAGATATGCATTTATGGATCATTTAATCAATATTATGGATCAGCAGAACCTGTATGCTAGTTTAATTATCCTATTGTTAGACTATTAATTGTAAAGAAAAAGTCATTTCCATCTTGCTTTTACCCCTCCAGCTTGTGAAGAGCCCTTTGCTCACTTCCAAGGGCAGATTTTGGCCCTTTGGATTCCAGTGCCATTAAGGCCATAAAACAGAGCGTTGCACCAAATGATTGATGCCATTGGAGCTGGGCTACCTGATGCAGCAGAGTTCTCAGAGCCAATCCCATTGCAGCGGTCGATAATCATACACTTAGCAGTTGACACTCCACTACAGCAGCGCTTCAGTCATCATCACCGAAGCACACCAGACTCAGCTCTCCCAGCACACATTTCTTGTCCACTCCTGGGGCTCCCGACAACTCAGTGAGAGCTCCAGGCACGTAGGGTAGGAGTGCAGCGGCATGCGCGGTACTCAATCATTTATATTTGTGTGGCTTTTGAGCTAATCAGCAAAAAGTCCTCATCAATCTTCTCCTCCCCGGCAAGTTGGATCACATTATTATTCTTATTTTGTAGATGAGGAAACTGAGGGAAAGGAGCCTCTAAAAGTGAGGAGATTGAAAAAAAGAAATAAAGCTGCTTCTTGATGACTTGAAAATAATATTTGACATCTGATCTTCTAACAGATGGTACTGAGGGTTTTCACTACATGGCAGGAATGGCATCTTATGGAGATGCTCACCAGTGCATCAGGACAGCACTGCTGCTCCACTGTGATGATTCTATTTTACTCTCCAGTTTTTTTTTTGTTTGTTTTAGCTAAGGCTCGGCAAGCTGATCTATGTAGAAAGGCCAACAGGACCAATTTCCTGCTCTGCCTCCCCTTGATTGAGTTAGATGGAGAAGTGCCCCATGGTCACTGCCCATGGAGTTGCCAAGACTCGGTCTTCGTAGCTTTGCAGTAATAAACGACGATACATGTAGAAAGAGAGCACTGCGTGCCTTGCTGCTTTGCTTCCTTCAGGATAGGTTTGCACTAGAATCATTTCCTAGGTCTAATAAATTTAGGAGCCTCCCACAGTGGAGCTGACAGCAAAGGCAAAAACTGTCAACCTGCCTCCCCCCCGTGATGGAAAACTTCTCAAGGTTTTCCCAGCAGTGCATTAGGCAGCTCTGTAAGAACCCACTGTTGTGCACGTTTTGAGACTTCACATCTTCCATTAACCAATTCTAAGACAGAAGACCAGTGTCTTTATTTCCCATGTTGTTGAAGTACTTTACATAGACTTTAACCCAGTTGCTAAATTGCTTGAATTTGTTAAATGTACAAAAGGGCCTACTCCCCGTTGATGGAGTAAAAGTAGATGTTTGATTAAGTAGGTAGCTAGATGTGCTTTTTTTTCCCCATCTGGATGTGTTAAGGGGGTATGTTTGAAACTTAGCACTCAGTTCATGCCTTTTATAAGGGGAGGGAAGAGGGTATTTAACAAGGTTAATAATGACAGAAGGAGGAATTGACACCACAAAGAAAAAGAATCATTCTAGCATTTCATGACAGTTCAAAGACAGATGTCGTTGGTTAAGTGAGAATCTCGTAGACGTGGGGGTAATATACACCTTATATGCATATGGATTAGTGAAAGCAGACTGTCAGATCGGTGAGTGTAAGATTGTCAAATATGAGACATAGCTGCAGAAAATCTGGAGAACTACTTACTATTTATTTCTTCGCTTAAAGACTCAATCCTGTTGTCTTTTCACAGACAAAAGACCAAGTAATTTAAGGACTGAGGCAGGTCAAGGGTAGGATGGGATTGGAGCGTTATACTGGGCCCTCCTGAGGACGTCAGGGTTAGTCACCTATTCTCATTTGAAGTATGTTTTTCCTTTTAATCATGTGCACACCATTCCCTTTTGTTTCAGTAAACTTTAGTTCATCCAACAGGGCCATATCTAATTCCATCTTCCTGATGTCCAAGATGAGGGATTCTAGAATTGCAATTGATGAGACCCCAGATTGAACAAATTATTTTCAAAGTCCCTTGGAATTAGTTTGATAATGGCAGTCAATCCTGCCAAGATGATTTGAGGCTCTGCCATAGCACAGGATGCTTTAGAAAGGCATCGCTGGCCTTCTGAGCCTTGGTAGAGGTGGGTAGATGGAGAGTGTTACCAGCCAGAGTTGGTTTGGTAGATGGAGAGGGTCACTAGTAAGAGGGAGGAGACCTGGTTTTGGTCATCCTTCTCTCTCCAACCTTGGGCAAGTCATTCAGGTCACCTTCCTGAGCTCCGGTTTTTTCATTCATAAAATGATGGTGGTTGTCAAGATGATCTCTATGATCTCTCCTGAGACTTCCTGACTTGGTTTTGGCTTTGGCAATATATTTCTGTGGGCTGGCATGGGACTGGGAACAGCCTTGGGGAGAAGCTCTGCTGGCTTTTGCCCCACTACCTCTAAGTCTACCCTACCTCTGCCTTTCAGTGCCATGCCATCTCAGAGGGTCCCAAGCACTGAGGGCTAACTCTGGTAAAAGCAGCCAGAACTTATTACACTCTCAAACATGCACAAACACAACCACCAATCCAATCACCTATTAACCTATAGCGACTAAACCCCTTTGGCCAAACCTGGATGTTTCGACTTCAGGACTGTGTGAGTAGGAGAGAAGAAGTTAAGAACTCTCCTAATGTGAAGCACAAATAAAACAGATGCATGCTGGAGATAAAGATCCACCTGACTTTGATCTTGTAGTGCCCTTAGAGAGAAGTTTTATGTTTCTTGCTGGCAGCAGGAGTTTCCTTGGAAAGTCCTCCTGAGTAAAAGATGAGAGACACCTGGCAAAGACCAGGACTCTTGGGAAAGGCTGCTTGCTGCATTAGCAAGAGAAATTTAAGGAAGATGAGTTAATGTGGGACTAAAATAAGTATATTGATCTGGGGAAAATCCTGAACTCTGCTGTGAGTTAGGCAGTTGGGTAAGGGGGGAATGCTTTGGGGAAAACCCATAACTTCCCCAAATGCCTATGTAAATGCCTACAACATGGAAAATTAGCAGGAAGACCTTGAGATCTCAGCACCCACTATCACTTCAACTGGAAATATTGAGCTGTAACTGGGGAGAGGTGGTAAAAATAAGAATTACAACTCCCTTTAGGTTCAAAGGCCTACAATCATCTGATGCTCAAAAAAGAGAATGTGATGAATGTGTAGAGAACATCAGAGTGAAGCAAAAAATCCTTTGTAGGAAAAAAGAATCCAATAAGAATTGTAGAAATGTGTCCAAGAAACTATGCAAAGCAAGTAGATGAAAGTGTCTCTGGTTAAATAGGCAGAACAGCTTAAGAAAATGACATGGGGGGTATTTTGAAATAGATATATATCACCCATAAAGATTTTACGTGGTAGGTGAAATTTTCTTAGTATTAAAGATAGATAAGTTGGGAAAAGGGCACATAGTTGTGTATCAAAATATCCTTGTTAGAGATGCATACTGATGTGTTTATGGGTAAAATGAGCTTTGCATTAAAATACTCCAACAAAATGACAACAACAACAATAATAATAAATAAAGAGAGCAGTTGAGAGATGGAACCCGCTTCGTAATATCTATGATTGTCAATGCTGAGTGATGGCTACATGGTGATTTGTTACATGATTCTCTCTGTTTTTGAGTATACTTGAACATTTCTCTGATAGTGCTTTTTAAGAAAGACAGAAAACAAGAAGACTGTTATTTAAATACAAATGCTATTTTGAGATAATATTTGCGACGACTGTGAAAGAAGGGCTGCATTTGCTAATATATAAAGAGCTTTTACAAATTAGTAAAAGAATAAAAAGAAATGTCAGTAAATAATGCGAAAAGAACTTATTATACAGTTTAAAAAAGAAACAAAACAGCTACTGAATGCAAGAAAAATATTCAATTTTAGTAGAGGTTAAAAAGTGGAAATTAAAATAAATTGTGAGCTATGACTTTTTATTTACCACTCCTCAAAGATTGTTGTCAAGGATGGGAGACATTGGGACTTGTTGGTGGCATTCATAGGGTGGCTTAGAGGACAGTTTAGCATTCTTATCAATATGAATCAAAGCGTAAAATGTGTAAGACTTTTTACTTTGCAACTTCAAGAAATGCATGCTCAAGAAATAGGTGTACATGCGTGTGTTTAACCTTGTTCGTTAGAATGAGGTTTTTTCAAACAAAAATTAGAAACAAACTAAATTTTTCATAACAAGAGGAAATAATATTTGATATATTCATACGAATGAGTAGTTTGGAGCTGTCAAAGTAGATGATGTATGTCTAATTTCTGAGATGAAAAGATACCCACTATGCGTAGTTGAGTGACAATTCAAGTTGAAGGATAGTTTTAAGTGTTTCACAGGTATTTCATACATATATCTAAAGATTATTCACTAAAATGTTCACATTACCTGTGAGTGAGAGGTTCTTGAGAGATTTTTATCTTGATAATTAAATTTTCTTTAATCTTGATAATTTTCTATATTCTTTGACTATACTACATTACAATTTGTTAGTAATACTTAATATTATTAATAAAGCTATGTGCATTTAAAAAATGTAGTTGAGGGGCTGGCTGGGTGGTACAGTGGTTACGTTCACACGTTCTGCTTCCGCAGCTCGGGGTTCACCGGTTTGGATCCCAGGTGTGGACCTACGCACCGCTTGTCAAGCCATGCCATGGCAGGCATCCCACATATAAAGTGGAGGAGGATGGGCACGGATGTTAGCTCAGAGCCAACCTTCCTCAGCAAAAAGAGGAGGATTGGCATCAGATCTTAGCTCAGGGCTAATCTTCCTCAAAAAACAAAATAAAATAAAAAATATATTTGAGGTAACTCACATGATCCGCTTCATTGAATTAAGAAAGTATAATAAGAACTCAAGTTGGGTCAAAGTTATGTTGGAAACTGCCATATAATAATTGATTTTTTCTTAGGGGGAAAGAGAATACATAATAAGCCAAGTCTTTTGAAAATTAATTTAAATTGAGAGATAAATGAGTCAAAGAGTGTTGGATGCAGACATTTTGATAGTCTGATTATTGACTTCATTGGGAAAATGAAAGACTGAATTTATTGCACAATAATAAGTAAAATCCAGACCTACAGAGTTTAGAAAGACATATAAATATATCTCCAAAAGCATTTAAGGTGAATCTATCACACAACTTGAACCCAAAGAAGACATGTACATGTGGAGGCCAAATTAACTGAAAAAAAAGTAGATGTACTTTTCAACCACTATAAAAAATGAAATGCTCCTTAAGAACATGAAATGAAGGTGAGAAACATTCTAACTCCTCATTACCATACTGAAGAAGCTTAAAACAGAAAAAAATCTGTTTTTACACAATGGAAGCACTAGTTTCTCAGATAAAATTAACTAGTGAAACAAATTTAAATTATACTTTGGAAGCATTCATTGTCTTTTTTTAAAGCACACATAACATAAAATTTATGTGATAACCAATTCAAAGTGTACAATTCAGTGCCATTAAGTACGTTTATGATGTTGTGCAACCGTCACCACTATCTGTTTCTACAAATTTTTCGTCACTCCATCAAGCAGTCACTCCCATTCAGCCCTTCCCCCAGCCTCTGGCAACTACTAGTCTGCTTTCTATCTCAATTGATTTGCCTATTCTGGACATTTCATATAAATGAGATCATACAATATGTGGCCTTTGGTGTCTGGTTTCTTTCACTTAGCACAATATTTTTGAGCATAATGTCCATCCATGTTGTGTCAGTATTTTATCCCTTTTTATTGCTGAACAATATTCCACTGTATGGCTATTTTGCTTATCCATTCATCTATTGATGAAAATTTGGGTTGTTTCTGCCTTTTGTCTCATGTGAATAGAGCTGCTGTGAACGTTTGTGTACAAGTTTTTGTTTGAACATCTTTTTGAATTCTTTTGTGTATATGCCTAGGAGTGGAATTACTGTATATGGTAATTTAATGTTTAACATATTGAGGAAATGCTAAACTGTTTTCCAAGTACCTGCACCACTTTAAATTCCTACCAACAATGGATGAGTGTTCCAGTTTCTCCTCATCCTCACCAATACTCATTATTTTCTATTTTCTGGATTATAGCCATTCTAGTAGTCATGAAGTGATTTCTCACTGTAGTTTTGATTTGCATTTCCTTGATGACTAAGGATGTTGAACATCTTTTCATATGCTTGTTGACCATTTGTACGTTGTATCTGGATAAAAGTCTATTCAAATACTTCACTCGTTTTTTAATTGGGTTGTATGTCTTTTTATTGTTAAGCTGTAAGTATTCTTTATGTATTCTGGATACTTTACATATTCTGGATATATACTAGATTTTATATATTCTAGTATCCAGAATAATTTCAAATACATGATTTGCAAATATTTTGGTCCATTCTGTAGGTTATATTTTCACTCTCTGGGTAGTGTTCTTGATGTGTAGACGTTTACAATTTTGATGAAGTCCAATTGATCTATTTTTTTCTATTGTTGGTTGTGCTTTTGGCATCATATCTTAATGTCATCTTCATTGCATTTTGAAATATTAAAATTTATCTATAAGAAGAACCCTGGAGTGTTTTATAATCCAGGATTATTTTTTTAAATATATTTTCTTTTCCTCAAAACATTTCATATAAAAATTTCTGGTCTTAGTTTTTTGTTGTTGTTTAAAAAAACACATGCTCTTAACCTCTTTAGTGAAAATGAAACTTTAGTGAAAAGTTAAGAAGTTGGGAAGTTTTCATGGGTTTTATTCATTTCCTTAAAAATATTGTGACCCCAAAACTAGAGGTTTCTATGTTGGGAAGGTGAAACATGTGCTAGAATTTGGAAGAAAGTGACCAAAAAGTACTTTTGAAGGGTGATTTTATTCAGTGCAATTGGGTCCAATGGCTTGTATTTTCTGATACTTAAGAAATCAGAAGGGGTTACGTGCTGAGCCATCACATAATCTTCAACTTTAAAAAGAAATTCATGATGATTCTAAAAATACTGTGATTAACTTAATATCAGTAGTAACCAGAAGGATTACTAGCGAGAAGTCAAATGCTTGAACTCATTTGTTTTTAATTTTATAAAATGGGGATGCAATTTTAGCTTTGGAGAAAATTGATCCAAAATAAAAACCAACATGGAAGCATTGCAATAAGTCCATACAGAAATATCCTTACAAAGTTTGCTGGCAGAAACTTTATTACCAGTAGAATAAAAAGCATGGAATTAGAGACACCTCACCGAAGAAGAGAGACAGATGATAAATAAGCATATTAAAAGATACTCAACATCATCTGTCATTCGGGTATTGCAAATTAAAACAAAAATGACATACTACTGCACATCTATTAGAAGGGGCAAAATCAGAACACTGACAACACCAAATACTGGAAATAATTTGGAGTAACAGGAGCTCTTATTCACTGCTGGTGAGAATGCAAAATGGTACAGCCACTTTCGAAGACAGTTTGGAAGTTTCTTACAAAACATACTCTTATCATACAATGCAGCAATCACGCTCTTTGGTATTTACTCAAATGAGTTGAAAACTTATGTTCACACAAAAACCTTCACATGAGTGTTTATAGCAGCTTTATTCATAATTGCCAAAACTTGGAAGCAACCAATATGTCCTTGAGAAGATGAATGGATAAACTGTGGCGTACCCAGACAATAGAATATTACTCAGTATTTTAGCCATCAAGCCATGTAAAGACACGGAGGAAGCTTAAATGCATATTACTAAATGAAAGAAGCCAACCTGAGGAACCTAAGCACTGTGTAATTCCAACTATGTGACATTCTGGAAAAGGCAAAACTGTGGAGACAAGAAGAAGATCAATGACTGCCAAGAGTTATGGGGGAGGGATGAATAAGTGGAGTATAGAGGATTTTTAAGGCAGTGAAACTACTCTGTTTGATATTATAATGGTGGATATATGTCATTATACACTTGCTAAAATCAATAGAATGTACGTCACCAACAGTGAACTCTAATTTAAAGTATGGACTTTGGGTGATAATGATGTGTCAGTGTAGGTTCATTGATTGTACAAATATCCCACTCTGGTGGGGGATGTTGATGGTAGGGGAGGTTACGTGTTTGGGGGATGGGAGATATAAGGGAAATCTGTGTACTTTCTACTCAATTTTTCTGGGAACGTAAAATACTTTAAACGATAAAGTCTATCTAAAAGTTGCATGTAAGTGGTAGGTTTGTTTAGAATGCCACTGGTAGATTATTCCAGAAAACTGGATCTTGAAGCTTATAAGGTTAGAATTCCCAGGGTAGGTGATAAAATGGCTCCTCAGCACAGCTTTGGCTCCTTACCCTCAAATTAAACCTGATAAAACTACAGGAATTAACAAAAGTAAGCATGAGAATCTCTTCAGGATACTGAGAACTGCCCTGAACTCATATGTAAGGGGGAGATGGGTGGCTATAGCCGGGGGGAGAAGAGGGCCAGACATTCCAGAGAGATGACAGATTGGCAAGAAGGATTTTTACTTCTCTGGCCTTTTGCCCATGAGGCCAGGGGGCAATTACTGCTTCTTTTCTTTACTTTATAAATCTTCAGCAAGGGTCCAGACCACTGATACCAGTACCTGTTGGGTGATATCAGGGCAGAAAAAAGGCCAATTTGTGTGAGGTGCTGAAGAAAATAGATGGCTAGAAGGGATGGCCAGCTGCCCTTAGGCATTTGACTCCTCATCCCTCTGATTCTAAACTCCCAAAGCTAGAAAATGATACCTACAAGGACTGCCCCTTCAGTGGCGCTCCACCTTTGGGGAGTGGTTCTCAAATTTGAGCATGTATCCACATCGCTTGGAGGGCTTGCTGAAAGGCAGATTGCTAGTGCCCACTCCAGAATTTCTGCTGCAGTAGGTAGAGGGTGAGGCCCAGTAATCTGCACGTCTAACAAGTCTGGATGCCGATGCTTAGGGGCATGTCCTTTGAAAATCATTTCCTAAGGGTTTAAAGGTGAAACTCTAATATAGACTATCTGCAAAGAGGCGTTTGGTGGTGTCGCTCTGGGCTCTAGCCCCACCCCTTAAACTCTTGGGGCCAATGCAGACCTACTTTTCCTAAATACATATAACTACAGTAGCTGATGCCCCCTAGAAAATGAGCTCATCAGATTAAACACCTGAAGATGTAGTACGACTACTTCAAGCAACAGCAACAACAAACTGGACAGCAAACACCATCTGAAAATCGTGGTTAAATGCTAATTAAAGGATGTAAAATTTTCAGACAAGCTATACACCTTGTTATAGAGTGAATGTTTGTGTCCCCTCAAAACTCATATGCTGAAGCCCTAACCACACCACTGGGATGGTATTTGGAGGAGGGACCTTTGGGAAGTTGTCAGGTTTAGATGAGGCGTGAGTGTGGGGCCCTCAGGATGAGATTAGTGCCTAAAGGCACTAAAGGAAAGGAAGAGAGACCAGAGCTCTCTCTCTCTCCTCAGTGTGAAGACACGGTGAGAAGGCTGCTGTCTACAAGCCAGAAAGTGGGTTCTTCCAAGAACTGAATCTGCCCCCACCTTGATCTTGGACTTCCAGCCTCCAGAACTGTGGAAAACAAATGTCTGTTGTTCAAGCCACCCAACTGGTGGCATTCTGTTAAGGCAACTGAAGCTGACTGAGACACACCTCACTTCGTCTCAGGGCTACTTCACCAGGTGCACTGAGGTGAGCTCTCAACATCCTCTCTTCCTCCTAAAATTCTAGGCACAGCCACATCCTAACCTGTTTCCTGCTCGTCCTTCTCAGGAGGCCAGATACTGAACACAAAGATGAAATCTCACCTCTGTTGACTGTCTTATGAAGCCCTTTCAGTATTTTACTTGATTGTTCAAAGTTTGGATCACCACCTTTGTTAGGTTGTGTTCATCCGGAAGCTGACCATGAAACAAGGATTTGTGTGTAAGTAGTTTCTCTGGAGATAACACCAGGAAGCCCTGGTGCAGAGTTGGAAGGTGAGTTAAGGAGGGGAAGAAGCCAATGCTGGTGCATTAACGAGCAGTTGACCACACTGTGGGCAACTGGAGCTGAACCCCACGGGGCCCTCTGGGAGATGACGAAGCATACACCCTACTTTTGTCCCACCTGCAGAGCAAGGAAGCTAGGTGGTTAAGCTACTGACTCACATCAATCACCGATGGAGGTCTGCCTCTGGGCAATGATTTTCTGGCACTTCCATCCAGTGACCAGTGTGTGTGTGTGTGCGCGCGCATGTGCACATGTGTAATGTATGTGTGTCTGAGTGTGTATATGTGTGTGCCTGTGTGCATAAATGTGTTTGTGAGTGTGTGTATAGGATCAGTGGGAGCTGAGAGGATGGGCACCTGCATCACCCTGATACCTTATCTTCTCCCAGTTTCCCAGAGGACTAATAAGGCTTCCATCTGTGTACTTTGAGGTTTGATTCTGATCAAGCATCTTTCTCCCTGTCTGGTTATTGGTGCATGATGAACATCTAAGTACAGTACTTCTCCAGAAGTTCACAAGTGAAAAAGAAAATACTGAGCCAAATAATAAAGAGTTAAGTAGCCCCTGATCACAGACCTCAGGGCTGTGAATCTCAGAATCTGCTGTCGATAGTGTCAAAGTTTGCGCATTTGAAGGGCAGTGGTGGTGCCTTCTCCTGAGGAGAGGATCCATAGCTTTCATCAGGATGTCAGGGCAGGCCTATGATGCACCCAGCCAGCTTCCCCTTCTCCCCCTAAAAAAGGTTAAGAACCCCTGGGCTAAAGTTGACAACACATTTACCCTAAAGTGTAGACCCTGACAAGAGCAAATGACCAGTGGCAGTGTCTTCCTGATCCGACCTGGGGAGAATGCCATTGGAGGCGTTATGTCTGAGTAGAGGAAGGGGTACACAGGAGGAGCAGAGAAGCCTCACAACCAATATGACGCTTGGGACTTCTTGCATTGGGTCCAGCTTGTTAGCTTCTTGGGTGAAGCCAAATGGCATCTCTGCGTTGATGTTTTGTTTCGTCCAGGAGGTCGCACACACCTGCTTGCAGAGGTGAACCACAGGATGTACACCACCAATGCTTACTGTGGTGTCATGTTTGTTATCTCTCTCCCTTACTCTTTCCCTCCCTCTTTTCTTTATTTCCAAGCTTCAATTTCTAAATTTTTTTCTCCATCCATCATTTATTCATCCACCTATTGCCACCTGTTTACTGCTACATTCCAGGTACTAGGCTGGGCCCTAAGCCTAGGACATGCTAAGATATGGGGCCTTCACTCAAGAACCCCAACATTTAGTGAGGAAGACAAACAGGAGATCAAATACCCTTCAGAATGATAAATGCTATGTAGAAGAGGAGATGAATATGTTGAAAGCCCTAAAGAAGTCAGGGGCTTCTTTGTAAATGCACACCATGGAGTGAATGTTTGTGTCCCTCCAAAATTCATATATTGAAATCCTAATGTCCAATTTGCTGGTATTAGTAGGGCCTTTAGGAAGTGCTTAAGCCATCAGGGTAGAGGCCCCAAGTATGGGATTAGTGCCTTACAAAAGAGCCTCCAGAGAGTTCGCTAGTCCCTTCCTCTGTGTGAGAATACAGTGAGAAGTCTGCGACCTGGAGGAGGGCCTTCACCTGACCATGGTGGAATCCTGATCCCAATCTTCCAGCCCTCAGAACTGTGAAAAATAGATTTCTGTTGTTTGCAAGCTATCCGGTCTGTGGTATTGTGTTATAGCAGCCTGAAGGGACTAAGACAAAATGCATTTGCTGAATTAAGATACTGTTGAAATCTGGACATAATTATGGCTTTATATTCTGCTTGTAACCCATCTTCCACATAATAATATATCTTTTTTTCTTTAGGTATGCTTTTTTTTGGTGAGGAAGATTGGCCCTAAGCTAACATTTATTGCCAATCTTCTCTTTTTTTTTCCTCCCCAAACACCCAGTACATAGTTGTATATCCTAGTTGTAGGTCATTCTAATTCTTCTATGTGGGATACTGCCACAGCATGGCATGATGAACCATGTGTAGGTCCACGCCCAGGATCTGAACTGGCAAACCCTGGGCCGCCAAAGAGAGTGCACGAACTTAACCACTCGGCCACAGGGCTAGCCCCCGTAATGTACTTTTTTATTTCACCTTTATAAACAAAGATGATACAGAGTGCTTGGGCTTTGTGATTTTCTTCCAAGTGACAGATAGGGTTGGCTGTCCTCACTGTCTTACACACACATTCTTGTGGTCAGCACCACATATTGGGTTTGGGTTTAGTATTGGTGATAAACCTGTGTCTAGGGAGCATGCTACTACTAACTGATCCATCGGTGACCTGCTTCATGATCTGTTTGTTACTACATCAGTCTGCCCAGCTGACAGATGTGGGCTACCATTGATCACACCCAGAGGGGGCTCAGGGCCACTCAATATTTTCTTACCTGTTGAGGTGTAATCCTAACAAAATAAAGAATGCCTGGGAATAATGCAGGTGCCTGTCTCCTTCAAGATTCTAGAGCTGCCATTTTCTTATACATAGTGGATTGGACAAAGCTTATTAATTAATTTGAGTCTATGAAAGTTATTAGCTAGTCTCTATAGTAGATAGGTCTTGGGAACCCACGTAGGTCTTACTCACACAAGGTGGGAATAAATGCTTATTTCAACCAAAAGCTCCTCTTGTGGGCACAGTTTATTGGACTAGGGTTTGTCTCCCAACCCAAAATAGGCCAGTTTAATTTTCATTCCAGGAATTTGGAATTGTTACCTAACCTGCTGGTTTATATCCAAGAAAAGTTGTGAAGCTGAAGTGTAGTCATATTTGGTCATATATATGCCACACAGGGAAATGCATTTTGAAGAGTCAAAGGAATAAGAGACACTCATGGAGGAAGCGATAAGACACTGTAAGACCTGGTGGAGATGACAGAGGAACTGAGATTCCTGGCTGAGTTCAGTGTGGACTTTCCTGCTCCTAGTTCTAACTTCTGATAAGGGCTGGGATACTTCTCTGCCCTTGGGTACCCAAGACAATGTTCATTCCTTATTAGGAGAGAAACAAAGAAAGAAAATAAAACAAAGTGAGAACCTACTTTTTATTTAAGGCAGTGTGAGTGGGTCTATGTTACTCGCAACCTGAAGAACTTGACTAATTTTTCTAAGAGAGAATTTCTCAAGAGTGTGTTATTCTCACTATTGCTGACCTTAGGCAGTTGAAATTTTTAGATAGCCCTTTAAAAAGAGATTATTATGACTATAATGGCAGATAAAATGGAATCTTCAAGTCCGTCTGCTTGGTGCTATGATTCTAGAATATAATAGAACCACCTGGAGAGAAGGAGAAATTGGAAGAAAATAGGCTGCGTCACCCTGAGGGAAGTGTTCTGATATAGAGGAGCTAGTTGCCAGGGGAAACAGGAATGTTCCCATCCTGGAGATTTTTCAGAAATAAGATAACCAGTCGCTTGTCTGGGATAGCTGGAAGCATTCAAATGACTAATGATCTTTGGTTGTTCCTCTTCTTTGGGCCCATTGAGGCTGAATTCTGGGCTTTGGGGCCATATTTTGTGATAAGAGGTGTGGTCCCGCATGACAGGAATTTCTCTGGCTGGCTCGGTGGGCATATGGTCCACTTCCGGGATCTATCTTTACCACAGTTTTTATAAGCAGATCTTTGAAAATTCCCCGCTCTGCAATCCCCTGGATTCTGGTATTCCAGTCAGCTCATCTGTAATGCCATGGAGGTGGTGGGAGAAACTAATGATTCAGAGAAAAACAGCGAAATTAAATAGGAAGTTGGAAAAGTGAAATTTTACAACGCATCTTCCTGCCCTTCACTTTTCCTGGCCAGAATTCATCCTGAGAGACTATTTTTATCTTGTTCCTGACCCAGCGAAACCTTGAGGTTCTGCAAATCTTACCAGATTTAGATTCCATTTGTGTTTTCTCTGTAAACTCTTATTTCTGGGAAAGAGAGGCAATCAGAAGGGACTGCTCTGACTTGTACTCACTTCTTTCCCATCACATTCATGGGCTTTGTTCTCTTTCAGGGGAACCGTGTAGAGGGCCTCAAGCTGCCCCACTGGGGAAGGAAAGTTTTACAGACTGAAGAAACCAAGGAGAGATAAATCTCTTCTCCAAAAGGCTCAGAGAGCAGAACACTACGTACTTTCTCTGTTCTTTGAGGCCCGAACCTCAGGATTTCAGAGCTGGGTGAGAGGCAAGTCAAAAGTGTATCTTCTTACTACAGCTTCCAAAAGTTGTCTTGACACCATTTCAGAGCTGCCCCTCATGCATGCATGCTGGTATACACAGGAGGAAATGACCTGCCATAGCAAACTCCCAAAGTGTTGAAGAAAGAAGTCTCCCACGCAGAATTTTCCCACACTCAGCACAGAGCAAGGAGAAACCGAGAGGCATAGCTTGAGCCCTGCGGAAATCACAAGACGTGGTCTGCAGCTGTGGGAAGAGCAGCTGCAACACTTGCCATTCGGGGTTTCTTCTAGCTGGAATAGTCCTAATCCCAAAACCAGTTAGCAGAGAATTTTCAGATGGTTTGAGTGGAAAGGGAAAAGAAAGAACTGCTCTTAGGCGAATAATTCTCTTGCGTCCACTTCACAAATATGGTGTCTGTAGAATCTCTCTCTCTCTCTCTCTCTCTCTCTCTCTCTCTCCTTCTCTCTCTCTCTCTCTGGCAGCATCAAAGCAGAACATGCTGGCTTGTCTGAACTGAGAGTGAGACCTGAAGTCTATTTCTGGTTCTGCCAACTGACTCCTGGGTGACCTCAGTCACTTCCTCTCTTACAGCCTCAGAGTTCCTCCTCTCTGCAAAGCACTTTAGAATATTGTTACAACCAGATAGAGCCCCCAAACCTAGAAGATGCTAATTGGCACAGCTTTTGATTGCTGCACTCTGAGCCCACATGGATTTGATGTAGTCAGACACAGGTAGGGTGTAAGGAGAATAATCCCTGGTCATTTTCATCCTGGCAAAGATACATCCAACTGAAGTTGTTCTCTCCTGTCACTTTCTCTGTTTTCACAAAACCCTGTGGATGAACTCTCTGATTTCATCCAACGCTGGTGATGGAAGATCCTGGGAGAGAAGAGGTGGGGCTGAGGAAAATATTGGAAATGAACTTCAGCGTCAGGACAAATATCACCCAGAAGAATTCTAAGGCATTGGCCAGAGTTTTTGTTGGGCTGCAACTACAGTAATAGCATGTAAGTCAGAGGAAAGAGGACTGGAGTTGAGATATTCTCAGGTCCTAACATTATCTGGATTGAGGTAAAAAATATTTATTAACTTTATACATTAAATGTATGCATTAAAACTTCTATAATGACCACTAAAACAATAAGAATAAGAATAAGGTATGTAACTTCCAAACTATTAGTAAAGAAAACACACCAATTCAAAAGGAAACAAGAAAATTATGAAAAATAAAAACCAAAACAAACAGAAAATACAAAATAATATAAATAAATCAGAATATATAATTGCTTAAAAGTTGATAGGCTAAATTCTGTAGTTGAGATTGAACTGGATTTTGAGAGTGAAATTTTAAAATAAACCAAGCTATATACTTTTTACAATAGACGTATAACACAGAAGATTTCAAAAGGATTAAAAGCAAAGCTGTGGGGAAAGATATAGTAGCTAAATAGAGACACAAACAAACCAACAAACCAACAAACAAACCGGTGGAGGTATATCCTATCAAACAAAAGAGACTGTAAGGTATAGGGAAATATAAAAGGATTACTACACCATTGCCAGAAAAACATAATAATTCTAAACTTGTAAACCAAGAAACGGCCTCAAATATAGAAACACAAATGCCCACATAGGACTAGAAGGAAAAATAGATAAATCTATCATAATAGACCTAACTAAATAGAGAGATATACCATGTTCATGGATTGAATAACCAATATTTTAAAGATATATGTTTTCCAGATTGGTTTAGAAATTCAAGTCAATCCCAATCAAAGTTCCACCTTTGTAAAGAACTCAGCAAGATGATTCTCACATTTATATGGAAGAGCTCTGAGAGTTAAGAGTAGCTAAGAAAATTCTGAGCCAAAATGTAGGACAATATGCTCTGTCAGCCAACAAGAATTATTATGAATAACATAGTGACTATGGCGGTCTAGTATAGGTCCAGGAATAGACAAACTGATCAATGGAACAAAATAGAGAGCCCAGAAACAGACGCACACATACTTGGAAGCAATTTATAATGGAGCTGGAGTTGCAAATAGTGGAGAAAAGAAGATTTTTCAATAAGTCATAATTGGAGAATAATTTGTTGTCTACATAAGGGAAAAAAGGAAAATTAACCCTTGCCCCAATCTATTTCTCTAAAATCAAATTAAAGACCAAATTATGAAGTACTAACCTTTTGTTTTAGAAAAAATATAGAGAAAAATCTTTTCATGATCTCAAGGTAAGGAAAATTTTGACACAAAATACACATTTCAAAGGGGAAAAGATCAAAAACTTCTATAGAGACAATGAAAAGACAAGCTCAAGATTGGGAGCCTTTTTTTCACAAATACATGTAATAGTCATTTCCAGAATATGTAAAGAACATATTATACTCATTTTCAGAATATATAAAGAAACTCAACAAAAGAGATTTTTAAAATTGATAATAAAGCAATAGCAAAATGACAAAAGGCTTAGATAGGCACTTACAAGAGAAAACATAAATGACTTAGGAACACATGAAAAGATGTTTCACCTCATTAGTAATTAGGTAAATGCCGATTAAAACCACATTATCATATCACCAGATTGGAAAAAAATTTAAGTATTCAAGAATATAAAGAATAGTAGTAATCTTTGTAATAGCAAGAACTGTATAAGAAACCAGGTCCACTCACAAGTGAATATTTTTAAAAACTGTCACATGTGCCTACAGAGGGATACTACACAGCAGTTAAAATGAACTGACTCCACTTTACATGTCAATGTGGATGAATGTCATGAACTCATTCTTGAGTGAAGAAAGCAAGTCACAAAAAAAATATAAAAGGTATACTTCTGTTTCTGTGAAGTCCAAAGACCTAAAACCCAAATACTATATTATTTATGGATGTTGGAAAATAAAAATAATTTTCTAAAGAACAGAGGGAAATAAACTAGAAATTCAGGACAGTGATTTACTCTGAGCATGGACAGAACGAGATGAGATTAGAAAGGGGAACCCTGAGGACCTCGAAGTAATGATTGCTGGTTTTCCTAAAATGTTAAGTGAGTTCATGGCTGTTGGATCATTCTTCTTTATACTTTGTATAAATTTATGATAGTGTATCTACTCAATACTTAAGAAAAATTGAAAATGTCATGAACAATTTTTCAAGTTCAAACATACAGTTCTACTCCATTGTTTTAAAAACTGCATAACATTCTATAATATGGATAGACCATTTTTGACTTAATCATTTCCTTATTCATATAAAGTTAAGGATTTTGTTTCCCAATTTTTGCCCTTTCTCATGTAACAAAATCTAAAAAGGGATCTTAACAACTGGTAATTTTTTCCTTGTTTTTAGGAAAGAAGGTGTCTTTGTATAAAACAAACACACCCATACTTTCTAGCTCCTCTATGTAGAAGATTTGATGCCTGGGACAGTGGATAAGAAGGAAGACAGAAGGCATAGGGGGAGGTGGGAGAAGGGAGCGAGTCACTCCAGGAGGCTGGGGTGACCTCAGCTGTGAGGCTGAAGCACACTCTGTAATCCTGACCCAGTCCAAGACACCAGAGGATTTCTGCCTGCCTTTTACTCCAGAGCAGTGGACTGAACCCTTCATTTTACTGACACTTCTTCTGCCCATTTGCTGTTCCAATGCAAGTTTCTCTTTCACACAATTCTCTTATACGCAAATTTAGTATGTTTTCTTTTTCCCTGCAAACTTCAAGAATTGGTTTTCAGTATGATTATGGGGGATAATTAGAAAATCCAGGAACCAGGAGTTGGATACATAAAGAGATGAAAAGGAGAAGGTATAGGAGGTGTAAAGTTCTTTTGCAATCAGTCTTTGCAAGGAAGCCCAGGGCGAGTCAATCCTGGTTATATAATGATGCTTCATGAACACTTATTGATTATTTAAATTTGTGGACCACTTAGAAAGAAGAATTTATTCAATTTATAACTGTTAATAAGTGAGTTCCTTCACTATAGACAACTCAGTTATTCTTTTAATAGGTTGTTGAAAAGATGGCACAAGATGCCGTTTAAATAAAGATGTTACAGTATGTAATGGGTCACAGAAACCAAGAACACAATATCCAAGTAATTTAAAAATAGTTAGGAATAAGATTTCCATTAGACATGCCTGGAATTGGAGCGTACTACTTTACTGCTTTCTATCAAGAAGACCTCTAAATTCCCAATTTAAGACTGATACATTGCAAGCTGGTGAATTAGAGTGGGTATCTGAGTAAGAGAATAAATTGGGCCAGAGACTTAGCCATTGTGCTGCTGTGCAAACCTGATTGCTCCTGCGAGGTTATTAAAAATTCTGGGCTAATGTTCTGGAAAGAATGAATTTGCTATTATAGCAATCTTCCTGCATCGTGGTGCCTCTGCAGTTGTAGCGCCATCTCTAAGTTTAGCATATGCTCCAAGAGGGAGATTAATTGAATTAAGAAGTATTTATTAAAGAAGAAATAAATAGCTTTTGCCAATTAATGAGATCAATCAGCCCAACTATTAAAGAGGGTTAGGGAGCTCTGCCAGAGGTGTTGAGTTTTAAGATGTGGAGCGTGATAGGCTATATTCCAGGGGCTGTGGAAGCCATTCATGAACTGTATAAATTTAGAGGCACAGAGTAAATGAAGTGTAAAAGAGAGTAATTGAGCCATTGTAAAATCAGACTAGAAAAATGTATCACCTTTTGCCTCACTCACTTTTCTTTTGTCTTTGTTTTTTCCCCTCTCCCAAACATCTCATTTATATAATCCTCTATATTGACTATTAAAGCATTTACTTATAATGCTAAGTAGCTTGCTAGGTATTATCATTTGATGCTGTTTGTCACTATTTGAGCAGCAACAATATATGGGTTTTCTAATTTTTGTTTTGTTTCTAATTTTGTCTTGTTTAAGAAAGAAAACATATTCCCTTCAGGCAATCTGAAAATGTATCAAATCCTGTATTTAATTTTACAGAAATTTCAATTAAACAAAGAGGATTCCCTTTTCCCTCCAATATCACTATAACTTTTTTCTAAAATTGTTATTTCTGAACTGATTAGAATTGAGAAATAATTCATTTCGTCTTGTATTTAAACACATATGTATTACACACAATATATTCATTTCCTGCAACTATGTTATATGTATGGCAAAGAAAGTTTGCCCAAGAATAGTCTTTGTCTAATTTCCCAAAGCAAATATATTTTCATTCCACGAGCATCTATCAGCTTTTCGCCAGTGCCCATAATTACGATCATCTCCACTCCCGGATCTTAGACTGCTTAAAGCGGAAGGGAGCTCAGGCATTACCTGGTCATGTCACTGGGGTCAGAATGGCCTGTTTATTTGTGTCCTCATCAGAGCTGTGAGCAGTGTCTCTGCAGGCCCAAAAAAATGCTGGGGGCACTTTAGGGAGGGGAGTCGCCTGGTCGTGCCCCACAGGAGAACTTCATTTGTGATGGAGGGATGTGGGCCACAAGAAGTGATTAGCATTTTCTGCTCACCAACTTCTGCTCAGTGCCAGACACAACGTGAACAGTTTTACGCATCACTGAATTCCCATAACACCCCCAGGAGGCAGACTTTATTATCCCTATTTTGCAGATGACTAAAACTGAGGCTCCGAGCAGCTGGTCAATTGTGAAATTAGGACGTGAACTCACGTTTATCTGGTATGAACTTCCTTTTCCTTTTTGACTACTATGCTCTGCCCAACTGTCTCCCTGTTCGTACATCTGCTGATGGGGTCTGGCTCTCACCGAAGCAGACACGCCATTCTCCTGCTTCTTTCTGCTTGCAGGCCCCACGCTGGCTACCTCCCCAACCAGGATAAGACACTGTGGTTAAGAGCATGGAGTCCACAGTGGGACTGCCTGGATTCCAACCCTGGCTCTTCCACTACTTGCTTTGTATCCCTGGGCAAATCACTTAGCCTCTCTGTGCCTCAGTTTCCTCATCTGTAAAATGGGGACAATAAGAGTACCTCTCCATAGCGTTTCTTAGAGGAGTAAATGAATTAGTATTTGTAAAGCACTCAAAAGCATGCCTGGCATACAGTCTGGCCTAAGTCAGTGCAGTTGTGATGATTAAATAGGCACGGAAAGGGATTAGAAGGGTAGCTGGCATGTGCCAGGCACTTAATTAAACAAGTTACTCTGTAAGAGTGTAATGTGTTCATTTCTGCACAGCTGTTCTGGTGTTTTCTCTGTCTTCAGACATGTTTAAACTTTGTTCTGCACAATGGGAAGACTCAGTTCAGAAAGCCCCCTTTGTGACACCATCGTCCTTCCAGAATGGAGACATTTGGATCTGAAGCCCCGCCCCTGCCCCACACCCTAGTTTAATGAAGTAAATTTTGATCACTGCTGCATTGTGAATTTTCAAGAACAGGATCCTGAAGCTTTTTGCTTTTAATATATACTTAGGTGCTCAATAAATGCTTATTGGATGAATAAATAAAGTTTGGGTCCTTACTCCAAAATGGCTGCTAGTTCCAGTTCTTGAGACTTGAGGGGCTGCCTCTTGGACTCCCTTGTGAGCGTGTTCACAGCAGGGACCCAACGGTTCAGAGGGCTTCCTTGATGTCCAGCAGGATTTGTGGCCAGAGGAGAACTCGTGCTTTGCTTTTGAGGGGATGGCTGAAAGGTGATTGATTAATCTTTCCTCCTGCTTCCTCCTGGGCACACAGTGCAATGTGCCCTTCAGAATGTCTCATCCTTACTCTTACTGAGGGAGTCAACTGCTCAGTAGAGAAATGGGCCTGATGCCTCTTTTCCTCCTACCTAAGGGAGAAGAGCTGTGTTGAATGCAATGAAATGGCAGAAGTATACTGAAGCAGCAGAAAATTTAACCCAACACTAATTTTTTAGCTTCACTTTTTTAAAAAATTGGAAACCCTGGAGAAGATCTGTATAATAAGTAGCACAGACAATGATATTCAGGCAAAGTTCTGTAAAGAATGCTATGTTCCTGGTCTCCATACTTTTGTTAAAATAATAGAGAAAAGCACATGAGCCTTAAAGGTTATCTGTTACATACTGCAATGTATTGCATTTCAGGCGGAGTGAATTCTGGTTGTGGCCCACCCAAATTGGATAGCTATGGATGACAATAACTGGAAGGATTCTTTTGATTCGAAAAATTAACTGTGTAAAATTAACCGTAGCTAACTTGCAGAGCGTGTCTGATACTAGCCTCACTCCCTCTTCGTTAGAGAAGTGCTGAAGCCCTCAGCTGGGTGCAACTGAAGGAAAGTTTTGGTCCTCTTTTTTGTCAGTGTCTTGAAGTCTCAGGTCCACATCATTTGTGGGTGCTCCCCAGAGTGCCCCTGCTCTGGCCCACTCTGGTTCATCACAAGGGCATCTTCCTGCTATAGAGGGCTTTACCTTAACTGAAAAGAATTCTCCGTCTCTCTGTCTGCAAGTGATCGATATTCATATTTTAACTACAGTCACCCACTCCTGTATTTAAATAGCTTTGGTATTGCTGAATCTAAGAGACAGGCTTTCCTCCAACTGAGTCTTTCTGGAATATTCTGGTAGCTTTTTTGTCACTTGGGCATGAGTCCTCTGCCTTCCTTCCCTCCTTTAGAATGAACTCTCTGAAGATAAACAGACTCCTCTGGATTCAGTGTGAGGGGAACAAATTCTCCCCCATTGTGAATGTGGTTCATTCTCCCACTTTGTGTCCAATAGGCAAATACCCCACCCCCACCACAGCTGCAGACCTTTGAGGTTTTACTGTTTAACCATTTCACACCCACAAGCTACACTGGAACAGCTTAGGCCATGTCTAACTAAGTGAGTGAAATGAGATTTTGAGTCACATAAAATCGCATGCTGTCACATGCTGCATAATTTCGAACATGGCTAAGGATTTCTCCTGATTGAAATAATGTATTTAGAAGCAGCGCTTCCAAAATAACACAGAGTTTACAGGCGCTGAGGCTGCCGTTTACACACACACTCCACTCCTTCTGAGAAGTGGAGTCCTAACGATTCCACAGCTTGTGAAGGGTCACAGATGGCGAGGCAGCACAATGGAAATGCTTCTCTTTCTTAACTCAGAGTTCATTTTTAGCACACACACAGGCCACCTAGCCCCTTATATATTTATGACTCTGTAATGCACTTGGCAACTCACACGAGATGCCAGTAGCTGTCCATAACAGCGAGCTCACACCATTTGAACCAGAGCTCCCTCTTCCCCTTGACAGTTCCACTAAATCAAAGAGTAAATTATTAATAGTGCTGACTAAAATCAAAGCCCGAAATGATGTAAATAAAGTTAACCAACATGTGATGCAGAAACAGAAGTATTCAAGACAGTAGAGAAAACTTTGCTCTCCAAAAAAATGTGCCTTAAAGTGAATCATTAGATACTGCTGTGCAGCATCCCATGATGCTGGGCTGACTTCTGTAAGAATGTAGCCTTGAGAACTTGAATAAATTACTATGTAGTAAATAGTATAGACAGACAGCATTATTCAGGCAAAGTTCTGTAAACAATGCTGTTTTTCTTGTGTCCCTATTCTTGTTAAAATCATACAGAGGAGCTTGATCCAAAAGTTTTTGGATTGGTCAATGAAATTTGTACCTTAGCCCATTTACAAAGAAGCCTGGATTTAGACACCCAAATCTCTTTCCAGGAATAAACAGCAGAGGTGGGAGTTCCTTAGTCGCCCCGAGGCCCCTCCCAGAGTCCTGCAGCGGTGGGGGGAATTCCAGCTCTCCCCCTGCAGCATGTGACCACCGTCATTCCTGGGAGAATGTGAGGTGTGGCGAGGGGCTGTCGGGAAAGCCCCCAGTGCTGCTCAGGGCTGGAATCTCTGCTTCTGGCTTTGCAGGTCGGTCTGTAGCCGCTTTCTGACTTCTAGGAGGCTTTGGCTCATGCGGGGCTCAGATTTAAAACTGTGAGTTTGAAAATCTTCTCACTAATTGAGAGTCAAGAAATTTCTTCTTGAGGAAATGGTCACTTGCTAGTGTTTTTTATTTGATTCTGTGTGATGGGCCAGCAGGTGACTCAAGATGGGCCAGCTGGGCCTTCCCTGGACATTCCTGGCTGCTGCTGGAGAACAGGGTCATTCTCTGCCTTGAATCATGAAGCTATAAGATATCAGGGCAGAGCTGCCATGTTCTCCGCAGCCTAGAGAAATATTCGCCCCTGGAAAAACTAAACTGCTGAGATCCTGAAGTTGAGAGAAAAAGAGAGGGAAGGAGGCAGAGAACATTCCATATCCAGGCCTTTGCTACCCGTCATTCTTCTTGCTTGATGGTCCAGCTTCTCCTTCACATCTGTAAACTACTTAAGCATCTTTTCTTTCTTTTTTTTTGGTGAGAAAGAGTGGCCCTGAGCTAACATCTGTTGCCAATCTTCCTCCTTTTCGCTTGAGGAAGAATGTTGCTGAGCTAACATCTGTGCCAATCTTCCTCTGTTTTGTATGTGGGATGCTGTCACAGCATGGCTTAATGAGCAGTGGGTAGGTCCATGCCTGGGATCAGAACCCATGAACCCAAGGCCACCGAAATGGAGTGCACAAACTTCACCACTAAGCCACTAAGCTGGACCTACTCAAGCATATTTTCCAATAAGTCATCTAGCATTGTTCGTGCCAGTTCGAATTGGGGTTCTGTAACTGTTGACTGAGAGGCTCCTAAAATATATGATAAAAGAAGAAAAAAATGCAATAAAAAGCAAAATGGCTAGATAAATCTAAGACATGAATTCTGGGAAAAATTAACAATATATAGACAAGTCCCAGAAGTGAATATAGAAGTAGAGTATATATCAGAAAGTTTTCATAATTCCAAGATTTTGAGCCAATATAAGAAATCATGAGTCTCCTATAACATGGGGGCCAGCCCCGTGGCTGAGTGGTTAAGTTCGCACGCTCCGCTTTGGCGGCCCAGGGTTTCGCTGGTTTGGATCCTGGGCGGGGACATGGCACCACTCATCAGGCTACGCTGAGACAGCGTCCCACATGCCACAACTAGAGGGACCCACAGCTAAAATATACAGCTATGTACTGGGGGGATTTGGGGAGAAAAAACAGAAAAAAAGAAGAAGATTGGCAACAGTTGTTAGCTCCGGTGCCAATCTTTAAGAAAAATAAAAAAGAAATCATGGAGGAAGCAAATAACAGATATGAAACATTAAAAAAGGAAACTTCTACCAAATAAGTACATAGTAGAAACAAAATAAAAAGGAAAATAAATGGGGAAATATTTTCAATAAATACGACAGAGATTTAACATGGACTCTCATAAAAATTGCTAAGAAAAAAATTAGGACTCCAATAATATGCCTTGTCCAGATAGTCCTATTCCTTGCAGTGTATCATAAGAAAAGAAATGAAAAGAACTTAAGAGCTATAGTAGGAGACTCAGGACACCAAGAATGGAAATCCCACTTCAATAAGCAAATAAAGGAGTCTATTTTCCCAAGTAACTGCGAAGGTCAGGGTACTAATGACTTCATAGCCCTCTGGATGGAGACTTGAAACAGGGTGCTTGAGTCTGTTCCCCTGCATTAGTTTTCTATCTCTGCATAACAAACTGCCATAAAATACGACTCTTACGACAACGCCCGCTGTTCATCTCACAGTTCTGTGGGTTAGAAGAATTGTCACAGTGTGACTGGGCGCTCTGTGCAGAGTCTTCTGAGGTTGAAATCAAGGTGATGGCTGGGCTGAGTTCTTGTCTGGAGGCTCTGGGGAAGAATTTGCTTCCCAGGTTACTCAGGTTATTGACAGACTCATCGTTTACAGTTGCAAGACTGAGGTCCGTTTCCCCTTTGGCTGTGAGCAGGAGATGGCTGTCAGCTTCTATAGGTTGCCCACATTCCTTGCCATGTGTCTCTCTCCATTTTCAGAGCCGTCAACAGAGAATCTCCCTAATGTCAAATCTCTCTCATGCTTTGAGTCTCATTTCCGGTCTCTGACCTCTAGAGACAGATTGAAAGGGCTCATGTCCAACTATATAATTTCTCTCTTGATTAACCCAAAGTTGACTGATTACTAACCTTAATAACATCTGCAAAATCCCTTTTGCCATATAACATAACGCACTTATGGGAAGGGACACCTCATCATATTCACAAGTTCTGCCCACACTCAAGGGGAGAAAATTATATAAGGGCAAGGGTCAGCGGGGGTCATCTCAGAATTCTATCTACCACACTCCCCATCTCCCACTTGGCCTCAGTGTTTAGATTGACTGTCTTTCCATGGAATGGGTTTGATGCAGGCACCAGGCTCACATTCTTTTGGGTGTGCAACCATACTCAGGAGAGGTTCTTCTCTTCCCAGAGAGGGTGCACCAATCACATGGTCCATAGAATTGTCCAGGTAAGGATTTTGAGATGCTCTCCTTTGTCATGTGGTCAAGAAGAGATAAAGTTGTTAACCCTATGACTTAGTGAAAATGTAAGTTGAACAACACTGAGATATAATTTAATATCTGTTAAGTCAGGAAAAATTTTAAAATAAGAAGAAACAACAAGTAAAACTCATCTCAACAATGTAGGAAATGTATCAGCTCAAGTAAAAAGTCAACAGCAGAGGTAGGAAGAGCTGGATCCAGCAGATCAGCAAGAAAATCAGTGACTCTTTTTTTCCATGGTCTGCCTTCTACAAGGCCAGCCTCATCATTGACTCCACAAACTGGCCCTCACTCAGATAAGCTCTGTCTTCACGTCCAGATCTCATGTTCTCAGTCATACCATTTGGAGGAAGAGGGAATGTTTTCCCCTGAATTTCTTGTATAAGACAAATTTTCTCTTTCCAACAGCCCCAGGAGGTAACCTGGCTCAGACTGGATCATGTCCCTGTCCCGTATCTGATTACTGTGGCCGGGTGGTGTGATACACACCTGGCATCAGCTGTTTGGGGCCCACTCCTGTAGCTGGCCTTGGAATCAGTGCCTCTCAAATGTAAGCTCAGAAGTGGTTGCTGGAAGAAATTGAAGCAGTACATGAGGCATGCCCAGTACCTGAAACCAGCCCATACAGGACAGAAGGGTCTTACCCAAAGTGACTTAAAGCCTAGCAGTGCTCCAGGACACAACAGAGGGTCCCCTAACTGGAGGATATCATGGTAACAGGTAGTGAGGACTGTTGGATGGGCACAAGCTGCTGTTGACTGTCCCTGTGTGGACACATGTCTTACACAGACCAGTCCTACTCTCATATGGCCTCCTCCTGCCCTCATCACTTCCTTGTGAAGTCTGTGCTCCTCTCTGCGTCTCAGATGAGGAAACGAAGGTTGATCCCTATCTCACCCTGAGCAATGGCACTTATGGCAGCTGCCTCTTCACATCTCCTAAGTTTCCCCTGCACGTGTGATTCACTGTTTGCACAGCCCTAAGCCACACTTGCCTCACAGAGCAGTACTCGTAACTGTCTTTCCAGTAGGTGGGAATTTCACTTCCTTATTTCCAGGCATAAATAATTGCAGATGCAAAATTGCAGCCTTATTTTAGACACAAGCGTTGAGAATGCAACTCTTAAACACTCAACAATACCTCTTATCTTGGGGTAGAAGGTGCCTGGCCCAGCTTGCTGGCCGCTGAGGTCTTTGGCTTATGTAGAATGCAAGCCTCAAGAGAGAGAGGTGGCCGGCATGTTCTGTCTTCCCTGAACCTCAGGTTACGTTTGGCTGCTGCTTCTCCTGATACCCTATTCCTTAAGAAGAACTATAATCTAGAATACCAGACTGCCTGGGGGACGGGGGACTCCGAGAGTCAGTGCTCCATCGACAACCTTGTGTCATGGGTTACTGGGCTGCCTGGCACACGGCTGTCAGGCAGGGCAGGTTATGAAATGTTCAGGGCCACATGCACAGTGAAAATATGGGCCCCTTGTCCAAAAAAGATGGAAGGCATTTTTTGTTCTTTCGTGATCTCTCTCTTAGCTTGTCATGATGTTTTTTGTTTACTATTTAAGGTCATCTCCCTTGAGCATGGGCATACTCACAGGGTAATTGCAGACTCTCACAGTACCAGGCCTGGCCTCACAACTGTGTGTGCCTAACCTTCCCCACATCCCTGTGTCCGCACGCTCCCAAGCCCAGGCGCAGGTCCCATCTCAGGGCAGAGGGTGGTAGTGGTTGCTGGATGGGGGCAGTGGGGCAGGAAGCTGAGAGCCCATCCCAGGGCAGGGGAGGCAGCTGGAAGGGGGACCTGCATGCGGGCCAAGGCTCCCTGGTAATGTATGCTCCATTGTTCTACCCGAACTCACATATGAAACACAAATTCAAGATAAAATTATTAACAATTTCAAGATCGCAACCATAAAGCATCAGTTGTGGGATTTCTGTGCCCAGGACACAACAGCACTGTTTTCAGGTCTGTGAAGCTGGCTCTGCTGCCAGACTTAGTGGGCGGGTAGCGAAATGGAAAACAGTAAAGTGAATTGGATTTGTCAACGTTTATAGCTTCAGATATCTGATCTTTATGAGCTGTGTGATCTTGAAAGAGTAGCATAACCTTTCTGAGCCTCAGTTTCCTCTTCTGCACATTGCAGCTATTCCTAGGGCACTATGAGGATGGAGGAGTCATTAAAGGCAGAAGCCCCATAAACCGTGGAGTACTGCCTTCGGAGGGATGATAGCCTTAGTAATTGACTGGCTCTGGAGTTGCAGCTGCCCCAGGTGGGCTGGCCTCTTCAGGTCCTGTGGTCAGGAAGGCTGGGCACCATCAGAGGGGGGACCCACCACAGCCCTCCGGCAGGCCTCAAGAAGGCAGCTGGAGAGCCGACGTCTGGCCCCAGCCAGCTGCCTTGATTTGGAATATTCCTGCTTTGACTGTTCTGTGAACAGATGGCTGAGGTAAACTGGGTCCCCCAGTGCCTCCCACAGGCCAGACCTTTTGGTAGGTTCCAGGGATAGAGGACCTACACAGCTCCATCTTCCAGGAGCTCAGAGCCACAGGCCCTGGCAACACCATGTGGGGCCTTGGAAACCAGAGGACAGACAGGAGGAAGCTTGAGGCAGTGAGGCAGTGTCTGGGTCAGGGAAGGTGTGCAAGTCAGGCCCTGGGCCGAGTCTTAAAGGACAAGGAGGGGATGGACAGGTGAGAGGGGAAGGGGGGTCCTCTGGGCTGAAGGAGAAAGTGAAGAGACACCGAAGGTGGGGAGAAGAGCTCTCAGCCATGGTTCACACTGGAACACCTCTCCTTCCTCATTCCATGGAGAGACATCCGTGCTTCCAAAATGACAAGTGGCAGCTAAAAGCACACCCTTGTTTGCTTGGAGCCCCTCCCTGTGTGGTGGGGGTGATTCCATAATAAAAAACAGGTCCCTCCTTTCTGCACACCAAGTGAGATGGAATTCTAGTGCATGGAAGGTGCATTTCTACCCAAATGGTTGCTTGTGAGGGAGCCCAAGACCCCCTTTTGAATGGGGAGATTGAAGTCCAAACCACACGTGGTTCAGAGGAAACGGCTTTCTTTCCTATTTCCAGTAGCAAAGTGTAAAAGAAGGTGCCTAGCAAGATATTAAATGGTGAGCATGTTTTAAAGAACACATAAAACGGGGGATCTCAGAACCCACAGGAGCCTGTGGTTTCTGAAATACGGGTGGGTGGCTTCCTGCAGCTGCAAGGCATGCCGGGGAGGAGATGAGATAGATCTGGGCCCCACCTCCCCCCAGCCCGGTTCTCGGGTGGTTTTGCTTGGGTGCGGCTGGCCTGCTGCTCCTGGCCTGGCACTCAGAGTGGAGGCAGCCCACCCGTTACCAGGAAGGCAAAGAACGGACACATCAAATAAATCAACGTGGCTCAAAATTTGAAAGCAGGGCAGAAATCTATCTCAGGCAAGCCCCTGTGGGAGAAATGGGAAGAGATTCATTTTATTTTGTGCATGTGGACAGTGATTGTAATGTTATGTAAATGTAGCCAGCGATTCCTAATCTATCCTAAAATGCATGTGTCAGGGTTCTGGTGTAGCACAGGTTACCGATGATAGAAACAAGCTGTATTTTTATACAGGAAGGCTTGTGATTACCCGCTTCTGGATTTTTTTTTCATTACAAATTTTAAACAGGACCAGCCACAAGCTGAGGCAGTGAAAACGGAGAGGCATGACTACAAGAGTGTCTGGGGAGAAGTGACTGACGAGCACCCTCGCAGGGAGGAGGTGGACAGAGGCAGTTGTGGCCTGTCCTGCTCTGGGCTGCTGGAGAGCACTCAGAACAAATAGCCCTGATTGCGAGATGCACAGTGAAATACACCCAGTCAGAAGCACTTGTCCAAACTGACAAAGCAGGGAAATCAGCATGAGAGGCAAAAGTTTCTTTCCCCCAGGAAGACAGCTCTGAGGGTCTTCTGTGCAAAAAGAGGGTTCTCATGAGGGAGAGAACTTTACCACTGCACAAGGGGCAAAAAATGACAAGAAATTCATAGTGTGGGTCTGTGCAGATCATAGTGGGTGCAACAAGAGGCGACAGTGGGGTCCAGTGGAGAGGGGGAGATGCAAGGAGCCAAGGAAGGCAGTGAAGACCCCCACTGCACCCCCATGCACAGCTGGGAAGCAGAGCACGTGCCTCTCCCTCAGAGCAGCAGGTAGAGCACCTGTCTGCTGAGAGTGACTCACCACCTTCAGAGGCAGCGTTTGCCCAGAGACCAGTGGCTGTGGTGACCGGTTTCTCAGGTTACTCAGTCTTTATCCCAATATTAAGCCAGACCTCCAGAATGAATAAGCTGAGCCCCATTCTCTGCCTCTCAAAGACCCACAAAGCTTCTGACTCAGATTTGCAGGATCTGGTTCTTCTCCCGTCAAGGATTGTTGAAAGAAACAGCAACTTGGAGTAACCGTCTTTTTGGCAAATTTTAAATCAGGGATATTATTAATAACTTTGCTCTTTATACGAATATCCGCTTTCAAAGTTCAGGGCCAAGGAACGTTATTTTACCAGATAAGCAGCAAGGTTTACTACGACTAGATGGTGTGAATCCTGCCATTTTCCTTCTTGCCTTGGCTCTGACAAGACAAGGAAGCTTAGAGCGAGATGCATTAGTTAACAGTTTCTGTGTTCCTGTGCATTTTCTCTCTCATCCAAGAATTCTCAGCAGAGCTTTGCCCCCATACCCTCTACCATCTTCATTCCTTTCTATTTCATGCTCATTGACTTCATTCTTCACGTATCTGCTTGTTTTGTTAGTTTGATTGTGAGCCAACTTGAAAACAATTTTGAAATGAGGAGGGCCCTGTCTATGTAACTCAACTTGAAAACTAGTGAAGTGTGTTCTGAGAGGAAATTACCGAAGTCATGTCCCTTTGGCATTTTTGCCAACTTCACATTCACACATTGACAGAGGAGGTAGGTGTGACCGTCTTTCTCAAGGCGCATGGCTCGGCAAAGCAGTTCTGTGGCGTAGTCAGCAATTCCAACTTCGGAAATTCCACAATGGTATGAAAGAAAATAGTTGTGCCCTTAAAAGAAAGAGATCTCAAGCCACAGATGACTCACGGGCTACCTCTATCTCCTACTGCATTTCTTCATAAAACCTAAACCGTCCCCTTTCCCCCAAACCAAAGTGCTCACCTTCGTTTGTTGCACCCTAGTCCTAGAGGCTCGCTGGTCTGAATCACCCTTGAACCTCTTCCCCATCCTACATGCAGACAGCCCCAAACCTGCCACTGCTTCCTTCAGAGTCCCTCTCTTCTTTATGTTTTCCTCTCCACATTCAATCCCAATTCTTCCTGCCCAGACCTCTGTCCTTTTTCTAGACTCTTGGAAGCCAGACTCCCATCCCACTGCATCCCTGCACGCTGGCCCTTCTGATCCTCAGGGGCCTTGCCTTCTCTCGGCCTCCACCCCAGGGTCTCCCCAGCCGCTCACACAGCACTGTAATCCACTTGGAGATAACGTCTCTTAGAGATGCTTTGCCTGTCCACCCAACTCACGCTTGTCACCAGTGGCTCCACCTGACCCCATGTTCCTGTTTATTCTTCATGATGCGTACCATCTTCTGAAATTACTTACTTCTCTCCGGTTAATTGTCTATCTCCTCCACTAGGATGCAGGTACCATTAAAAAAAATATCATGTCTCTCTCGTTCCTTTTTGGTATTTTGAGCACCTACAAGAGTGTCTTAACAGATTCTTTTTTTTTTTTTCCTTGAGGAAGTTTAGCCCTGAGCTAACTACTGCCAATCTTCCTCTTTTTGCTGAGGAAGACTGGCCCTGAGCTAACATCCATGCCCACATTTCTCTATTTTATACGTGGGACGCCTACCACAGCATGCATGGCTTTTGCCAAGAGGTTCCGGGTCTGCACCCAGGATCCGAACTGGAGAACGCTGGGCTGCTGAGAAGCGGAACGTGCAAACTTAACCGCTGTGCCACCAGGCCAGCCCATAGAGATTCTTAAGAGAATAATTAAGAGAGTGAATGAATGAAGACAAGAATGAATGAATGAATAACTCACTTCAGCAAGGCTCTGAGCATTGTTCATCTAAGCCCTTGCAATAATTCCCATTCTCTGTCTGGATTCTCCCCTTTTTATTTTTCTTGTATAAGAGCCTGACTAATTTTCCTAGACTACTGATTCCCCTTTAATAGCCTTTCAAAGTTCTCTATTCTGAGCATAGAACAAGGTCTAACCTGCAGACCTAGCTTCTGAAGTCTCCCTTCATCTGGCATTTATCGATGTTTCCAGCAACGTCTTCCTGGAAGCAAACTCCACTCCATCATCACATCTCACCTTCTATTTCACCAGCCATGTATCCCAGGTCCAGGCCCTTTCTCATACCATTATCTCTTCACTTACTTCCTTCTTCCTATTTTCCAGTGGAAGGAATTCCTATGTGGAATAAGAAATATTCTTTGGGGAGCCCTGTCTCCACTATTCACTACATATGGCCTGTTGTTTCTCTTTGAAATGGAATGTTATCAGAAGAGATGAAATAAGGAAACATGCATTAAGAACACAGCAACATGCTAGTTTCCTTACCCAGGAAGCAATGCTCCTGTTTCTACAGCCATTCCTGTGAGGGCTGTGTGGGTCTCAGTGTCCCCAAAAAGGCATTCCCAGTGTCTGCCATCATTCCTTCAGTGACCTTTCATCAGTATTTGCTATCTGCACACTTGGTATGGTGCGTAAGCTTACCTGACGCTGTTCTTTAACTCTCTGTAGCTATTATCATCCCTTCTCAACTAAATTGTATCCTCATAAAGGGCAAGGAACTTACCTTGTATTTATTGTCTCTTCAGCCCACTCTCCAGAAGGCACTCAATAAATGTTTAATGCTTTCATCATTCCATCCCTTCAATGGTATTTGTTGAACACTTGCTATGTGGAAGGCAAGATGCTAAGGCCTGTGGTGGGAGATGCACAGGCAGCAAAAGACAGAGATTTGTTCTTAGCGCAGTTACATCCATGGGGCTTTAATCCACGGTAAAAACAGCATTATAGTGTTATTTTGTTCCTCCTATGTGCTGGGAAATATGCCAGTACTAATGACGCAATGGTGACACAATGGTAACATATAATTACACTCTAGATTGTAAGAGGAAAATGACCAAACAGAGATTAATTCTAAGTTTATGGGCATTTAGAATAAGAAGAAATGAGAAAGATGGAGATGATGATACATAATGATGGAGTAAGAAAATGTTTCTTACTGAATTTTCAGATTGAAAAAAAGATCAGTTTTACTACTCTGACATATTCTGGACCGGCAATTATCTGTGAGTTTTGTGGTTTACCGTATACCACCCGTGCTGAGAGCACTCTGCCATTTCATATGGGTCTCTGTAGACCTCTCTCAGTTCACTTCCTGTTTGTCTAACTTTGGGCGGCTTTGCAACTAGTGAATGAGAATTGAATCCAGTGATGACTCATTGGCTCACTCTCCTAATCTAGGAAAGGCAGGAGACAAAGGCAGAAACTCTTCTCCCCCTCCTCCCCTTCTGCTTTTGAATCAGTGCACTCCAGCCAGGGATAATGCCAATTACTTTTGAAAATGTGCAGAAGAAAAAGTTAATCAATTGACTAATGAGCAAAGTTGATCAAGCAGGTTCTAGAGACCTCTTTGAAGCCTGGAGGTCAATTCCACAGAGAAGAGGCATGGCATATCCTCCCTTCTCCTGTACACTCACCCCTCAATCCTCCTCTCCATTCTGGGGTGCAGGCTCCAAACCACAGCCCAGAGCAGATTCCCTGATCCATTCAGTCCTTCACCACACGGGGTGCTAATGCACATGGTAGATTATATAACCAACCTGACTGGGGGCACTCCCCTTATTAGAACAAGCCTCCGCAGTGGGAAAGAGGAAGGGGAAAGAGATGGGCATTTTCAGTGCCTAAGATGTACCAGAATCTGTGCTTTGGTTTATCAATCTCCTCATGGAGAATTCTCATGAACCTCGTGAAGTGGGTTTCTCTGTTCCTCATATTTTTCAGATAAGAAATTTGAGACTCAGAGAGTAGAAGATCTGGGCTGCCTGCTACACTACTCTCCCTCTGAAGAAAGACATAACCACCATTACAATGCAAATCAGAAATTCCCCAAGAGCAGGTAATCCTACTGTTTGTTCACAGCCCGGCTGGCACTAAGGTACCGTGAGGCAGCCTTTGTCAGGGAGTGGAAAGAAGAGGTGGTTCCTGAACACTCCTGTCTGGCTCCCTCCACTCTGCTCCTCATCAGAAGAAATTGGACACCACAGTGGCTTTCTTTTTCCTTTTTTCAAAGAATTTCTGGCTTCTTCAAAAATCAGGAAGTTCTGGAAATCAGGCAACACAACTTATTTTCATGATATTTTCTACCCAAATAGGCACTGAAAGTTCAAAGTTTCCAGATTAGCATTCAACTTCTTGATGTTTATCTAACCTAAAAGTTTACACATCTGAGGTTCACTGGATTCTAAACCAGAGAGACTCGCAATATCTCCTTTTTTATAGGAGTTTTTCCCAACGATGTGGCTATGATTTAGGTTGAGGGAGGTGAGTACTCTGTTTTTATACTCAGTTTTCCAGGAACAAATACCGTCCAGAAGCAGATACCAGGAAAAAAAAAATTAAAATCCCATCAGTGAAAGATTGACTTGTCAACAGAACAGAGTGTCCTAGATATCTGAATACCCACAGATACAGATCTCTCCCACACTGAGGCCTACACAGAAGCAAGGGCCTCATCTAGTCACGCATCACATGTAGAAAGAGCTCGCACATGCTTGTAAAGCACAGTGATTGATTCACAAAGGTGCGTCCATTTGTGGAAAATAAAAAGGCCAAAGTCAATTAAGAGTGATTAAAAATTCCACCATTAATTTGTATAGTGCTTTGTACTGTTCAGAACACTTTCACTCACATTATCTTCCTTGATCTTCCTAACCGCCACTGAGATAGGGAGAAGTGTTGTGACCACTACATAACTGGGAAACTTTGAGACTCAAACATGTTGAGTGGTGGCTGGGAGGACCTTCAGGAAGTGACCTGGAGCTGTTGTTAGAATCCAGGCATGTGGTTCCCTAAGAGGAGGCTGTGATCTCTATGTATGACTACTGAAAGAGAAGGTCTGAGAACAGCAGTGGTGGAAAGTGCAAAGTATGAGATCATGGCCAGGAGGCGAGTAAGCCTGGTTTCATGGAAAAAAGTTGAGCTTTGCAGCTACAAACTTCTTCCACTCCTGTTTGGGCCTCTTACTATTATGGGATCTTGGACAGGTTACTCAACTTTGAACTTCAGCTTCAGTATTTGTAAAATACTGAAGATTTAATGAAATAAGGTGCATGTATTAGGCACTTATTACATGTTAGTCTCTATTTTTTGTTCTTTCCCTCTAGGATTTACCAAAACTAAATAATCACATTTCTAGAAACTATTTCTACTGGTAAACCAGCTGTTTCTCCTTTTCCACTTTAGGGATTCCACGGGATGCCCAAACTTCTCTCAAACTCTGTTATCTCATTTATTTGCTGATTGGGGATACAGAACTAAAAAGATGTAATCCCTTCCTCAATGGGGCTCAATGCTTACAGTGTATTTCGTTTTTTTTTTCCCTCTATCTATCATCTATACAGAGATGTGAAAACTGTGGCCCATGGACCACATTTGGCCCACCGTCTTATTTATATTCCATCTTTAAGCAAAGAATGTTCTTTATGTTTTTAAATAGCTGTCTATGGCTGCTTTCATGCTACAACTGCACAGCTGAGTAGTAGCTGTAGAGATCCTATAGCTCAAACAGCCTATTTACTCCCTAGCCCTTTGAAAAAAAGTGTCCTGATCTCTCATTTATACTCCATGCTAGATTGTACTGTGAGGGTGCTCCATGTCCAGCATAGTGTTAGCATGGAGTCTGTGCTCTTCTTTCCACTTGCCTGAGGTTTAGTTTGTTCTTTTTCTAATTTCTTAAACTGGAAGGTGAGGTTATTGATTGGAGACATTCTTCTTTTCTCATATAGATGTTAAACATGTAAATTTCCATGTAAGCCCTATTCAGACTGCATCCCATAAATTTTGATATCTGTTTTCATTTTCTTTCAATGAAAAATATTTTTAAATTTCCCTTATGATATTTTTCTTTGACCTACGAGAAGTGTGGTGTTTAATTTCCAAATATTTGGAATTTTCCCAGATTTCTTTCTGCTCTGCATGTCTTATTTAATTCCATTGTGTTCAGAGAACATATTTTATATGATTTCAATCTTTTAAATTTATTGAGGTTGTTTTGCGGCTCAGGAAATGGTTTATCCTGGAGACTATTTCAAGTGTACCTGAAAAGGATATGTACTCTGCAGCCTACATATGGAGTGTTCTGCAAGTGTCAGTTAGGTCAAGTTGGTAGAGAATATTGTTCAAATTTCTATATTCTTGCTAATTTTCTGACTAATTGTTCTATCAACTACTGAAAGGGGATTACTGAAATTTCCAACTACTATTAATGAATGGATATTTCTCCTTTCAATTCTGTCAGTTTTTGCTTCATGTGTTTTTTGGCTCTGTTATTAAGTGCATATACATTTATAATTGTTACATCTTCTGATGTACTGGCCCTTTTATCATTACAAAATATCTATCCTTGTCTCTAAGAATTTTTTTTTACAGTCTATTTTATCTGTTATTAGTATAGCCATTCCATCTCTCTCATGATTGTTGTTTGTATATCTTTTCTCATTCTTTTGATTTCAAACTATTTGTGTCTTTGAATCTAAAGTGTATTTTCTGTAGACAGTATATAGTTGAGTCTTACTTTTTTATCCAGTCTGATAATCTGTATCTTTTAAATGGGGTGCTTCATCCATTTACATTTAATGTAATTATTGATATGGATGGATATATGGCTGCCAGTTTTAAAAATCTGCTTTCTACTTGTCTCATGTCTTTGTTTTTTCTTCTTCTGTTCCTCCTTTGCTGCCTTCTTCTGTATTAGATAATAGATTTTGGTGCACTATTTTAATTTCTGTGACTTTTTTAAACTATGTTTTTATGTTTTACTTTCTTAGTGAGTATAGTAGGATTACAATATAGATCTTAACTTACAGCAATCTACTTCAGATAGAAACTTTGTTCCAATACATTTCCTTTTCCTCACCCCCTCCTTTGAGCTATTTTTGTCATATAGATGATGTCTATATAGATTATTAATTTAAAATACAGTATTATAAATTCTTGCTTTACACTATCTTACATCTTTTAAATAAGGTCAGAAAAGTAATGAGAAAAATATGTTTTACGTTTATCCACGTATTTTATATTTATACAGTGTTTCATATTTATATGAATATCTATTATTTCCGGTGCTCATTATTTCATCCTGTGGATTTGAGTTACCTTCTGGGACTACTCCCTCTCAGATGGAAGGACTTCTTTTAGTAGTTCTGGTAAGACAGATCTGCTGCCCACGCATTCTCTCAGTCTTTGTTTAGCTAGAAATGTTTATGTTTCTCTTTCATTTTTGAGAGGTAATTTTACTGGATGTGTAATTCTTGGTTGACAGTTTTTCTTTTAGTATTTTCAATATGTCATTGCCTTCCGGAGTCCATTGTTTCTGATGAGGAGACAGAATTAACTGTATCGTTTTTCTCTTGTACATGATGAGTTCTTTTTCTCTTGATGCCTTCAAGATTTTCTCTTTGTCTTCTAAAAAATTTAACTAAGATGTGTATAGGTGTGCATCTCTTAGTGTTTATCCAACTTGGGATTTATTGAATTTGAAATTGTAGATCAATATTTTTTCATCGAATTTTGGAAGTTTTCAGCCACTATTTCTTCAAAGAATTTTTATATCCCCATCTCTCTCTCTTATTCTTCTGGATCTCTCATTACCCATATATTGGTATACTTGATGTTGTACCACAGGTCTTTGAGACAGTTCATTTTTGTTCAATCTTTTATCTTTGTTATGCATATTGAATAATTTCTATTGCTCTGTATTGAAGATTACTGGATCTTTCTTCTGCCATCACAAATGTACTGTTGAACCTTTCAGGGAAAATTTTCATTTCAGTTATTATTCTCTACTACAGTGTTTCCATTCGGTTCTTCTGAAAAATAATTTATATCCCTTTATTGAGATCCTCTCTGTGTTAAGTCTGTTTGTGGGGTTGGATGTATATTTCTACCAATATCTTGAAGCCAGGGTTTAGGCCTTATTTAATTTTATACCCAATTAAATTCACAGACTCTAAAAATTGGTTATATCAGTAAAGAATAGGTCTCACTTAGTTGAAAATTAAACCAATGATATGGAGTGAAAACCGAGAGATAGTCTGCTAGCTTCTTAATGACAGGGGCAAGGTGATAAAAAAGATAAAAGAGAAGACGGTAATTGGGGAGCACAGAGAGAAAAGGCTAACCAAACATTATAGATGTTCCAGAAGAAGAAAACAAAGCAATTAGAAATAATAAACAAAGTTAAAACTGACTAAAATTTTACTGAACTAACAAAGGAGCACACAGATATCTAGGCAAAATTAATGAAAAGAAATCTGCCAGATAGACCTATCTGGGCAACATTTTTGAACTACAAAGATAAGAGTAGCAACAAAAACTTTTATAAGTATCAAGGAAAAGATTAAAAAATGAAGAAATTGAGTACACACAAATGTCTAATAAATATCTTTATCTCATAGCTTTTCTTTGTAATAGTATCATGAGAAAAAAGACAGAAACAATATCTATAGAATTTTTAGTGCAAAAGATATTGCTCAAGAATGTGATGTGCCATTAAATTTTCATTCATCTGTGAAGGCTATAAAAAGATATTTCCAAATAGTCAAAGAAAATGTACCATTTACATAACTTTCTTTTAACAATGACATAAAAATTTGTTTCAGCCAACCAAGAAATGAATAAAAATCAATCAAGAATAGGGAAATTAAGGTATCAAAGAATGAAAGGTAAGAGGTTAAATTTAATCATAATAAAATTGGCTTAAAATTGAATCCAAATGTTACTATTATTTATGAAACGGAAAATAAAATAATTTAGTAACAGTCATCTAAGTGACAAACATTATTATAAGGACAGCACAATTTTTATATTGTATGTCAATTTTGACATGTTTCTGTGACTGCATAGAAAATACTATTGTAAAGGATTCTGAAGCTACATCTTGACTCAAAGGGAAAGGTTTCTGTGATTGACTAGTGGTATTTTCTATGATAAATCTGTGATGCCTGCCTTGGGTGCACAAGTGGGTTTGAAGGCTTGTGTGCCACCTTCATGGCACCCTTGCATTTTCATAGCCAGGACACAAAGTCAACATAATTAATGATCTAGACTAAAACTAGTATCAAAAGTTTACAAAGAGTTAAAATATGAAGCAACAGATTGAATATGCAATAATCGTATATATATATATATATCTCTGATACAAACAATAGGTCAGGGATCTGCAAGGTGGGGATTTCATTTGCCAACGGTTAAAACTGGGACTATAAGTCATTTTAATGAAAAGGTCTCTTGAAACATTTTCTGAATAGTGTCTACAGAACATAAGTTCCATGAGATATTAACCTTAACTGGTATGTTAAAAATAAAAGTTTTCCAGTACAAATAATCTTGGGAAATGCTACACATTAAATCAACATCATGGATATTGACAGTACATATTAGATTATGAATGCCTCTAAGAAATTCTACACTGAAAACAATCCATAACAAGTGACTATAACCCTTAACCATACTTACCAAGTATAAAGCTGATTATTATCTATTGACTTGGATGCCAGCAATAGCTAGTTAAAATAATTTCTAATAAAATTATATTTATGAGTACAAAACAAAGTGTTCATTAATAATCCTAATAAAAATGTGCAGAACATGTAAGAAAATTTATTGAGAGGTACAATAGAAAATTTAATAGTAAATTACACTATACTTATCAATAGAAAAGCTGAAAATAGTAAATACGTCAGTTCTTGACAAATCTCAACCCAAAACCCTATAAAATTATTCTAGTAAACTGAATAATTATATCAAAGTTTATGTGAAAGCATTCATAGGTAAAGCTAACTGCAAAATTTATAAAAAAAGAGCAGAGATTGTGTAAAAGTAATAGTATTACCATCAGGTATTAAAATTTATGGTAAAGCGATAAATTTCTTCAGATAATGGTCAAATGATTTATTGTAGACAAATTCTTCCACCTGTTAAAACTAGAAGTGTTGGCCAAAAAAATTTGAGGACATTGGAGACCTATCAAGACAGTAGAGACTTAAAGGGACAAGATTCTTGAAAATAAGGGAATTGCAGATAGATGAATTCTATATTTAGTGCCATATTTCCCCTCAAAGAACTTGTGACCGCTGAGAAGCTAAAAAGTGGAGGAGAGCTTCCTCCAGTCTCATGGTAGAGAATGGACCAAATTGCAGTTCAGGAACCATGAAGGAAGTTGGGCCCTGATAAAACCCGGGTTTCAGTTGGGACTATCAGAGGCTAAATCAGAAATAGACCCACCATAACAAAGATTAAAACAACTCAGTTCTTGGTGGCATTAAGTTGACCTGCTTCTACGTTACATGCTTGTCAGTAAGAAAAATAAATCCTATCTAGAGGAATATAAAAGCAATCAGAGCCTCAAATTACCTCTAATATTTTTTGCACACAAGGTCCTGCATGCAACATAAAATTACCAGGAATATCCAGTAATTGGAGTCAAGACCAAATGACCAAAAATCAGTAGAAATAACATATAGTGGAATCAAATATAGGAAATCCAGACATTAAAGTTATCGGACTTTGATTTTAATTTAACTGTAATTCATACCTTCAGGAAATTAAACAAGATAGAGAACAACAGAGAGAACTAGAAAGTAAGGAATCAAAGAAAATTTTAAGAATGTAGAATATAATAATTGAAACTATAGAGAAGAATTTAATAGCAAATAGGCAGAGGTAAAGTGACAATGAGCTGAAAGAAAATAGCCAGATTAAAACTAAGAGTGAAAAGTGGATAGATTATACAGAAAACATAGGAGACATTTGGGACACGGCAGAAATGTCACATATACATGTAATCGAATTTCTAGGGGAGGAGAGACAATGGAGTAAAAGCATTGTTTAAATAATGGCCAAGAGTTTTTCCAGTTTGACAAAAGGTATCAGCCCACAGATTCAAGGAGCTGAGAGGAGCCAAAATAGTATAAATACAAAGAAAACCAAATCTAACAACATCATAGTTGGGCTACTCAGACCCATTATCTAAGAGAAAATCTTAGGAATAGTTGGAGGGAAAACAAAACAACCTAATTTCAAAGCTGCCTGGGATCTCTGAGTCGGGGAAAGCAGTCTTAGATCAGTGGGAACAATGGCACTTGTTAGGCTGGGTCACTTGTGGCTGAGTGGAGGGGAGGCAATCAAGATGGTCCCTAAGGACGGATGAATCCTTTCCCCCACCTAGAGGCAACGGGCGTAGCCTGGCTAGGGGAAGTTCCTTTTGTCCCCTCTGGCAGATTGGCAGGGATTAGAGTGAGTCCCAGCAAAACAAGATAAACCAAAAGATGAAAATAATACTTCAAAGGCTCTGAAAATTAAATTGTCATTGGACAGTAGTCCACAAAATTAGGTCAGGACGTGTGTGCTAAACCTAAGTAGAACGACTTCCTACTTAAAAAAAAATTTTCAATAGGACCCAGTGTCACCTAACATAAGAACTCAAATGTCCAGGATATAATTGAAAATCATTCATTTTACCAAAAACCAGGAAATTCACAACCTCAATGAGAAAAGACAATAAATTGATGCCAACACAGATAAATCAGATATCAAAATTATCTGGCAGGGATTTTAAAACAGACATCATAACAATGCTTCAACAAACAAATTGCAAATTCTCTTGAAACCAAAAAATAGAAAATCTCTGCAAAGAAATAAAAGCTGTAAAGAAGAACCAAATAAAAATTATGGAAGTGAACATTTCAATAACAGAAATTAAAAACTCACTGAATGGGCTCAATAGTAGGATGGAGATGACAAAAGGTAGAATCAGTGAACTTGAGGACAGAGCAATATCATTAATATAATCAGAACAATAGGGAGGAAATAGACTGAAAAAATATGAACAGAACTACAGGGGCTTGAGGGACAATAACAAAAGATTCTTCATTCATATCATTGGAGACCAAGGAGAGGAGCAAGAGAGTAAATTTGAAAAAGTAAACAAATGTTGCTGAAAACTTGGAATTCAAAGAAATTGGGAGCTGCAAACTTCCAAATTTGGAGAAAAACATAAATCTACAAATTCAAGAACTCATGTGGATCTCAAATAGGATAAGCTCAAAGAAATCCTTGCTAAGGCACATGATAATTAAACTTCTGAAAACTAATGACAAAGAAAAAATCTTGAAAGCAGCCAGAGAGAAACAGCATTACCTGTAGGAAACACCAATTTGAATGGTAGCGGATTTTTCATCTGGAACCATGGAGGTCAGATAGACCATTTTTTCGAGGGAAAGAAAGAACTGTTAACTGTGAATTTTATATTTAGGAAAATGATGTTTCAGGAATGAAGGGGAAATAAAGACATTCTCAAGTGACGGAAAACTGAAAGATTTTGTCACAAGACCTACCCTTAAAAGATGGCTGAAAGAAGTTCTTCAAACAGAAAGGAAATGATAAAAGAAAGCTTGGAGCCTTAGGAATGACGAAGGAACAAGAGAAAGAACAGAAATATCAGGATCCTCCTCATGAGTTTTATAAATTATGTTTGATGATAGAAACACAAACTATAACAACCTCTGATACTCAAGACAATGGTACTTAAAAATTGAAGGTAATGTGACCTCAGTGGAAGTAAGGTTTCCACACTTTGCTCAACATGGTAAAACGTTCACACCAGTGGACCGTAATAAGTCTCATGTGTGGATTGCAATACCCAGAGCCACTGCTAAGAACACCATACAAAGTAAAATATTCAAAAACAGCATAGATAAATCAGGATGAGAAAATTATAAAAATGGAGAACAGATTAGTGTTGCCAGGGGTTAGGAGTGGGGTTGGCGTGGGCAGCAGTACAGGGTGGGAGGTGCTATGAAAGTGCAGCAGGTGGGATCCTTGTAGTGATGGAACTCTTCTAAACTCTCTGTTTTGACTGCTGTGGTGGATACATGGACCTACACATGTGATAAAACTTATAGAACTAAATACACACACACACACACAAAGTATAAGTAAAACACAGAAATCCGGATAGGATCGTTGGTGTGCATCATTGTCAACACCACGGTTGTGACGTGGTACTACAGTTTTGCAAGATGTTACCATAAGGGAAAACTAGCAACGGGGTACACAGGATCCCTCTGCATTATTTCTTGCACCTGCATGTGAATTTACAATTACCTCAAAATTAACAAGTTTAGTTAACCTCCCCCCACCTGCAAATGTGAAAACAATAGGCCAAAGGGCAGGAAGGGAACACTAGCATTGCTTAGGAAGTGGTAAAACACTTATAAATAAGTCAAGGAAGCATGTTGTAATATCGAGGGTAACTGCTGAAAGAACAATAAAAGACTGTAAAACTATTAAGTAAATAGAAATGATTTTTAAAAATAGTTGAATTAGGCCAAAATAAAGACAGAAAGGAGAAAAATGAGGCACAGAGCATGTGCAAGAAATAGAAAATAAGTGATAAGGTGGTATATTTAAATCTAAATACAAAAGTATTCAATATATAAATAAATAAAATATAATGAAATATTAAATTTCATTATCATAATGAAAACTGGTAATATTCCAAATAAAACCATTATGATTGTCAGATTGAATTTAAAAATGATTAAAAAAGAAAACATAAGATTTACACCTTAGAGATAAGGAAATACAGAACTTGAAAACTACTTCTTTGAAAAAGCCAATCAAATTGATCAATTCCTGGCCAGATGAAAGAATGACAAGAAAGAGCATATATTACCAATATTAAAGATGAAAAAGGGGGCATTACTACACAAATGATGGACATTAAAAAGCTAATATTAGGATATTATTAAAAGCTTTATGCCAATGAATTTTACAATTCAGGTAAAATGGTGAAATCCCTAGAAAAAATACGGTTCTCCAAAACTGACACAATAAGAATAGAATATTTGAGTTATCCTATATCTAATCAAGAAATTGAATCTGCTATGAAATCCTTCCAGCAAATACAGCTCCTCAGCCAAATGGCTTCACTGGTGAATTCTTCCTAACACTTCCAGACAATGGAAAAGTAAGAACCTTTCAGCTCATTTTTACAATGCTAGCATAACTTTGATATAAACCAGAAAAGAATATCACAGTGAAGGAAAATTAGCAGCCAAATATTTCTCATGAACACAGATTCGAAACTCCTAATCAAAATATTAACTCAATCTAGCAATGCAATAAAAAACAATCCATCCCAACTCAAGTGGGCTTACTCCAGGAATTCAAATTTTGTTTATTTGAACGTTAACCAATGAAATTTGCCACATTTACGGATTATTGCTTCACAGAGAATGTAAAAAAAAGACAAAACAAAATAAAACAAACCAAAAAATCCTTGGCATTTGTTCTTACATAGTACCCAGAATAATATTTTATAAGCTTGTTTGTGGTCAAACTTGTTTGCAGATCATAATAAAGCATTTAGTAAGTACTGGATATTCTTGTAATCATTAATTTAGTGACTTTTAACAGTTATGTTAGGGGCAATATTTATTTTTTAGTCTTCTAAAATATCTATCTCTCACTTTGTCACCCAAAAGAGGTGGCAGCAGATTTGTGCATTTTTGTGATTTTGTGATAGTGTTCGTGGCTTTGTTTTGGTCGTTATGATTTCATTACCACTGAATGAATACATTGAAAATTTAGTAAGTATGGCTGGTTTTGCTTTGACTTGAGGGACTCCAGAATTTAGAACCACTTGGCTTCTTCACTCAACTGCTGGCCTTGCCTCTACACACCCCAGGCACATCCCCTTTAACACAAAGTAGTTATACAGCTGACCTCCTGTGCTTTAGGCACAGAAAGTACCCACTACTCTCCCATTCCGTGATGCCTACATATTGTCAAGCTTCAAACGTTTTGTCAATCTAGTGGTAAAACTATAACATTATTGTGGTTTTGATTAGAATTCCCCCAATTATTAATGAGATTGAGCATATTTTCATATATATTTCTCTCATATGAAGTGCTCATTGAAATAATTTGCCCATTTTTATATCGGATATTTTTGCTGAGGAAGATTCACCCTGAGCTGACATCCATGCCAATCTTCCTCTATTTTCTAGTATATGGGCCGCCAGCACAGCATGGCTGCTAACAGAGCTATGTAGGTCTGCACCCAGGAACTGAACCTGGGCTGTCCAAGCAGAGGATGCCAAACTTAACCACTGGGCTACTGGGGCTGGCCCCTCTACTGGATTTTTTGTCATTTTTGTATTTATTGGGAATATTTTACATGTTTTAGCAAAAAAAGTATTTGCTCAGTGATGTAGGCTGCAAATATCTTATCAACGTGTATCATCTTTTCATATCTTCATCATACCTTAATTTGAAGACCGATTGGCTAATCATTTCCTTAATAGAATGTGCTTTTAGCATCTTTAAGGAAATCTTCCCCTCTCTAGGTAATAGTCTCCTACACTGTCTTCTTAAAGTTTTCCAGTTTTATTTTTACTATTTATGTCATAAATTTACCTTGAGACAATTTTAGTGTGTTAAGTGAGATTGGGATGCTGGTTCATTTTCTTCCCTGTATGATGGCAGTTGTTTTCTACACCATTTTCCCTTAATCTCCAATGCCTGCTCTGTCATAATCATGTTTCTATCTTTGTGTAAGTCTGTCTCTGGGTCTTCCCTTCTGTTCCCTAAGTCTATTTGTTTATCTCTGCACCAAGGAAATGTGTCTTAATCATGTTGTTTATAATAAGTCTTGATACATGGTAAGGCACATCCCTCCAACTTGTTCTTCCTTTCAACAACCTTCTTTTTGACTATTGGCTCTTATGTATAAATTGTAGAGCCAGTTTGAGGCAGAATATAATCTATTGGAAATTTGTTCAGATTTGCATTGAATAGAAAGATCAATCTAAGGAGAATTAACATCTTTATTATATTGTCTTCCTACTTAGTATCTTGTTTTCTTTGTTTGGATCTTCTAACTTTGCACATCTTCCCCTGTATTTACTCCTAGGCATTTTACAATTTTTGTTTCTATTGTAAGTAGCACATTACTTGACGTTACATTTTCACACAAGGGTACGTAAAATACTTTTGGCGGGGATCTACAAAGGTAATTGAGTTTCTTATATTTGTTTTATATCCAGCATTCTTTTAAAATTCTGTTATTAATTCTTATAATTCTTCAGTAGATTCCTTTGAGTTTTCTACAGACCGTTATTTTATCTGTAAATAATGATGGTTTTGTTCTATCCATTAAAACTCTATACTTTTGTTTCCTCTTCTTGTCTTTTATAGCTGACTACAGCGTCAAGTATAATGTTGAAGGGCAGTGTGGTATTAGGGATGATTGTCTTCTTATTCATTTTAAAAGGAAGGGCTTTAACAGTCGATGATTAAATAACGTTTTCTCTACATTTTTAATAGCCATGCTTTATCAGTTTAAGTTTTCTTAATTTCCTACTATTTTGAGGAATATTTTCATGAAAGTTGAATTTCATGAAATCATTTTCTCATTTTTTTCCTCTTGTCTTAATATGCTTATTTACCTATCAATGAGTTTTTCTGATGCCAAATGTCGTATTTGTAAGACTAAATCCTACTTAGCTATAACATAATAACATTTTATACACTATTGGATTTGGTTTTCTCTGTTTCTCTCTCTCTCTCTCTCTTTTTTTTTAGGATTATTGAATCTATATAGGTTAGTGGGATTGGCCTGTACTTTTCTTTTCCCTTTCTGTTTTTTCTGGTTTTGGTATTTAGGGAAAGTCAGCTTCATTAACCGAGTTGAGTAGCATTTTTCCTATACTCTAAAAGAGTTCGTGTAAGATTACTATTATTTGTTCTTTCAGTGGTGGTTAGAACTTACTTGCACAATTTTCAAGTATATGTTCTTTTAAAAAAATTTAAAACTACTGATTCAATTTGTGTAATGGTTGTGGGAGTGTTCAATTTTTTCTAGATCTTCTTGAGCTATTTTGCTAAGCTATATTGTCCCAGAAATTTGTCTGCAATATTTTGGTTTATATGTTAAATTGAAATCAAATTGTACTTAACATCCTCATCTTTTTATTGTTTGTAGCATCTATAGTTGGATTTTTTTTCTTTTTCAAAAGTTGCTTCTGTGCTTTCTCTCTTTTAAATGTGAAAAATTTCACTAAAGATTTCTTGAGTTGATGAGACTTAAAAGAATCAACCAATGCTTTGTTTGCCTTATTATCATATGTTAGTTTTCTATTTCATTAACTTCTGTTTTTAATCTTTAATATTTTTTTCCTGTCTACTTTCTTGATGTTTGCTCTATTCTTCTTTTTCCAACTGAAATAGGATGGTTATTTCATTTGTTCAGCTTTTAAATCTATAAATTGTCTTTTATGTATCATTTTAGGTGCATGCTATGTAACTTATTTTCTTATTTTTTTTATTGTGGTAAAATATACCTAACATAAAATGTGCATTTTTAAGCATATAGTACAATGGTATTAAGTACGTTCATATTGTTGTGCGACCATCACCACTATCCATTACTAGAACTCTTTTCATCTTGCTAAATCGAAACTCTATACTTATTAAACAATAACTCTCCATTCTCTCCTCATCCCAGCTCCTGGAAATCACCATTCTACTTTCCATCTGTATGGTTTTTGACTACTGTAACTACCTTCTTTAACTGAAATCATACAGTATTCGTGCTTTTGTCTTTGGCTTATTTCCCTTAGCATAAGATCCCCAAGGTTCATCCATGTTGTAGCACAAATCAGAATTTCCTTCCTTTATAAAGCTGAATAATAGCCCATTGTCCATATACTTCACATTTTGCTTATCCATTTATCCATCAATGGACACTTGGGTTACTTCCTTGTTTTAGCTATTGTGAATAGAGCTACCATGAACACGGGTGTACAAATATCCTTTTGAGACTCTTTACTCAACAAATATTTTTCTTTTTGAGTACATTGTTTTATTCTTTTAAAATTTTTTCTAGCTTTATTGAGGTATAATTGACAAATAAAAATTGCGTGTATTTAAGGAGTACAACCTGATGCTCTGTTATACATATGCATTGTGAAATAATCACCACAATCAAACTAATTAACATACCCATTACTTCAAATTACTGTTTTCTTTCTGTTTTTGGTTAGAATACCTAAATTCTACCCTCTCAGCAAGTTTCAAGTGTACAATACAGTACTGTTAACTTTAGTCACAGTGCTCTATATTAGACCTTCAGAATTTATGCAACTTGCATAACTGAAACTTTGTACCCCTTGACCAATATGTCTCCATTTCTCCCTCCTCATCCCCTGACAACCACCATTCTCCTTTCTGCTTCTATGAGTTTGACTGTTTTAGATTACATATATAAGTGAGATTTTGCAGTATTTGTCTTTTTAAAAACATTTTATTAAGATTATGATAGTTTACAACCTTGTGAAATTTCAGTTGTACATTTTTGTTACTCATGTTGTAGGTGCACCACTTCACCCTTGGTGCCCTCCCCTGACCCTCCCTTTCCCCTGGTAACCACCAATCAGTTCTCTTTGTCTCTGTGGTTAACTTCCACCTATGGGTGGAGTCATATAGAGTTCGTCTTTCTCTGGCTTATTTCACTTAACATAACACTCTCAGGGTCCATCCATGTTGTTGTGAATGGGACGATTTTATCCTTTTTTATGGATGAGTCATATTCCATTGTATATATATATACCATATCTTCTTTATCCAATCATCAGTTGATGGGCACTTAGGTTGCTTCCACATCTTGGCTATTTTAAATAATGCTGCAATGAACATAGGGGTGCATGGGACTTTTGGAATTGCTGATTTCAAGTTCTTTGGATAGACACCCAGTCGTGGGATGGCTGGGTCATGAGGTATTTCTATTTTTAATTTTTTGAGAAATCTCCATACTGTTTTCCATAGTGGCTGCACCAGTTTGCATTCCCACCAACAGTGATTGAGGGTTCCTTTTTCACCACAACCTTTTCAACATTTGTCACTTTTTGTTTCGGTTATTTTTGCCATTCTAACAGGTGTAAGGTGATATCTTTCTGTAGTTTTGACGTGCATTTCCCTGACAATTAGTGATGATGAGCATGTTTTCATGTCTATTGGCCAATGTCTATTGGCCATCCCTATATCTTCTTTGGAGAAATGTCTGTTCATGTCCCCCGCCCATTTTTTGATCAGATTGTTTGATTCACAGCTCTGTCACCATCCGGGCCCGCAAGATCTCACTTGTCCACTAAGGGCCACAGCAGAGCTATGGGTATCCACTGCAGTCTGCGGTTAGCCCACCCAGCTTTGCTACTTCTGCCTCAGGGTCTTCCAGCCTTGTTATTGCTGGGTGGGGCCTATCCACTAATGCTGCCTTGAGGCTTTTTCTGTGGCTGCCGTGGGACTGTGGATTTTCCCCCTGGTCCACAGAGCAGGGCGGCTAGGGCTCCAACCTTCCCCTGCCCACTCACTTGGTCTCACTGGGTGTCCCTTGGCCCCTCTGGGACACACCTGGAGTCTGTGAGTCAGAGGTGGTGGCTGGTGGGCTGCTGCCCCACCTAGGATCCTCCTCTCCCAGAGCCTCCCAGTGTTCTGAATGCTGGGTTGGGCCTCTCCACTAATGCTGAGTAGAGGCTTTCCCTGCCACTGGTGTGGGACTGGGACTGTGGATTTTCCCCTTGGGCTTAGGGGCAATTGTGGGGGTTTTAAGTAGGGCTGTAGTCATCTGTTTCTACCATTGCTCCGCCAATACCTGCACATGCCCGCCCTTGGTGCATGGTGATGCTGTGAGCGTGTCTGCTGGAAGAAGGTCACTTGCAGGTCCTAGTCTGTCTGGGGTCAGGGGTCAGAGAGTTTTCATCTATCCCCACCTCCTGCCGGGGGGAAGTCTGTCCATCTTCCAATGTATAGCAGCACAGGTCTTTCAGGCATCCTGAGATGCTGTGTGGATATCCTTTGTTGACCGATGAATGTCCAGTTAGTTGGAGATTCGAAGGGGGAGAGACAAAGAAAACTGCTCACTCGGCCATGTTGCTGATGTCTGCTGGTTATTTTATTTTTAATTTATTGAAGAACTACTATAGTGTTTTCCACAGTAGCTGTACCATTTTACATTTCTGCCAACAGTGCACAAGCATTCCAAGTTCTCTAATCCTTACTGACAGTTGTTATTTTCTGTCTTTTTTTGGGGGGGGCTACTAGCCTTCCTAATGGGTGTGAGATGCTTATGTGTTTTGATATAGCAATGTTTGATATAGCAAACATTTTTGTAGCATTTTTAACCGTGTTCAGTTAAAAATTTTAATAATGTTCCAAAAAATTATTGATTCTTCAACAGAAGAGTCATTTGGAAGTGTAATTCAAATGTCACAAGTTACAAACATTTTAATTTCTTGTTATAAATTGCATCTATGTCAGCATTTATTAAGATTTGCTTTATGCCTTAATATTTAGTCACTTTTTGTAAAATTTTCCTTTGTGGCTGAAAAGTATTTGTATTCTCTAATTGTCAGACACAGTATTTCACATACTTAGATCAAGTTGTTAATTATGTTACTGAAATCTAAATTTTCATGAACAGTTTGGCCTGATTGATCAATAATTGAGTTGCATTAAAGACATACCATCAGGAATAACCTGTGAGAGATCTCGTCAAGTTGGCAGCATAAGTAATCTCTGAACTCATCTCCTCCCACAAACTCAACCAGGTTACAACTATTTTTGAAAAAATTACCCTGGATAGAAAACTGAAAACTGGATATAAAGAACTCCCACAACAAGGAACAGTCCTGACTAAGGCAGAAGGGGCAGAAATTCCTCCTGGAGAGAAAAAAGTCATCTTTGGGAGTAGCAGAGTTTCTCAGCTGGCCAGGTGGGAGCCACCCTAAGATATGCAGCCCTCCCTGGAGGAGTGAGGTCCAGAGCAGGGGCTGATACTGCTATAAGCATCCTTCAGACTCAGCACAACTGAGATGAGGGTCTTACTATCTGACTTTTCTGGCTATTAGCTGCAGCAGGGAATACCCCCAGAAAAGTTATTGCTGAAAGCCGAAAAGACTCAGGTCTTAAAGGGCCCACACAAAAACTCACCCATCTTAGCAACCTAAAATCACTAGAGAGAAGGCTGAAAGTCCTTTGGTGAAAAGAGACTCACCTGGTGGGCTCTAGGGGCATCTCAGTGAGGGGAAGGGCCTCTCCAGAGACTGAGACATTGGTCAGGGCCATTGTTCTGACCTGGTCCAGGCGTGCTGACACAAACCATGGTGCCATTGAGCTTCTTCCCCTGGCCTGTTAGCCCAGGGGGCTGCCACACCCGCTAGAGTGCAGATTTAATCCAGTTTGGCCAAAGCAGGCAGCCCATCCTAGGGATCCTCCCCACACAACACCAAGCCCTCAGGCTACTTGTCACCTGCATTGACTGTGTGCCTTGATTCTCTACAAGCAGGCAAGTGTGTCTGCCTCTGTAGGGCAGTGCCAGTGTGAGGACCAGGTGAACTGTGGGGGGCATTGGTGGAGAGGTGGAATCCTCTGCAGTGGGGCATTGGCATACACTCCAGGGGATTGGGAAGTGTGCACAGACCAGGACAGTGTTGACAGTGTGTGTGGTCCTGTTGGGGGTGAGGTTCATCAGTGACAGAAGACCTGTGCTTCACAAATAGCCATAAAAAGCATCAGCCCCACCTTCCAAAGCTTGAAACAATTGACGACTCCCATGTCTAGGGCCAGCCCCACTCAGCTGCAATCCTAAGAGAACTGACAACATTCTTGTAGACCTGAGGCCTATAGAAACTGTAAGTCCCTGAGCCTAGCAACCAGCTACACTGGGTACCTACCCAATTAACAGAAAAACTGCAACAGGAGTATGCTGTTAGACCTTGTAGCCAAATGGTGCTGAGGCTCCCCCAACTGGATTTACAAACAGCTGGCCAGGGAAGGAAAGATTAGACTCTGGGTACCTGCAGTGGGAGCAATCCTGCCACATCAGAAGAACACAAGTAGCCCACAAAGGGGTCACTCCTGGATCTTTTGGACTGATGATGAGAGGGAAGCACACTGCTGGGTCTCAAAAGGCATCTCTTACATAAGGGCACTTCTCCAAGATCAGGAGACATAGCTGACTGACCTAATGCATAGAAATAGGCACAGAGAAAGAGGCATAATGAGAAGACAAAGGAATACATTCCAAGCAAGGGAACAAGACAACACCCCAGAAAAAGGACTAAATAGGACAGAAATAAGTGACCTACCTAAAAAAGAGTTCAAAAAATATTTCATAAGGATGCTCACAGATATTAGGAGAAGACTGGATGAACACAGTCAGTTCATCAACAAAGAACTGGAAAATATGAAATAGAACCAATTAGAAATGAAGAATACAATACTGAAATGAAAACTTCACTGGAGGGACTCAATAGCAGAGCAGAGGATACAGAAGAACAGATCAGCAAACTAGACAAAAGACTAGAGGAAATCACCCAAGCAGAACAGAAAAATGAAAAGAGAATAGACAGAATGAGAACAGTCTAAGGGAACTCTGGGACAATATCAAGTACACTAACTTTCCTATTATAAGTGTCCCAGAAGGAGAAAAGAGAGACAAAGGGGCAGAAAATTTATTTGAAGAAATAATAGATGAAAATTTTCCTAACCTAAGGAAGAAAACAGACATTCAAGTACAGGAAGCACAGAGAGCTCCAAACAAAATAAGCCCAAAGAGGCCCACACCAAGACACATTATAATTAAAATGTCCAAAATTAAAGATAAAGAGAGAATCCTAAAAGCAGCAAGAGAAAGGCAACAAGTGACATACAAAGCAAAGCCCATAAGGCTATCAACAGTCTTCTTAGCTGAAACCCTATAGTCGAGAAGAGAATGGCATGATGTATTTAAAGTGCTAAAAGGAAAAAACGTACAGCCAAGAATACTCTATCCATCAAGGTTGTCATTCAGAAAGGAAGGAGAGATAAAGAGCTTCCCAGACAAGCAAACATTAAAGGAATTTATCACCAAGAAACCAATTCTACAAGAAATGCTGAAGGGACTTATTTAAGTGGGAGAGCGATGACCACAAATAGGGATAAAAAAATTATCACAAAAAAATAACCTCTACCCAAAAAACCAGACAGTAAAATCACTGGTAAAGTTAAAAATATGGTAAAGGTAGCAGATCAACAACCTGTGAAGGTAAGATGAAAAGACAGAAGTACTAAAATTACCTATTTCAATGATAAGAGGGTAATGGATAGACACACACAAAATAAGAGATAAGATATGATTTCAAAAACATAAAATGTGAGAAGAGGGAAGTGAAAAAGTAAAGCTTTTAGAAAGAGATTAAACTAGAGAGTCTATTGATATAGACTGTTATATACATAGAATATTATATAGGATCCTCATGGTAATCACAACCTATAATAAGTAAGCAAATAAGTAAGACAAAAGAAACCAAACATATTACTAAAGAAAGCCATCAAACCACAAGGGAAGAGAGTAAGAGGAAAAGAAAGGAACAGAAAAACTACTAAAACACCCATAAAAAAGTAAAAAAAAAAAGCAATAAATACATATTTATCAATATCTACTTAAAATATCAATGGATTAAATCCTCCAATCAAAATGAATAGGGTGGCCAATTGGATAAAAACAAGACCCATATATATGCTGCACAAAAGAGACACACTTCAGACCTAAAGACAGTCACAAACTGAAAGTGAAAGAATGGAAAAAGATATTCCATGAAAATGGCAAAGAAAAGAAAGCAGGGGTAGCAATACTTATACCAGACAAAATAGACTTTAAAACAAGAACTGTAATTAGAGACAAAGATGGGGACTACATAATGATAAAGGGAACAATCCAACAAGAAAATATAACACCTGTCAATATCTATGCACCCAACATAGGAGCAACTAAATATATAAAACAATTATTAATAGACATAAAAGGAAAAATAGACAGTAACACAATAATAGTAGGGGACTTTAACACTCTACTTACACCAATGGATAGATTATCCAAACAGAAGATCAATAAGGAAACACTGGCCTTAAATGACACATTTGACTAGATGGACTTAGTGGATATACCAAACATTCCATCCCAAAACCACAAAATATACATTCTTTTCAAATGCACATGGAACATTCTCCAGGACTGATCACATATTAGGCCACAAAACAAGTCTCAATAAACTAAGAAGATTGAAATAATACCACGCATCTTTTCTGACCACAAAGGTATGAAACTAGAAAGCAACTACAGGAAGAAAACCAGAAAAGCCACAAAAATGTGGAGATTAAACAAAATGCTACCGAACAATGATGGGGTCGAGGAAGAAATCACAGGAGAAACCAAAAAGTTCCTGGAGACAAATGAAAATGAAAATATGCCAAAATCTATAGGATCCAGCAAAAGCAGTTCTAAGAGGGAAGTTTATAGCAATTCAGGCCTACCTCCACAAAGAAGAAAAGTTCCAAATAAACAATCTAACACCACACCTAAGGGTACTGGAAAAAGAAGAACAAACAAAGCCCCAAATCAGCAGAAGGAAGGAAATAATAAAAATCAGAGTAGAAATAAATGAAATAGAGACTAAAAAATATAGAAAAAATTAATGAAACCAAGAGCTGGTTCTTTGAGAAGATAAACAAAATTGACAAATCCTTAGCTAGACTCACCAAGAAAAAAAGAGAGAAGGCTCAAATAAATAAAATCAGAAATTAAAGAGGAGAAATTACAAAGACACCTCAGAAATACAAAAGATAATAATACTATGAAAAGCTATATGCCAACAAATTGGGTAATCTAGAAGAAACGGATAAATTCTTAGAATCATACAACCTTCCAAAACTGGACCAAGAAGAAGTAGAGAATTTGAATAGACCAATCACCAGTAAGGAGGTCGAAACAGCAATCAAAAACCTCCCCAAAATAAAAGTCCAGGACCAGATAGCTTCCCTGATGAATCCTGATGAAACATTCAAAGAAGACTTAACACCTATCATTCTCAAACTCTTCCAAAATATTGAAGCAGAGGGGAGGCTTTGTAACTCATTCTATAAACCCAACATTATTCTGATATCAAAACCAGACAAGGACAACACAAAGAAAACTACAGGCCAATATCACTGATGAACATCGAAGCAAAAATCCCCAACAAAATACTCGCAAATCAAATATGACAATACATTAAAAAGATCATACAACATGATCAAGTCGGTTTCATTCCAGGGATGCAGGGATGGTTAAACATCCTCAAATCTATCAACATGATACATCACAATAACAAAATGAAGAATAAAAATCCCATGATCATCTCAATAGATGCAGAGAAAGCATTTGACAAGATACAGCATCCATTTATGATAAAAACTCTAAATAAAATGGGTATACAAGGAAAATACCTCAAAGTAATAAAGCCCATATATGACAAAGCCACAGCCAATATAATTCTCAACGTAGAAAAACTGAAAACTATCCCTATAAGAACAGAAACCAGACAAGGATGCCCACTTTCACCACTCTTATTTAACATAGTATTGGAAGTCCTAGCCAGAGCAATCAGGTAAGAAAAAGAAATAAAAGGGATCCATATTCGAAAAGAAGACGTGAAACTGTCACTCTTCACAGATGACATGATTTTATATATAGAAAACCCTAAAGGATCCACTAAAAAGCTTTTATGAATAATAAATGAATACATTCAAGTCGCAGGACATAAAATCAACATGCAAAAAATCGGTTGCATTTCTATACACTAACAGCGAAGTAGCAGAAAGAGAAATTAAGAATACAATCCCATTTACAACTGCAACAAAAAGAATAAAATACCAAGGAATAAACTTAACCAAAGAGGTGAAAGATCTGTACACTGAAAAGTATAAAACATTGTTGAAAGAAATCAAAGAAGACACAAAGAAATGGAAAGATATTCCATGCTCTTGGATTGGAAGAATTAACGTAGTTAAAATGTCCATACTTCCTAAAGCAATTTACACATTCAACGCAATCCCTATCAAAGTTCCAACAACAGTTTTCACAGAAATAGAACAAAAAATCCTAAAATTTGTGTGGAACAACAAAAGACACCGAATAGCCAAAGGATTCCTGAGAAAAAAGAACAAAGCTGGAGGTATCACACTCCCTGATTTCAAAATATACTACAAAGCCATAGTAAACAAAACAGCATGGTACTGGCACAAAAACAGACACACAGATCAATAGAACAGAATCGAGATCCCAGAAATAATCCCACACATTTATGGACAGCTAATATTCGACAAGGGAGCCAAGAGTATACGATGGAGAAAGGAGAGTCTCTTCAATAAATGGTGTTGGGAAAACTGGACAGCCACATGCAAAAGAACGAAAGTAAACCATTGCCTTACACCATGCACAAAAATCAACTCAAAATGGATTAAAGACTTAAATGTAAGACCCAAAACCATGAAGCTTCTAGAAGAAAACATAGGCAGTATGCTGTTTGACATCGGTCTTAGCAGCATATTTTCAAGTCCCATGTCTGACAGGGCAAGGGAAACAAAAGAAAAAATGAACAAATGGGACTACATCAAACTAAAAAGCTTTTGCACAGCAAAGGAAACCATCAACAAGACGAAAAGACAACCTAACAATTGGGAGAAGATATTTGCAAACCATATATCAGATATGGGGTTAAGATCCAAAATATGCAAAGAACTCACAGCTCAACAACAAAAAACCCAACAATCCAATTAAAAAATGGGCAAAAGATCTGAACAGAGATTTCTCCAAAGAAGATATACAGATGGCCAACAGGCATATGAAAAGATGCTCAACGTCATTAGCTATCAGGGAAATGCAAATCAAAACTACAATGAGGTATCACCTCACTCCGGTCAGAATGGCTATAATTAACAAGACAGGAAACAAGTGTTAGAGAGGATATGGAAAGAAGGGAACCCTTGTACACTGCTGGTGGGAGTGCAAACTGGTGCAGCCACTATGGAAAGCTGTATGGAGTATCCTCAGAAAATTAAGAATAGATCTACCATATGATCCAGCTATTCCACTGCTGGGTATTTATCCAAAGAACTTGAAAGCACAAATGCATAAAGATACATGCACCCCTATGTTCATTGCAGCAGCATTTACAATAGCCAAGACTTGGAAGCAACCCAGGTGCCCATCAAGGGACGAATGGATAAAGAATATGTGGTATTTATACACAATGGACTACTACTCAGCCATAAGAAATGATGAAATCTGGCCATTTGTGACAACATGGATGGACCTTGAGGGTATTGTGCTGAGTGAAATTAGTCAGAGGAAGAAAGTCAAATACCATATGATCTCACTCATAAGTAAAAGATAAAAACAACGACAAACAAACACACAGCAATGGAGACTGGATTGGCGGTTACAATAGGGGAAGTGGGGAGGAGGGAGTAAAAATGGGTGATTAGGCTCACATGTGAGGTCATGGACTATAATTAGTTTTTGGGTGGTGAACATGATGTAGTCTACATGGAATTCGAAATACATTACCACGTATATCTGAAAGCTATATATTGTTATAATCCAATGTTACTGCAATAAAGTAATAAAAAATAAATACCACCATTATGGCTATTGATTTGTCATTTTATGCTCGCATTTGTGCCAGGTTTAACTTTGTATGTTTGAGCCCATGAGATTAGATGCATATAGGTTTGAGCTGTTACATCTTTCTGGTGAATTAACATTAATTGACTCTCTTTGTCTTTATTAACCACCCCCTTTTTTTTTTTACTTAATCTCTATTTTGTCTATTATTAATATAACTACACAATTTTTCTTTTCTTTTTCTTTTATATTTTTAGGATCTTTATTTTTTCTCCCATTTTTTATTTTTGATGTCCTTGTGTTTTAGGTAGGTCTCTTGTAAACAACATATAGCTGAATTTTTTTTATTTTGGTGAGGAAGATTGGCCCTGAGTTAACATCTGTTGCCAATCTTCTTCATTTTGCTTGAGGAAGATTGTCGCTGAGCTAACATCTGTGCCAATGTTGCTCCGTTTTGTATGTGTGATGCCTCCACAATGTGGCTTGAGGAGAAGTGCTAGGTCTGCACCCGAGATCCAAACCGACAAACCCCAGGATCGCTGAAGCAGAGTGCGAGAACTTAACCTCTACACCACTTGGTGGCCCCTAGCTGGATTTCTTTTTCATTAAATATTCTGATAACCTTTCACATTTTAATGGAATATATAGTTGTAGTGGATGCTTGGTGTACATGAAAAACTCCTTCTTTAGGATGGAAGTACTTCTTCCCAAAGCTACTGGGCATGTTGCTGGCTTTCAGTAGTCAGATCTGTTCTTGTCCAAGATTTGCTCTCAGCTCCTGAAAGCCACCTCACTCAAGGTCACATTTTCCCAGGGTAACCCACATCCAATGCCTCGTCAGTACAGGGCTATGAAAGTTCAATCTCCTTGCCCCAGTTTCGGCATGTCTGAAGGACCATCCCCATTCCAGAGATCCCTGTGGGTTTGGCTAAGGCCTTTGTTGTGACTGCTTCTCAGCTAAATATCTCCTTCTGCACAATTCTGCTTCTTTCATTTCTCCAGGAATTGATTCTGAGAGGACTTCCTAATAAATTTCCTGCATGTAAATCTCCATCCCAGGTCTACTTCCTTGGGCACCTGATCTGTGACATTAATTTTTATTTTAATGTAGTTGGACGTATTTCTACTATCCTATTTTGTTCTTTGAATGTCTGCCTCTTATTTTACTTCCTTTCTTGTCTTCATTCAGATTGATTAAATTTTTAAATTTCTCATTCATTTTCTTTCTCCTCCAATTATTTCAGAACTTACATAATCTGGTTTTTACTGATTATCTTAGATATGTTAAAAGGATTAATATAAAAACTATATACTTCACTAATATATCTGCCTTCCTCCTAAACAATGCAAAGATCTAAGATTAATATGCTTTTGTTTTTTGGTTCAGTACTTTAGATTCATTCTGCTTTTATCTATCCCCTAAAATTAAATATTATTGTTATTATTATTATTTTGTCATATAGTCAATGCTGTTTAGATTTACCTGTCAAATTTACCAATATATTTGCTCTTTATTCCTTCTTGCAAGTCAAATTATCAATCTGAGTTCATATTCCTTCTTTTTAAAGAACATTATTTAGAATTCTTTGGTGCATATCTATAGATCAGTTTTTGTTTATCTGGGAAAAACCTTTACTTTTCTCTTGTTCTTTAAAGCAGTTTCACTAGATATACAATTCTAGATTGACAGTTCTTTTTGCCAGCACCTCAATAACATCATTTCACTGACTTCTAGTTTCCACTGTTGCACTGCCAAGTCAGCTGTCAGTGGAATTGCCACTTATTTTTAGGTTTTTGTTTTTTCTCTAATTTCCAGATCTTCAACTTTGGTGTTCTGAAACAGCATTTTGTATCTAGGTATGAATTTTATTTTATCTTGCCTGAAATTCTTTAGGTTACCTGAATCTGAAGAGAGGAGTCTTATAATCAGTTCTAGAACATTCTCAGACATTGTCACTTAAGATATTGCCCCACTTCTCTACATCTAGACTCTGAATAAATGTATGCTAGATCATCACAATCCATACTTCATATCTCTTAACTCATCTTGATGTTTAGCATCTCATTTTCTTTCTGTATGGCAGTCAATAATTTCTTCAGTTTTAATTATCAAATAGATAATTCTGTCTTCAGCTGTATTTAATCTGCTGAATATGCTATTTCAAATTTCAGTAGATTTTAACATTTTTTTTTCAGAAGTTTGATATGCTTTCTTCTTTTTCCAAAATGCCTGGTCATATTTTATTGACAACATGTTTTTACTTGTGATACCCTATTTCCTTTTATGTTTTATGATGCTCTTTTGAATCTGTGAGAATTCTTTGAGAACTGGGTGAGAATTAAGTTTCCTGGGAAGGATTTGTCTTTCCTTCTAGGAAATTATGGATATTACTAACCTGGGACCATTGAATTCCTGGCTTGAGGTTTTTTGAACCATAGAGATAGCTGGAATTTGAGTTAAACATGGGTATGGAAGTCAGCTGGGGATGACAAAACCTCAGGGGAGACTTTTTTTCCCTTTTGGTCCTGCATAGTTCCAAAGCCAAGGCAGGCAAGTTTATCCTTTATTCCTTTATATGAAGTGTTTGTTTCTAACTTGCCCTGTCCTTCTGGCTTTTGACTTTAAGTAGGCATCTCTTTGGTGCCCCAACTAGGGAGACACTAGCCTTATCTCTTGTTCCTTGTGCTCCATGTGTGGACATCAAACCAAAAAGTCAATTTCAATAGGGTTCTGTTGATGCTTCTGGGAAAAAAGAGCTTGAGAGCTTGCTTACATCTTTGGATTCTTTTTCTACTTCATTATTTGCTTCTGAGCAATACATTAAAATATATTTTTAAAGATGTTTTATAATGAATTTTGTTTGTTTTTTGTAGAAAGTTATCTCAGGCCGTCCTGTCATACTGCTAAAAATGGAATTCAGTTTGTTTTAAAACAATTGTTTTGGTTCTCAAACATAGATTTAATTAGTTACACTCCCTACTTTATGACACATTATAATCTTTAGTCCATCTCATTGTCACTGTTCTTATCCTATAAACAGTCATTCTGATGTTTAATATATATTTTGGAAGTGGTCTTTCCAAATCTGTGTTGGTGTCTCATGTGTATGTATTTTTAATTTATCCACATGGTATCATAATATAATGTTTAATACCCTTTTTTTCACTAAACATTGTTTCAAAAGATTTCTATATGTCTCATTGTGCATATCTAAGTTGTTTCCTCTAACTGTAAAATAATCCTTCATGGTGGACATCTACCACATTTTACTTCTCTTCTATTCTAGGATGAATTCCCTGTGACGTCCAGCTCCCTGCCTCCATAGTGAATGCTACAAGGATCATCCTTGTACATGTGCCCTCGAAGACTGCTGTGTTATAACTGGGGAATATCTCTACTTAATTTGACTAATACATTGCTCTCTGTAACAATTAAAATCAGTTTATACTTCTACCAACATTGCAGGAGGGGATGCATATCTCACATTTCTACTAAAGCTTGACTACTTTGCTTTCTAATTTTATCATTAACTTTGTCCATGGTTTTTGTCGTTGAACGGAAATGCTTAATTTTGATATGATCTAATAACAGTTTTTATCTTTCACTTAAAGTTTATGCTTTTGTCACTTTTCTAGATCACTAAGGTATAGCCCTAAATTTTTTGCAATTAAATTTACAGTTTGCTTTTTCACATTTAAGTCTTTAATTCATCTAAGAGCTCTGCTAAATGTTGTTATTGAACATCTGAAAGGTGACTAGTGCATCTAAGGAACTGAATTTTGATTGTAGTTGGTTTTCATTAATTTAAATTTAAAAATGGAAGCAGTATAAAATATTTTCCATCAAACATAACATTGTTTTGGTAGGCATACATTCAACTATTGCATCATATAATTGTTTCATTGTGGTGTGTGTTTTGGGCACAAGCATCATTTCTGTTATTACACAGAAATATTTTACCCATCTAACTGTGTCAACCAATTGATTTAGTTCAAGTGATTTTTATGCACTAACGTAACATTGACGTGTGTTTATTTGAATATATTATGAAAACAGCAAGAGTTAGAGTGTTACTTGCATAAATTATAATTATGAATTAAATTAAAAAATTTAATAATTTATTTAACTTATTTTTTCTATTCTGAAAGTAAGTATTGCCAAATTTTTGCATTTAAAATGAAGCCATACTGCTGATGCAGAATCAAGTGGAGGTGCAGATGCATGTATTGCAATTGTAACTATAATAAAAAGAGACAGAGTTTGGAAAAACATGTCACAAAGTTCATAAGAGACAATTGCAAATTGTTCCAGCAGAGAAAAAGGATTACATTTTAAGCATGAGAAGGTAGCTAATATTAGAAGACATTTTCAGCCAATACATAGTGGATTTGATAGGATGTTTCCTCTCAACAAGTCAAAAAAGAATTGACAAGATTAATCATTTGAAATCAGGATAAAATTGCCAACCAAAAATTTTATGATTTTTAACAGAAACTGGACTTCAAAGTTTAGCCAGCTATCGAATGCTTAAATTCTTGCACAGAGCAAAGAAGTTTTAGTCAGAAAGACAGTAAAGAAATTAAGTTATAGAAATTTAATTATAAAGTTATAGGGGAAAGACTAAAAAGTGAAAGACCTGCAATTAAGCCACACAATAATTGCCCATGAAATACAATACTTTTCTAAGAATATCAAAGATGAATTGATTCAATATTTGAAAAACTGTAAGCACATTTTTTAGCTTAAATAAGTTGTTTGATATAAGATGATACTCAACTTCCAAATTTACATAGAAATATTGTGAATTCACAATCTAAAAAGTTGAACTTGTGGCATAGATATTGTTGCATCTTTTACATTTTTCAAAGAATAATTTTAGAAAGACATGGAAAAATTAGCCCTCATTACAACAGACAGTGTTCCAGCTATGCTACGTTAAAAATCTGCAATCATTAGAATTTTAAAATAAGAGAGTATTTCCTTTATTGCTTCATTCTGCAGTGTGATAAATTTTGAAACAATCTTTTGCTCAGTTTTCTGAAGCTTTCATACTTTTATTTAAATCATCGTGAATATATTTGTTAATATTCTTCAGTATATAAATGTAAATGATAAGAACCATTAGTAGTTTATGAAAGTGTTGAAACAAAGAGAAGATGATGAACTGATGATCTTGTGTTATTTCCAGTGCTAGTCGGTTGAGTGGTGGAAGTGGTTTACAAAGATTTTCTTTATTGTTAACTTCAATTCAAGATTTCTTGAAACAAAACTAATGCTTGCCAAATACTCAATAATCAAAGACAAAAACTTGCAATGTAGTACAAGTTATCTCACCCTACATATGATCAAGATAAATCCGAATCTCCAATGAAAAGAATGGCCTATTTGTGATTTAACTAGAAAGGAAAGAAAATTTAAGTTAAAATGGACACTTTCCATAATATGAATTAATGAGAGTAATCTTATGTGGTTTCCAACAAGAATCAATATATACAAGATTTCAATTACTATCTACAGCATTATTTATTTATTTATTTATTGAGACAACATTCGTTTACAACACCATATAAATTTCAAGTGTACAGCATTATATGTCAATTTCTGAGAAGACTACACCATGTTCATAACCCAAAGACTAATTACCATCCATCCCCACACACATGTGCCTAATCACCACTTTGGCCCTCCTCCCTCCTCACTTCCCCTGGAGTAACTACCAATCTAATCTCTGTATCTATGTGTTTGTTTTTTTGTTGTTGTTTTTACCTTCTATTTATGAGTAAGATCATAGAGTATTTGACATTCTCCCTCTGACTTATTTTGCTTAGCATAATACTCTGAAGGTCCATCTATGTTGTCACAAATGGCAAGATTTCATCTTTTTTATGACTGAGTAGTATTCCATTGTGTATATACACCACATCTTCTTTATCTATATGTCCCTTGATGGTCACTTAGGTTGTTTCAAGTCTTGGCTATTGTGAATAATGCCACAATGAACATAGGGGTGCATGTATCTTTATGCATTTGTATTCTCATGTTCTTTGAATAAATACCTAGCAGTGGAAGAGCCGGGTTGTATGGTAGTTCTAGTGTTAACTTTTTTGAGAAATCTCACTCTTGTTTTCCATAGTGGCTGCACCAGTTTGCATTCCCACCAGCAGTGTACGCGTCTTCCCTTTTCTCCACATCCTCTCTAACACTTGTTGCTTCCTGTCTTGTTAATTATAGCCATTCTGACTGGAGTGAGCTGATATCTCATTGTAGTTTCGATTTGCATTTCCCTGATAGTTAGTGATGTTGAACAGCTTTTCATGTGCCTGTTGGCCATCTGTGTATCTTCTTTGGAAAAATGTCTGCTCAGATCCTTTGCCCATTTTATAATTGGGTTGCTTGTTTCTTTGTTATTGAATTGTATGTGTTCTTTATATATTTTGGATATTAACACCTTGTCAGATGTATGGTTTACAAATATCTTCTCCAAATTGTTGTCTTTTTGTTTTGTTGGTGGTTTCCTTTGCTGTGCGAAAGCTTTTTAGTTTGATGTTCCCATTTGCTTATTTTTTCTTTTGTTTCCCTTGACTGGTGAGACATGATATTCTAAAAGATACTGCTAAGACTGATGTTGAAGAGCATACTGCCTATGTTTTCTGCTTTCAGATCTTACATTCAAGTCTTTAATTCATTTTGAGTAAATTTTCTGTATGGTGTAAGAAAATGGTCTACTTTCACTGTTTTGCATGTGGCTGTCTAGTTTTCCCAACACCATTTATTGGAGAAACTTTCCTTCCTCCGTTGTATGTTCTTGCCTCCCTTATTGAAAATTAGCTGTCGATAGATGTGTGGCTTTATTTCTAGGCTCACAATTCTGTTCCAATGATGTGTGTGTGTCTGCTTTTGTGCTAGTACCATGCTGTTTTGATTACTGTAGCTTTGTAGTACATTTTAAAATCACGGAGTGTGATGTCTCCAGCTTTGTTCTTTTTCTCAGGATTCCTTTGGCTCTTAGGGGTCTTTCGTTGTTCCATATAAACTTTAGGATTCTTTGTTCTATTTCTGTGAAAAATGTCATAGAAACTTTAATAAGGATTGCATTGAATTTGTAGGTTGCTTTAGGAAGTGTGGACATTTTAACTATGTTAATTCTTCTATTCTAAAAGCATGGAATATTTTTCCACTTGGTGTTTGCTTCAATTTCTTTCAACAATGTTTTATAGTTTTCAGTGTACAGGTCTTTTACCTCTTTGGTTAAATTTATTCCTAGGTATTTTATTCTTTTTGTTGCAATTGTAAATGGAATTGTATTCTTAATTTATCTTTCTGCTATTTCATTGTTAGTGTACAGAAATGCCACTGATTTTTTGTATGTTGATTTTGTATCCTGCAAATTTACAATATTCCTTTATTATTTCTAAACGTTTTTTGGTGGATTCTCTAGTGTTTTCTATGTATGAAATCATTTCATCTGCAAACAGTGACAGTTTCACTTCTTCCTTTCCAATTTGGATCTCTTTTATTTCTTTTCCTTGCCTGATTGCTCTGGCTAGAACTTCCAATACTATGTTAAATAAGAGTTGCAAAAGTGGAAATTCTTCTCTGGTTCCTGTTCTTAGAGGGATAGCTTTCAGTTTTTCTCCATTGAGTGTTGTATTGGCTGTGGGTTTGTCATACATGGGCTTTATTATGATGAGGTAGTTTCCTTCTATACTCATTTTATTCAGAGTTTTTATCATAAATTAATGCAGTATCTTGTTGAACACATTCTCTGCATCTATTGAGATGATCATGTGATTTTTATTATTCATTTTGTTAATGTGGTGTATCATGTTGATTGATTTGCAGGTGTTGAATGATTCCTGCATCCCTGGAATAAATCTCACTTGATCATGATGTATGATCTGTTTAATGTATTGTTGTATTCAATTTGCTGGCATTTTGTTGAGGATTTTTCAATCAATGTTTATCAGTGATATTGGCCTTTAATTTTCTGTTTTTGTTTTTTGTTTGTTTGTTTGTTTGCAGAAGATTAGCTCTGAACTAACATCTGTACCAATTTTTCTCTATTTTTTATATGTAGGAGGCCTCCACAGCAGGGCTAATGAGTGGACTATGTCCACACCTGGGATTTGAACCTGCAAACCCAGGCTCTGAAGTGGAACATGCAGAAATTTAACCACTCAGCCACAGGGCCAGCCCCATAATTGTTTTTTTTCATGTTGTCCTTGTTTGGTTTTGGTATCAGCGTAACGTTGGCTTCATAGAATGAGTTAGGATGATTCCTCTCCTCTTCAATTTTTGGAAGAGTTTGAGAAGGATATGTATTAACTGTTTTTGGAAGTTTGGTAGAATTCACCAGGGAAGCCATCTGGTCCTGGACTTTTATTTTTGGGGAGGTTTTGGATTACTCTTTTGATCTCCTTTCTGGTGGTTGATCTATTAAAATTCTCTGTTTCTTCTTGATTTAGTTTTGGAAGCTTGTATGATTCTAAGAATTTATCCATTTTTTCTAGATTATCCAATTTTTTGCCATACAGCTTTTTGTAGCATTCTCATGGAATCTTTTGTATTCCTGAGGTGTCTGTTGTAACTTATACTCTGTCACATCTGATTTTATTTGAGCCTTCTTTCTTTCCTCAGTGAATCTGGCTAAAGGTTTGTCCATTTTGTTTATCTTTTCAAAGAACCAGCTCTTAGTTTCATTGATTTTTTCTACTTTTTTAGTCTCTATTTCATTTATTTCTGCTCTAATTTTTATTATTTCCTTCCTTCTACTGATTTAGGGCTTTGTTTGTTTTACTTTTTCCAGTTCCTTTGGGTGGACTGTTAGGTTTGTTCATTTGAGGTTTCTCTTGTTTGTTGAGGTAGGCCTATATTGCTATAAACTTCCCTCATAGAACTACTTTTGCTGTATCCCACAAATTTTGGCATGTGGTATTTTCATTTTCATTTGTCTCTGTGTATTTTTTGATTTCTCCTTTGATTTCTTCATTGACCCAATAGTCGTTCAGTAGCATTTTGTTTAATCTTCACAAATTTATTAGTTTTCCAGTTTTCTTCCTGTAGTTGGTTTCTAGTTTGTTGCTGTTGTGGTCAGAAAAGATGCTTAGTATTATTTCAGTCTTCTTAAATTTATTGAGACTTGTTTTGTGACCTAATATGTCATCTATGAAGAAGAGCATTCCATATACATTTGAAAAGAATGAGTATTGTGCAGTTTTTGGATGGAATGTTCTGTGTATATCTATCAAGTCCATCTGGTCTAATGTGTCATTTAAGGCCAATGTTTCCTCATTGATCTTCTGTTTGGATGATCTATCCATTGGTGTAAGTGGAGTGTTAAAGTCCCCATCTATTATTTTGTTATTGTCTCTTTCTCCTTTTATGTGTACTAATAATTGCTTTATATATTTAGGTGCTCCTATGTTGGATGCATAAATATTTACAAGTGCTATATCCTCTTATTGGATTGTTCTCTTTATCATTATGTAGTGCCCTTCTTTGTCTCTTGTTGCAGTTTTTGTTTTAAATTCTATTTTGTCTGATATAAATATTACTACCCCAGGTTTCTTTTCATTGCCATTTGCATGGAATATCTTCTTCCATCCCTTCAGCTTCAGTTTGTGAGTGTCTTTACATCAGAAGTGTGTCTCGTGTATGCAGCATATATATGGGTCTTATTTCTTTCTTTTCTTTTTTTGGTGAGGAAGAGTGGCCCTGAGCTAACATTCATTGCCAATCTTCCTCTTTTTGCTTGAGGAAGATTGTCCGTGACCTGACATCTGTGCCAATTTTCCTCTATTTTATATGCACGATGCTGCCACAGCATGGCTTGGTGAGTGATATGTAGATCTGTATCTGGATCTGAACTTGCAAACCCTGGGCCACTGAACCAGAGTGCATGAACCTAACCACTATGCCACCAGGAGAGCCTCTGGGTCTTACTTTTTAATCCAATAAGCCACCTTATGTCTTTTGATTGGAGCATTTAGTCCATTAACATTTAAAGTAGCTATTGATAAGTATGCACTTAGTCGATTTGTTACTCTTTTTCTGGTATTTCAGTAGTTCTCTATTCCTTTCATCTTCTCTTTCTCTTTTCTCTTGTGGTTTGATGGCTTTCTTTAGTGTTATGTTTGGGTTCCTTTTCTTAATTTTTTGTGTATTTATTATAGGTTTCTGGTTTGTGATTACCGTAAGGTTCATTTACAATAACTTACGTATATGGCAATCTATACTAAGTTGATGATCTCATAAGTTTGATCTCTTGCTAAAAGCTCTACTCTTTTACTCTCCTCCTCCCACATTTTATATTTTTGATATCATATTTAACCTATTTTTTGTGCATGTGTCTCTCTTACCCTCTTATCACGGAAATGTATAATTTTAGTACTTTTGTCTTGTGACCTTCATCTTAGCTTTGTAGGTGGTTGATCTGCTAACTTTGCTGTGTATTTGCCTTTACCAGTGATTTTATTGATGGTTTTTAAAAAATAATTTTCTTATTCCTATTTAGTCTTTTCTTTTCCAATTAAATAAGTCCCTTTAGCATTTCTTGTAAGCCTAGTTTATTGGTGATAAATTCCTTTTGTTTTTGCTTGTCTGGAAAAGTCTTTAGCTCTTCTTCCATTCTGAATGATAACCTTGCTGAGGTGAGTATCCTTGGTTGTAGGTTTTTCCCTTTCAGCACTTTAAACATAGTGTGCCACTCCCTTTTAGCCTGTAAGGTTTCTCCTGAGAAGCCAGCTGATAGCCTTATGTGGTTTCCTTAGTATGTGAAGTGTTGCCTTTCTCTTACAGCTTTCAGGATTCTGTTTTTATCTTTAATTCTTGACATTTTACTTATAATGTGTCATTGTGTGGGCCTCTTTGGGCTTATATTTTTGGTGCTCTCTGTGCTTCCTGCCCCTTGATTTCTGTTTCTTTCCTTAGGTGTGGAAAGTTTTCAGCTATTATTTATTCAAATAGATTCTCTCTTCTTTTGTCTGACTCTTTTCCTTCTGCAACACCTATAATAGAGATGTTAGTGTCCTTGACGTTGTCCCAGAGGTCCCTTAGACTATCCTTGTTCTTTTTAATTCTTTTTTCTGTTACCTATTCAACTTGGGTGATTTCCTGTAGTCTTTCATCCAGCTTGCTGATCCATTCTTATATATCACCTACTCTGCTACTGATTTTCTCTAGTGAATTTTTCATTTCCATTATTGTATTCTTAAGTTCTGATTGGTTATTTTTTGTATTTTCCAATTCTCTATTGAAGTTCTCACTGTATTTATCCACTCTTCTCCCAAGATCAGTGAGCATGCTTACGGCTATTAGTTTGTAGTCTTTTTCAGGCAGATTGTTTACCTCTGTTTCATATTATTCTTTTTCTGAAGTTTTGTTCTGTTCCCTTATTTGGAACATATTCCTTTGTCTCCTCATTTTGCCTCATTCTCTGTGTATATTAGACAGATCAGCTATGTCTCCTAATCTTGGAGAAGTGGCCTTATGTAAGAGATGCCTTATGAGACCCAGCAGAGTTCTTCTCTCTCATCACCAGTTCCGAATGTTCCAGGAGTGCCCCCTGCATGAGTTATGTGTGTCCTTCTGCTGTGGTAAGGTTGCTCTTGCTTCAGGTGCATGAACAGGCTAGGCTGTCCCCCTGGCCTGCTGGTTGTAATGCTTAGCTGTACATGGCTGCTACGGTGCCTTCAGTCAAGTTATTGGGCAGAGAGTGCTGGGGCACAGTTGGTTGCAAGGTCTGATAGCATGTTCATGCTGTAGTTTTTCTACTAAGTGAGTAGGCCCCCAGTGTGGTTGGTTGCTAGGCTCAAGGGCTTATAATTGCTGTAGGCCTTTGGCCTGCAAGGGTATTTTAAGCTCTCTGGGGATTTCAGCTTAGTGGCAACAGCCCCAGGCGTAGCAGCACATAATTCTTTCAGGTATTGGAAGGTGGGGCTGATTGCCTATGTGGCTGTTTAAGAAAAACAAGTCTCCTGAAGCTGACAAGCCCCACTACCTGCAGGCCCACACACTCTGCCAATGCAGTCCTGAGCCTTGTGCACGCCCTGCCCAATAGAGGCAGACCCACTTGCCCACTGTAGAGGTCCCACACACTGTCTATACAAGCCCACAAGTAGCCTGAGGGCTTGCTTTTGGGTGGGGCCATTCCCTAGGACAGGCTGCCTGCCCTGGCTGATCTGGATTAAATCGCTGCTCTAGCAGATGCACAGACCCCTGTGCTAACAGACCAAGGGAAGGACCAAGGAATGGCATCTGCCAGTGTGTGTGTCAGCACACCTGTACTAGGTCACCACACTGGCTGTTGCCAATGTCTCAGTCCCTGGGGAGGTGGTTCCAGCCACCACCTGCCTCATTGAGATGTTCCAAAGCCTATCAAGTGAGTCTCTTTTTACAAAGGACTGTGCATCTTCCTTTCTGGTGATTTTAGGTTACTTTCTGAAATGGATGAATTTGTGCATGGGCCCTTTAAGAGGACTATTTTCTTTCTCTTATGTTTGATGGCTTTTCTGGGGATATTCCCCTTTGTTGTTAATAGCCAGAAAAGACAGATATTATGACTTATCTCAGTTGTGCTGAGTTCAAAACTACTTATTACGGCAAAGCTCTCCTGCTCAGATCCCCCGCTCCTCCAGGGAAAGCTTTGTACCTTAAGATTGCTCCTGGCTTTGAATCACCATAGCTAGTGGCTTTTTCCTCTCCAGAAAGGAATTTCTGCCTCTTCTACCTCAGTCAGCATTGTCCCTTGTTGTGGAGTTCTTTTTATCCAGTTTCCAATTCTCTCTGGGGAGTAATTTTTCCAAGGGTAGTTGTAAATTTGTTGTGTCCATGGGAGGAGGTGAGTTCAGAGTCCTCCTACACTGCCATCTTCCCAGCAGTCTACAGCATAATTTAAACTGGCTGCAAAAACTAGAAGAAAAACTCGAAGTATGCTTTGTTGATATTGATAAATATATTTTTGCTTTTCAATTTATATGCTACTTCTTTCAATTCTATGTTAATGATGCTGAATTAGTACCTGAGTTAATAAATTTACTTGACTTGGAAAGACATAGTATTATACTAATACACCTTTTCTCCAAAGTAAAATCAATCCTTTTAAAATAGATGAAACTGTTTTGTCAAATTGAATGCAAACATTAAACTAAAATGATTTTTTATGCAAAATTAATTATTGAAAAATTATTAAGTATGTTTAGAACAACTTGGACATGTGAATCTACTTTTTCAACTATAAATTTTCTAAAATTTAACTATAGATAAATTATTTCCAGTGAAATTTAGAGACTGGATTGAAGTGCAAATTGTACACCAGATTTTGAAGACTTATAAAGAAAAAAGGTGATGAAATATACCAATAATTTTCTCAAGATTGACTGTAGCTAAATGATTAATATTTTGGACATATTGGGTAAGTAAAGTATGTTATTAAGGTAATTGCACCTGTCCCTTTTTACGTGGCAATCAGAAAATTTTGAATTGCCTGTATGCCCTATGTTGTACTTTGTTGGGCAGGACTGGTTAACCCCCTCATTTTAGGGAACTACTTAATTTTTCTCCATGTCATGAATCAGTTTTACCAAACCATCTTCTGGAAAATTCCCCATATATTTGATGTGCCACCTTTGTTTCCATGTTTACATGGATCTTCCTCTGAACTCTCTATTCTGTTCCATTGGCCAGGTTTTCTGCTGCTTTCTATCATTTTGCCACACACACGTCTTTGTAGAATTTCTTTTGTGTTGAATGTTTCTCTATCCATTCAGATCATTTTCTTTGTCTTTTATTAGAGTGTTGGTATTTTCTCTATAGATTTCTTATTTTCTAGACACTTTAATGTTTTTGTTACTATCATAAGTAGTATTTTTTATATATGTGCATATATACACACACAGTTGATCCATATTATTTACAGCTTCCATATTTGCAAATTCACCAACTTACTAAAATTTATTTGTAACTCCAAAACCAATATTCATGGCACATGTGCAGATTGGCAAACAATTTGAATCACCCATGTACACCTTCCCAGCTGTGGTCAATCAAGGTACACTCTCCCTTCTTGTCTCAACCCTCATACTATAAACAAGTATGCTTTTCTTGGGCTATTTAGTGACATATTTTCTGTTAGTTAGTGATTTTGCTGTTTAAAATGACCCCCTAGCATAGTACTGAAGTGCTGTCTAGGATTCCTAAGTATGAGAAGGCTGTGATTTGCCATATGGAGAAACTATGTGTGTTAGTTAGGTAAGCTCTGTTCAGGCACAAGTTATTGAGTTATAGCACTGTTGGCTGTGAGTTCAGTGTTAGTGAATTAACAATATATATTAAATAAGGTGTCTTTAAACAGAAGCACACATAAAACAAGGTTATGGATTGATCGATTGATTAAAATGCTGTAATCAGAGGCTTGGAGGAACCTAATGCTATGTTTCACCTAGAAGCAATCCTATATTTCAGTATTTGCTAATTCAGTGCTCACGGTGATTTAACAGTACACAGCTACCCTTAATAATGACAATCAACTGTATAGGTAATTGATTTTTGCTGCCATGTAAAAATGCTACAGAATTTTGTAGATCAAGCTTGTATACAGCAAACTTGCTGAACACATTAGTTTTCATAGCTTATCTGATTATTCTGATGCTTTTTCTGCATAGGTTATCATGTCATATGCAAATAAGCATTGTTTTATGTCTTCCATCCCAATCCTACACCAACGCTAGGTTAAATGGCAGAGGTGATTTTGACTATTATTCTTTGTTGCTAATTTAAATAGAATGTATCTACATTTTCTTAATCAAGTAAGTGTTTACTATACGTTTTTGGTGCATTTTTCATCAGATTGGTGAAGTTCTATTCTATCTCCAGGTTAATTTTTCTCCATTTATGTAAATAATCTTAATATATTAGCATTGCAGATTATATATAACATAAGATTTTCTGATATTGAACCATACTTGTATTTCTGGTGTTGTTATGACAATATTTTAAACACACTATTGAATTTAGTTACCTATATTTTATTTAAGATTTTTGCGCCCACATTCATACATGAAATGGACCTATAAATGTTTGTTTGTTTGTGTGGACTTCATTTGGTTTGGGAACCAAGAATACACCAATTTCACAAAATGAATGGGGTCATTTTTTTTAAAGTCTGGAACAACTATTTCTTCAAAGTTTGGTAGATGTGACCCAAAGTCAAATTTATAAGCCAATAATATCAAATTATAATAAGAGATGGTGCAGGTCAAAAGCTATCTTCAGCGTTTTACTGATATCAATGTTGTTATTTGTTTAGTTTGTCCATAAACATTCTAGAATGTTCCTCTTAGTCTCTAACAACTTGCTTTCCTACAAAACATTTTTTAAAAATTTGGTCTTACTAGTTTTTTAAAAATAAGATTGCATAAAATATTTTTCATAGATGTAGTTTATGGTTAATACATTTTAAATTGTTGATACCTTTAATTGATTTTTCACCTTAGATCTTATTTTTTAACTGAGAAAAATTTCTTCATCAATGCTGAGGGTTCTGGTACTTCAGAGTAAATTCTGATAAATGGAAAATATTCTAAGATTCTTGTATTAAAATGGGTACATATTTAAGCTTAAATATTTTCATAGGCAATATCTTTTTGCTTTATTCATTGGTACCTTCCTTTAACAAATATTTATAAGACAAAACATTAAATAAATCATCTTTTTCCATGATTATTTTGAATGTTTTGATATGGCACAAGTTACGATATTTTCATTCTTTTTATTCACTTTCGTTCTATTCTAGTACAGAATAGAAATTTATCAAAAAAAAATAAGAGCTCTATTGAAATAGTGTTTCCACACATATGGATAATCCAAAACAGAATTATAGACATCCAAACTTAAACCTAGCATATTCTTTGAACTCTCATCATTTAATTTGTTCACTTCTTTCTTTGCTTCCACTTTGAGCTGGATGTAGTAACTGGACAGGTCTTTAGGTTGTTTCAGCTTCATTTCCAATAATTCCATCTGTTAAAACATAGAAATGCTGAAGATTTTTATCACTCTACTTGTTGAATATTTTGACTACAGATTTGCAACTGATTTTGAAAAAAAATAGCCCCGATTTACAGAACTTGTTTACAAACTGGTTAAGACTGTCGTAGGACCCATACTTTGATTTATAGTCATTCTTAAACCTTAAAACATTTCCAAAATCTGAATGGGGCTGGGAAGCAAAGACAAAAAGTACAGTCTTGTACAAGCTTTCTTTTTCCTTTTGCATTTAAATCAACTTTGTCACAAAATTTTATCGTTCAGTTACAATAACAGTGCATATTTTAATATATACAGAAATCTTGACAAGCACAGCTGCTCTTTTGATTGGTAGAGTCTCTAGGTTGTTAGGTTGTGTTTATTTATGCTGCCCAGCTAATCCAAGGACACTTCTGCTTCAAAAACTTCATCATTTAAAAATATTCTTATTCTCACTAGCATTTCTCTTCATCAGAATTTATATTCAAAATATTGAGTGCAAAAGGTGTTAGTATTATCTTTAACATTGAATATTTATACAAGATTTACAGTAAAATTCACTGTAATGAGAGATATTTCCTTTTTGACAGATTGAATTTCAAAAACTTTACTTTGATTTAATAAACTAGTGGGAAAAATTGAACCATTATTTGAATTTAAATGTTTTTCTATTTGAGTCATATGATGACTTTGATATGAGCTTCATATCAGTCAACCATTTGCAAAATTCTTCTACTAACGGAGTCAACACATTGAAAAGCTAATACTTTAATTTTAATATACACACTGGAAATTTTGTATTTGAAAACAAGTGAAATAAATTTAGAATAGGTCATTTGATCTAGATGAAAAGTCATGTTTCACTGAGTGATACGAAATGGAGTTACACATCTTAATTTTTCATCTTCTTGGAATAATGCTTATTTTTTGAAGTAGATGCTTGAACTTCAGATTTTTATCTTGTCGTTTTCTCATGGTTTTTTGTGACACTACCGTTCACATAGTGATTGGCAAATGTTAACAAATATTTTGTGTAATCCACAGTCACCATGAAATGTATTGGGAAATGGAAATTATTTAACTTTTCATTAAATATTTACTTTCTTTTTAAAAAAATTCTGTCAAAATTATTTATTGCTAAATAAAGTGTTTCATGACTGTATGACATTTGCATAGCATAATTAGAGAAGTTAGAACAGATTAATGGTTGCCAGGGGCTAAGGATGGGGGAGGATGGGTGCAACTTTATAGGAGTGGCGTAAGAAGTCTTTGTGGTGATAATACAGTTCTGTATCTTAATTACGGAGGTAGTTACATAAAGCTACACATGTGATAAAATTATGTAGAGCCATGAACACATACCCACACAGGAAGCTCATATTAAAAGGATGGGTTATCACTGGTTACTTTCACATTTAAAGTTAAATTTAGTCTGCTCATTGCTTACGTTACACACTCAGGCAGGACCACAGCAGATGGTGAAATGACAAAGTATATGTCTACGAATCCCCTCCTGGCATATTTTAATGTAACTATTAATAATGATAGTACTTCAGTGAAAAAGTGAAAAATATAAACTGATTTTATTGAATAGAAGGCAGGGACCAAAGTCACTAACAGGGACTGCCTTGGGCAGACTGGAACCTACAGTCCTCATATTTATGTTTTGCAGATAAGAGGAATCTATCGGAGGAAAGTGCACATTTCCCAAGCTTTCTGACTTGGAGTTGGATGTAGTGACTGGATAGGTCTTCAGGTTGCCTCACTTAAGTAGAGGGTGTGTTTGTTCTGTCTGGGGTAAGAAGTTTGCGCCTGGATTTTTGGTCAGCTATAGTCACAATCATGGCAGAGCATGGTAATCAGCCACTAGCCAACATCTTTACATTTTAAATTTATTGAGGATACTTTTTTTTCTTTATTGGAGGAAGAGTAGACCTGACCTAACATCTGTGCCCATCTTCCTCTGTTTTATATGTGGGATGTCTGACACAGTATGGCTTGATGAGCTGTGCATAGGTCCACACCCAGGTTCCCAACCAGCAAACTTAAGCGCTATGCCACTGGGCTGGCCTTTTGAGGATGCTTTTATGGTTTAATGCATGGTCTATTTTTAGAATGTCCTAGGTGTGTTTGAAAAGAATTCTTATTCTCTGTTTCTTGGGTGTAAAATTCTATATAAATCTAGTGGTTGGAGGGTATTAATTGTATTGTTTAGAACTTTTATACCCCTACTTGTTTTTTCACTGCTTAATCTATCAGTTTTTTGAGGGTAGTATGGTAAATTATCCAGTTAGTTAAAATGAGAGGATTCAAATAACAGCAAAAGCAGAAAAAAAAAATAAAACCAATAGAAAGCAGTATATTGATAAATTCAGTAATTCAATAATAAATTAAAAATTCAATAGTAATAAATTTTAATTATTTGAAAATAAAAATGACTATTTCAGAAAAATTAAATTAAGGGAAACGCAAAAGAAAACATATAAATGAGAAATCAGATATAAAAGAGATACAGTAGAAATTAACAATTACAGAAATGGTGTCATACAGATACATTTTACTAAGAGATTTAGAAATTTAGTAGTGAGGATAACATTCTAACAAATTATGTCACCAGGCGCCGCGCGCCGCGCCTCCTGTCAGAGGCAGCCATTGTTCCGCGCGTCGCGCAGGCTTTCCCGGCTGGGTGGGTGGGTGCTACGCCCTCTTCGGGTCCCGGCCCCACCTCAGAGCTGGAGGGGGACAGTCCCTGGCTCTGAGCCCTCCGCGGCCCTCAGGCGCAGGCCACCATGAGCAAACGGAAGGCGCCACAGGAGACTCAACGAGGGTAACACCGACATGCTCACAGAACTCGCAAACTTTGACAAGAATGTGAACCAGGCAATCCACAAGTACAATACTTACAAAAAGCAGCATCTGTGATAGCAAAATACACAAAATAAAGAGTGGAGCGGAAGCTAAGAAATTGCCTGGAGTAGGAACAAAAATTGCTGAGAAGATTGATGAGTTTTTAGCGACTGGAAAAGACTCGGCAGGATGATACGAGTTCATCCATCAATTTCCTGACTCGAGTTAGTGGCATTGGTCCATCTGCTGCGAGGAAGTTTGTAGACGAAGGAATTAAAACATTAGAAGATCTCAAGAAAAAATGAAGACAAATTGAACCATCATCAACGAATTGGGCTGAAATATTTTGAGGACTTTGAGAACAGAATTCCTCGTGAAGAGATGTTACAAATGCAAAATATTGTACTAAATGAAGTTAAAAAAGTGGATTCTGAATACATTGTTACAGTCTGTGGCAGTTTCAGAAGAGGTGCAGCGTCCAGTGGCGACATGGATGTTCTTCTGACCCATCCAAGCTTTACCTCTGAAGCAACCAAACAGCCAAAGCTGTTGCATCGTGTTGTGGAGCAGTAAGGTCCATTTTATTACAGATACTCTGTCAAAAGGTGAAACAAAGTTCATGGGTGTTTGCCAGCTTCCCAGTAAAAATGATGAAAAGGAGTATCCACGCAGGAGAATTGGTATCAGATTAATACCCAAGGACTAGTATTACTGTGGTGTTCTCTATTTCACCGGGAGTTATATTTTCAATAATAATATGAGAGCTCATGCGCTAGAAAAGGGCTTCACGATCAACGAGTACACAATCTGTCCCTTGGGAGTCACGGGGGTTGCTGGAGAGCCCCTGCCAGTGGCTAGTGAGAAAAACATCTTTGACTACATCCAGTGGAAATACCGAGAACCCAAGGATCGAAGTGAATGAGGCTTGCCCTTCCTCCCAGGCGTAGCCCCACAGGAGTCTTAATTTATTTCTTAACTTTTGCTATGTAAGGGTCTTTGGTGTTTTTAAGTGATTGTTTCTTCTTCATGCTTAGTTTGCACTGTAGTCAATAAAGCCTCTTACACTATTAAAAAAAAAAGAAATTATGTCACCAACTTTAACTGAACAAGTAGGAGAAATCCCAGATAAGTCAATAGTCAAGGAAGAAATGGGAAATTTTATCAAAGAATTTCCACTAAAAAGCTGGTTATGAATGTATATGACATAATAGGTAATTTTTTATTCAAATTTTAAAATAATTTTTTACTCCAATACCACATAATCGGTTTTAGAACAAAGAAGCTGGAAACTATGATCATATCACAAAACCAGGATGACTAAGATAGTAAGATATAAAAAATGACACAAATTGTGTGTAAACACAATATTGCTTTTGAGTAACAGTGCAAAAACTTTAATCAGCTACTATTAAATTGTTTACCAGAATAAACACCAAATGTAGTTTGATGAGTTTCCTTCACAAAGATGTAAGAATGATTTAATGTCATGAAATCCTCTACCAGGATGTGATAATTGCTCAAATTCTTATTTGAGCAAGTGATGCTAAAATATAAGGTTAAAAAGTCATGTACAATATAGTATTAATATTCAATTTTTAAAAATCTTGGTACATTAGGAATAGAAGGATGTTTTTTTAAAGGTTGGCACCTGGGCTAACAACTGTTGCCAATCTTTTTTTTTTTTCTGCTTTTTCTCCCCAACACACCCTGTACACAGTTGCATATATTAGTTGCAGGTCCTTCTAGTTGTGGGATGTGGGATGCCGTCTCAACGTGGCCTGAGAAGCAGTGCCATGTCTGCGCCCAGGATCCGAACCCTGGGCCGCTGCGGCGGAGCATGAGAACTTAACCACTTGGCCACGGAGCCGGCCCAAGAAGGATATTTTTTATGTGAAAAAATTATATATATAATGGCAGCAGCCAATATCATATCTAAGAATGATCCATTAGAAATAACCTCATTAACAAAGTAAAAAGATGAATGTACTCATTATTTAACATTATACTAGAACTTGTAGCCAATACAGCAAGGAATTAAGTAGCAATAAGGGATTCAAATATTGGAGAGTAGACAAAATTTTCATTATTTGCAGATGATATGACTTATGCCTAGAAAATATGAGACTATTAAGTGCAAAAACGATGACAACCAATAAGACCGTTTGGTAAATTAGGCAGACACGGAAGGCTTTCTTTATGACTAGTGATAACTAGCTGGAAAAATAATTTTAGAAGATCCTATTGACGAGAACAACATCAACCAAAAATATAAACTATGCTATAATAAATATATGAGAACAAAACAAGAACACTCCAGAATTTTCTTACTGACATAAGAGAAATGGTTAAGTAAATGGACACACTTGATTAGGGCAGCACTTGGATGGCAGAGGGAAGAGAAATGGGGTGTGTCTTTCCTGGAATCTGATTTGTCTCTAAGCAGAGGTTTGATGTCTCTTCCTTGACCCTCTACTTCCCCCTATGCAGGGAAATACAATCTGGCCTTTGGAATTTTTGGCCTCAAATCACTGAGCAGCTTTCTCAACCACCCCGGCTTCCCAAGTTCATGAAGGAGGGAATAAGAAGTTCTGTTAAGCACTCATGCTCAAAGTCACTTTCTCCAAAGTCACTTTTAGTTCAGTTGTTGTTACTTGAGTGTCGTGAGCTTGACTTTCCATTTAATAAAGTGAGCATTTGCTTCCCACGTAGGGAAGATGTGTGATCAGTTTGTGGGTTCAAAAACCTATGACCACCCTCCAGAACCCATAACTACACGTTTTTCTTTGAGTTCATCTCTCCTTAAGAGGCACAATGAAGGTAAAATTTACAGGAAAATAGCCGAAGCTCTGATGTCATGTGGGGCAAGAAGAATCTGTTGCTGATCTTTTACCCTTGAGCAAATTTTTCTTTCTTTCCTTTTTTTAAAAAACTTGTGTTTTCTTGTCTACCAGTGTATTCAGTTATTAACTCTTTTACCTGATATTTATATTGACCTACCATGTGCCAAGTACTATGTTAGGCATGGGGGTAAAATGATGAGTGAATATAAGTATATATCTACAAATTTGTATGAATATGTATATATAAATATGTGTGTATATATACATGAATGTACATATATGTTGGCAAGTATGTATGCACACACACATGTATATCCTAATTATGAAAATACATGTGCAAAGGACAAAGACTGCAAGGGAATACGTAATGTGACAATTTCTGGGAGGTGATATGACAAATTATTTTAAGATATTTCCTATTTTTTTCAAATACTGATAAAGAGAATGGGTTATTATTTTCCACCTAGAAAAAATATCCTGAGGAACTTTTTTAAAATATAGAGATTTTAATTACTAAATCGATATCTTTGTTGCTATGCCCCAAGTATGTGCTTCATGCTGAATGTAATGTAGCTTTCTCTTTAAGAACCACTGCCAGCTGGTCAGTCAACACTACTGCCAGCTGGGGGTGTGTTACTACAATTGCAGGCTTAGCTCTTTTATGAGATAGCTAGCTTCAAGGTAAATATAATGCCTGCATTTTTCCCTTCAGTGACATGTTGTGGTGAGGAGCACATGTCGCTGTAATGGATATCTTACTTCTTTGACGGAGGAGTGCTGTGTTTGGGATTGATGAGCACCCTGGCTTCTAAAACACCCAATCTTCCACTTGCAATGGGGTTTCCTTAAAAAGATGCATTAAATAGGGTTTGGAGACAAGGAAGCATATTAGAAAATGATCAGGAAAGCCCAGGCAAGAAATAATCAGGGCCTGAAACAAGACTCTTTCACTGGGAGAGTGAAAGACAGAGACAGTGATGTGAGCTAGGTAGGTGCTAGATCAGGAGGGTTCAGCAGCTGACTGCACATGGGCCTCAGTGAGACAGAGGACACAGTGACAACACTCAGGCTTTTGATTGAGCAGGTTAGTGAAATTCACAGAGATTAAGGTGAGAAAGGATGTTGGATAACAAAATATTCAGCCAGCAGTCTTAAGTATAACATGGTCCCAGTAGATTATTTATACATATGCAGATAATTCATTTCATCGAGGCTTGCTCAGATTAACCCAATGCTCTTTCTTTCATTTGCCTCTGATATCTCTCCAAAGCAAGGTAATTTGTTTCTTTCGGTCCTGGGGTCCAAGTAATGACCTCTCCGCTTTCAGTACAAATTACCCTCTTTACAACCAGGTGATTCCGGGATGATTGGATTGTTTCCAGAGTCACTTTATTCATCTTCTTCTATGTAGAAAAGTTTTCCCCAGAGATGACTTCTGACTCTTCAGCCTAAAAAATCCCAATCAAACAAAAACTACTCTGACTACTCTCACCATGGACATAGTGATTTTCCACCTTAGGTGGAATTGTCTCTCAACTATGTTACTATTCCTCAGTCCTTACTCATTCTCGTGTTTCTTCCTTTCATCAACTCCTGGGATGCCTAGTCCATATTTCGGAAATCTAATTTATATTTTAAATCTTCACCAACAGGAAAGGATATAATTTTTACAATTTAATCAATAACACAGCCTGGGATGGGTAAGGGGCAATATTGAATAAACAAGCAAAGAAAAAGTGAAAGCAAACACTGAGTTTCTCAAAACCAGGACATGTGTTTTCTCATCTGTTCCCACTTCTAGTATTGGAATTCATTTTATGAATAATATGCGATTAATATGTATATTTTCATCATACAATGTGTTCTAAGTCAGAAACTTTAACATAGGAAATTAATCTGTAATATTTCCCCACCTTAAATGCTTATAAATGCTATTAAATCTATGGTAGGTTTATAATCCATGGCCTCCTGGAATAAAGAAAACATAGTGCATTTCCCTCATGGTAAGCCCTGTCTTGACTATGAATATGAATGATTGAATGTTTAACAGAGTAATTTGAGAACTTGAGTAATGCAGAATGACCATTCTGTTTTTGACAGTTTGCAAAATTCAGCCACAAGGCAAAGCCATGTCTGGAGCCAATGGGAGATCTATATTTATATTTTAGGACGAGACTTGCTTCCTTTAAACCCTAAAATACTGCTGAAGATCTAGAGAAAAGAGGAACACTTCTAGTTGGAAAGGGTTTGTGTTGCTTTTCTCATTTAATAAGAACAATTTTAGTGGAAATTTAAAATAAACTATTTAACAAGATAAAGACGAAGTTCTGTTTAACTACAAATACAGATTAAAATGCAATTCTGGGTACTAGCTGGAGATGAGTTTGGGTAGGAGGAGATGAGATATTAAAGGAAGAATGTCTGTGTGGCATATCGTTATTTTCCTCTTTAAAATAAATAAATTGAAGAAGTTATCAACAATGATCCCTTGCCAAAGAGAATACACACTTTGGCTGTGGTGCATGCTGTCATGTTTCTCATTCACTAAAGCGGGCACCTAATGGAGAAATAGAAGCTCTCCAAAAGTTGAAGGTGCTTGGAAAGTGACTCCAGACACCAGCAGCATTCACAACAGCCACACTCATTAGGGGAACAGGGACACAAGGTGTGGCGCTCTAAGATAGACATTCTTCTGGATTTGAATTGTAATGAGATTATTTCGGACAAACAGCAAGCTGAAATGATATGTTGATTTTGATGCTAACTGTAGCAGTTAAATCACAGGAACCCAGCACAATAGTGCTCAGTGCTTACACACTTAAATGTGTGGAATTTTCCTCTTCCCTCCTCATCTTTACAACCCACCGTCAGGAAGTGTTACAATCTATGACGGAACAAAATGGGGAAGATGACCTTTAGTTGAAAATAGGAAATTAATTCTAAGACCTGCCAGCTTGAAACCTAAATCCTGATTCCCTCCACTAGATAACGACGCAAGGAGCTCCTCTGTATTAATAGCAGCTCAGATAAGTTAGCTGTTCTGTAAGAATCCTCCCCAAATTGGAAACCTTACTTCCAAACAGAAAATATTTGGTACTTACCACATGCTCAAGCAAAGAAAGAGAATCCCTGCTCCCCCCACCCGGTTACTAAGTAATGCAGACCTCCTTTCCAAGGACATCAGGGATGCAGAACCTTGTAGCCAAGGGCTTGCTTAGCTCTAGATCTGAAGGTCCCTTTCTGGGAGTTTTCACTCATAAATATAGAAGGGAGTATGGTGTGTTGAAAAGAACTCTGAATTTGGAATTAAAGCCTTTATTGGAAGTCTTGTCTCTATCATGTATGTACTGTCCTTGGACTAATCAGTCACTTTCTGGGGATGTGGCGAGGGAACCAATATTGGCTGTGCTGCTCAAAAGATTGTTATAAGAATCAAAATAGGACAATGGTAGAAAAAGTCCTTGGGCATTATGATATGCATAACATTATTATTAGTAGGAAATTTAAGTGATCTATTTAGAGTACTTTAATTTTTAGTGTTAGTATTCTGTTTTTATGAAATCAGGACATTTTCCGGTACTTTCCCATTTCCAACTTTCTGTCAAATCTTCCAATATAAGTGAACAAGAACTAACATGTATTGTGATCTATCTGAAGTTTATTTATATGTTATCTAATATCATCATCATTAACATGTATGCAAATTAGGTATTAAGTTAAACCATATTAAATTGCTAATTTTGCAGGTAAAAACAGTCCAGTATTGGCTATTATATATTTTTCTATTCAATATTACCATCCTCATCACATATATGAACAGATGGGGCTTAGAGAGATAAAAAGATTAGCCCAAAGTGAAACAGGCAGAGTAGGAATTTGATCCCAGGTCTGTCTGCATCTAAAGCCACCACATCATTATTGCTGGCGACTGAGTCAGCTTGCTTGTGAGTTTTCACTCCTGTCTGGGGTGTAGTTTTATTGGACTTGAACTGATTCAGCACAGCCTGGTGCTCTCATCTCGCCATTCATCTTGGGGCGCATTTTCCTTTTATCAGGAATTCCCCACACTTTCCGCCGGCTACCACCACAGGGCCACTCATCATGCACATTTCTTCCTCTGAACACAGCTTAGAGAGGAGTCTTTGCTGTATTCAGGCTTCCACAAGTCTCATCTCATTCTGATGGCCGACCATCCACTCATATTTTTGTCCCAGATTGCATGTCCTTTCCATCTTGTGCATATTCTTTGAAAATTCCAACCCAAGCTAGACTTCTGAGCATTACCCAAGTCTCCTAAACCATACATCCTTTTGAGAGTCTTGGACCATGGTATGCAGCTTCTTTTTAATTCTCTGTTTCATACTGATGAGACTGTGCCTAGAAGTCGATTTTAGAGAGAAATTTCGTGTTTGTAAGTTCATTGCATTGGAGGCCCAAACCATCACTATTTTCAACTGTTATTTAAATGTGACTTACTGACTAACATACACCAACACAGGCACAGGTTTTTATAACAGCTTATGTTTTGGGGTGCTTACAGTCTGCCAGGCACTGGGCTAAGGGCTTTACATGTGCTCTGTATTTTAATCTCATACTGATGTTCTGTGTTAGGTATTATTATTAACCCATTTGACAGACAGAGAAAATGAAGCCCAGCGGGGCTTGGTCAAGGTGATGCAGTTGGGAAGGACTGGCACCGGGACTCACTTCCAGGCTGCCCTTCAGATGCGGAGCTCTTGGCCACGGTACTCTGTTGCCTTCCTAGTGTTGGATCTGAATGATTTCTTTACTTATCAAAATATTTAATGCCAAGTCTTTGTATGTAAATATGTACTTCTGTGGTTCAATGCCCAGGTTAAACAAGTTTTTTAATCCAACAAGTCATACATATATTCATATTTTGTATCAAGTAAACAAATCTTTTGACAATTACATGCATCTTTTCATTTTTAATCAGATGTTTGGGTCCCTGTGGAAATAGTCCCTAGCTAACATTAAACATCACGATACAAGAGCCAAAGTGACAAGCAACTAAGCCCCTTATTATAACCATTTCTGCTCTATCATGTGGGATTACGACAAGACATGAGAGGCCACTTCATGCCCAGGCGCATTACTGCTGAGCGCCAGGGTGTCACAGAACCCTGACAGTTAACAGGCTGGTGGTGCAGGATTGTGTACATGGTTGGGTTTTGAGGAAATTCTCTTTGTGCTATTTTATCAAAACTCCATTTAGGAAAATCCTGCTTTCTAGCCTTGTGAAAACCCTGGCTTTTGTTTTTAGAAGAGTTTGTTTTGTTTTATGCTGCCTAAACTGATGGAGAATGATGGATGTGCATCACTTGTTTTTCTAAATTATTAACAATTTCTTGAAGTACAGAAAAATATGGCAGGGGATATATTTCTTGCAGACAGCATGACACAGTGGGCTGGATATGACAGGCAGAGACTGAGGGTATTCGCTTAAATTCTGGCTCGGCTCTGCACAAGTTAACATGTAAGTGAACTGCAATTAGCTTGCAATACATGTTAGCTCTCGTTCGCCAATTACGTAAACCTGGGAAAGTCAATTAAGCTTTCTGAATTTGTTTGTGTGCTCATTCATTTGTTCATTCATTCACTCATTCATTCATATTTGAAGTTTCTACTAAGTTTCGGGCACAGGTTCAGGTCCTAGTAAGACACTGTACTTGTTACGAAATAAAATTTTCAGGACTATGCAAACATCTTGTGAAGTCTAAAGCATGACACAAATGTTGGTTATTACACTTTGTAAAAATTGTGACATATAAAAAATGTTTCGCAACTATTACTACTCTTTAGTTCAGGACTTTTTTATCATCCCAAATGGAAACCTGTACCCATTAAGCAGTCAATCCCTATTCCCTTCTATATGGTGAGGCCACCTTTTGTTTATTCATTCATCTGTTGATGGACATTTGGGTTATTTCCACCTTTTCACTATCATGAATAGTGCCACCATGAACATTCATGTATAAGTTTTTGTTTGCCCACCTGTTTTGAATTATTTTGCACATGTATGTAGAAGCATAATTGCTGGATCAAATGGTAATTCTATGTTTCAGCTATTGAGGAAGAGCCAAATTGTTTTCCACAGCAATTACAACATTTTACACTCTCACCAGCAGTGTATAAATGTTATAATTTCTCCATTTCCTCACCAACATTTGCTATTTTCCATCTTTTCATTGTGGCCATCCTAGTGTGTATGCAGTGCTATTTCACTGTGGTTTTGATTTGACTTTCCCTAGTGACTAATGATGTTGAGCACCTTTTCATGTGCTTGTTGGCCATTTTTATATCATCTTAGGAGAAATGTCTATTCAAATCCTTTGCTCATCTTTTAATTGGGTTGTTTAACTTTTTGTTGTTAAGTTGTAAGAGTTCTTTATATAATCTATGTAATAGACCATTATCAGATATACAATTTGCAAATATTTTCTCTTATTTTGTGAGTTGCTTTTTTCTCCTTTTTGATAGTATCCTTCAATGCACAAAAGTTTTTAATTTTGATGAAATCCAATGTATCTATTTGTTCTTGTGCTTTTAGTGTCATATCTAAGAATTCTGCAAAATCTGTGGTCATGAATATTTACTGCTATGTTTTCTTCAAAGAGTTTTATTATTTTAGCTTTCATACTTAGGTTGTTGATACATTTTTGAGTTAATGTTTGTATATTTTATGAGGTAAGGCTTTAGTTTCATTCTTTTGTTTGTGGATATCCAGTTGCCCCAATACTATTTGTGGAAGACAGTTCTTTATCCATTGAATGGTTTTGGCACCTTCATCAAAACTTAATTAACTATAGATATATGGGTTTAATTTTTGGACTGTCAATTTTATCCTGTTGATCTATATGTCTATCTTTATGCCAATACCACACTGAAGGTTTGTAGTAAGCTTTGAAAATGGGAAGTGTCAGTGTTCCAAATTTGTCTTTCCTTTTCAAGATTGTTTTGGCATCTGAGGTCTCTTGCAATTCTCTATGGAATTTAGAATAGACTTTTCCATTTCTGCGAAAAAGGCTATTAGGATTTTGTTGTGGATTGCAATGAATCTGTAGATCACCTTGGGGAGTAGTGCCATCTTAATAGTATTAAAACATCCAACCCACGAACACGTATGTCTTCACATTGATTTATGTCCCCTTAATTTCTTTCAGCAATGTTTTGTAGTTTTCAGTGTACAAGTGTTGCCCCTCCTTGGTTAGATTTATTCTTAAGTATGTTATTCTTTTGGATGCTATTGTAAATGGAATAGATTTCCTAATTTCATTTTTGGGTTGTTCATTGTTAGTATGTGGATTTACAGCTGATTTTTGCATATTGATGTTGTTTCCTGCAAACTTGATGGACTCATTTATTAATTATAATTTTTTTCTGGATTCTTTAGGATATTCTATGTACAAGGTCATGCCATCTGCAAAGAAAGATAGTTTTACTTCTTCCTTTCTAATCTGAATACCTTTTATTTCCTTTTATTTACCTAATTACTTTAGCTAGAACCTCCAGTAGAATGTTGAATAGAATTAGTATAATTGAACATCCTTGTCCTGTTCCTGATCTTAGGGAGAAAGCATTCAGTTTTTTCCTATTAAGTATGAGGTTAGCTGTGAGTTTTTCATAGATGCCCTTTATTAGGTTGAGGAAGTTCCTGTTTGTTATGGACTGAAGTGTGAACATTCCATGTTCATATGCTGAAGCCATAACCATCAGCATGACTGCATTTGGAGATATGGCCATTAAGGAGATAATTAAGGTTGAATGAAGTCATAAGAGTGGCGTCCTAATCCAATAGGACTGGTGTTAAGAAGAGGAAGACACGCCGGAGTTCTTCTCTCTCTCCACGCACACACAGAGGAAAGGTCATGTGAGGACGCAGCAAGAAGGTGACTATTTGCAAGCCAGAAAGAGAGGTCTCACCAAGAACCAAACAAGGTGGCAAGTTGATCTTGGACTTCTAGCCTCAAGAACTATGAGAAAATAAATTTCTATTGTTTAAGCCAGCAAGTTCCCGGTATTTACTTATGGCAGCTCTAGCAGGCTAATGTACCATTTATTCGTAGTTTTTTGAGTGTTTTTTGAATCATGAAGGAGATTAGATTTTTGTCAAATGCTTTTTCTGCATCAATTTAGATAGTTGTATGATTTTGTCTTTTGTTTTATTGATATGTTGTATTATATTAATCGATTGTCAAAATGTTAAACCAACCTTGCATTCCTAGGATAAATCCCACTTGGTGTATATACACATGCCTTATAATCCATTTAATATGCTGCTAGATGTGGTTTGCTAGTATTTTGTTGAGAGATTTTGTATCTATATTCATAAGAGATATTGATGTGTTTTCTTTGTCTGGTGACAACTTGGATTTTAGGATTCACAGGAAGCAAGGAGCAGGGGCAGATCAGAAGTGTTCCAAGGCTCCTAACCAACTGGGGAAATTTCTTCAAACGACAAGACAGTGCAGAAGGAGCAGGAAAGAGCATACTATATTTTACATTTATCTTTGACACTTACATTTAAGGCTTCCTTAATCCATTTTATCCCATTTATAAAATTAATTTTTGAATTGGCTAAAGAGACAGGAACTAAGCTCTGTAGTTATGCAGGACCTCTGTAATCCTGGTATCAAGGATGGAATTTGCCTTTGAATAGACTGACTTTTTCCAGTCCCTTTGTTTCTCTGTTTAAGAGATGATCTATGTAAAGCCTACTAAAGACAACATGAGCTTGTCTCATTATGTTTGACTGAAGTCAGATTCCAGTAAATGTTAAGATTTCTTTTCTAATCATTGTATTAACTGGAATTGGTGACTGAGAAGCAAAATGCTAGTAACGCCAACATTTTTGGGGTTGTAACTACATGGCTTTATTCACTTAATTTCTCACCTCCAAATTGTGTATAATACATAAACACAAGCAGATGTATGTGTTATATATACATGTGCATATGTTTCTGTGTGTATATGATTAAACATAATTCTACTTATGTACAGTTAGTAAAAATTATTAGATGGCTCACAGAGATGATCCAGATGACTTAAGTCTAGAGTTGAAATTGCTGCACTGGGTTAAAAAGTAGTATCTAGAAAAAGTAAATAGTAAATGGTACATGGAAATCAATTTCTCATCTTAGCTTGCTTGCTTCTCATCTTCATAGTAGTTCTAACATAGATTTGGGACCTGATATCTTAACCTTGGCTGTTAAGTTTTCTTCTTATAAGCTAAAAATGAATGCTCATTGCTGGTACATCAGTGCAGAACTAGAAGAAGGGTACCCCCACCACTCCTCCCACTGAGGGAGGGACCCTGAGCTCCCAGTGACAGTCTCATTTTGCTGCTCTGGCAGCTGCACCCCTCCCTACCTTCCATCCGGGTGCCTCCCCACAAACTAATCTCCCTTCCTTTTCCTGCTGAGCTTGGTGATTGCCTAGTCCCTGCTGGTGTTACCCCACTTCCTCTATTCAGAGGTACTCCTCTACCTCTTTCCTAATTCAGCTTCATGACGTGTGTCAAACTTTTCTACATGAAGTTATCACTAATTCACTTCCCTCACTCTCATGGCTGCTTTAGCCTCCTCTATCTTGAAATGGGGTGGATCTTACAGAAGGAATGGTATTTTCAGATACGTAGGGAGGTATGAGAAGGGACTACGTGGTGCTTAGTCTGCCCACAAGGGCAAGCAAAGAGGGTGGGAGGAACCCACAGGGCTGAGGATGCTGTCTGGGGCAAGGGAGGCTGTACAAGAGGGGCAAAGGGGCACATCTCAGTTAAGCTTCAAGAAAAACGTCAGCTCTGAGAGTAGGAGTGAGATGAGCAGAAGGTGACAGATTCCCAGTGGTAGATGGAGTGTAGACTATGAGAATATCAGGTAAATGATGCCAGGTGGGATGGAAACATCTGGAAAATTGATTTCCAGAAACTAGGTCCTAGCTACCTTTTGAGGTGTTCAGAGTCCAGGCTTGAAACTCTAGAGACATGAGCTCTGACGTAAACAAGGGGTCTGTAGGACTGAATGGAGACTGAGAAGGGACTCAAAGTCATTGTCCACAGACTGGAGTATGCACAGGGCAGGGAGATCTATCGAGTGGGGACCCGAACAGGAGCTGTCCATTCAGCCTAGTGAGGAGAGTGATGATATTAAATTCTACCTGCTTGGGTGGGGAGAAGGAGACGGTTGCAGAACTTTAAGTACTGAGTATCTCAGTCAAAATTGATTCAGGAACTAAGGATGGCATAAGGAGTAGGCATTTGAATACAGGTGATTATTTAATTGAATTTTAAGAAAGTAGAAGGAAAGACACAGGTAGTGAGGTCCCAGAATCAAGTCAGGAAAGGAGGTCCATGGATCGCCAGGTTCAGTCATTGAGTCATTTGGTGAAGTTTCCAGATCAAGGGTAAAGGCCTCAGATATTTTAGGTTGGAGATGATCAATTTTGCCAGTGCATCTTGAAGTTACACCGTATTCTCAGAAACAAATTCATGATATTCAAATGGACAAGATGCCAAATTATAATTCAAAAATAGATTTTTGTTAACTTACAATAAGAAGTATTCTTTTCTAGTGATCTTCATGCAAGCTACCTGTGGTACCACTTCCAAACAATAGCCATCTGGATTTTATTAGGGCACAGGATAGTGGATGATATTTGAGAACTCTGAGGAAACTCCCCGAACAATTCCTGGTACTAGTCAGGTCTCTTGAATGCTAATGTCTGCCCAATCCCCTTTTTTTGGGCACTGTTGACAAGCACCTACTCACATCTTGTCCCCTCCTCCCTTTTCTAAACCATTCTCCTTGCAGTAGTACCTTCTCCTCAGTTATGTTATTACCACTGATGGACTATGGTCCCTTTATTTGATTTCTGCATAGTCTTGCTCTCTCTTGCTTTGGAGTACGAGATACCTTATCTCCTAAAGACTATTGCAGAATAATCATCTCCATTAGGTGAGAATTCTGATAATTTAAACTTGGAAGCTCAGCTTAAGTCTGAAGATATGCTATTTTAACTCCTCTGTGTTGACCAAGCAGGCAAAATGAGAAAATAATCAGATTTAACTTCAATAATTTAACATCAATAATTTTGATGAATGATTGGATGGAGAGATGGACAAAGAATTCATAATGTCAAAATCAATTAGAGATGCAACATCTATTAATCTTTTTGTCTTTCATGAACTCTCTCACTTCATCATCATATTTTCTTTTTGTGTTTTATTATCACATTAGAACATTAATTTCCTCAGGGCATCATTGCTTATCATGCCTCGTAAGGCTTCTACTCCAGAGATTTCCCAGCTCCTTCCTGACTTGGGAACATGCCGCCACCTGACCTGGTCACTGAGACTTGACCCTAAATTATTCAAGGATGATCCACATGAAGGCAGACTCATCATCTGGGAATCTTGATAGAATTCAGATTCTGATTCTGTCTGAGATCTGAAGTGAGGCTCCATGGTCTACATTTCTAACAAGCTCCCAAACGATACAGGTGCTGCTTGTCTGTGGATCTTGAGTGACAATGACCTAGTGGTAAAATCATGGTCTTTGGAGACTTATGCTTCTGAGCAGTTATCTCTGTTTTCACCCTTGTCAACTTCATGTCCTTGGGGAAATCCCTTCACCTCTCTGAGCCTCAGTTTTGTGTCCATAGAGTAGAAATACTCCTTACTTCCCAGGCTCTTGTGAGGTTGGATGTCATGAATGTTCGGTGTCTTCGATAGCATCTGTCACCTATAATCCTTTCCTTCCTCCGTGGTCCCTCCCTTTGAGGCCAATTTGAGTCCTTCTTCCAGGTAATCTCTGACCTCTATATCTGGATGGTCCCACAAGCAAGACATGGTATAGCTGTCCCTAGGGCCTTTTCAAAAGGATTCAGACTGCTCAGGGACCAGCTAGCCCCTTAGTTTGGCTACTGCTCCTGTTCTCAATGGGCATCACCCTTCCTCTGGCTCCTGGATCACAGCTCCCAACACCCAGATTCAGGGAAGGCAGTCAATACCTTTCTCCCACCCCAGCAAGGTTGCTAGTTGCCATATGGAGATGGTGAGAAAGCCTTGCTTCTAAACTGAATGAAAGCAAACTTTATGTTTACTTTAAGAGTGTATTTCCTTCTGGTGATCTGTCCCTCTGAGAAGCTGGTTACTGGCCCGCATTTTCCTAAAAGCTGGGTAACCCAATGGCACCGTGGGAAGTGGTTCCTTTCTAGCATTTAAAGACCCCTCCAATTTCATTGCCACGTGGCATGTGCAATCCCAGATTGTTGAGCAGAGCTTTGGCCACAGGTTTCCTGCCTGCCAAGGGAGAGACTAGAGCCTGGCATTTCTGCCTGAAAGAGAGCAGGATGCTCTTGTATACAGAACAAGAGGAAATCATCAAGTTGTCCATGATTACCAAAGGATATGTCAGAAATATGTTGTCTAAAGTGGAAATTGCTACCCTTGGGTAACAGGAAAAGGCTGGTCATTACATTAGAAGTAGGAAATGGGAGATAATGAAATAGATGCCAAGCACACGATGCAACCTCCATAAGGGAGTTTGCATCACAACCCTCCAAATTCATTTTCACAGATGGTTCTTCTCTCAGGCAGTTAAACTTTGTCTCTAACATCAATCAGTGAAATGAACAAAGAGATTTGCCCAGTTGTTGTTACTGTTATTGGTAACTAATACCAATAAAGTGCTAGTAAAATATCCCCATAATGTCCTCTAAGATTGAAAGTACCTTAAGGGATCCAAGCTGACTTGTGAGTTTTTGTGCTTCTGAAATGCTGTGAGTTCTAATGGCTTGTGGAAGTCACAGGGAAGTCATTGCATTCAAGTCTTAACAGACCCAGGCTTCAAACAGTTGGCTTACACAGCCCAACGAGTATGGAGAGGCCGTTGTAAAAATGTTCTTACTATGTATGGGTTACAGCTCAGATCCCTAAAATGTTTAGGAGTATTTTAACCATAATCCCTAGCTTGTTCCCCAGATGTCCCAGACTGCTGACTGATAGTAAGATTTCTGGTGAGAAATTAAGCGCAATGAATGATTCCCCAACTTACAGAGAGGCAACTTTGCTGTAAGGCTCCTTAGAACATACTGCTATATTCACATGAGGTCTCCATTCTGAGTAATTATCATTATAAACTCCATGCCAGCAAGTGCCATAGAGACCACCTCTTCATTTTGCAGTTTCAGAGCACGGGTCTCAAGAGGGAATGTCTGTGATCAGACAAGTTAGGAACCAAGTTGGGACAAAGTCTTCCTGCCTCCCAGTCCAGTGGCTAGTACCACACAAATCCTGATGTTGCACTTCCAATGGGTCATTCCTCTGCTCTTACGGCTGTTATAAGTGAGGTGTACAGTGGAAAGATGGAAATGCGGCACCAGGATGCACAATTCTGGGGCTGCGATTCACAGAGTGATCTACAGAACCAGCAACTTCTGGAATAATAAAATGCACAACCTATGGGGCTGGGCACGTTGCCTGTGCTCGGAAACAGCTGTGATCTGGCCCAATTTACACACACCAAAATCTAACGAATTCCCCAAAACATGATAAAAATTGGAGAGAAGACCTCAGTTGGAAACTGGGGTCAGAACTCAGGTTTAGGCTCTTTAGAACAGAGCTATGGGCGCCTAAGGGGTGAATTGGGCCTGAGGTAAGGTCCATACCCACCTTTCATGTCAGAGAAGGGGAAGTTTGGGCCTAAGTGGGAAGTGGCTTGCCCATTGTCACTCAGACATCATTGGCTGAGCCAGGGTAGGACCCAGGGTTTCTGGATGCTGGGCCTGCACACTTTCCCAGTGATACCTTAGTGGGAATGAGAACTACTTCTCTGGGAAGAGGTAGGTGGCTGCACTGCTGAGGGATGTTAGTTGGAACATGCTGATGGCCAGTACCAGAGATCACCTCTAGCCAGCAGGAGTAAAACAGGAATGTTTATTAAGGGGTACACAAACATCTGAATCTATAGGAGGCTGTTCGGCTCTCTCTCTCTCTCTCACACACACACACACACACACACACACATACACTCATTTCTGCTCATCTCTGACCTTTCTTTCTCCTTAAGTAACCTTCTTTGCTCCTCACTGCTCATGGCAGAATATTTCTTAAATCCAGCTACCCCAAGACTCTCTTGATGCCAACTCCAAACTGATGCAAAGTTTAGAGATGTTGACCCTTGATTCTCACCTGTGGTTGCATGTGGGCCTTGGCAAGGACATCTTCTGGAAAATTGGACAACAGGAAGTTGTCCCTGAGGATATAGGAAGTTTAACGGAAAGAATTATAAATGAACTCTGCAGACATGTCAATAGCTGTCACTATATTTGGGGCTTGCGTCCTTCCCTCATCCCCAAAGCAGCCTCATCAACTCTGAGCACTTGATCACTCCACTCAAATGATAGGAGCACAGGGCCTTGGAGGAGGGAAGTGGAGATAGGGCTGCATCCTTGCTCAGCCCTGCCTTGTGAGCTCGGGGCCCTGTCAGGAGAGATTCTGCCTGCTCTCTCCCCAGTGGCAGCCTCTGCACGACCAGCTATGCAGCTCCCTGTTTGCTGTGGAGAGCCTGGGGCATGCCAATGTGAGTCGTATGGGTGTCTGGGGCAGTAGGAAGGGAACTCTTTCCTTACATGCTGTGCCTTTGTCTCAAAATAACCTCAAGCTCCATCTGGAACACGGGCTTTGAAGTTCACGATACCTGAAGCCCAGGGGAATAGCTACCCACGTCACTGACTAGCCCAGGATTCAGCCTGTCTCTCCAGTGTAGTTGGAAACCAAGTCCACACTGTGCTGCCCTCTCTTCACGTGAGATTTTGAAATGACCCCAACTGCTCTCCTTGCCTGGAGTTTTCTCTTCCCTACTCGTTTCCCTACTGCCTTTGGGTCCAGCAATCTTTCTAAAGTGCAAATCCAACTTTGTCCCCCCTTGTCTGAACCCTGCCACAGCTCTACACGAAGACCTGTAGGAGCAAGTCTAAATCCTGAGGCACAGACATAAAGCCTCCCAGACCTGGCTGCACACCCCTGTGACCCTCCTGCCAGCACTCCCTTATCCTGCAGAGCCACAAGTTGCACCTAGCAGGCTGCATGTGGTCAGTCTGACCCTGGACTGCGTGTTCCCTGCACTGCAAACAAATTTGCTTCAGATGGCCCAGAATCTAGACTGAGATGGACATCTTATGAGTTCTCAATCCTGTTTCAGTAACTGAATCCATCGATGGAGGAGATGACCCTGAGTGGTGAAGGGACGTTGGTCATTCAATCTTGCCCTGCAGATCTCATTCGGATGGGTGAATTTTTGAGTTTTTTGTCACACAGGACTTGGTTGCAGTTTTAGAAATTAAATGATACATGGCCACATCTCTTCATTGTGACTGTTGTTCCCAAGGCCCCAGGAGGTCTGTGCCAGGGTCTGACACTGCAGTCAGTGGTGTTCGAGGATTATAAAGTCATGGAGGGATGAAGGAGTTCATATTCTGGTGTTGATTGAGTCTCCGCTCTATGCCAGCCTCTGTGCTATGCCTCTTACAGATTATTGCCGAGGGACAGATGGGAAAACTGGGGAACTGAAGGGAAAGACAAGGGGAATTTTATGCCTTCTAATATCCAAGAAAGGACAGGCCTCAAGGGAAAAAGACATGGGGCAGAGAGCACACTCAGAGGAGCGAAGATGGGTGAGGCTGACAGGAGGCCTTGAGATCCTCTCTTGCTTCACTTACTCTTTGCTTTGAAGACGAATCTGCCATAGAGAACTTCCCAGCCACAGTCCATACAATGCGTGTGTCCTCCAGCTTCTCAGGAGGACATGCGGCCTGAAGAAATCAGACACCTCCAAGCCACGTGTGGGAGCAGTTCCACGGGGTGATTCTCAGCTGCTCGGTCCCACCTCCCAGGCGTGGCTTTGGGCTATGATGAGCTCAGGAGACCCCAGAGAACACAGTGGTGGCTACTGCTAGCCAGACACCTGAGGGATCTGGTTAACCAGAGCTTCCTTCCGGGAAGACAAAGAGCCTGAGCCTGGGGGAGAGGGGCCTGGAAAAACACTGCCACAAGCACCTTAGCCACTTGACAACGTGCTGTTTCCAAAATAAGAGTTTCCTTCTCAATTCAGTGCCGATAGCTGAGCACCTGCCCATCTGTGCTTCGCGGTCCTCCTTGCTTCCGTACCATGTATCTCCCTTCCCCAGGGGCCCATCAGGCCTCCCTGGCTCTGAAGATGAAGGCTTGGTCTGACCTCGGTCTCCTGAAGAGGCCAGTGGATAAGCAGCTCCTTCCTTTCAGGAAGCCCAGTGAGACTGAGCACTAGGTCAATAAAAGTAACTGATGTTGATTTAGTGGCAGCTACGAGCCAGGCAAAGTGATAATTTCATAATTCATCTGCCAAGCCTAGTGCTGATCTCTGTTTTACTGATGGGGAAACTGAGGCCACATCTTAGAAAGCAGTCTACAAGGACCTGACATCACACGCCTGACCTTCACTCTCTCACGCCCTTTCTAGACTGGGGGCTGGCTAGCCAAAGGGGGCTCGTGTGAGGGATCCACAGAGGTGGTGTGCTGGATGGAGGGAAGAGAGTATAACCGAGCACGACAAGACACAGGAAGTGCCCCCCAGTGCCCAAATGAAGTCAGCCCCTCCCTCCAGCACTGGGGTTTGTGCCAAGGCCTGTTTTGCAAGAATCAGCCAGCGCTGAGCGCCGCACACCGTGTGTACACTTGCTGGTTGTGCCTCTGTGGGGGGAGGGGAGTGCTAAATTTGTGTCGACTCTGACATGTAGAGGAGTGGGAAATGAGGAGGGTCAAAGCATGCACATGTGGAAAAGCCAAGAATAGTAGACAGGCCTGTGCTCTCGAGCCAGGGTGGAGAAAACCAGATCCCAGCACGTTAAGCAGAGGTTGCTGGGAGGAAACGGAGGCAGCTGGTGGAGCCCAGGCGTTCTCCAGCTCCGGGCAGTTCCTCTCGTGTAGAAGCCAAGGTACGGATGTGGTTTCCAACTCTCTGGAGGCCCCAGGAGATATGTATCCTGGCCTCCTGTGTGCCGGATTTAGAGATAAGCTTCTGGAACCAGAGGGAGTGGGGGATGGTCTGGCACAGATCCCTACTCCCCACCGTTGCCCAGAAAGACTCCCTGAGTGTCCTACTGTCTGGTGCCCCCTCACCTTCCCTGCCCTCCACTCCATCCTGGGTCATGCTGCTACCTCCAGTCTCGCCTGGAGCCTCTGTCTCACAGAGCTCTGGTGGCCTGAGTCTGTCCAATGACCACAGAGGGAGCTCCTCCAGCTCTCACTCCCACCATGAAGACATTGGCTCTCTGTGTATGAGAAGTCACTGGATTAGTTAAGGAAGAGCTCAGCAGGAGGTACAGCCTTCCCCTCTCGCTCCGCTCCATTTCTTCCACAGCCTGCCTACATCCTATTCTCCACACCCTCGCAGAGCCTGTGCTCAGTTCTCATTCATGTGCCAGGGTCTGGCCGTCTGCTCCCTTTGCAGGGCACAGGGCACAGGGCACAGGACTCCCTCTTGCTTTGGCCTCCCTCTGAGCTGGACTCCACCCAAGTCTCCACTCCGCCTCACCTCATCAACTTCTCATGTCTAGGCCCAGCGCGCCCCTTCAAGATGCTCTGTTATCACACTTCCTCATTTTATTGGCACCATCTCTGTATGCATCTGTGCTCCTCACCCAATAACCTCTAAGACCAAGCCATCTCTCTTTGATCTCATCATCTCCAGCACATCTTGTAAATTAGAAACACTCAAATCCTCTGTGCCCACATAGCAGGGCTGGCTGCATGCTCAGGGGCTGCCGGCCTCTCCTCCCACAGGCCCTGGGAGATGGGGGCCTGACCCTCAGTGCACTTCTGGGTGGGCATTGGATTGTCTGCACATCCCTAATGCATCCTAACCGGGACCCAAAACATGTGAAAACACTTTGTGAACCAATATGAAATGTGGCCTAATGTGTATTGTTACTAATTCAGGACCAAGAGCAGGACTGCAGAAGAGCGGGCCTGGGCGGGGAGGAGAAAAGGAAGGAGACAGGGAGGTGGACGGCAGGCGTTGGACCCCTGGGGCCCAGGAATCTACCCTAGTGACAGCAAACTGCCTCGCTGGCCCTCATCTCAGCTTTCCCAGCCTGGGAAGTGACCCTGGGTCTGCGGGGAGTGGTGACAGCGCTCATAGTTGCTGGGAGCTCAGAATGTGTGTTGCAGTGGACCCTCCTGATGCCGGCCATCTTTTGTGCTGAGCTGCAGGTGGCTCCTGGGCCACACCTCATTTCCTCTGTGGAAGGGGACTCTGGAACAAACCTTTCTGTCTTCACATCTCTCCTTAAGTGTGGCTGCATCCAGCTAAGTCTACCCTAGAATGAAGGCCTTCTGCCAACGAGGCCACTGGAAGGAGGAACTCAGCGCAAATGATAGGACTCAGATTCCCATGGCACTTGCCATCCTCCATCCTGTTGGCTCTCACATACATTAAAGTTATTTTTGTGGTAGTGTAAAGACCCCACTCTCCACACCACATATGTTTTCAGTGTGGGACCTCTGGCTTGGTCATTTAAAAAAATCTCCAATACCAAGCACAGTATTTGCCATCTCATAGGTACTCAGTGATGTTTATTACACGAACAGGTGAATGAAAGAATGAATGAATAGTATTTTTAGGCCAACTGGTACAGATTTGTTGACTATATTAGCTGGGAGTACATAAGACTAAATGATGGGGAGGGGGTCACGTGAGTGTGGTGGGACTGAGCAAGTTCATGTTCTCTCTCACCTTCTTTTTCACCCTAAATGCCTCATTGGGCTTTTAGAGATATCATTATTGTCACACACAGAAACTGCATGATAATAATTATTCATTTAATTAATTCCAGTTATCCTTAATCAGATATCATTATTTGTTTGTAATTTCCTTAATAAATATTAACACGTCATGGTTTTAATATTGTGAAAGAGATTTAATACTGTGAAATAGAGATTTTACTATTAAAAACTGCTAAACTATTTCAGTGTCAAAAATCATTAATGGCACCTAAAAAAATACAGATAGGTAAATTTTTTTGAATTACCCTTTGAGATTGAACACAATTCATAGTATCTGTTGACTCCTTTAAAATACAGCCATGCGTTGCATAATGACATTTTGATCAATGATGGACTGCATATATGACGCTGGTCCCATAAGATTAGCACCATATAGCCTAGGGGTGTAGTAAGTTATACTATCTAGGTTTGTGCAAGTACATTCTATGCTGATCGCAAACTACGAAATTGCCTAAAAACGCATTTCTCAGAATGTATCCCCATTGTTAAGCAACGCATGACTGTATAAGTGTTTTCCCATCCATAGCCTTACTTAACCTCCATTACAACCTGCGATGTGGGTATTTTCATTCCCATTTCACAAAAGGGACACTGAAAATAAAAACTCAAAACCTAAGTTGCAACTAGATATTTATTATAATGCGTGCAAACTCTAATGACACAAAATGTGAGATTACAAGTGATCTCAGGGGAAAAGAAGGAAATTAGATGGTACAGAAACTAAACTTAGAAGATGAAGGGTCAGTATGTAACATTGCTCACCCAGGGGCAGCAGGCATCTGATACCAACTCCAGGACTATGATGTCCTGCATTTTATAGTTGTGACCAAGGGAGACAAGCAGACACATAGTATGATTGCCAATAAAATTCCATCACTTTGCATTTGTTGAGTAACTTCAGCTCATTTGATACTAGCTTACGAAGGATGGTCAGGTATGTACTATGACATTTTAAAGAGAAGGAAATGAGGCCTGGGGTGAAACGACTCACCCCAGCCCACACTAATGCACAGCAGAGGGAGAATTAGAACCGGCGAGCTGAGACCACGGGACCCCACGCTGGCTATGCTGCCTTCCAGCATTCAAGAACGGCAAGGCTGAAGTGATCTTGGGTAAGAGATTTCTGGATGCAGCAGGCCGTTGCACAAGGGCTGCTTGATCAAGCCATCGAGAGTTCTCTCTGGCTTGTGCTGGGGACACAGTTATTGCACAGCAGATGCTGCACAGATAAGGAGAGATTTGGGTAGTTCCTCGGTCGGTTTGCACACATTCCAGTTTGCCTCAACCCTCAGGCCATGAAATCACTTGCTGATGGGAGAATTCAGCAAAAAGCAACCACACCCCCCCCCCCCCCCCCCACGCCACCTCCTAACTCAGTGACTGAGTGGTTGGGTGCAACTCCTAGCGGACGTTCAGGTAATGTTTCATTATGGTCAGCAGAATGGACAACAGTTAGGAATACATGTTCTGGAAGGACAAAGACCCCAACCCCAGCTCCGCCAAGTTCTCTGTGACTTTGGGCTAGTAACTTCACTTCCCTGAGTGTTGGTTTCCACACATGGAAAATTGTTATCCCCATAGTATTTATTTCAAAGGGTGCTGAGGGAGTGAAATAAGGTGACGTGTGCCAATACAAGAGCCCTGTGAGTATGAACTGTTGATCGTCTTTCTACCACAGCTATTGTAATGCAGGGTGGTTTTTGGAGACCACATCGTGGGAGACAAAGCCTCTAGATCAACCTCTCCCACTCTCTTGAGAATCGTTCAATTTATTTGCTGCTTTAGTGTAAAGGGTGACTGATCTAAGTGTTTTTGGTAACATCTCTCGTTAATAGGAAGATGGCATGAATGCATCCAGGCAGCAATTCACCTCACTTCTCAGGCCTCATTTCTCCATTTTTGAAAGGATGGAGTTGCGCTGGCTCTGTTGGAAGTCTCCACCTCCAGCCTCTGAAGGGTCTGTCTCCACTCTGTGTATGTGGAGAAGAAGGTGTGGAAATGTCTGAGCTGCACTCAAAGGAATCACAGATGGAGAATGTCTAAGCAGTAGGCCCCCAGCAGGGACAGAGCTGGGAGGCAAAGGGAACGACAGGAAATGCTGTAGGGTTGCCTGGTGGGTTCCACTGAGCTGTGAACTCTGGCCAAGCTCACAATGCTTGTGCACCCGCAAGTGGTGATAACTCTCCTGGCAAACAGCACACAGGAATCAAGATGAGTGTTTCTTCTGTTTGAATCGTAAGGCTGCATTGTCTGCTGGTCCTGCCATCTCACTGAAAATAGGTTAAGTTACAGCATTCAGCTTTTGCAGTAAAGATCTTCAAAATCTACATCCCCTGAGGGAAAAAGCCACAGTTCTTCCCAGCAGGCGTTTGTGGATGTCCACACTCCCTCTGGTCCCTCCACCCCATTCTGGGATTCCACCCTGGCTGTTACACACGTCAGACTGGAAACAACCCTGCTTCAGCCTCAGTCTGCTGTCTGTTAGCCACGTCCTCTTAGACAAACACTTAAGTCTCCCTGTTTGTAAAATGATTTTATAATAATCAAATTAGGGATGATATCTAAAAACGTAACAATCTATAAAGTATTTTTTTTTTAAAAAAGATATTATCATGACCAAAACAAAGATCTAGCTTTATGCATTTGCTTTTTCCCCTTGGCAGGAAACCACCTTAAATTTCTGTCTTAAAGCCTTTCTAGGATTCTGTGAAAATGTTTGAAAATAATTTGTTCCTGAAACGTAGACATAAGCGTTTTAAGAGAACAATTTCTTCAGAAAAATAGAAAATAAATCAAGTTATGACAGTTGCCTGTCGATGAAGGACACCTCAGCTACAGTTACAGCACCATGATTCAAGTTTGAGATCACTTAACAGGAGTAGCTGTTGTCTTTCATGCCCTGTTTCTATTCTTGAAAGGAGAAAACACTTTCCGATCAAACAAGACAGTCCTCCTATTTCGATTGTGACCTCGTTCCATCTGCTGTTGTCAGAAAGGACTCAGGACCTATCGATGGCCCTCTCAGTTAACAAAGAGGCAGAAGGCCTCTCTTTAATTGGTGCCAATAACATAAAGAAAGAGACGAACCTATGGGTAAGGTGAAGAAGGGCCGTCGACAACTTGGGAAGCGGAAGGGCTTCTCACGTCAGACGAAGGAGCTCAGGGGCCCAGAGCCGGAAGTGAGTCTCTGCTGGGGAGCGAGGTGAGTGGGAGTACCAGGCAGTGAGGGCTTGCTCCCTGAACCAGGGACAGAGATGCATGCATCTGGTGCCTAAGTGTGCATGCATACTTCCAACTCATTCCTCCATCAACTGAAACGTGGCTTTTACCAGAAACCTCAGACTGAGCTGCCAAAGGTCTTTGATGACATCATATTACCATCTCCAGCTACACTGCTCCGATGTCATGCAGTGATCTTTCAATGGCATTTCATCCCAGTTCCCCTTTTACTGCCCCCCCCCCCGCCCCACCCCAACACATCTAATCCATCAGGAGGTTCTCATGGCTTTACTTTTGCTTCAAATAGCATCCCAACCTAAGCATTCCCCCTTGCCCACCGGCAAACTCCTGTCCCATCTCCCTGGACCATGACTGTGGCCTTCCACCTCATTCCCTCACTTTCATTTTTGCCCTCCAATCTATTTTCCAGCCATTGGCCAGAGAGAGAGCTGTGCAACCCCTCTCAGTTATGTCAGGCCCCCACCCAAAAACACCCCTGGCCTCGCTCATTCTCAGATAGACCCTGTAGCCCTTCCCAGCCTGGAAACCCTGCCTGCGGGGCCCAGCTGCCTCCCGCATCCTTGCCTTCCTCCCAGGCCCTGACACATGGAGCCCAGCTGGGTCCTGCCTCTCACCTGCCCGCTGGCTGTTCCTGTGCCTGGAATAGGGCTCCTTTCCTCAGGCCTTACTCAAACTTCTCTTCCTCAGAGGTGCTCCCTGACCACACTGAGTGGGGCCACCCCAGTCTCTCTAGCCTCCACCAGAGGCCGTTGGAAAGAAAGTGTCAGTGTTGGCTTTCCCTCTGCCTAGTGTTCTGTTCCTGGTCTACCATCTCTGAATGGAACCTAAGTTCCTTGGGGGTGACTTCGCCTGTGTCTCCCCGGTTGTACCCCAGTGCTCTGACAATGCTGGCCTCAGAGGGGCTGCTCAGTCTGTGCTGAGTGATTGAGTCTGATTTCGATGTGGACAACTAAACCCTCCTTTTTCCAACTTCGGCTTCCACAGAGCAGCTCGGGGCTTCTGTCCAGTCCTCACTCCTGAGTTCAGGGACGTACTTCTGACCCCTCTGGGCACAGCCGAACATGCTATGGGGTCCCCCAACCTAAAGTGTGCGGGAGGGCGCTCACCCTCCCTTCTTCATTGCTGTCCTCCTCAGACACAGCTGTCCATCCGTCCATCTGGGGTGCACCATCGCTGCCCATGGGCCTGCACTTGACAGCGCAGTTGCCTCCCTGATTCTCTCTCTCCATGCTCCCCATCCATTTGTGCATGGACTGTTTATTGAGTGCCTGCTGTATGCCAGTTACTGCATAGATGGGATGACACTGAGAAACAAAAACAAAAGCATATTTCTAGCGGTTTCCCCGAGTTCACAGCATAATCCAGGAGACAGACAAGTTCACCCGTGACACTGGTGCCAGGAGAGACATATGATAGAGCGTGCTGTGGGAGTCCAGAGGGGGGACCCCTGGCCCAGACTTGGGGGTTGGGAGGGTGGGTGGGCCTCAGGCCCTCTGTCCCAGGTCCATCTATCTCTTGCTGCCTTCTGTTTCCCCTCCACCGCAGCAGTCTTGGTCCAGCTCTTCATTCACAGGGGCCATGCTCTTGCCTTCACCTCTTGCCCAGCCCAGATGACCCCTGGAAAGAAAGAGGGACTGGTGCTGCTGTCGATCCCTCATGTGGAAGGACTCAATTGTCCTAAGTCGTTGTTAAGGCAGTGCTCTTCACAGGTGCCACGCTTATTTTTAACTTCCCTCCCCCCTCCTCACACTCTCCACCCTGCTCGACCTCAGACGGCTTCCGTAACGGGCTGCTCCTCTGCCTGGAATAACCTCACCTTCCTCCCTGGCAGGCAAATGTTAGTCACACGCGACTTCAAACGCAACTCAAATGTCACCCCTCTTTGAGCAGCGCCTGCCTCTCTTCCTGGCCTCCCTCCCCCATCCATGGCTGAGATGAGACGGGCTCCCTGTGAACTGGGGAAGGCCTCGGTGTTGGCAGCGCAGGCGGCCGTGTGGGGAAGGCGCGGCCAGCTTCAGGACAGCTGTGGGCAGCTCCCCCCATGCCCGGCACGCGGTGGCTTCAGAACACGCATGCCCACTGCAGGAACGGGACGCTCTCTGACTGCAGAATTGGGAACTAAGTTCGCAGCGACAGGCCTGCCCCAAGAGAAGGGGAAACGCTGAAGGGTCGGCCTAGCCGACTGGCAGGAATGGCGCGTCATTTACAGCGTTGAGCCTCAGTTTCCTCGCCCTGAGCTGGGCACGGTTTCTGTCTGTGGGTTCTGATTGGTCGGTGCAAGGACCCAGTCACTACTGCCACCTGCTGGCCGTTTTTCCCACTTACAGGCCAGGCTCCCGCGTGGTAATTTTTATTTTTAGGTTGGTGCAATCCCCAATCTTAGGGGAAGCAGAATTACTCTAGGGTGAGAGGGAGAGAATCTTCTGCCCTTGACTTTCTCTCCCACGCTCGCACACCAACCCAGACATTCACTTTCCGCAGTGACGGCTCCCGGCGGGGCAGCGGCCTGGTTTGCGGGCGCCAGCAACACCCGTCTGGGCGTCTGTACTTAGACATTTCCCCGAGGAGCAGAGAGACACGTTGTCAGCCCCTCCCCGCTGCAGAAGCCTCGGCTACAAGATCAGAAGCAGCTCGGGTTAGGAAGGGGCCGAGTGACCTGCCCTGTGCTCAGCTCCAGGCCTTCAACAGCATTTAAATTCCCTTAGGCCGAAAGGAAGACATTTTTTAAATGCATATTAAAAAAGCAAGCCCAGCCAGCGACAATGTAAATGGCTCACCTTTCCTTGTGACTCTATAACAGTTCATGAAACAACGAAGCACCGACTGCTGATGGCTCCTCTCTGGGACCTCTATCAGTGTTCCCTCATTGTGACCATTGTTCCAGAAAATAATGATTGTGCTTTCTTGTCCTCTGATCCGTACAGCAATGGTCTAGCCCCTTAATTGTGGGAATCAAGTTCCCCTCAAAGCCGGGGCCCTGTCTGCAGCCTGGGCACACTGTCTGGAAGAGCAGCCAACAGGAAGTCATATCTCGTCTGCGCTCCTCTGGGCAAGGAGGCATCTTTACCAGAAAACTCTCCTGCCTGACTCAGCTTTCAAATCTCCAAAGACTCCTTGTGTCCTTCTCAGGAGATCACGAGCAGGCAGCCTTTGAAGATGTCCGGTAATCCCAAGATAGAATTGCTGCACTATGCAAAGCCTTTTACATTCTCTCTGTCTCCGAATTGTGGTGAGGCATGGATGGGAACTGAACCCGGGGTGTGGGAACTTAACCCGCTCATGTAGAAGAGGGGCCACACGAGCATTTCCTAGTCTTCTTGGGAGAAACAGCCCAAGGGATTCTTGGAACAGAGGCAAACTCACTGGAGCTCCAGGTTGAAGATGTGAAGGAAGAAGGGAGTCGAAAACGGGCCCGAGCCTCTTAGGAAGGGACCTTACTCTGAGGTGAGGTCTTGTCCTGGGCCCCTACTTTGCCATCTGCAGGTTCAGGGGATATCTCTGCAGACCACACAGGGAGATACATTCATTCACTTATTCATCAGATAATCACTGAGAGCCTACTGCCGAGGACCCTACCAGGTGCTGGGAATAGGGTGCTGTCTTGAAACTGCCATAGTTCCTATTTCTGTTCTCTCATCCAGCCTCATGAGGGACATGCAGATTCATCAAACTATCATCTAAATGATTATACAATTATACCTAGAATACCACCAAGAAAAATAACATCCTCCATGAGAGCACGTAACAAAGGAACTTTGCATGGCCTGGGGTTAGTCCGGCTTCCCTGAGGAAGGGACCTCTGTACGCAGAACTGAAGGCTGGATGAGAGCTGACTCAGTTGAGGGCAGGGAGAAGAAAACCCCTGACAGAAGGAACAGGGGCTCAGAGGTTCCAAGGCAGAAGGGAGGGAGGCCTCTTTGAGGATCTGAAATGAGCAGCGAGCTGGAGCAGGGAGGTGCCGTGCTGCGTGTCCCCCACCTCTTCCCCAGGGCCCTGAGGGAGATGGCACAGTAAGCGCTGGGTAGATTCTGTCCCTGGGGGAGCTTAGCAGGCACTGCGTGCACCTCAGTGCAAGTTGTTCAGTGCTCACAGAGGAATCTTACAGGCAGAGTGGAGGCACCTCGCAGACAGGGATGTCTGCACCTAGAACGGAGCCCACGGTGTGCTAGGTGCTCAGTAAGCATTTGCTGAATGAGTGAGTGAAAGGTCCTCTGCCCCAGCCTTAGGAGGTGCCTCCAGTAGACGGAGCCTCCTAGCTCCACCTGAGCTTTCCTTGCCCCCCTTTATCCCCATGGGGATGATGCTTTAGGATTGCTCGAGTCCAGGGATATTGTTGAGCCATTTTTTCTGGTAAGTGTTAGGAAGCAAGATACAACCAGGCTCTTGGGTACTGCCCTTCTGTTCCTTCGCTCTGGTTCTCGTGTTCTGAAGTTGCTTCTCCTTGCTGAACATTTTCCCCCTAACCATCAAAGTGGTGAGAATGTTTTAGGTCTGGGCTGAGGAACCCAAAAATGGAAAGTGATTTACTCCCCTCATCCCTTCATTCTGGGCAGTGGTGCCTCGGGAGCGACTCTGTGTAGCTTCGAGGCCGACAGTGGCACAGGGGCTGTCTGCTAAGGCTTAGCTTTTGTGTGTGCGCCTCCCATGGGAAGCCTGCAGGGGCTGGGTCAGAGACTCCGAACTCATTGTGGATGTCATCAATCTCCATCTCTTCTATTTTCATTTTTGAAGACCACATGCGACAATAGACAGTGTCATAGGTGAGAGTGCAAGAGCGGAGAAGAGTAGCACTTTCTGAACGTGGAGGCACAGAAAAAATTTCTGATAAGAAAGTAAAACTTGGAAGAACTAACAACTCTCCCAAGATCACACAGATAACAATTCAAAGCAGAGTTGCAAACTGAGGTTTTCAGGCTCCAGAGTTGCCTTCTAAATGACCCTTCTGATAACATCAAGGAGAAAAAATTATATAGAGACAGTTGTGCAAGTTCCAGAAGCTAAACCTTGGGAGATCTTGTGACTTTTGCTTTTGATCTCTTGACTCTCTGCCCTGAGACCACCAAGTAAGAATGCCTGTCTCACCTTCTGGAGGATGAGCAGTCACATGGAGAAGAATGGAGGCCAATACCAACTGCCAAACATATGACCCCAGCTCCACTGACCTTGCAGCTGGATGAAGCTGCATGGATGAGCTGAGAGCAAAGAGCAGAGAGCACACATACCCGCCAGTGCTCCAGCCAATCCTTACAGTCAGAAGGAATGATAACCCCTAAGGTTGTCTGAAGCCACTAAGTTTTGGGGTGGTTCCTTATACATCAATAAATCCCTGATACGTCCTCTCTTTCACATTAGGGACTCTGCCTGCATCATCTTGTACAATCCTCACAAGGATGCTGCAGGGTATTATTTTCCCATTTTACAGGTAAGGAAACTGAGCCTCATAGAGATGATGCAAAGCCATTCAGTGCCAGAGCTAGAGTTTGCACTCATGTCTACGTGTCCACGCATGCCTGCAGGCTATTCTGTCCCCACTTCACTCACTTATCACAAACCACAGAGATGGGGTCAGAGCAGCTTGTCATAGTGCTGGAAGCAGAAGCTCACTTCCCAATCTGTAGCATGCTCTTAACTCTTCTTCTCCCAGAACAAAGGCCATGGCAAGGCAAGGGAAGATACAGGAGCCTCCAGGACACCAGAAGAAAAAGGGTTTGGCTTTATTGAGTGGGAACGTAGGAGTCACAAACGATTGTGATTGCCACCCTCACCCTTGGTTGTTCTGCAAAGCCGGAACAACCTGAGGATGCAAGAGCTATTCAGTAAACCACTGATGGTGTTTGTACTAGTTATCTACTGCTGTGTAACAGATAACTTGTGTAACAAGCTATCCCCAAACTTAGCAACTTAAACAAATCCAAGGGAGTCTTAAAATTGCAGTGAAGTTGCTGGCCAGGGCTGCAGGTATCAGAAGGGGCTGAAGCGTCTGCTTCTAAGCATTTGGCTGGTGGCAAGAGGATTTGATCCATCATGTGACTGCTTACAACATGGCAGCTTGCTTTTCTGGTTTTGGGGTAGAAAGGGGGCGGGGAGGAGGGAGGGAGGAGGAAGAATAGAAGTGAAAACCTTTTACAAGTTAACCTTGGAAGCATCGTACCATCGCTTTATGCTATTGACCACACAAACCCTTCCTGCCTGCTGCAATGTGGGAAGGATGACACAGGATGGGGATGCAGGAGGTGAGGGTCACTGGGGTTCATGGAGGGGGCTGCCCACCCCCAATGGTTCTAACAGCCCACCATGCATCAGCAACATTGCCATGCCTATTCCTTCATGGGAGGAAAGTGTCAGCAATGATGTCTCCAAATACTTTCAGGCAGTTTGACCATCTCTGCCCCCAGGAATGAAAGGCATAATTACTTGTGACCACAGCACAATGACAATTTAAAGGCTTGCTCAGGAGGTGTCTACATCTGTGGAAAATGAACAGAAGTGGAAGAATTATCTGATAATTCAAAGAAAAAATATGTCATTTGACTTCATCCCATTCCCCAAAGTGACATAATGGAAAATTTCCACACTTTTCTGAATGTCTATGACTATACGCTAGCCTCAAAAGGATTTAACATTTTCCAAAGGGAAATAGAGTCATTGGTTTAGTATCAATGATCTGGCACTCCTATAATCTCACATCTTTACTCAAAAGGGTGTTCCCTTCCTGGGACTGCCCTTTCCTTCATTTTTACCACATTCCCCTGAGCTGTTTGGCTCCCCCAACGTTCCACGTCTCCCCAGCCACACTCATGGTGCTGCCTTCCACTCTCTTGCCACTTCAATTACATCTATTTGATAGAGGTGGAAACACTCACCACTCTACTTGTTGGTCTTTGATCAAAATATTGCATGAGGTAGAATCATTCAAATAAAGCCAAGAAGAGTGGAAACAGAAAGGGAGAAAGAATAGCACAATAAAAGAAAATAGCTGAGGAAAGCAGTGAGGTGAACCTATTACTGGCGTCATGATGTGTCAGGTTGTGTGCAAACAAGGTTGTGTGCTCAGAACTCTCAGCGGAAGGATGCAGAGCGAGAGAAGGATCTGGGTCTCCTGAGTTACATTCACAAAGAAGCCAAAAAACTCTGTGTGTCCAGGTGCCCAGAGGCTCGAACGACCATCGGGCACTAGATCACTACAGCTGAACACTTGCCAGAGAGGGTTTGTGTCCTGAGGGAGAGCCCGAGTTTTCTAGATACTGACATCTGCCAAGGCAGCAGGGTGGATGTCCTGTGACTGCCTGGTATGGATATATGTGCTTTGCCTAGAATCCAAGGTCGAATTGTAACAGAATTTCTGTTACATAAGAACTGTAATGGTTAAACACTGTAAAAGTGCAATTGTATTAAAATACACATAATATAAAATGTACCATTGAAAACATTTTTAAGGGTACAGCTCTGTGACATTAAGTACAATCACATTGTTGTGCAACCATCACCACCATCCATCTCCAGAACTTTCTTCCCAAATTGAAACTATGTCCCCATTAAACACTAACACCTCTTTCCACTGGCACCCACGGTTCTACTGTCTGTCTCTATGAATTTGACTCCTCTAAGTACCCCATATGATGGAATAATACACTGTCTTTTTGTGACTGGCTCACTTAATGTAGCATAATATCCTGAAGGTTTGTCCAAGCCGTAGCATGTGTCAGAATTTCCTTCTTTTTTAAGGATGAATAATATGCCATTCCTTGTATGTATATAGTACATCTTGCTTCTCTATTCATCTGTCAAAGGACACTTGGGTGGCTTCTGCCTTTTGCTATTATGAATATGCTGCTATGAACACGGGTGTACAAATATCTCTCTGAGACTCTGTTTTCAATTCTTTGGAGTATATATCCAGAATTGGTATTCCTTGATTATACACTAATTTTACGTTTAATTTTCTGAAGAACTGATGTACTGTTTTCCACAGCGGCTGCACTATTTTACATTCCCACTAGCAACGAAAGGGTTCCAATTTCTCCACATCCTTGCCAACACTTGTTCTGTTCTTTTTTTTTTTTTTTTTTTATAGTAGCCTCTTAATGGATGTGAAGCTTCTTTGTTTTATAGAATAGGAAACTGAGATTTAGCAAATCTAAGTAGTTTGCTTAAGGTCAGCTAATAACTAGCAGATCTGGGAATTGTATTCAGGTGGTCTGAATCCAAAGCGTAGGATTTTCTTCCCAGGTTAACAGTGTATAAGCTCAGGCTTATAGGGGCTCCTGCTAATTGTATGAAGCTACTCATCACAGGGAGCCATGCTCAGAAAATGTTGGGGTGATGAGAAAGACACAAAAATATTTCCATCTGCTAAAAGTGAGTCTGCAATTTGTTTGGTCAAAAACAAGTCGATAACTTGAAACAGATCAAACCAGAATAATTTCTGACCTTTGGTGCGAATGCCAGGTGACCTGAATGTGGATAATTTTGGAAGCCAACTGAAGAGTTGAATTATTACTTGTCTCAATGCTTCCTGCTTTCGGTTGGGACTGGAAATGGAAGTGCCAGGCTCTGCCAGGAAGTCTTCTCTCGTGGTTTTACTGGTCAGGGCTAATTTAGGAAGTGCTGGAAATCTTGTAGAAACCCCTTGGGAAATTTTTACCTTGTTTTCCTGCATAAAAAGTTCCACTCAGTTAAAAAACCTCAGAAATGACATCTGGTCTCCCTACTGGCTTATCTGGGGCAGACCTTGCCTTCTTTTCCCCGGATGACCCAGTATCAGGCAGCTTAGCCCGGTGACATGGAACCCTTGGGGCTTGAGCAGAAAGATTTGCTGGGCATGCTGCTGGCTCTTGCATATGACCTCCTATTTCATGCACACATTGCCCCATGAAGTGCGTGTTAATATTTCCGTGTCGCCCCAGAAGATTTCGAGACTCAAAGAAGGTGAGTTAATTTATCCAACATACTCACCTAATAAACAGTCAAGTCAACAAACCTAAACACATATAGTTCCAAAAATGACACATTTTCATTACCTCTCTCTATTTCACTGAGGTATCAGAAATAATTCCTTTCTTGAAGGAGATGTGAGCTCTCACTATAAGAGGTGAAAGTTTAAATTCCTCCATCAAACAGAAAACATATACTACATGGCATTAAGTCCAATCTCAGGCCACCACTCATGGCCCAGTGGTCCTGTGAGATTCCCTCCTCTCCTCTAAGCACCTCCACCTGCAGCCACACCTGCTCCTCTCTGCTCCTCGACAGGCCTGCACTTCCCTCTCTCCTTACTTTCCTCATGCTGTTCCCTCACATGTCCACATCCTCCTGACCTGTTGAGGCCCTGTCCAAAGTATCCGTCAAAGAAGCCATTCTCCTTCCCTCTTTCCAATTCCCACAGCACGTGTTCGGACCTTTCTCATGCACATCCTGTCTCCCCATGAGTTGCCCATATGTCTCATTTCACCTAAAAGAGGTCATTACATAAAATTCCCAGAACAATGATGACGTACCTGGGAGTTCATTAGAGGATTACGTGAATTTTGGACCAAACAGTGAAATGAAAAGTGCTATGCAAATCTAAGGGGAAAGAAAATGTGAACTTGAATCAGAAAATGAGTAAGCTTTAGAAGTTCAGATTTGGATGGTGGAGATTCGAGGCTGGGTGGAAGAGGGGATGCAGACGTGGTGGAATAGAGAAGAAGTGGGCTGTTCTGAGTGAAGAGGAGCACCCCTTTTGAGATGGGGGTTCCTGCAGGACTGGGGCAGATGTAGGGATGGATACACATCGTGGACCAGACTGGAGACCGTTACTGTCTTTAAGAAATCAAGTTTGACATTCCTTCACACAGCAGAGAGCACAAAAGAAAATGTATATCACCCAGCATGCCAGTTTAAAGTCAGCCGTTACTCACTCATTTATGTAATACATCTTTGTGAGAGTTTACCACGCTCAGTGAATAACACATGGGTCCCTGCCCTCATAGAACAATAGTTGAGCAACAAGGATCAAAATCAAGACCACTTGGCTTTTCCCTTGACATCCATTGTGAAAAGATGCCTAGCAATTAACAGATTGAACATACAGATTAATCATTTTATCCTGGAAAACTATGTCTTACAGACTTAGTGTACTGGTGGCAAAATTGTAATCACATTTGCCCCGGGTACTCTTTAAGAGCAGAAGGTAGAGAGATAAAATTCCAGCTCATTTTTTCCTCCTTAAAACCAATTTTAATCACTAAGAACGGTTTTCCATGACAGATTAACCCAGTTCTATTCCTTTGAAAACTTAAAAGGGAAAATCTTCTCATTACTCATAGGATACTCTTTATCATAAAGGTACAAGAGACACTTGGCATCTTGTTTTCTTATTCTGTGATTCAAATATATTCTCAGCAATTTGGAAATTACATGTAAGGTTTTCAAACTCGATTTACATATCCAGCAGCATTTTGAGCTAAAACATGAAATTAGAATCAAAACATCACTTTTCTTTGGAAAACTCAGTACCAGGGCTGGTGGCAGCCCCTCTTAGTCATGGCCCGTGTTTACACTCCCACCCAGCAAGGCGGGTAGTGAGTCAGAGTGGCTCTTATGCTGTCACCCACCTGGGTCTGGCTTGGTGGTGTGACTCATGCTCGGGAGCTGGCCCCTGGGAGCCTCCTTGGAACCTCCTGCATGGATTGCGAGCTTCCCGGTGCCTGGTTCCCAGGCCCTTCGCTTCTCCTACACGTATGGAGCACAACCCACAGCCTCATCAATTCACTGGGGCAGGGACAAATGAGGAATTGTTAAATGGGGCTCTGTTTCTGGAGGTCTAACTCAGTCTCAAGGGTAGGTTCTTCCTCTGTTCTTAGGGGCTAAACAATCTGATGAGATTTTTGCTGGCACAACTGCTTCCAGCGAAGACTCTCAGCATTCAGCAATTGTGAGAGAAAGCTATTTCCCTGCAGGTGAAGTGCATTTCTGGCCAGGTGATGGTGATGATGATAAGAAGGCATGCATTCCCTCATCCTGTCACTATGGATGGGAGGCGAAGGTGGGGAGGGGCTTGGGGGGAGGTTCTCAAAGAAGGAGTGGGCCCCAGCAACATGGCAGCCATGTTGGGACCATGGAGAGAGCCTGTAGGTGGTCAGATTGAGTAATGCCAGGAGCAGGAATAGCTGGCACCGTCCTTAAGATTTCCTTTCTACACTGTAATCCTCTTACGTTAGCCTCAAACCTGAGGAGAGCCATTAGAAATGACAGTCTCAAGTTTAGCTGTGCTTTGAGGCTAAAAGGGATAAGCTTTGACAGTGATCTCATTGAAAGCAGACTGGAGACTTCCAGAAACTTGGAGAGGTGACAAGAACTGACAGCCCTGTCAGGATGGATCTGAGGGAAGGGAAGGCTCCCCGGGAGCTGCTTGGAGGGTGGGCCAACCTGGTGCTTACTCAGAGCATGGTGGAAAAGGAGGAGGGGGAGCGGTCAGTTTACACTTATATTCTCCTCCTTTTGGTGTCGTTCTAGAGGAAATCTATTACAGATCAGATGTCAAGATGCCCTAGTCTAAGGTCTGTTCACATGTAATACTGGTAACGAAGCGAGCCTAAGAGCACATCCTGTGAAAATCAGGGTCAACCAGGAAAGCAGAGACACACTGAGGCCTGAGGGGAGCCCTGGGAGCAGAGAGGCAGGAGTGTGTGGCCAAGGACCACCAGAGAAAGGAGAAGGGCCAGCCCAGAACACTGGAGACTGTCTGGGGTTGGAATTACCCCATATTTAAATACTACCAACAATACAGCCTCAGTAAACTGACTTTTCTACCTGAGTCAATTGTCCAGACTTACTGTAGAAATTGAGTGTCCACATCTTCACTTGGTGTGATGGCTAATTTTATGTGCCAACTTGACTAGGCTATTGTGGCCATTTTTTGGTCAAACACTACTCTGAATCTTGCTGTGAAAGTTCTTTTTTTTTTTTTCCTGATGAGATTAACATTTAAGTTAGTAGGCTTTGAGTAAAGCAGATTACTCTCCATATGTGGGTGGGCCATGTCAATCAGTTGAAGGTCTCAAGAGCAAAGACTGAGATCCCCTGAGGAAGAAGGAATTCTGCCTTTGGACTTGAGCTGCAACATCAGCTCCTTCCTGGGTCACCAGCTTGCTGATCTGCACTGTCAATTTCAAACTCGCCTGCCCCCACATTCGCATGAGCCAATCCCTTAAAATAATCTCTCTCTATACACATATACATCCTATTGGTTCTGTTTCCCTAGAGAGCCCTGACTGATATACCCAATACTGTGACTTTCCTTGGTCTATTCCTCGTGCCCTTGATGGCACTTTTCTTACTCTTTGTCTCTCACGTTCCTCATTTAATAATGCCATTTAACCCTCTCTGGTCCCCATCCCTAGTGTCCACCCTGTTTGGACACTCTTTCAGGGAATGTGGTCCACCTGGCATAAGCAAAGCCCATGCCAAATGTCGGGGAATTGGTGCTCTAATTTTGAATCTGCTGTGAATTAGCACATGGCCTCAGGCATGTTAACACTCCAACACTCACTTTATCTACAAAATGGGTAGATTGGACAATAGCAGAGGTGGTCAACCTTGGCTCATGAATCTTGAAATTGTGTAGGAAATTTTGTGCTGTTACCACACTTTTCTGGGGAGAATGTCCAGTGTTTTCATCACATTAGAATCATTGGAATAATTAATCTGAGGAAATACGAATAGCCATGTCCCACAGTTATAGGATTCAGTGCTATTCATTAAGCTCCGGGGAAATTAAACTTTCAGCTAATGTGCACATCTGTGTTTAGAGTTGAATTTAGTTATTTTGAAAATTTCGTGTTGAATGCAATGAATGAATAAGAATTTAAACTGATGACAAGAAGCGTTAGGAACCAATATTAAAATAGTCATGATAGTGAATACATAATTCTTCAGAGGTGTGCAACAACACACACGTTCCTCTCGTCATAGTAGAACAGCCCCCGAAGATGATTACACCCTAATCCCTGGAACGTGTGACTATGATTCACCACCTCGTGGCCAAAGGAACTTCGAAGATGCAGCTATGGTTACTAATTGTTATCTTAAATAGGGAGAGTGGCCCAGATTATCCAGGTGAGTCTGATCAAATTACACAAACCCTGAAAAGCAGAGAAGTTTTCTCTGACAGGAGGCAGGAGAGAGGCCAGAGAAGAGGATGTTGGAGAGATTTGAAGTATGCAGGAGCCTTGACCCACTCGAGGGAGGCCCTGGAGAGCACGAACAGGGATCAGGCAGCTTCTAGGAGTAATGCCCGCCCTGACTGACAGCTAGCAAGGAAATTGAGACCTCAGTCCCATAACCACAGACACTGAATTTGGCCAACAACCTGAATGATTTGAAAGCAAATTCTTCCCCAGATCCTCCAGATTAAGAGCTCAGCCTAAGCAACACTTGGATTTTGGCCTCATGAGCCCCTAAGCAGAGAACCAGCTGAGCCCTCCTGGAATTCTGGCCTAGAGAGCTGTGAGATAATAAATTTGTGTTATTTTAAGCCACTAAATTTGTTATGGCAGTATTATGGGTTGAATCATGTCCCCACCCCCCAAAAATTCATATTTTGCAGTCCTAACCCCCAATACCTCAGAATGTGACTGTGTTTGGACATAGGGCTTTTAAAGAGGTGATTAGGTTAAAATGAGGTCATTAGGGTGGGCCCTAATCCAGTGTGACTAGTGTCCTTGTAAGAAGAGATTAGCACACAGACATGTACAGAGGGAAGGCCATGTGAGGACACAGGGAGAAGACAGCCATCTGCAAGCCAAGGAGACAGGCCTCTGAAGGAGCTAACCCTGACGACACCTTGATCTTAGACTTCCAGCCTCCAGAACTGGGAGACAAGAAATTTCTGTTGAAGCCATCCAGTCTATATCAGCCTGAGCAAACCAATGTGGGCGGGCAATAGAACACTAACGTAGCCCCCAGCTGTATCAGCCGTTTCTGCTTTTCTCTTAAAACTTGGATATCGCAGACAAACATGTCTTGGGAGCTCACATTTTAAGAGAAACAAATCCTTCTCTTGGTCCTATATCCTGCTTCACTCACTCCTGGTCCCTTTTCCTCCAGGCTGACAGCAAAGGTCCTGGCGGGTGGTTCCTGGTCATCCAGGAGCACAGTGCCTGGGCTCCCTGGTCCCCTCACTTGGCCCCTACTCCCTTCACTGAAACAGCTCTGCCCAGAGCATGAGGATCTCCATGCCACAACCCAAAGGACATGTTCTGTTCTTACGGAGCACAACCCCTTGACGTATTCAGTATCTCTTCCTTTTTAAAACTGCTCCTCCTGCAGGTCTCTGTGCCCCTTTACCCCCATGGTTCCCTCCTATCTCAATTTCCTTTCCAGTCTCTCTGCTCCATGTTGAAATGTTGCTGCGCCCAACGGCTCTGATCTGGGTCTGTCTCCTTTTTACCTCTTCTCACCTGAACCTCATCCAACTCCGTGGATCCAAACACCCTATTTGTGCTCACGACCCCAACCGCATTTCTCCAGGTCTGGCCTCTCTCCCTGAAAATCCAGACTCACACCTCCCACTGCACACTTGGCATGTCTGGATGGCTTTATCAGGATCACAGCAGAGCTCTCAGCTCTCCCCTCCAGTAAATGCATCTTCCTGTCTCAATAAACAGATCCAGCCAGTTGCTCAGGCCATCAATAGGTGCCATTCTTTTATTTTTCTTTCCTTCTCTACTTAAATTTGTAACAGCTTTATTGAGGTATAATTCCATACCATAAAATTCACCCATTTAAAATGTGCAGTTCAGTGTTTTTTTAAATATATTCACAGAGCTGTGCAACCATCAGCACAATCTAAGCTTAAAATATTTTAATCACCCCCAAAAGAAACTTTGTACTTATTTGTGATCACTCACTTTTCCCACCCTGCTTTCCTCTCCTAGCCTTTGGTAACCAATAATCTACTTTATGTCTCTGTAGATTTGCCTATTCTGCACATTTTATACAAATGGAATCATATAATATGTGGCCTTTTGTGTCTGGCTTCTTTCACTTACTGTAATGCTTCTGGGGTTCATCCATGTTGCACATGTACTGGCTATTCATGCCTGTTATTGCCAAACAATATCCCATTGTGTGGATAGACCACATTCTGTTTCTCCATTCATCAGTTGACAGACATGTGCATCGTTTACACTTTTTGGCTATCTTGAATAGTGCTGCTACGAATATTTGTGTGCAAGCTTTTGTGGACATATGCTTTCATTTCTCTTGACTATATAACTAGGAGTGGAATTGCTGGGTCATATCATAACTCTATGCTCTGCCATTTGAGGAAGTGCCAGACGGTTTTCCAAAATGACTGAACCCCTTTACATTCCCACCAGCAGTATATGCGGGTTCCAACTTCCCTATCTCCTTGCCAGTGCTTGTTATTGTCTGTCTTTTCATTCTAGCTGTGCTATCTGTGTGACTGATTTAGTGTGTGCTATGGACTGAATGTTTGTGTCCCACCAGAATTTGTATATTAAAATCTTATCCGCACAATGAGATGGTGTTAGGAGGTGGGCCTTTCAGAGGTGATTAGGTCATGAAGGTGGAGCCCACATGATGGGATTAGTGCCCTTATAAAAGAGACCCTGGGAAGCCCTCTATCTCTCTTCATGCCACGTGAGGACACAGTGAGAACACAGACACGTATAAACCAGGAAGCTGACCCTCACCAGACACCAAATCCACTGGCACTATTACCTTGGACTCACAGCCTCCAGGTCTGTGAGAAACAAATGTTTCTGGTTTAAACCACCCAGTCTGTGGTGTTCTGTAATAGCAGCCCAAGCCCGCAGAGACAGCATGGAGTGCCTTGCTGATCCACTCACTGCACCCAAGTTGTGGAAACATTCATGTACAGGAAATTGTTATCCATCCAGCTATGTTTCTTGAATACTTACTCTGGGCCAGCCATTCTGCTGGGACTCTGAAAGAGCTAAATAAAAGAGATGAATAAGGCATAATCTTTGCTCTAAAATAACTTGCGATCTTATAAATCATTTACATTTTAAACTTACTGATAGGGTCAGATGATATAAAATCTGGTTGAGGGAATCAGTGCAAGTTTTTTCTGGGATTCTGCATTTGAGTAGGTGTTAGAAGGATGAAGAGGATTTCAGGAGCTGTGGATGAAAGGAGGAACATCCTGGAGGAGGGAGGAACTGAGCATGAGAGAGAAAATGTTAACCCTTCCACAGAGTTTGGCTCTGACAGTCTGGCTCAAGCCCAGGGCACTCTGATGGCATCCTGTGTCCTCAACTTGTAGACTGCTCTCTGAGAGGCACAGGCATTTTGACAGGTGTATTGACAGCTTAGACGACGGGGACATGTGGACATTCATCACCACTTTGTGGTTCTATCCCTGACCCCTCCCCCATCTCTGTATCCTACCTCATTGTCTGACTTCCACTGCAACACTGTGCCTTACCCCAGGCCTGCCCTGCACCCCCATCCACAGTCTGCCTTTAGGTGTGGCCTCCATTACACAAATAAAAAAGAGTAATATTTAGGATTTCTCCTTCTAAGACAACATAAAAATGTATTATGTTTATTGGCTACCATAAAATGTCCCTATCAAAATGTCATGCTTCAGGTCAAACTATGGAGGGCATTGATGGAACTGCCAAGTTGCTGGGAGAATTGTCTTCACTGAAGGTTCTGAGTGGTGGGGCGGTGGGCTGGGACTATGCTTAGGAAGACTGAGCTGGCAACAGTGGAGGATAGTCAGAGAATCAAGGCATGAGGAGCTATGGCCTCAGTGCAGGTGAAATTTCACAGGACTCTATGGCAAGGTCCAGGAATATTACAGTAAGAATATGAGAGGTGGAGATAGAATTGGCTGGACATGGAGAGGGCCGGGAAAGCCAATAATGTTCTCAGCAAAGCTTATTTTTCTCTCACATATAATGCATTATTAGTGTTTCAACAATGTCTAACCGATTTTTGTTTTATTTATTAACTACTTCCACCACACCTTCGTGTGGCAGCTGCAGAAATCCACCTTGGAAATGAACTTTGTAAGTCATTTGAGCAAAACATTTTAAAATGCAGGAGGATATAGCATGACTTTTCATTTGGCTTTAAACGCTATTCCTTCCCTAGAGGCTCAGAGCCCTGGGGAGAGGACGTGGGCCAATTTAGGGAAAAAGCCAAGGCCTTTGGGAGGGAAGGGATGGGGTCCTCAGGCCTCTCTAAGTGGAGTTTTAACTTAGCTCCACCGGCAGCAAAGGAGCCAACTCAGCAGGAGGTCGGGAGCCGAGCTGGAGCCGGCACACCAAGGCTGCTGCTTGGCTGACTACTCCACCCCTGAAGGCAAGCTATCCTGGGAGCGCTAGGTGCATGTGGAGGGTGAGCTATGAGAGGCATGAACGTGGGGTCCAGGTGGGACATCATTGTAGCCTGGAGCATCCCAGGATCCACTGCAGAGTGTATGGCATCCCTCAGAGTTGACAGAATGCGTGTCCAGCCACAAGTGATTGGAAGGCCAGGAATCTCATTTTCTGCCCTTCTGCCTAGAATGTGGATGCAAGACTGGTCCCTTGGACCAGGTCAGCCTCAGTGGGGAAATGCGGATCTTCTTGCTAATAAGGTCAGGTGAGGGCTCAAGCAATTAATAAGAAAAAAAAAAGTGACGTAATTTGTACCCCAAGCTGATAAAATAGGTCACATACAGATAACAAAAAAGAAAAAAACTTGTTTTCTACTTCAATACGTAAGAATGGCTTGGCTTCTTCAGCTAATGGACCATTGTGACTCACAATCTTTAGAAAGGTTGATGGAAAGTCAGTATTCTGAAATTCCATATTTTTTTAAGGAATTATCTGTGCGTGTTGCGAAATTTTTAAGCAAGGATTAAATTCTGTAACTACTGCTTGCCTGCATCTCTTCGCCTTGATGACGTCCCCCTCCACCACTCAACTTGAGAGCCTGATAATGAGAAATGAAGTTCTGATCTTCTGGTCTCCCTAGTCCATGGTTCTCAACTCTGCACAGTGCTGTAAAAATTAGGCACAAGTTCTGGGGTTCTTTGTCCTGTGCCTGCGCCACCCTTCTCATAACGGCTGTGACCTTTCTATCAGCAAAGAGAAAAGGCAAGTCTGAAAATCCATCCCCAGGTTGATGATCACAGTTTTTATTGTCTGAAATCTAAGCAAAATAATCTCATTTCACTTGGCTCTGCCGTTTATGTTGAAAGGACGTGTGAGGCTCAATGAGACGAGAAGCAAGGATCGCCTCCCATCTCACATTACTGACTGCTTGGAAATAGTTTGTCAAATTGTATTTATGGTTAGACAGGTTCACGCAGTAGCTTTAGAGTTACCCGCCTGGAACTATATTGGAAATGGAAAACAGGGAGCAAGAGAATAATAAAGGGTCAATTAAGGCTCGGGGGAAGAAAGGAGAAAGACAAAATCAGAAAGAATGGTAAAAGGAATCAGAAATTTTTTAATTTAAAAGCTACTTTAAAATATCAAGGAGAAAGGAGTGCAAAGAGAGTATATTTACCGCCTCAGTATCTGGAAAAAGCAAACTCAGAACGCAGATGGTAACAAATTAATAATGTGCATCATCGTAGTCATAGCCGCCATTTGCCAGGTGACAGCTCTGCCCCAACCATTTAGTGTAACAATGGCTGGGTGTGCAGTGAAGCTGCTGTGATTATCCCAGTTTCACAGGTGGGCACAGCGAGGCGAGGGACTTAAATAATCTGCCCAGATATACCCAGAAGTCAAGGATGGAGCAGGTATTTGAGCTAACATTTTCTAACTCCTAAGCTCAGCTGTTTTCTCTAGACCACTGCCTCCAACATGGAGAGAAGGATGGAAACGCTTCGGCCAAACTCTGGTCCTTCTGAACCTGTCTTCTCAGCAAGTTATTTGGGAACTCCCGTAAGCCGTGGCCCTATTAAACTCATGGGAATCCAGGAGTGCCATGGATAGGGGCTGCCACACCATCTTTGGAGACAGATGCTATTTCTGAGAACCAGACTGGATAACTGGCCACAAGCAGAGGGAGGCAGGGCTGGCATGCAGGAAGTGGTCCTAGGGATTAGGAATGGGGAAGAGTGAAGCAGGGAAAGAGGTATGTCCCTATGGGGGCACTGGGCTTCTTCCAGCTGGAGCCCTTGGAAGGTCCATGGAATGCACCTCAGGATTGCCCACGGGAGCCACTAACAAGGGGCCTTTGTCCTCTTGGTCCCATCCCCAGTGAGCGGTGGGAATTTCCGGGGGCTCTCACTCCCTTGCCCTCTCAAGCTGTGCCAGGATACTACAGTCTGCATCTGAGGAGGATGGGGCAGGAAGAGAGGGGCTCTCTGTATAGTGGAGGCAGGCACTGTCAGCAACCCCAGAAGGCAGCTGGCTGTAGGCAGTGGCTGGAGGAAAAGGTGGAGTGAGGGATGGAGGCTGGGACACAGCAGGTGACAGTCCCCCTGCTACCACATGAGGGGGAATCAGAGCCTATTCCTTATCCTTCTGGAGGGTTCACACACAATTAGGGAATTCTCTTCTTCAAGACGGTAACTTCCTCCTGGGTACAGGAAGTCAAGGGCAACTAGGGCAGCCCAGGAATCTCCAAGAGTCTTGTCCAGGTCTGACTAGGAACACTTTATCTCATTTGTACAGGGCTTTCAGTTTACTCAGTGCTTTCACACACACCATCTCATCCTATCCTCTCAGAACTCCATGGGTTAGTCCTTGCTATGAGCCCTGTTTACCAAGGAGAAAACTGAGGCCCCAAAAGCTTACACAAATTTTAAGTTAGGGAGTATAAGTCCAAGGTGGATAAAACTTGGATGTTCACGTATGTGTTTTTGCACACATTAGGGAGAATACTTTGCAAATAAAATCTATCCCGGTTCCCCGAAACAGGGTCTATTTAGTTAGCGGTGTGATTTGAAATGGCGGCCCGGGGGCTGCTGCTGGAGAAGAGATGGATAGCCGTGGTTTAGGTCTTCCCCATGAAGAGGAGACACTCATAGTTCTTCTTTATTTTCATTTTGCATCTTGACCAAACAGTGGTATATTAATGCCATCACAAAACAAACAGAGCCATGAGGATGTTTCACAGACTTCGTGGCTGATTTTGTGTACCTCCCTGCTTCATGTATCACGTCTCTTTCCTGAGCACCTGCTACATGCAGACACACGGATTAGATATGGTATTAGCTCCACAATGGTCCTTACTACTAGAGGCTGCTTGTCCCTGCTTTATAAGTAAGCCTCAATTCGGAGAGGTTGAGTCTTCCCCAGGCCCACGCAGCCAACAGTCAGCCTGCCCAGATCTAGAGCCAGAGCCAACTCCATCTTATCTTTAGAGAGAAAGTGGAGTAGAAGACATTTGAGAGAAATTAACCCTCACCTTTGGAAGGAAGTTATTTGTTCAAATTGTATAACTGAAATCTCTCTCTTGGAACAGGGTCTCTGGCTCCCAACCATCACTCTTCCTGCCACATCACAGCAATTTTGGCTCCCATGATTATGGAGATGGAACAGAGACTCAATCATCATTGTCATAAAATATTAGCTAATATTTATTGAGGACTTATATTTTTCTGTATTATTTTCTTTTTTCGTCAAGATGGGCATTAATATTGCTCCCATTTTATAGACAAAGAAGGCAAGACTTTCAAGAATTAAGAAAACATGGTGAAGGTGAAAAGGCCAGTAGGTGGTAGAGCTGTGATTTGAGCCTGGCAAACTGGCTCCAGAGTGAGATGAGAAGTCAGGAAAGAAAGAGGTGGCAGTAATCATAAAGATAGACTTGGGCCTGTCCTGAAAAGCAAGCTTATCAGGACTTTTGATCTTTCATAACAAATTTGAGAAGCAAACAACTTATGGAGTTAAAAATATTAGACAGTTTTATAAAACTCCAAAATGTTTTACAAACTAAGTCAAATTGTGGTCTATTGGCATGCCACCCAATGCCATCTAGTGAAGAAAATGTGACAGCTTTAGAGCAGGAGTCCTTACTTAACCATAGCTTCAGTGGTCTGGGAATCTCTGAAGCCATATGCAAAAACTTGGGTGTGAAATCTGTGTATGTGTGTGTGTGTTTGTGTGTTTGTGTGTGTGTGGAGGACTTGGAAAACTGAGTTAAAAGTTGGACAGTGGGAGAGGAGGTGAAGTAGAAAGGGAGGCAGGGCATGTGGGGCCAACGGGACAGGAGAAAATGTCCACCATTCCATCCTTAAACATTGTGTTTAAGTAATGAGAGCTAAGTAATGAGAGCACAGAGATGATGGGGTCAGATCATTGAGGGCTCTGGGCCCACGGTGAGGAATTTTAATGATATCCTAAGCAAGGTGGAGGGGCTGGTTACTGAAGAGTTTTAAGGAACAGGTGACATGATCTAAATTTTGTTTAGAAGGAGCACTCTGGTATCAGCTAATGAATAGGACAAATGGGTGCCCTCCACACTGGTTGTGTTATTAGCATTGGGTGGCTATTTTTCGGTGTCAGAAGCTGCTGTGCTAAGGAAGACAAAAAAGACGATTATTCAGCTGCTCCCAGTTGCTAAAAGGCAAGGAGTAGCAGCTGAATTCCCACTGACAACAGGAGCCCATGAATACCACACACTTGTGGCAGTTAGGGGCCAGAGGCTTGTGTTTCTTGAGCTTTTCTCTTTATGGCTCCCTATGCCGGATACTGTGTCACACTCTTACTATGCCTGATCTCAGGACTGCCTTACAGCCACCCTGGACATTAGCTGGATTTGGCCAATGTCCGCTACAGGGTTGGAACGCAGAGCTGAGAGGTCTGGTTTGAGCTATCACAGAGTAAAACATTCCCCCTCTGGAGTTTCATTAAGAGGCAAACATGGAACATGTGTCCACGTGGGTCTGAAATGTCAATGAGCTGGTGCATTGTCTAAAAGATCGAGTATTTGTTTTAATAGGCATATATTGTTATTACAACCAGTTTGCTACATGAAGGGAACTAGAGAGACAAGCAAGATCAGGTCGATGCTGTCAATGGTGCCTGCACTCAAACGGGAGGGAGGTGTGTGCGTAAACGACAGGGGAAACGCCACGGGGCAGATGGGCCAGGTAGGAATTGAGAACAGAAGGAATCCTTCTAGTCTCCGGATGCTGTTATCTGATGGCCGGGGGTGAAGGACCCTCTAAAGACTGTAGCCAGGGAGTCTTTGAAAGTCTTTGGGCAACATAGACCCATTAAACAGTTAGACTCCATCCCTCCCAGATTTTAAGAATTCTCTCCCTCTACAGCAGTGTGAAGAGACCTCATTCCTCTGTGTGTCTTTCTCCCTTTGGGAAATCATCATTCTTATAATTGCTGCATACGCCCAATCAGACTGTGATGCTCTCCTAGCTGATGGTCCCAGTTTCTCTTCTCTCTTAAGATAAGAGATTATAGAAACAGATATGATTATTATTAATACGAATCTTTAGAATGGAATAAAAAAACTTTTTTTAAAACCCCTTATTCAAAATCATGGCATTTGAATAATTTTTGAGCTACCAAACGGAATTTATTTAGGCTAGTTTAAAGGCTAATTGATACAATTTCAATTTCAAATTGTAACACTACTTATAATGCATTGTCATTCATCTTAATGGGTGTTAATGTTGAAACATAATTGAGACTCTTTGAGTAAGAGCATCATTAACCCCGTTATTGCTGATCAATGTACAGAGATGTTCAAATACAGATGCTTGTCCGGTATGATTGGATGCACAGTCTGGTATCTCCAATCATGAGAATTTCTGAAGGAGAAGGAACCTTCTGAATACTTTGGTGTGTAATCCTTGGATGTTGAGGAAATAAATGAGATAACATATGACATGCCCAGCATTGTGCCTGGATCACAATTAGTACTCAATAAATAGCTTCCATTTCTTATGTAGATTGTAATTTGTGCAGCTGCTTTCCAAAATTTATATTTATTTTCTTTTCCCAAGCCTCTTGGAGATTCCCACTGGATATAGAATATACATTAAGCTAAGAAAGTGTCTTAGAATACACTTTAATCTTGATCATCACCAGCTCTTGAGCTTTCCGTATATGACAGGCACTCTTAAAAATCTTTATTATACAACAGAGCATTAATCCTCCTAGCAACCCCATAGAGTGCATTATTATGCCATTTTACATATAAGGATACTGAGGTTTGAAGATGTTAAAAAATCCCAAAATTCACACATAAGGTGCCTATTAAGTGGCAGAGCTGAAATTTCATCCGACATTATAGCCTATGCTCTTAAGGATTATGCTACGAGGCACCTGGGAGGATTCCCAGGGACAGTGAGTCATTTCCGCCTCTGGACAAGTGTGTGGTACTCCGTAGATTTCCAGAAGAGCACAGTAAATTCAGCTGGGTCTGGTTTGTGACACAACCATGCCCCTTTTCAGTTCCCTTTGCCTCGGCATCCTTCACCCCAGGAGCCCAGAGCCCACCACTGTGACCATTTCCTTGAATTGACTCTCTCTGGTGGTGGTGTTTACTTACAATCATCAAGGACATGGTGAGCTCCACCTTTGCCATCAGCTCTCATGTCAAAAGCCCTAAAATGTCACAGAGAACTAAAATGTTAGGGTTTATCCTTCCTAAAGAGTGTTTATTGAGGATCTCTACTGACAGGAGAAACCACGAGTGGGTACCTAAAACTCTCCCCTTGGTGTCTTCTCATTTTGGTTCACCAAGGTGGGAAGTGCTTTCAAAGCATCCTAGGCAAGCCTTGCTTCAACTGGCCACTGAGCCGACGTTGATGGAGAGCTCCCAGCTCTGGGCGCATGTGTGTGGAAAGATCCAGCCTCTGATATGACAAAATTGCCTAAGTTTAGTGCAGAGATGGAAGTATAAAAAATATAGTAGTACAAGATAATTAATACAATAAAAATACTTAGTTTTTATTGAGTACTATGTGCTAGTTATTGCCATGCACAATCTCTATCAGTCCTCATGGTGAAGGCTATGAAGTAACTGTTGCTGTTCCATCTTACCTGTGGGGAAACTGAGGTCCAGAGAGGTAAAATGACTTCCTCAAGATGACTTGGTTCTCAGATGAAAGGGTCAGGGTATACATCTCATTAGTCTGACTGCAGAGCACGAGCTTTCAATCACTGCCCCACAAGCTCCAGGGTAGATTGAAGACAGACAGAAGGTACAAAGGGAAAACCAGAGAAGGCTGCATGGAGGAGGCAGCATTTGATTAGAATCTTAAAGCTTGAGTAAGAACTTGCCAAGTGAACAAGAAGAGATGAAAATTCCCAGCTGAAGAAATAGTCGGAACCAAAGCCTGGAGGTCAAGGTCATCTCATGTTTTGGGAACCTCAAGTGGTATTACTCAAGTGAACTTCCTGATGAGGGGTGGGGTAGTGAGGCAGGGACAGAAGGGGAAGTGGCAAAGCTGATGTGGGGGTCAGGTCACAGAGGGCCTGTGGGCTACGCAAAGCCTGTAGATTTGATCCTGCTGACGATGGGGAACTCTTAAAGAAGATGGAGACCCCAGAAGTGGATCAATGTGAGGGTTAGGATGCTCCCTGTGGCTGTGTGGGTGGTGGGAACGTAGTGGGCTGTAGCAAGAAGAGACGTGAGTATAGGGACCAATTACGTGGCTACTGCAATAGGCCGGGTGAAGCATGATGAAGACTTTAAGGCAGTGGCAACAGAGAAAGAGGATTGACTTTTAAGGCCTATTTCATAGGTAGAATTACCAGTACTTGGTGAATAAGTGGATGTGTGTGTATGTGTGTGTGTGTGTGGTGGGAGGATGACAGCTAAGGTGTCATGCTCTGCATGACAACCAGCAGAAACTAACATAAGTAAAAAAGGGACTTTATCTAAAGGATGTTAGTTAGCATAGCTCAGAGACATGAAGAGTTGAAATCATGGCCCAGAGCAGCTGAAAAGCTCTCAGTAGCATGAGGACCAGGATGGCTCTCTAGTCTTGCAAAGAGCGGGACTCAGGGTAAAGCTCCGTTTCACCTGCTCTCTCTGACTCCAAATGTGAGCAAACACTTGCAGTACCTCACTGCTAGAATGGCAAACATACATGTCTGCAGGAAGTGTGGGAGGGCATGGAGAGGCTAGCATTAAATCAGACTTAACAGAGGATTTGGGGGAGTCCGGCCCAGTGTCCTCCAAGATTGCAATCCAGCCTTCCTCTCTAGAAAAGAGCAAGACCAGCTTGAAGCAAGGTAAACAGTCTAATTTTTAATGCGTGAAAAAGATTAAGATTTATAGTACATGGATATTAGCTCTGACTGTAAAATACAAACCAGTTTCGAGAATTAACCCCCCACAATGTGAAAGTAAGTTCATCTATGGGAGAAGTTCTTGGTGTTGTTGAGGTATGTGTCATGGGTACCCCCAGGGGGAGTGTCAACTGTCTGTGGACAGTGTCCACAGAGTGTCCTGCTCCCAATAACTGTCAGAGTTTGAAGACTGAGGGAATGAATGGAGTCAGGTATGTGATGGCCGGCGCGTCTAATGGAATATGCATACAACAAGCTGGAGTTAATGAACCTGGGATTTTAGACCAGCCCTGACAGTTACTAACTGTGTACTTTTGGGCAAAACTACTTAAGTCTGCGAGTCTCAGTCTCCTCAGAAATTTCAGCAAATACATCTGTTCCAGATCCCACCTCCATAGCTTCTGATTCAGTAGGTTGAGTTCTTAAAAAGTTCCTCAGGTCATAGTATGAGCAACAAGGGTTGAAAACTGATCAACAGGAAAACCCCAAAGCAATCATCTTTCCACAATCATTCACCTGTTCATTCACTCATTCATTCAACTCCTGTTTTCGGAGCTGCTGGAAGCTTCCTGGAATCTCCTTAGCTCCTAAATATCTAAAAAACTTTATTGGCAATTCTAGACTTAGAGATGGTTTCAATTTGCCACACGCCAAGTCCCTTCAGTTGCAAATGCGTACTCAACAATGTTCACATTTCACATTCCATGATGGAACATTTTAGAAGGCACAGTGTAGGGGTGGGTGAACTTGGGCCTTAACTGATGCTCTTTCTCCGTTTCTTCTGATGTACCTGTTAAAGCCTGATGATGACTTTTGCACTACCTTGTGGTATTTTTCTAGCATTAATGAGAGTCTCTGGCGTCTCGTCTCTGCAGGTAAAGTCCCTGATGTTCTGCTCTGGGCTCAGCCCCTGTGTTGGAGCAGATCCTGAGCAGAGCAGAAGTACATCAGCGCCGTGCCTCCCATCAGATAGGGAAGGAGAACTAGCTGTGCTGCTCTAGATGTAGGTCAGAAACGGCACTCTATACCGATTTAGAACATAGAACTGAGCTGTCTAGACGATTAGGAAACTAGATACTAGCAGGTTGGACTCCAGACTAAATCTAGCAATGAGATGGTTAGCCTGCACTGCCCGAGCGACGTGCATTTCCATGGGGGCAGAAGTAAGGAGCTTGCACTCTGGGAAGAGCCTGCCATGGTGGAAAGGGGAAGCTCTGGCTTGTGCGTGTGCGGCCGGGGTGGGGGAGGGGGAGGCATGGAGAGCTGGGAAAAGAGCAGCCAGGCCATGTGAGCTTCAGTGATATTCTCAATGATAAATAGAGTGATCTGAGAGGCTAAATATTTATATATGTCTCTTTGACATATAGATACAAATGGGTGAGCATCATTCTGGCATCCTTAATGGCTCTAGCATCCTCGATGCCTAGCAGGTGTCAATAAATGTTTGTGAATAAATGCCTGACTGACTGAAGAATGATTGAATAAATGATTGAATCTTGATTATAACTAAACGAAGTAATGCCGATTGCTAATGTTGCCTGTGGTACAGTGGAGATGGATCTAGGCTTGCAGGCAGCCTTGCTTTCCCTTTGGCATAGCTTAGTAGTCAAGAATGTGGACACCAATACCAGCCATCTTGGGTTCAAATATCAGCTTGGCCACTTGTAACTATGATGCCATGAGCGTTTTACTTAAACTCTGTGTACTTGGGTTTCCCCAACGGTAAAAGAGAGTAGTTAATAGTACCGTGTGTGTGTGTGTGTGTGAATGAAGGGAGTCCGTAACCGTGAGATGCTTAGAACCCTGCCTGGCAGAGTAAAGTCTCTGAAATTATTGGCTATTATGAGCTATTTTAGCTGTAATGATAGCTGGCTACATTTGGACACTTAAGTAACCTAAGTCCCAATTTTCTCATCTGTAAGATATGAACAGGCATATTTACTTCACGAAATGCCATAAAAGATAAAGGGGATAATGTGACTGACAGGATCTGCCACAAAATCTTCCTTCAGTGCTTATCACTTGACTATTTCAGACCGAGACCACCTGGTGTCAACTTTGTATTGCCTGCATTTTTGCTTCCTTTTTTTGTCCTTTACAGCTTAAAAATAAACACACACAACTGCAAGTGTGATCTTGAATAAAATTATACTTACAGTTTCAAATAATTGAGCAATTACCAGAGAGAGGTGGCTGTTTAGTAAGGACAGAATGCCCATTCTCGTATCTAATTATCACGGTTTTTTAAATCTTGGCATTGATTTTCCCAGTTTATGGAATGGCCCTCCATCTCAGGGCTCCCAACAGTCCTGATGAAAACATCCTCATTTTGCTAGGAATGGATGCCTCTGAAACCTAAATGTTCACCCTGAAACACTTGGAGGGATGAAGCAGAGACCTCTGGAGCTTCGAGCATGAGCCTGCTGCGTGTTATTCCAGAAGCCCCTTCATGCGGGACCACCACAGTGGTCAACACAGCCCCCAGCTTCCTCAGCCGAGGGAGAGGGGGAATTTTTGGTTGGGACCCTTGGGCAATCCCCCGGCTGTTACCCAAACGGTCACAGGGCTCACTGCGGACACAGGACAGGGAGGGCTTCTCTGAAAGTTTCTCCTGAGAGGAAATGTGACAAGGCAGAGGTGCTGGATAAAGGGAACTTCTGGGCTGGCTTCGTCCAGAAATTTCCTGTCAAGTGTTTCACTTCACGTTTAGGAAAGGATTGAGGAACTCTTGGGAATCTAGTTAACAAAGGTTTAGGCTCCGTGAAAAGAAATTCGACACCCAGGTCTCTCTTCAGGGCCTCTGGGACAGCTGCTTCACCTCAGCGAACGCAGAGGAGGCAGGGCCTTGCTTCTGGGAAGTGAAAGTTATTTTACATCTTGTCTTTGTGTCTCAACTTTCTGGTGGTCCTGAGCTTGCCCTTGGCATTGTCTTCTTTTTTTTCTCCATGTCTTAAAAACAAAGAAAAACAGGAAACACTGGAAGTGGTTCATCTCTGTATGCACAGCCTTGGCTCTGCAAAGTGCACCGAATAACCACTGTCACTCTGTCCCAAATGCTTTTCCACTTCTACTAACCTTTTACACCAATAACTGCCCCAGGCCAGACCAATTGAAATAAAAAACCAGGCCAGATGAGTTACTGTAACACTTACATTAAAGTATGCATTAAAACATCATGCAGAAGAGAGTATATATCTTTCAAGGAAGGCATCTGCTAGCCCTCGTCTGTGGGTTTTAAAGTACAGTTTTTGGAAGACTGGAGAGGAAAAAAAGCGCAGGATTTTCCTTTCATTTCATGGATCCTTAACCCATATTTAATGCAGACTCTGGATTTTAGACACAGCAAGTGCGCTTGTAATTATTTTAAACAGTTAAAAAAGCTAGTTAATGATGTTCAACATAAGTAATCATGTTAAATAGTAAAATTTAATTTCTTAAAAACTTAAATCCTCATATCTTCTGGAATGTATTGTACTGTAGGATGTCTGAGTAAATTAAATTCTCTCCCGCACACTAAAGCATCAATTTCCTTATGGTAATTATCTGCTAGATTGGATCTGTCAGAGGCAGGGAAGCAAGCCTGACATTATACCCTCTTTACAAAAAATGATTACAAAAAATTAAGACGAATGAGGAAAATTAAGGCTGCGGCTGCTAAGCCTCTAAAGCTCTCATGGATCACTCTACAGAAGGCGCCATTGTGCGGGGACTAAGCTTTTAATGACTAGCGGGATAATCAGGGGAAGTCCATTAAAGGACGGCAGAGGTAACCGATCACAGAGATAACAGCGAGAAATGATTTTCCGCCAAGTAGAAGCAATTTATTATACACAAAAACGCATTTCTAACGGAAGTGTCTGGAGAGGAGAGGAACTTGGTAGAGTTGACAGGATTCCTTTCCTGGAAAGTTTGACACAGATGGGAGGGCTAGGCCGGGTGTCCTTGTCTTGGCCTTCAGGTCTCCATGAGGCTGTTCTGAGGCTGGAACTAACCAGGGTCTGCTCCAGCACTGCTCTCCGGGTGCCTCCCGGGGTCGTGTTGAGCCCATATCCGAGATCTCTGGTCTCAGAAGCTAGTTCTGACAGAGACAGCCTTCAATTCTGGGCTGGACTCTCGCTGACTGCACAGTGGACAGCCAAGTTGTTAATCTGCTGGTGTTCAACCCAGCCATGTGTGAAAGCTCTCAGGGAATATAATTGCACAGCTATCACGGCCAGCACATTAGTTTAATTAACTCTAAGGCTAAAGAAAAACACAATCCCTGTGGCATCCCGAGGAAAGCTGCCCTGTCTCTGGGCATAATGAAGAATGCATGCCTTGGCGTTCAAGGCCCTGGAGCAGCTACCATCCCATCACTTCCTGGTCTCCCTCCCCATATCGCTAGATAACTCTCTTTTCTAGCCCTGGCCATGCCTTTGTCTGGACTTTTCCTTTTGCCTGTTCATTTCAAAGGATCCCCTCTCTCCTTTGTAATGATTGAAATTGCTGGTTCAATCCCCGTTTCTCAGTGGTCTTCTGCACAATTTTCTGCAAGTCACTTAACTTCTCTGGGTCTCATTTTCTGACTTGTAAAATGGGATTTTTAAATGACAGCACAACCGCTCAAGTTTACTATGAGCATGGTTTACTGTGAGCTCAGGTTTACTGAGAGCACTGGGCTTGGCCTGTGGTGGGCCCGTACTAACCCAGTGGCAGCTTTTGGTAAACCATGGCTTCACTTGGCTTCATGGCCAGCTGTGTGTCCATCCTGCCTGTTCTTCCGTGAGCTCCTTGAGGGAAGGAGTAGAAGGAGTTTTGTTTTCTGTTATATTCCCAGCACCTAATACAAACTCTGACAGATAGTAAGTGCTTTAAAATGATTGTTGAATGACAGGTGTGAAGAATTGGAATTTTTCTAGTCTTGAGTGAAAACTAGGGGCAATAAATTCTATCTTTGAAATCTAAATTAACCTCTGTGTAAATGCCCTAGATAATCTGGTTTATGCCTTTCTTGAGTCTCTGGCAGGCACTAACTACATCAAATAGGTTATGGGTGATCCACACACACTCAGGCTGCTAGCATGGAGAAAGAAAAGCTGTCAGCTTCACCCGCGCCTCACAATGAAGTGGATTTGTTCTCCAACAAGCAGAGGGACCTTTGTGTGAGGCAGTTGTCCAATGACCACTTTGGGAGCCGAAATGCATTTCATCTGTCAGAGGCATGTGTGGCGGTCCCTGAGGTGAACCCTGGGGGCACAGGAAGCCTTCTTTGGGTGGCCGTTGGTGGTAGTGGTGTCAGGCAGAGAGGCCAGGCCCTATCCAGCTCAGAAAGTTATTGCAGCCAACCCCTGCCTGCTTCTGCTGTGTCTGTCCTCACCATGGCATTCGAGGCTCCTCAGGCTGGGTGCACCGGTCCATCAGTGTTTCCTCTGGCAGAGCCCGTTCTAGCTGTGTGGAGAGGTGTCCCCATGTCTAAAAAGCAAGCCCAGTGAATGTTCTATTGCTCATGGACTGAGAGCAGTTAGCTCCTGTTTTCACCTGCAAGGACCCTGCTCCTTCTGAAGGTAGCTTTCTCTCTGATGGCTTCTCTGATGTGCTCAGGCAAGATGAACAGCTTCCATTAAACCTTGTTTATATTTCCCTAACAGCACTGATGACATTATAGCGCTGGCTAATTGGATACGTGTCTGCCCAGATACTTAGCTATAGAAGGGAACAGGGCATATTTTCTCTTCTCAGTTTGTGCCCACAGTGGTCTGGAAGCCTGTCCTGGTATAAGCCAGAACCCAAGAGAAAAATCAGCTTACTCTCAAGTGACCACGAATATATGACGTGGCCAAGGGATGATGCCAAATATTTATGTACCTGTCTGACTGAGTAAGCCTCCTTTCCCTCCAAATCCTGGTACCCCAGAGCATCTGCTCATTCCTCTCTATTCTGCTCCCTTCTTTCTTTCCGGTGCCAATACTGATCATTTCTTATATCATTTTTTCTTTTATTACGGTAAAATACACGTAACATAAAATTTACCATCTTAACTATTTTTAAGTGTACAGTTTAATAATGTTAAGTACATTCACATTGTTGTGTAATCTCCAGAATTTTTCATTTTGCAAAACTGAAATTCTGTTTCCATTAAACAACTCCCCTTTCCCCATTCCAGGTCCTGGCAACCACCATCCTGCTTTCTGTCTCTATAAATTTGACTTCTCTAAGTACCCCATTTGAAGGAATCATACAGTATATGTCTTTCTGTGACCGGCTTGTTTCACTCAGCAAGCTTAATATCCTCAAGGTTCATCCATGTTGTAGTATGTGTCAGAATTTGCTTCTTTTTAAGGCTGAATAATATTCCATTCTATGTATCTACCACATTTTATCATCCATTCATCCTTGGGTAGACGCTTGCATTGCTTGGTTGCATCCACTTTTTGGTTATTGTGAATAACGTGGAAATGGACGTGGCCATACAAATATCTCTTCAAGACTCACTTTCATTTCTTTTGGATATACATCCAGAAACAGAATTGAGGTATCATGTTTTTAATTTTTTGAGGAATCACCTTACTGGTTTCCATAGTGGCTCCACCATTTTACCTTCTCACCAACAGTGCACAAGGGTTCTAATTTCTCCACATCCTCACCAACGCTTGGTGTTTTCTGTCTTTTTTTGATAGTAGTCATCCTAATGGGTGTGTGGTAACATCTCCTTGTGGTTTTGATTTGTATTTCCCTATGGATTAGTGATGTCGAGCAAGTTTTCATGAGCTTATTGACCATTCGTGTATCTTATTTGGAGAAATGTCTATTCAAGTCTTCTGCCCATTTTTTAACTGAGTTATTTATTTTTGTTGTTGTTGAGCTATAAGAGTTATTTATGTATTCTGGATATTAACCCCCCTCAGACATATGATTTGCAAATATCTTCTCCCATTATGTAGGTTGCCTGTTCACTCTGTTGATCCTGTCTTTTGATGCATAGAAATTTTAGTGTTGATATAGTCCAACTTATCCATTTTTATTTTTGTTGCCTGTGGCTTTGATGTTAAATCCAAGAAATCACTGCCAAACCCAATGTAATAAAACATTTCCTCTATGTTTTCTTCTAAAAATTTACTAGTCTTAGATCTTATGTTTAGGTTTTTGATCCATTTTGGGGTAATTTTCTTTTTTTGAGGAAGATTAGTCCTGAGCTAACATCCGCCACCAATCTCCTCTTTTTTTTTTTGCTGAGGAAGATTGGCCCTGAGCTAACGTCTGTGCCCATCTTCCTCTATTTTATATGTGGGACACCTGCCACAGCATGGCTTGATAAGTGGTGCATAGGTCTGCTCCCAAGATCTGAAAGGGTGAACCCCAAGCCGCTGAAGCAGAACACGCGAACTTAACTGCTATGCCACTGGGCCAGGCCCTTGGAGTAGTTTTTTTTTTCAGAGAAAGATTCACCCTAAGCTAACATCTGTTGCCAATCTTCCTCTTTTTTTTCTCCTCCCTAAAGCTCCAGTACACAGCCATATATCCTAGCTATAAGTCATTCTAGTTCTTCTATGTGAGCTGCCGCCACAGCATGGCAACTGACAGGTGAGTGGTGTGTTGCATGACCAGGAAGTGAACCTGGGCCACTAAAGCAGAGAGTGCCGAACTTTAACCACTAGGCCCTCAGGGCTGGCTCAGGGGGTAATTGTTTTACATGATGTAAGATAAGAGTCCAACTTCTCTCATAAGTTTTATGCCAACAAATTTTAGTCTTATTTTTTTATTTATGAAACACTTAAAGGGGAAAGGAAGGTTAAAGACAAGAAGGATATCCTGAAGGACAAAGAGCTCATCCTGCCGTGTTTGTATCCACCAACACCTAACTTAACAAATGTTTGTAAATTGAGTACAAATTTGTATAGGGATAAAGAGAAATGCATGCTTTGGGTTTGCACCTCAGTCCACTCTGCTTGAATGCCCTACATCTAGATCAGAATATTGCTCATTAAATGGCACTTCTGCCAATTGAACACTCCCATCGCCATTGTGGGTTTGGGGCATGAGGGAGAGTACCGTCTCCAAGGAGCTCTGAAATGAGCCACCTGACCCAATAAATCCAAGCCAACATCTTTGAAACTGGAGAAAATTAATGCAAATTGCTAGCCCAAAGTGTAGAAGTGGGACTATAAAGAGGAAAGAGACTAAGAATTGAAAACTGAAAAGAAGGAGGACACATGAGAACAGGTGATGTGATTGTGCAATAACTGCTATAGACCCCATAAACCCAACACTAGCCGTGGGCAAGTCTCCAGGAGGCCTGTTTGCACGACACCCTTGGTTCCTGGGAAAGATGGTAGAGGAAGCACTAGGGATCAGAGATCTGGTCCCTGCAGAAAGGGCAGGTAGATCTGGAGTAACAGAGGGCCATGAAGTCCACCAAACCATCAAACTCTGACTGGACTGTCCTGACCAACCTGGGTTTCAGGTCTGGGCATGGAGTCTTGAAAACAACTTGAGTATAACTCGAGCTGAAGCTGACTGAATGTCCTCAGGTCACTTTTCTTTCTACCATCCTGATCCCCAACTCCCGGCCAGTGATGCTGTTGGGTGGCACCCAAGACCCTTAAGATGGTGATCTACACCCTGAGAACGTGTGAGCTGAAGTCCAAGGTTAGTGAAACTTCGTGGTCCAGTTTTGTACTCAATGCACTGCGTGTGAATTCCTCCTTTACGATTCTGTTTGGGGAAGTAAATGAATAATCAAAAAGAGGACATAGACATAAGTAATCATTGACCATGTGTATCTATAAACTCAACAAGCACCTGAGTCATGCATACAATCCTTATGGGTGCTTCACAGTTGGCTGATATGATCAGGAAGGTTCTAGTGATTCACGATATCCTAAAGATGGAGATGGGAAAGAACTTAGGAATCCTTGAAATAAATACCCTCAGTTCACAGAGGGGGCACCCAAGACCCAAAGGTGCCATGTGACTTGCTTGAGATCAGTCAGCTGGCCGAAGTAGAAGTCTCTGTCCCAGGTCATCTTTTCTATGTCATTTCTACTCCTATACTTCCTTATAGGCCAATTGGCAAGATTTAAGGATTTCTGAGGACATTGTAAAAAAAATAATTATGTGCTATTTACCTAAGTTTTAATTGTTTGACTGAAAAAATGTTTGACAGGATAGCAGTCAACACAAATTACTCAGTTGTTCGGTATGTAAAGTTAATAGCAGAAAAGTAAACTGTACTTCAAAATGTACTCAGGAACAATCTGGCATGTTGGAAGAGATCTTGCTTATGGTGTGAAATCAAGGGAGCAGGTTCCTAGCTAATGAACAAATAGGAACACTTATTTTGAGTTAAAATAGCAGAAAATCAGTTTCATACGGAAGGGATATGAGAAGGTTCAGTGACAAATTCTCATACCTGAACTAGCCAATGACCTAGATGTGAGAAAGGGACCCTCAGTGACAGTGAAAATGCTTGTGCAATAGAATTGGAATCAAATCATCAAATCAAATTTCACCATCAGTGGACAGCATCAGAAGCCAATTGCATTGTATTTTGATTGGCTTCCTCTCCTACCTGACCAGCTCTTTCCGCCAGACTCAGAAGGGAAATTCCTCTCTTTTATTTTAAAATAATCTTCAGCAACAGCCCACTGCTTGAGAGATTGCACAACCACCCTGCACTATGATTCTACCTGCAGTCAGCCCACCAACTACCTACCTGTTTACACCTTTGTGAGTTCCTCCAACGTGCAAACTTCTCTGATAAATCAGTACACAATTGTTGTCCATCCATGCAAAATCTTCTCCAAATGCCTGCACATGTGGCCCTAGGTCGGGATTCTTTTTGGCCACAGTATGTCCTAATGTTCATTTCTATCTGCATGTAGAATATAGGGTACTTTTTCCTGGGACATAGTAGGGTTTTAATAAGTGATTCATAAAATAGTGAAAGAGTGAAGTGAATGAATTTGTAATATCTCCCACTCATCCTCAATATCTTAGGAATCCTGTTAGATAAGATGGTAGGGGTGTAAATGGATACCATCTTCTGTCTTTCATATACACGAACTCCAGTTTGCTTCTCTCAACATCAGTTGAGTTCTCAATATATGTTAGATGATGTTTCGACCCTTACAGGACATGGTTCCCAACACTACAGAACAAACAGGCATATAGGTAAACAATTATGAAACAATTTATTAAGTAGATAGATATATAAAGTGCAATAAAAATTATGAGGAAGGAGTAATTAATTTCCCATGGAGTTAGGAGGGCCTGGGGTATTACTATCAAGTCTTTAGGTTTAGGATGAGGAAGTTGGTGGGAAAAGCAGAACTTTGAGGCAAAAGTAAGAGAGCCTGTGAGGAGATGTAAAACGAACACTGGCAGCCTGCATGGCAGCGACATGGGACTGGCTGGTGGCAGGCAGAAGATGAGCCTGGAAAGAAAGGTGGGGACCATGCTGTGAAAAACCTGGTGTGCCCAGCTAAAAGCCAGGATCTGCTTAGGATTTGCGGGGATTTGTTCTGAAGATAGAAGGACTTTTAGCAAAAACTTAAATGAACAGATTTGTGTTTTAGAGCCACCATATAGCCACATTGAGGAAGACAGATTTGAACAGGACAGAATGAGAAAAAGAGGGAGGGAGAGAGAAGCTGTTGGAAGGCTATTTCAAAAATATCAGGCATGAAATGAGGAAGTCCTAACCTGGAGGCAAACGGGAGATAACAATGGAGGGAAGATAAATTAAAAAACATTATGAGATATATTCAGCAGAACATGGTGATTCCTTGCATGTGACAGAGTGGAGATGCTCAGGGGAAGAGAGGAAAGAATTTGGAACTTAGTACTGCTCTCAGCTCACTGGCTTAGGTGACTCAGTGCTTGCTGGAACAAACAACTGCAAGTGTGAAGGCAGGGAAAGAAGCAAATTTGGGAGGGAAGAGTGAGAAGTAAAGAATTCATATCTGAATATGTAGTGGTGTGAATGACAGCCAAATGGAGTTGTCCAGTTAAGCTCAGGAGAGAGACTTTGGGTCCCTAGCAAGGGGATTGGATCCCCTGGACTGGATCTCCTTGCCAATTTTGGGTCACTGGCAAATAGAAGGCAACTGAAGTTATGTTAGTAAGGCAGGTTGCACTTAAATGTTATTTCTCTGTGTTCAGTCTCACTATTCAAAACATTCTGTACCTCAATTCAAAGTAATCTTAAAATATATGTTTGTTCATAAATCTTCATTTAATCTGTAATACAAGGAAAAGCCCAAAGACCTTATGCTGGCATTCAAGAATCCTTTAAAATCTGGCCCTAGAGTGATTCCTATTATTCCCTACAAATACCCTACATCAGCAGTTCTCAAAGAGTTCTCTGAGGAACCTTTGGGTACCCAATACTCTTTCCATATCTATGAAGTAAAATCATGGATGGGTAAAAGATCCATTTGGAGTGTCTATCTCGTTGAACAGTTCAGCCAAAAAAGCAGACTAGTAACATACGTACATGTATGTGTATATGCATATGTGTATGCATATGTGTATGTGTATGTATATGCACAGTGATGTGCCACATAGCATTTTGGTCAACAATGGGCCACATATACAATGGTGGTCCCATAAGATCAGTACCCTATAGCCTAGGTGTGTAGTAGGCTGTACCATCTAGATTTGTGTAAGTATATTCTATTATGTTCTCACAGAAACAAAATTACCTAATGACACATTTCTCAGAATGTATCCCCGTGGTTAAGCAACATATGACTGTATGTATACAGGCATACTTTGGAGATATTGTGGATTCCGTTCCAGACCACTGCAATAAAGTGAATATCACAATAAAGAGACCCACATGAACTTTTTGGTTTCCCAAGGCGTGCAAAAGTTATGTTTACACTATACCGTAGTCTATTAAGTGTGCAATAGCATTATGTCTAAAAGAACAATGTACATACCTTAACTTAAAAATACTTTATTGCTAAAAAATGCTAACCACCATCTGAGCTTTCAGTAAGTTATAACATTTTTGTTGGTGGAATGTCTTATTAAAAAGGCAGTATCTGCAAAGTACAATAAAGTAAGGTATGCCTATATGTATATGTGTGTATATATGTATATCTGTATGTATATATACAGAAGCATATGTACATACATACAACATTTTGTAATGAACTTAGGACAGAAGCAGGCTGGCCAAGCAGCCTGGACCAGGCTGTCCCCCATGTGATGCTGGAGCCCCAAGCCTGCCAGCAGGCTGTCAGGATGGAAGATCATGAGCGATCTGGAATCCACAAGTCTGAAACTTTCAAGGGCATACTGAAATCTGAGTCTGTTTTTGCCGCCTCTGATCTTGGTGGTGTGGGTGTCCTGTGGAATCCAGGGCCCAGGAATCAGAGAGACTGTGGAGGAGCTGGGTGGTAGGGCCTCCATTCTTAGTATTCGATTAACTAGTATTTGAGTAACTGGAAGACAGTACTATAGAATGGCTCCAGCATGGCCATTGCCTCCCTTCTACCTCTAAATCTGGGGAGAAGGTCTCCGTTATAGTAAGCCCATCCTAACGGGAAACATACTAGGACGGGAATTCCGGGGTGGAGAGTTCGGTTTGGCCATCACAAAGTGAGAGATGGACCAACTGATTTTAGCAAAACATGGCTCAATTTCCACATTGCAACTAATCTTGAAGAAGATTCACCTGCTGGTTTTCAATATCTCACCACAGAATACTCACAAGTATGTAAAAAAGACTGTTAAAACGTGCCTTTGCTTACCAGCTCTTCATGTGAGGCTCCACTTTTTTCCTATACTTCAACCAAAAGCACCTATTGCCAGAGATTTGCAATACAGAAGTAGATATGAGAATCCAGTTGTCTTCTACTAAGCCAGTCACCAAAGAAATTCGCAAAAATTAAAATGATGAGACTCTTTAGTTTTTTGTTGTTTTGCAAAATATAGTTATTTTTCATAAAAGGTAGAGTATTTATGTTAACACGTAATGCCTTTATTATTGTGGTTTTAAATGAATTATTAAGGGTTTTAAATTTCTCAGTTTTAATTTCTAATGCAGTAAATATCAGTGATACATTCCACATGAACAAATGTCCTTGGGAAACTTAATCATTTTTAAGAGTGTCAAGGAGTCCTGAGACCAAAATGTTTGAGAGCCGCCACCCCACACGATGGAGGAAGTCATCAGCACAGTTCTCTCCAGTGCAGTAATGTATGTTCCTCTCTTGTCCTGGCTCCCTTTTGCCTAGAAGCTTCCCCTCTCCTCTCCTTTAGTGCACTCCTAGGCATTCTTCAAGGCACAGCTCAAGGTCAGGGACCCCAGGAAGCACTGTCTATTCTCCACGAAGAAGAGGCCACCATTCCTCTTTTAGAGCTCCTTAGTTACACCTTCTGCGCCTCGGACCTTGCATCACCTTATGCTGTTTATCTCTGAAACCGGAACATAGGACATCCCCAAAAACCCAGCTGCACTGGAGTGAGTCCCCCTACAGGGTGTTAACTGAGTAACTGGACCAGCTGGCCTGGTGCACTCAGATCTGTGCTAAAGGCTGAGACGTACACGGGAACTTGATAAAAAAGAAAGATGGCGGATGTTCATAAATCCAGGCTGATGGATCTCTCTCCCAGAAAGGCAGGCTGAGGACAGCCACTTTTTCTGAAATGGATCGCAAACATAGAGCAAGATAGTTCCTTTTTGAAGGTATTTGGCAGTTCTTTCTGACTTAGGTAAAATATGAATTATAGGGTATTTTCAAAGAAACAGTATCTTCTCCTTCAGGAATATTTAGAATGAGTGGCACTTTATTAAATATAGTTCATAATAATTTGCAATCAGAATATCAGTTGTCTGAGACTGGTTGGGGGCAGCAGATCTACAGAGGCCAAGGGTTTTGAGGAAGCTGGACTTGGCTAGATTCCTCATTCCACCATGAATTAGTGTGGAACCTTGGTTACCTGCCTGAATTTCAGTTCCTCGTCTGTAAAATGTAAGAAATAATATCTACTTTGCAGGGTGGTTAGAGTTATTAAATGAAATATTACTTTGATATTACTGGCACATTAGGGGTGCTAAGAATGTTCCACTGCCCTGTTTCCCTTCTCTCCTGTCTGCTCCCCAACCCCTTACTTAAGTCAAGCTCTCCAGTGTGGATTCATCCTTCTCCTTGTAGTGTTGTTTATATCGTCACTTGACAAATTCAGAGAAAGTATAATAAAATTATTCAAGAATCCTGGGAATTGGGTCCAAATTAATGAGATTATACTGGAAACAAAAAAAAAAAACATTTAAAAATTGACTTGAGATCCTTTTCTATTTTCACTCAAGTTTTAACTCCATTTCTGCATCTTACTTGGTCTTTCCCAATTGCTCTGACCTGCAAGGTTCTTTCTTTTCTCTGAGGCTCTAAAATGTGTATAATCCACACCACATAATTTACCCTTTAGTGATATATAGCCTTATTGTTATCCAAGATTCTTCAACTAAAGCAACAGAACTTAACATTTTCTGTGCTCCAGATGCTCTCCCAGTAAAATGCGTGTGCACTTGTGCACATACTCACACAGAAAAGTTGGCATATGAGTTCAGAGAGCTCAAGGCCCCCTAGTTGGAGAGGGAGAAATGCAGATATCTCTTCCCAGGGTTAAGCAGAGATTAGACACTCCCCCATGTGCTGGGCAATGGGTACACATACATAGCAGCAGATACAAATTGTAAACAATAAGGTGGAGTTGGGGGGAGCAGAAGATAAGAATAGGAGGGACATTGACCTGAGTACAAGATGAAGGAAAGTGGTCTGATGGAGGAAAGAAAGGGACAGAAAGAGGAGGTAAGTAGGAGCATAGCTATAGACGAAAAACCATAGGAATATTGCCGATTTTCAGTTTGTGAGTTGTAGATTCAAACTCTTCTTCTGCTAAGGGGACTTCTCAGAGTCTAAGATGAACCATCACTCATCCATCCAACCATCCATCCATCCATCCATCCATCCATCCATCCATCCATTCATCTATCCATCTATTCATCATCCATGCTTCCATTCACTTATTACATAGATATTTTTAAGTACATAATATGTGCCTGGCTAGGTACAGGACTCTGGTTGATACCAAGATAAATAAAACATGGTTCCATACTTTAAAGAATGGGAAAGGAAAATACACAAATGGGTCCTTTCATTACAATGAGATAATTGCTATAATCTATTACATACGAAACCTAGGTAAGGCAATACTAGAAGTCACAGAAATAAGAGACCTTTTTGAGAACTTATTAAAAAAGAGAGAGAGTAGAATCCAAATTGAAATTAGGATGACTCTCAGCTTCTGGCTTTGGCATTTTGTCACTGGCTCATCAGGATTTCTGGAGGCCGAGCAGGATTGGAAGCCATAGGACATGGTTAGTAGAGATGGACCCCAGGGTCAGGGCAATGGACAGGGTCTGGGAAGGGCTACCTGTTACAGGTACAGTACACACGGCCCAAGAAGGGGAGCCAAGGTCTGTTTTAGAGGAATGTTATTTTTAATAATAATTGTTAATATTTATTGAATGTTTCAGTGTGCCAGATACTGATGTATATTCTCTCCTTTAACACTCTCAACAACTCAGAATTTTCCTAGTGAGAAATATGAGAATTGAGGACATAAATTCCTTGCCACAAATCTAAGTGCTAGAGCCTATGCGGTCTCCCCGAGGCCGCTCTGAGGGAGTGCTGACTTTGACCTGGGCCAGGTGAGCACATAGACCCTTTCCAAGGGAATAGATCATAGTCCTCATGGGATATCCATAAGAATTTAAAAAGTTAGAAAATTAGGAAAATAAAATTCAAGAATTAGGAGAAAGATTTGACCAAGAGTAAGCGAATGCCCTGGTTGTACATTCAGTGGCCAGGCCCCAGAGTTGGAAATTCTGGATCCCTCCATACATAGAAGGGTTTCTCCCCTCCTGACCCCTGTGAAGCCCCCATCTTCCTGCTTCTCCCTGCTGCCCCTCCACTTCAGAACTCAACTTTCTTCTCAGGCAGGAAGTGAATGTGAGTGAGCACCTCACTCACAAGAGGTACTTCTCATGGAAAGAGTTTACCTCTCTATAGGGCCGTGAGAAAGGAAGGGGTGTTGTCACTGTGATTCAAGAGGGCTGAAGCTTTCTGAAAAACAGCACCTTCTTTCAGGAGCCCAAGACTCCAGGCACCCTAAAGGACAAACCATAAAGAATTCAAAGAAACTACAATCAAACCACAGCCAACATAAACAACATCACTCCCCCACCTTAGCCAACCTCATCTTTTAAGCAGAAGAGGGTAAAGGTTTTGCAAAGATCCCTGTGCTTTAGAGAAACGCCAGGACCTCTCACCTGCATGATGTGCTGGTCTCCGTGCCTGAGCTCTGGGGAGCCCTCTCAAGAGGCAGCCTGACACCCAACATAAGGCTGTGCTTGCCTAGCCACCAGGGGAGGATGACTGTGCCATTCCTGAGCACATGGCCATCGCTCTGCACATAAGCCAAGGAGAAATGTAAGGATTGAGGACATAAATTCCTTGCCACAAGGAAAGTCTCCTGCAGCTGCCTTTCGGATCCCTGGTTCCAATCAGAGGGGCAGGAGGGCACCTCTGTGGTTCTGCGGAGCCAAGAGCTGACTTCACTGCACAAAAGATCAGAGCTGCTCCAAACATACAGCAGCCAGACCTCCTCAGGTGATGTGGAGCTCCATCTGTGTCTGCTGAAAGGAAAATCACACATAGGGAGATGTTTTCCACTAGGCTTCCCCTCAGGAATATAGGGAGGATGGCATGTCCCCAAACCAGCTATCCACTGTGCACTCCTGCAGGGTCCTCCTCCACACATGCTCCTTCAGGAAGTAGGAGCTCTGTTTGCTCCGTTCCTCGGTGCCTTGGGTGAAGTCCAGATCATCTCAGGGCCATCCCTGCCCCTTTGGTGCGTGTGGACATTACTGACCTGTCTTCCTGTCGTTGTCAGAAGGTCTCTTTGAAAGTCCACATTCCCTGAGTATATTTCACTGCTTTGCATATAAGTCTGACTCCAAAGAGGTCCTTTTATCTATCAACTGGTAAATTCATTATTAAATAATTCTTGGAGAGATACAGGCCACTGACTTTCTGCAATTTGCATCCCCACACTTTAACTTGTGTTAAAAGTTGAGTCTTTTGGTCCTCTTGCTTTAGGAGTATATTAATATTTCTGTGACCTTTAATAGATGGCAGCTGAGATATATTCTTTTAAATAGCAAAACCAAGAAAACTGACGACCTAAAATGCATCCTACTAACCCTAGTTTGATGAGCAAATTGGGAGAGAGAATTCCTTTCCCAAGGGAAAGAGAAAGTTAAGGGGACTTTTTAAGTTCAAGTAGAATGATTATAGATGATAGAGAGGGAGATTCCAGTATTTTACTGATATGGATTCAAAATCATCGTTTGGTATGCTGTAGTGCTTTATACACCTTTAAGTTCCATATTATGTCTTGGGCAATTTGCATGAGTTTTTGAAAGATTATATCTCTAAGTCAATATCTGAATGATGAAACAGGCAAAAGCCGAAAGCCATCTGTCAGCATGCATGGCAGCTGTGTTGCACGGAGCACCTCGTTGGCTCTGGGGCTGCCTGCCCCTCCATTTGCTCATTTGCTTCAGTATTGGTCACAGCACTCAGTACCTCACAGGGCCGAACCTGCCCTCAAGATCTGGATTTATTTTGTGGCCATAAATGTCCTCCCTAGTGGGTCCAAGTGGTTGAGTCACAGCGTTTTCTCCCACCACAACCACACTGCTAATAGAGCTCAGTATAAGGTGGACTTGAAGCCCTGAAAGCTGAGCTCCAGTGGAGGCCATACCACCCAGGATCATCATGAGCACGAGGGACTAGAGGGCCAAGGTTTTCCCTAGAAACTAGTCTAGGTCCTCCCCACCAGAATCTAAAACGACGGTGATCTTGTAGCTTTAGTCCAGCTTTAGTGTTTGAACCTGGTGTCTGCAGTTGCTCACAGTGGTCTTGCAGATATCTCAGTAAGGATGCACAGGACATCTAGCTGGAAACCCTGTCACTTTTAGAGATCCTCTCAGGGAAGACTTTGTTGCATTTGTCCTTTTAGGCAACTAGTTGAGTAAAGAAAGGGCAGCCCCAAACCACTAAATGCTGGGGCATATTTACCCAACTTGCTGATTTGGGTTTGGCATTGCTGCTCTGCAGAAATTAGACCACACGGTCAGTGTTCTGGTACCCTATCCCCAGTCTATCTGACTGAGTTTCTCCTTGACTCTTCTTTGCCAGGGCGCGTCCCACCCTGCCCACCAGGAGACCTGCCCCGAAACTCGCTACCCTGCCTGCCTGGGATCCCAGGGCTGCTGTCTGCACTGGGTGGTCCCCACCTGCCTCGATCCTCCACACAGATCCTCTGGACTCTCTCTGCCAAGCACCCTACAACCCTGGGGACTGCGCCTGCCCTCTTCTGCCTCCCCACTCCCGGGCACAGTTCCAAGTCTCCTCTATCTTGCATCTTATCTTGTGGCTCTGCCCACAGAAGACACTTAAAAACGGTCTGCCAGCACTGGAAAAATAGATTTATACTGACACTTTAGGGTGTTATTTCCAGAGTGTGAACGCAAGAAAGTAAAGGCGTTTTCATTTACAGTTTACAGGGTAGAACCAGTGGGGTTTACCCTGGAAACCCACTCTGGGCGAGTGCATGTGGGGCGGCACACAGGAAGTCAGCCCTCTTCCTGTGCACCTGTAATCAGCAGGTACAGTGAACAGGCAGGAGTGACCTTTCAATGTCAATTTTTTACCAATGTGTGAGGAACCTACGTTTATAGAGGGTGAGATGGGAACTGCTTTGATGACAGCAAATGTAAGTGTATTCAAAACCAACCATAATAAAAAAAACTCACAAGAGCATCAAATAAAACCACAGTATAGTGTCTGAATGCCATTTGGATAGTGTGCATAAGGATTTATTGTGATACAAATTCAAAAGAAAGCACTGAAAACCATGGCACCCAGATCAGAACCCGTGCCTTTTCATGCAAATTCATCAAAAATCTATTGTGCACTGACTAGGTGCCCAGTACCCTATGAATTAGCAGCTGTTGCTCCCCCAAATGTAATATAATTAAATAATTCTCATTTTCAGAAAGAGCATTAACTTGAGTAAACTAAGGTCTTTTATGGTAAAGATAATTAGTTCCATTGAATTATCCCTTAAGTATATTCGTGCATACATGTATATAGAAGTACACCTATCTTACAATAGGAAATAATATTGTAACTTTCAAAAATGCAGCATGGTTTTGTGAAGGATAATTGCTCAATTTACTATACTAATGACTTATTTTTTGTCTGAGTTGAGAGATTATGCACCTTGCTGCTCTCTGTAGCTTCCTTAGGCCAATTAATGTCCAACGACTTTATCGACTGCGCTTGTTGGCTTGTGGATGTGAATGTTTTGTGAGGACCCCACAGGCTCCTGAGCCACAGGCATCTCGCACGTGGTTGAATCTCGGGGTATTTGTTGAAGGAATGAGTGCATGCACATAGGAAAAGGGTAGATCACCTTTACGCGTTATCTCAGGCAATGAGATTCTCAGTATTCCGAGGGCTACCGTTACACCTACGTTTATAATTATAATCATAGCATTATTTCTATATTTCTACTAGGTGACTGTTATTTTCCTCTCGGAAGCTGTGGCTGGGAGCAGTGAAGCAGCTCGCCTTGACGGTGTGGGAAGCAGACTTGGATCCCATTCAGGCTGATTCTGAAACCCATGTTTGTGGACAGAATACCTCTTTGCCTCCCAGCGTTCTATGAAGATGGTGATAAGGAAACACCACCTTCAAAGCAGATATATAGAAATCAATCCTGCAAATGTCTTTTGCAGAGAAACATACCTGTTCCTTAGTTAATTGCAGCTATTTTGCATTTTTCTTCTTTGCCTTTTGTATTTAGCAGCAAATCTGATCTGTTTTATAGATCATGCAGAAATTTGTGATTCCCAGAGACTAAAATAATCCAGTCTGCCCTAAGCTAAATGGAACACATTGATCTAACTTAGAGTATTCTCATTTATTAGAAAATAGTCCTGGGTTGTCAGGTTATTCCCGCTACTGGGTAATTCATGCCTCTATCGCTGACAATCTGCTTCAGGCCAAAACATCAGGCTGGAGGTTGCCCTGGCCACGAAGGCAACTGGGACAAATTTCACTGTGCACTACCGGCTTGGATTTCTCCTCCCTCAAGTCAGTGCTCCATTTTGTGCGTGAAACACATTAAACATTTTTAATATGATCTGTATCTTACTGATTTCCCCAGAGGGTTATGGCAATTCCTAAAATTATAAGGATCTTAAAGTAGAAATAGAAAAGTCTGAAATTATGTAGAGAGGGGGAAAAGCAGGTACACAACCCTCCAGAATCAGGGGTTCTCAGACTTCAGTGTGTACCAGAAGGACTCAAGAGGCTTATTAGAGTATTGATTTTGAATATGAAATCCTGGCTTAAGTTTGTTAGATTTTTTAGTTGATCTATTTATTTAATTCAGCTTTGAGCTTCCTGGCAGGCAAGGCAAAAATGGAAGGACTTTCCATTTAGGGTAACTATGTAATTTCACCTATACATGTTACAAACCACGGGATTTTAGAAAAGATTGAGGTGGGTGGCTTATATAGTTTTCATACTCAGACACCAGTTCTTCAGGAAGGACGAACATTTTCCTGGTACTAAATTCATAAAATACATTTTTAGGATAGTTTCTTTTATAAGGAGTTTTGAAGAATTTTAAGGATACTATCTTTTTATGACTTTTTAGATTTCCCAATTTACTACTGTTCTGTAGTAACAGTATAAAAATAAATAATTAATAACATATTTTTACATCTCCCCACATTATTCTATGTACGCTCATTTAAAATTAGGATTATTAAATACAGATATTGCTGTAAAATCTGATTTTCATACTTACTGATAATCGCATATATATCTCCCCATGATAACAAATACAGAGCTTCAGCGTTTTCAGTGCATATGCTATCCTTCAATACATTCACGTACAGTAATTCATTAAGGTTTCTTGATGAACATTAAGTTGTTTCTAATTTCTCTCAGTTATAAAATGCTGCTCCTTCAACTTTTTTATACCAATATATTTGCTCACTGTTCTAATTATTTGCTTGACAAAATCCCCAAAGTGAAATTGCTAAGTCTAAAGATATGCTACCTCAAAAAGCTTTTGAAACATTTTGGCAAATACTGTCTGGAAAGGCATTAGCCACGTCGAGTTCTGCTAGTGGAAAATAAAGACAGGATCTCTTCTCACTAGCACTGATCAGTGGGTGAAACATGAAATTCTACAGTCATTTCTCTAGTACTCCCAAGGTGTAAATATTTTGTTTGTTTATTGGCTATTTATATTTCTTATTTTTTAAATGTATTTGTTCATATCATTTGCCTTGTTTCTATTGGTGTAATTTTTTTTATCATGGGGTTTTTTTAAAATGAGAATATGAATCTTTTGTCTGACATATTTTCCCAACAGGTTTGTCTTAACATTTTTTGGTGGTATTTTTTCTGTTAAGTCATTATTTTGGGGGGCCAGGCTGGAGGTGTAGTGGTTAAGTTCACATGCTCTGCTTGGGCCGCCTGGGATTTGCTGGTTCGGATCCCCTGCACACAGCTCATCAAGACACTGTGGAAAATAGGGAAAGAGAAAAACAGAAATAGAAAATAGAGAAAGATTGGCACAGATGTTAGCTCAAGGCCAATCTTCCTCACTAAAAAAAAAAAAAAGGTAATAATTTTTTTCTTCACTATTTCTGGGTTCAGTGGCTTCTTTGGAAAAATTTTCCACTACCCTTACCTTGTAAACCAATTCTCCTGTATTTCCAGGTAAGCAGTCTAAGGCTGTAAATTATCTGTTAGAATCTGTATTGCAGGAGCAGTTTACTTTTGGTTTGTGGATGAGACCTGGATCTACCTATTTTTTGTTTCCAAATAGTTGTCTCGAAACCATCTATCAAAAAAAAAATCTATCTTAGAGGTTTAAAATGATTTATTTATTCATTTCAAGATTTTCTCTCCTACTCTTTCATGAGTCTTATATTTTTCATGTTATTTTACTGGTGTAATATTTTTACAATATTACATTGTAATATCCTTCTTTGCTAGAATAAGCTTATTAGCATGCATTTTCTCTTCTAGGTGAACTCTCTAATCACTTCTAACACTATCTTCTAGCTAACTTTTATAAAAGCTGCGGAGGTTCTCTGTGTCTGTGTCATCCCTGGAGATAGATAAAACCTGAGAGAGTAACGTTATAGGGAAGACTTTGCTTTGGGGAGAGGAGTGAAGGGCAAGTGGCTAATCTAAGGAGGTGCAGGTATGTTGGCTCCTGTGCATTGAATAATCCAAGACCAGAATTCAGAACTTGAAGAGCAGATGCATATTCCTGAGGCTATCTTCCTTGATTTTTATGATTTTAAGTTGAATTGCTGGCCATGGAAACCCAATAATGCAAACTACATTCACAAGTAAGGGCCAAAAACAGTCGTATTTCCATGTTGGCCTTGGATTCCAGATCTGTGGTGAGCAGGATTTGCATTTTACCTTGACAAGATAAGAGAAGTCTGAACTAGTTATGGAGCAAATAGAGAACTACCATCTCCCTTCTCCTGGATGTGGCTCAGGGATGCTGCAGAAAAGCCAACATCCTCCTAGAAGCAGCTTCTGAGGTGCTCATTGCTCTCACAGGTGTCCAGTTATCTGCACTGTAGAGGATGAAAACAATTATCTTAGCCTTCAGAATGTTAAGATCAGGTGCTACTGGTGCCTTGGCACCGAAAGGTCCAGAATGATAAACAGCTGCCTCAGATGTTGAGCAGCAACACCTCCTGACAAAGTGGCCTGCTAAGATATTTACTACAAAATGTAATCTTAGGTACCTGCATTAATCTACTTCCTGGGCAGGGCTAATCCTTCCATTCATGTTTGGGTAAGAATCTTCCAGAGATGAAGATTTTTGTTTTGATCGGATCTTTTTACAAAATTGCTCTTTCTGAAAATAATTAAACCACAAAATCAGGTTCAGGTGAAGTCATTCCTTTTCCATGAAGGCGAGTTAGCTCCCCAGGACAGATGGAAGCACGCCTTCCTGTTTGTCCTGGCAGAAAGGCAGAGCAAAAAGTCTGCAGAGTCAACACCCAAGTCTGTGGAGTTGTCTCCTGAGGCAATACATGATCTCAAAACAAAAGTGGCTGATTTTGCCCTTTCGATGGGGTAAGCAGGGCCAGACTACCCCCAAAGGAGTTACACATTTGGTTGGAGTTCTGTGGGATCACTATCTCGTTCCTAATCTCTTGGGAGAAGGAGAAGGCAGGTAGAAACTCTGAGAAACACTTCTGAAAAGTCTTGAAACACAGGGAGGAATTTTTTTTCTATTTGTTTTGTCTTATAATAACTCAGTGAAGTTTATCCAATCTGTGGAGAAATGGAGTGGGGGAGGCACAATATCTAAATTCAGAAAGCCTGGATTCTAGTTCAAACTCTGTTGATTATTAGTTGTGTGACCTCAGATAAATACTTCACTTCCCCTAGCCTTAGTCTGCTTATTCATAAAATAGCAAGATATTTGTAAAATGCCTGCTATGGGGTTACATTATCAAATGAGCTAAAGTTTATGAAAGCACTTTGTAAACTCTAATAGATGTGTATACAAATATAAATTTTATGTATATACAAATATAACTACATTTGGGAAGCCAGAGGGATCCCACATAGCCACATACACACCTGAGTGATTCTGGAGCTGGTGCTCTGTTTGATCAAGGCCCAGCCAGGCCACATACTGACCCTCAAGTGGGCATGAGTGGTCATTCCTGCCTCATGACCCTCATGGAGCCTGGGGAAGGCTTCTCTCTCAAAGAGAAATACTGGATCCAGGCAACGGATGGTTTTGTCCTTCTTTATGGTAGATGTTGTCCCCTATGTGATGTTGTGCCCTATGTGCAAGGAAGAATGCCATTTTCTCTCCCAGTCACTCAATTTTCCCATTGACAACATATAGGTTTTTGACTGGATACTCTGTGATCATAAAATCTGTGATCTACTCTAGACAGTTATAATCCCTGCCTTAACATGGTCAAGACATGAAACCTCTAGGTAGACCTGGCATTCCTACTCTAAAGAGAAATCTTCTAAAATAAAACCCCTGCTACTGGTGGTTTCCAGGAAATCTTGGCTGCCATCATGGAATGGTGGCATTCCAGGACCAGGTCAGGTGAGTGACTGAGGCTGGGGTTCAAAACAATCTGCCTCAGGCAGAAAAGAGCCCCAGACCTCATCTGACTTCTACGGACAAACTCAGAACATGCCCAGGTCTTTTATTTCACCATTGCACCATGCACAGTGCCTCCTCCAGGCTGAGGTTTAGAAGTCTCAGTCAGAGGGCCAGCCTTCTTCAGTAGCTTACAGTTTCCTTCTCCTTCTTATTGAAGGGGTTATAGGGTTTTACAGTCGTGACCATTCGAGACAATGGTGCCTGGTGACGGAAGAGGTCAACTTCCATTTCTTTTCGTAAGACACTGTAACAGAGTGGAGGGGAAAAAAGGACACATAAAATAAGGATAAACACATGACCTCATTTATTTTCCAACTAATGATACACATGTACAGGAGACAGAAAGGGAGGGAGGGAGGGGGAACCCAGAAAGAGAGACTGAGAATGATTAATCATTGTGTGAATTGTTTCATTTATTTCATTTATTTGCATTCAGGCTCATTTGTTGCATTATGTACATTATATTGCCATAAATTTCATTGATTGAAAATCTACTCTGTGCCTAGAATTACAGTAGGTGCTAAGAAGACAGAAAATACAGCTGAAAAGAGGTGAGGCTGTAGAGAGGCAGCTGAATAACCAAATGGTTACCACCCAAAGTCTCTGTGTGGCGGGGCCTGGACATGAAGGAGCACAGAGGCAGAGTCATCTCTCTGGCTGGGGAAGGACATCTGCCCAGAGCCTGTGTCAGGGCGGAGTTAGGGGTATAATGGTGAAAGCAAGATGGCACAGGCAAAGGGAGGGGTGCAGGGAGACATAGAGGTGGGAGGGCACCAGGCGTGTTGGGGGAGCCCTGACGGGGAGAGTGCGAGAAGGGTGGGACTGGGACAGGCCATGTGCAGGGCTGAGAGCAGATTTTGCCCCACTAGTAGGGTTAAGCTGACTGCTCTCACAGGATGCCCTTAACCTGATGTGTCTTGGTTTGCTCATTTATCCAGTGGGAATAATATCCTACCAAGTTTTTTGTGAGAAATAAAAGAAAGAAAATAACCATGAAAGTGTAGAACACTATACAAATAATGCTTTCCCAGCTGCATCTATGTCCAGAGGTGGCATCCCAGCATGGACACACGTCATGCCAACTGTCTTGAACAACCGCACCCAGCAATTTTACTGTGAATTTTGAATCACACACACACAATGCGATGTTCGTATGTGGCAGAAGTGACAGAGCACACAGCAACTGAATCTAAAGTGGCTTTGTTTTCATGCTATGATTATCATGAAGTCATAATTTTTTATTATGTTGTGGGAAACAGTCATTGAAGTGAGAACTCAAGTGAAGTTTGCATTCTGGTGTGGGGGAATGCGCAAGAAACACTGGACTGTAATGGAAAACAGGAGTCATGAGAAGCACTTGTGCCTGCATTCCCTCACTCATGAATTTGTAGATTCACAACATCCCTTCTGCTCCACCTCCTGCACTCCCCATCTCCTCACTTCAAATCCCTTCCAATAATCCCTTTCCTCACTAGTCTGCATCTCATCTCAATATCAGTCCTAAGGCACTGCTGGTGTCCTGTACACCTCGCTCAAAATGTGTTATGGATACCACATGGCCCTCAGACCCTTGGCACTGACATCCAAGGCCTGAACAACTTGACCTCAGACCACCACTGCAGCCTATCAACCACCAAGATCTGTGGCAAGTGCACTGTTCCCACTCTCACTTCGCATGAAGAGGAATCAACAGTCCCTTCTCTCCTGGTGGCCAGATCAGTGCAGGATCTGGCAGGCAGAAACCTCTCATTTCAACTGGTGGCATCAGAATTTAGACTGCTGGGGGTTGAAGAGAGAGCGGGCTGGAAGGACACCAAGAGTGGTTGTTTCCTTTTGAAAGAAGCTTAGAAGCGAAAAGAAAGAGAGGAGAGAAACCAGAGGGCAGCTCAGAGGCAAACACATTTGCTTTCTGCGTAGGGAGGCCCGCAGGTGTCTTCACATGCAAGCAGGCAGGGAGCGGGAGCTCAGAGGGAAGGATGCAACGTTTAGAACTTTTTAGAATCTTTTAGAAGAGTGAGAACTTACCTTTCCTGGAGAAAGGAAACAGAAGCAGCAGTGGGAGTGGGGATTCTGATGGGGAGCTGGGGGTTGAAGGAGAGGGGGCCCTGGAGTACTTGGCTGGTCTGTCTGGTAAGCACAGTGAGAGGGACCTGGGGGAGGGAGTTGGGCTGCAGGCAGAGAGAAGTGTGAAGGTGGCCACCACGGGGAATGTACAGGCTCTTAATAGAAGAGGGATGTATCACACAGAAGCAGTGATGGTGAATATCAGAGCCTGAGATCCAGGAGTGCCCAGGGCATGCCAGTGTGAAGATGGGTTCTTAGAAACAACAGGAAAAATTGCATCAGATCAGACAGACATGATCAGGAGGAAGTTAGATCACTAAGTTCTCATGATACTCGTTAGAGAAAGACCTAGACTCCCACTTTCACTGGAAATATTTAGTAAAAAAACATTAAATATAGTCTCACAAAAAATCAGAGGCTCTGCTTCATGATGGTGCCCCCGATCGCTGGCCTTCCTGCTGCAGGGTGCCGTCCTTCTGTGAGCAGAGTGCTGTTTCAAATCTCAACGCCTCACTGTGCTTTCTCACTGCAGGGCCTCACTGCCCCTCAGATCCCATTGTTAGGGGTGAACGGAGGGGTGGAGATCTGGGCACCTGGCCCAACACAAGTCTATCCCTTATTTGTGGGTGACACTTTGCTGCCACTGTCTGTTTTTCCAGAGCCTATGTGCCCCTTGAGAATAAGAACCCCAGAGAAGCTACCTCAGAGGGTTCTCAGTCCCCACTCTGGGACAGCAGAAGATAGCTGTGTGTGCAGTGTGTGTGAGTAAGTGTGAGGGCTGCCCAGGAGTCGATAATGGGCGTGAATCTGGACCTCAGCATGTGGCCAAAAGATTCAAGTTCTTTTCTCAGGTAGTAACAGTAGTAACAGCAGTCACAGCAGTAACAGTAGTAATAGTAGCAGTAACAGTGGAGGATAGTTTTCCACTTAGAAATAAAGATGTCTCTGAGCAGCATTGGGAGCATTGGATAGCTACATCACCTGGCTGTGGAAGACTGCTGGACTAACAGGATGTCAGGGATGAGGTCTGGGATCCTCGGGGTGAGAAGATGGATTGTGAATGAAAAAGCTGAGGGATCAGAAATGTCTGCATTTGCCCTGAGAAAACATCTTTGAGTTGGGGCTTCTCCTCAATCATTAACCATCCAGACACAGTATTATCCTAGCTATTTCTGGACAGTAAGTCTAAACAACAGATATAAGGATGCATTTAATTTTGACATTGTTTCTTTAGGTCCTTCATATGAGATAAAATACATAAATTGTCTAAATGTCTACCAGTGCCACCTTTGCAAATGGATTTGTGACATTTGAAAATGTGTCTTGAGAGAAAACTGATTGAACACAAAATATTGGCTTAGAAAGCCAATGACCTCCTTTTAAAATGTTTCTCATCAGATGGCCTAGAGATTCTAGACATTTGTCAAACCCAAAACTTAGATCAGCTGACGAAGCCCTCTGTCAGCAGGCGCCGTCCCTCTCCCTTTGCCATGGCCCTCTGGAACTAGGCGTGTGGAATGATTCAGGGTTCTCTGTTCACTGCGGCCTTCCCCCGAGACTCCATGATCGCGTGATGAGGGGCTTCTTGCTGTGGGCTTCCTGCCCACACGCAGCCCCGCCCTCAAATATCTATGACACCAAGTCCCACTCCTCCAGGGGTCACCACATGAACCACTTCCTCTGCAAAGTCTCCTTTAGTGCCCCGACACAGATGCCCTGGTGTCTTGTGTCTGCCTCGGTTTCCTTATCTGAAAATGGAAAAGCAAGAGTACCCTCCTCACAGGGTTACTGGGTTGGTGAAACAGGTTAGTACATACAAAGTTCTTCCAGGGCCTGGCGTACAGGAAGCACTTGGCCATGTCAGCAACCGTTATCACGCTGACGCTTGTCATCCTCTACTATAGTTGTTTACTTCTTGCTCACTGCTAGACTGTAAGCCTCTTGAAAACTGGGTCTAAATCTTATGAATTCCTGGAGCACAGTAAACATTTGTTGACCCAATGAAAGAACAACAAATTTGGGAATGAAAGAGAGAAAGAACAGCTATGTGAACAGCAAACCATGGCCCGAGGATCCCTTCACAGTCGCTGCCTTTTGGAATGTTTAAGTCCTTTGGGGCAGGAGCGGGGACTCCATCTGAAGGTCACCTCCTCCAAAAGCCCTCCCTGACTATCTAGCTACAGCAGTGCCCTGCCCAGGCGCTCTGTACCACATCACCTTGCCTGTTCTTCACAGCGCCTATTATTCTCCAAAATCATTTTATTTCTTCTTTGCTGTTTGTCTTTCCCACCAGAATGTAAGCTCCTAAGAGCCGGGATCTTCTCTGTTCAGCTCTGTGTACTCAGTACTTGAACAGTGCCTGGCCTGGTGTGGATGCTCAATAAATGTTTGATAAACGAACGGATTCTCTACCGAAGGAGAAAGGCACCATTTTGGGGAGCACTGCCCTCTCTCTTCCCAGACACACACCAACCTACCAAGATAGTTTATTTATTTGCACGGGGCCAGCATCTGGACCTGGTTAACACTGTATTTGCATTTTCAAAACTGTGTCATCTTATTTGCAAGGCCAGGACTTCTATCAAATGCTTTCAAATTTGAGTTATAATGAGCAATAATGTGCTGCTTCTCACCAGCAGCTTCAAATAATGGAGGCTGCAATAACCTTCCACCTAATATCTCCTGTTTTCAATTTACAAAATGGTGTTTAAAAATATATATGACTTTCAACAGAATGTTGTCTTTTGTGAAAAATAAGGTGATTGTTCATAAGAAGTAAACCCATGTCTCATGTAGTATGTTCCACACATCCACACATGTTCTGATGACAAGACAGAAGGCTGACATATGTGCAAAGCTGTGAGTCCAAGAGGCAAAGATGCTGCTCACCTCATGTGCTTTAAATATCTTCATATGCTCCTTTTAGCAACATCAGTGGGAAAATGAACTCTTCTGTCTTTTTGGACTTGACACCCATTTTTTTAAACAATATAAATTTACTCCTAATATTTAATCGTTCTTTAATGGAATAACCATAATTAGGATCCCCCCCCAGACACACACACTAATATCTGAGCATGTTGAGTAATAGGATTCATACTTACTGGTGCACTTCTGAATCTGGCGATGGGGTTGTTGATGGAATCTCAGAATTTGCTGGGTGGGTGGCTGTGAAATGAACCTTACCAGTGTATCCTGGAATATTTGTAGAGCTAAAGGAAAGAGGGAGAAGAAAGGAAATGAAAACACCGATTTGTGAAAGAGCACCCGAATATGAAAATATAAAAGATGTTGCAGTCTAATGGTTTTGTCCTGCGTGAGGTCTGGAAACCGGGCTGCCAAACAAGAAGGGGTGCAGTCAGGAAGCACAGTGATGCAGAGAGGTGCAGATAACAGCTCTACTCAGGACTGAAGAAACTTATTTCAAGTGCATGTTTTCCTATTATTTGAATTTGCATGCCTTTTACATACACAATTCCCCGCTGAGCTCTGTTTCCTAATGAAGGCAGACGCTGACTCTTTACAGAACCCTAGGCCTCTGTTCCACACATAACTGTGATACTGATTCCAATATTAGTGGACACACAACTGTGTTTTTTAAATAATATTTCTTTCTTGTTACTATTAATGTACTGTATTACTAATTTCACATAATTTCCTAAAATTGCACACATTTAAACAAGTATTGGCTTGTTTAGTTCAATTCCACTTACTCCTCTGCTTCTCTCATTCTATTCCCACCAATGAGAGAGGAAAAAAGAAAAACACAAGAATGAGGAGGAGAGTTTTTCCATGTGGATATGAAATCCCTCTCTTGGCAAACAAAAATTCAAAAGAAATATTTTGATTGGTAGTTCAGAGGAGTGTGAAGAGTAACTACTATTTTTGCTATTTTCATAGTATACAAATGCTTTGCATGGATTATTTCCTGTGGGAGAGGTGAGGCTGGACCAGGGTCAGTCCTGTGTGCTGCTTAGGACATGTGGCCTTAACCTAAAGAGCTTGAGAAAATATAAGATTTAAACTTCATTTCAAGGATAAAGAATATACTATAGGCAAATCATGAGGCCCGCTCAACAAATACATCATCTTTGTGGAATTCAGCTCTTAGGATCCCTTCAGTGCCACAGCCTCAGCTTATTGTGCCTGCTTTGGTGGGAGGAAGAGAAACAATGGCATCATTACGTGCCCGTAGCAAGGAAAATGTCAGACGTCAGTTTGCTACTTTCACTCACTCAGTGGTTGGCGCTTCCATCCCTGGGCCTTTCTCCGAGGGCATGACATCCCTTTGGCATGGTTCCTTATTCTAGTTGATGCACAGACCAAATGCAACATGGCAGTAACATCCACACCCTTGTCAAAGGCGAAGGAATGATTCCTCTGTGGATCTCTTGGTTATATCCATGTCCTTTCCACACAGCCAACAAGCCAAAGAAAACCTCCAGGAACCATTTACCTTAGGAGTAAGTTTTGAAATGTGGAGCTCCAGGGAGGTTGCTCCTTACAGTGTCAGGTGATGAGGCAGACAGAAGAGAAAAGTAGTGTGTGCTCAAGGGTTAGGACTCAACTTTGGACCCCAGGACTCTGCTCATCAGCCCTCAAATCTGGATGGTTGACATAATCTCTCAGAGCCTTATTGCTTCAGCTATGAAAGGGGGTCTTAATACTAACCTCAAGGACACCCTTGAGAGTAAAGTGCAATTCTGCCTGTGAAAATGTCTCGTGGAAAAAAGGTAGTGGTTCGTATTGTAACCAGTTGGTGTCCTTCCATGCACTGATTATGTGTTGGTATCAGAATGTTAGAGAACAAAGTATGTATCAGGCAGGAATTGCACTAATAAACTTCATACGTCTCTTCCCAGTGCATCATTCTACGACTCTATAGGTGATGACTTCACGGCTGGCAGGCAATAAAATCAGGGTCACCTGACGCTAACAAAGTGAAGGGAGATTACATCAAGGGCAACAGCAGAACAAATAGTACAAGTTAACGGATCTCGTGAGACTAGGAAAATGAGGCAGCTAAACAGTAGGGGAAGCCCACCACACCGGGAGCGGGCCTCTCTTGCCAGCCTGACTCAACCCCTGAACCAACTCTGAGATTTTACTCAAGTGAGGAAAGCCCTCTGGGCCTCAGTTCAGTCAAGTGTAGCAGGGAGAGAACACCACCACCCTCGCAGGGGCCCTCCCGGGGTTAAGCGAATGTGAAAGCAGCCAGCAAATCTTTAGCACTGAGTAGGAGCTCAATTAATTTTAGTTGAAATGCGAGATTTTACAAAATAGGAGCCCAGTAGGTGGAGAATGCAAAGTTTTTCGAGCACGGGTGGCTGTAAAGATAAGACAGTGCTTTCCAAAGTTGTTGCCTACTGAAAATTCATGGGGATTTTTAAAAGGTACCGAAGCCTGACTCCTACCCCCAGATATTCTGATTTAATTGGTCAGCAGTGTGACCTGGGAATTGGGGTTTTCAAAGCCCTCCAGGTAATTCTAGTGTGCCACAAAGTTTGGAAGTCTCTGTCTTGGAGATCCATTTTCAGGTTTGTTGGAGGGACCTGGGTGAGTAAACTAGTGTTGCCAAATTCCAGGCAGTGCCATTTAGGATTTCTTGGAATTTTCTTGAAGGAGTGTAGCCGTATGTCAGTGAGGTAACAAAAAATGGGGCAAAATTATTCATGTGTATGTCTCTCCCCTAAACATTCACTGAAGCTTCCATGCATGTTACAAAGGAAATCCCCTTCCTCTGTGTGAGAGGTTTTTTCCACTGCCCCTAAAACACCTGCAGAATTAAAATGCCTCTAAAGTCATAGCCTTCCATTAGAGCAGTTAAGAAGTCAAAGATGGAAGCAAGCAATTTGTCAATCACAAGAAAGGCTGGATATGAAACATCATACAGCTATACGTGCCTTGTAGCATAGAGGTAATGGATGTTAAATGGTATTATTCATTACATTATAATAACGATGTTATATTGTATTACATCCTATCTAATAATAACAAACCATGAACAAGTACTGAATTAAAGATAAGATGCTTATGCTTGAGAATTCAGTTGCATAATAAACTGCCAACTATTTGAAAATGAAAGTCCTCGCCCAGGCTGCTTCTAAATCCATTCCATTTAGCCCTTTTGCAGGGGTATCACAAGCGGAGCTTTTCCATCTTAAGTGCAACAAGTTGGCCTTACATGAAGAAAGTAGTCTGTGGGGGGCAGCCTACAGACCTGTGGCTGAAAGCAGACATTATCTTTCAGATGGGGAAAGAAAGGTATTGAAGATACTGAAACGGACAGACTTTAAAATAGATTTCAGATTAGTTGCATGTTCAAAGGCGACCTCCCTCATTTGAGGAGGGCAGACACAGGCAGGCGCCCATTTAAAAATGAGAGACGTTTTGATTTTTGTCTTTGCTCCATAGCGTCTAGTCCTTTGAACACCTTCTTTTCTACCCTGACTCCCAAAATAAGCCTGGTTTTGATCAATAATGGGTAAAGTTGAATAAATTATTGCCTAAGTTTACAACTAATTGGTTTTGTTCAACAAAGCATAATAAAATAGAAATTAAATAACTTTAGAAAATAAGAAAGTTTAGTAAATCAGTTAGCAAAAGGGAGCACAGATGGTGTGTAATTAAAAGCTGAATAGAAAATAAAGAAAAAGTGGAAAAAACTATGTTATAGGTAGAGTATATGTAATGTGTACGTGGATTAGAACTTCACTGTGCACATAGCCTCTCTCTCTGTACTATGGGCTACATCCCGGGCACCCTTTTATTTGCTTGCATGAATTGACTTATCTAATTCTCGCAATAACCTGTGTCATAGGTCTTATTATCATGCCCATTTTATAGGCGCAAGAACTGAGGCAGAGACAGTCTACATAACATGCCCAAAGCCAACCAAGCTGGCAAGTGGCAGAACTGACACCAACTCAGAAGGCCTGGATGGGAAATGCCCCTTGTGCGCACACACTCAGGGCTTCCAGCCTAGCCGGGAGAGATTTGCTAGGTCAGAGCAGACAGCATTTATTCAGAGTGTGGGTATAAGTGCCGGTTCAAGTCAATTTGACCATCTTTTATTGAGAGCTATGCTGTGGGAGGTACAGATTTAGGCAGAAATCAAGCAGGCCTGGCTCCTGACAGCTTTCACATTAATAAGCAACTTCAAAGAAAATGTACGTCTAGAAGTTTAAAGAACCCAAATGGGGCAAACACCATCAATGCAAAGTAAGAGAGGGAGCGTGTAAGAGGAGTACAGAAAGAGGTGTGGGGTCACAGTGTCAGAGCAGCTGGCATTTAACTCTAGGGCTGCCCCTAACAGCCAAGTGACCTTAAACGCAGAATTGAAGTTTCTGAGCCACACTCTGCCCACGGTCAGAGGGACTGTAGCTCCCTTGCAAAGGGCTAGGGGCAATGTTACCTGGGTACAGTGCTGGCATAGTGCAGGTGCGGTGGGAGGGGAAGCAGGACTGGGAGGGTGGGAAGAAAGCAGAGGGAGATGCAGCAGAGGGGCAAGGCTGGGCCTTCTGGGGTGACTGAGAGAAGAGGTCCTACAGGAAGCTCTGAGGGTGGGGCGCTGCTGGGAGGGAAAGCACGGAAGGCTGGTGAGCTTTGATTTGTTTGCTTTAATGTTCAGTGAGAAATCCAAGTAAGATCAGAATCATTCTTGTCACTGGACTGTGTTTCTCCGAGTGTGATAAGATGCTGTAGCCCCCAGATTTGTTCAGGAATTATAGCTTTAATATTATCATCATCATCTAGTGGATAGATTTTCTCTTCCTGTGTTAGAAACTTCACCTCTTCCATTTAGAAGGGGATATAGAAATAACCCAAAGCCTTCATATTAGAGTGGGGCTGAAGCCCCAGGAAGCACTTAGTCACCAGAGGCAGAGGGCATGTCCCTGTGGGTTCAGGGCGAGTTTGCCTGGGGATTAGGAGACTGCTCTCTTAGCCACTCACGAAATGAGTGATCTGGGGCTCTTTATATCATTTGCTCTGCCCTCAGCCTCCTCATCTGTAAAATGGGGATGGAACCTGTTCCCGCACCTCTGGCCTCATCGCACTATTTTGAAAAACAAATGAGAGAGTAGATGTGAAAGTTCTCTGAAAAGGCAGAAGTGTCAGGCTAATGTAAGGAACTACTATTCATAGCCTCATTCTTTAACCTGGGCTGTGGTAAGATTTTTTTTTTTAAGGTGCAACACACACTGGGGACTGGCAGGAAGGCCCCCCCTCCTTCCATCTCAGATCTTGACCAGCATCCGCCTGGGGGTCCATTTTGGACAATCACTCATTTTCACAAGTGCTTCATCACAGAGATGACTGAGTTAAAGTCACAGTAAATATGAAACCCTGTGAAGTACTGAAATAAAAGATGACAACCTAGTGGGAGACAGCACAGCGGAGGTGTCTGGCTGTTTGGGAAAACAGGCAAATGGTGTCTGGAAAGCACCAGGCTTGGGGTCAGAAGGCTCGGGCTCTCGGCCAGCTTCCACTTCAGTCTGCCCTGTCGCTCTGCGTGTGCCTCTCCTTCTCCGAGCCTCAGTTTCCTCGTTGGTAAAACAAGGAGCTGGACCAGGTGAGATGCACATACATAAGATCTCACAAAGTTCCAACAGTTAGTTCATCACAAAGGAAAACGCTCTTCCAGCAGCTCACTCCATTTTCTTAGCAAAGGGCAGGATTGTACGCTTTCAGACCCTGCTTTGCACAGATCTGCCATTACATCTCATTCCATAACCAGATGCTTTGCACAGATGACTCACGAATGCAAAGCATTTGAAACTACGTGGAAATACAAAATAATTACTAAGAGAACACAAACTTCTCTTCAACCTTGTTCATTAAGCTCTTGCAAAGAATATGGCTTCTATATTCAAGAGAAGTATAGAAAATCAGATTTGGAAAGAAAAAGGGGGCATCTTTATATTAATTTTACCTTAACTTTTTGCTTGACACAGATTGTAAGTGAGAAGTGACTTTGTATCATTTTTTAAAAATTCCTAAGCAGTATCCTGATCCAGCTAACAATACCTATTTGTTGAAGGGACAAACAAAAGCTGTTTAACTGTAGTTCAAGGATTCCTGTTGAACGCAATAGGTACTCCTCCTGGTAGGAACTAGTAGACTAGTTCCTAAATTAGTCACGTTAGAAGTTAGGAACTGCAGTGGAAACGGCATTAATATTTTGAGTTCCTTAACTTTAAATATTTTTTAGCAACTGGACTAGCCTACCAACTTAGAAAATATTTTAATTTTAATGATAAAACTTGTACAAGAATTCTGTTTTTAGGGATTTGTTCTACAGAAATGCATGTATAACTATGCAAAGATATATGTAGAGATTTTTTATTGCCGTATTGTTTACGACAGAAAAAAAATGTAGTAATTACTTGGCCTATGTAAACTATAATATAGCCTTGTAGTGGAATATCATGCAGCCATTAAAATATTTTAATAGCCCTACATAGTGTCAGGAAAAATGTCTATTGCATTTTTAACCTTACACACACACCACCCCCCATATATGCATGCACGCGTAACAGTATACATGTACCTATACATTGCAGACATTCAGGTGTGCTTGGAGAAAAAGACTAAAAAATAGATATTGGGATTGAAAATGGAAGAGATATTTTACTTTTTACACTTCAGAAATATTTGAATTATTTTCACAATGGGAAAAAAAGATGTTTGCTGAGCTTTAATGCTAGCGTTGAAGGTGAGCACAGGCATTGAGCACATACAGTGGTTCCACTGTAAACTTATACAAAAGTTCTAGAAAATGATTTAGCAATATGCACAAGAACATTTATATATTTTGACCCCATAATCCATTTGCAGGAATCTCCTTTAAGTAAATAATTCCAAATGATGAAAAACATTCATATAAAAAGTGTTTGATAGCATTATTTATCATAACAAAAAAATGGAAAGAATCTACATGGATAATCTAAATGAACTAGTCAATGACAGCACATCTACAAAAATAAAAATTATGATGAGTTTATGATAACATGTACCCATGATGATGTTGTAATATTCAGGTGGTAAAAATTATTTATGTGATATGAGCATAGTGATATAAATGTACAAAAGCAACACTAAAAATGTATATAACAGATGGGAAGGTGCCAAAATCTTAATGATAGTTATGTTTTTGTGGGAGAGTTTGGTTATGTTCTTATTGTGATTAATTTTTCTGTACTTTTTTCTATAGTAATCAGATTCATTTCTACAATTTAAAAAAACCCCTATTCTTTAGACTCTTAGTACAATCACTACCAATATAAAAAATACTGGGCGTGTCAGATGACTTGGTGACCAGAAAACAAAACCAATTAATGAGGGAAATTTGAAAAACATTCACCTTTTTAGGGAAATTGTGATTCCAACAACGGAACTGTCTGAACTCAAGAGTCAGTGGCCTTGACTCTGTCTGAAATATGGCTTCTTATTGAAGGGGCAGGAACAGTATGGCTCCCCAGCATGATTAAGTATCATGAATTATGAGAAGAACCCTCAAACAATGTCATATAGATATTTCTTTTTAAGAAAGTTTAAGATGAGAAACTAAAAGAAGAGCTATATTTGCTTTAGAATATGACGATACTCTATTCCCTACTTAGCACAAAGGTAGTAAGTTTAAGTGTTTCTGGCTTTTGGACTTTATGCAAATAACATCATATTGTATTGCTTTTTAGTTCAATGAAGTGTAGAAATGACATAATATTTTGTTTGGAGATTTAAGTATATGTAATAAAACTATAAAGCAAAGCAAGCAAAGGACAGGTACAAAGTCTGAAGGTGATGACCTCTGGGTTGGGGAGGGGAATCCAAGGATGAGGCTGGGAGGAGCTCACAGGTGGCTTAAGAGTTAATTTTAGTAAAATATTGTTTTTTTAGCTTGGCAGGGGACACACCGGCATTTATTCATTATTTTACTTTATGTGTTGCGTATGACTACATCTTTTTCATAATAAAAGTGGGAGGCATTTCTTTGTGTTAGAAGTTTAAGATTATACTAAAAATTGAAACCTAATCAAAAGGAGAAACTTTGCAGCCTTGGAGGCCCCCTAGTGCCCAAATCGGATAAGTACGTCTTCAATTTTTATGCGCTATCCCTTCATAATATCACTTCCTTAAAAACAGAAACTCTCAGCAAGATGAGGTAGAAAGGCATGCTCTCAAAGTTGTTAAAGTTGAATGGTATGTTTTACATCAAACTTTAAAAGTACTGCCAGACTGCTCTTCACTCTCTTTGAAGAATGACCTGAAGAATATGTTTCAATTCTTTAGCAAGAATGTTTTATAAAACATTTCAAAATTCAAACTCACATTTCAAGGGAGAAACAGCATTAAATTTTTATGTCTGCAGAATATTTTTAAAGTGATTTTCTCCCTAAAATTTTTCTTTAAAATTTTCAGAATAACTACATTTAATAGTAATAATTTCCTTGCAGAATTTATGGAAGAATCACACCAACTGATCCTTCCTCAAGGCTCAGCTCAAAGGGCCTCACCTCCAAGGCCTGGGGGTGAAAGCGCTCTTCAGAAACACTAAGCTCACTCTGCAGGAGCCTGGCCTCAGCCTGCTGTCTCTTACACCTGTTTGTGTCCAGAGCTTACCGGCCCTTCAGAATTTTAAGTAACGTGAAGGCAAAGTCTTTGTCTGTCCTATCTTTATATTACCAGTTGTTAGCACAGACCTTGGACCATTTTAGGTACTCTTTTATCTTTTCTTTTAGTTGAATTAGACATTTAAGTGGAATAAGTTACGTAACTATATTTTAAAACCAAAGCTAGTTTTGATGCATATTTTATAGCTTGGCCTAGTAGTCGAAAGAATTAGATAGTATAAATAGATAACATAAGAAAATTCAAAATATTGTAGAACATAGTATTGCATTTAACCAATAACAGAATAGGGCTGAGAACAGCTAATGTGAAATTTAACTTGTTTGTCTCATGTTTTTAAAAAATAGAAATCAATTAACATTTAAACTGCTGTCCTGATTCATACTATGGCCTTGCATGAAATCTTCTGCAAGTTTGTCAGTCATTACAGAAAGTGATGGTATCACATCCATGATGTTTACCATCTCAGTGACATAAGGAAAAGAGCATAGGACTTCAACTTCCAGCAGTGTGTCCTGTGAATCCTAGGGGAGCAATTTCTCAGCCTCAGTATTCCCATTGGTAAAAGCAAATGCAGGCACACCTCATAAATATTGTGGGTTTGGTTACAGACCACTGCAATAAAGCAAATATCAGAATAAAGTGAGTCACACAATTTTTTTTGTTTCCCAGTGCACATACAACTTACGTTTACATTATACTGTAGTCTATTAAGTGTACAATAGCATTGTGTTAAAAAATGTACATAGCTTGCATAAACACACTTTATTACTAAAAAGTGCTAACCATCATCTGAGCCTTCAGCGAGTCATAGTCTTTTTGCTGGTGGAGGGTCTTGCTTCAATGTTGATGGCTGCTGACTGATCAGGGTGGTGGTTGCTAAAGTTTGGGGTGGCTGCAGCCATTTCTTAAAATAAGACAACAATGAAGTTTGCTGCATCAATTGACTGTTCCTCTCACGAACAATTTTCCTGTAGCACACAACGTTGTTTGAAAGCATTTGATCCACAGTAGAATTTTCAAAATTGGATTCAATCCTTTCAAACTCTACTTCTGCTTTATCAACTAAGTTTATGCCATATTCTAAATCCTTTGTTGTCTTTCAACATTCTTCACAGCATCTTCACTAGGAGTAGATTCTGTCCCAAGAAACCACTTTCTTTGCTCATCCATAAGAAGCAACTCCTCATCTGTTCAAGTTTGATCATGAGATTGCAGTAATTCAGTCCCATATTGAGGCTCCACTTCTAATTCTAGTTCTCTTGCTATTTCCACCACATCTGCAGTTACTTCCTCCACTGAAGTCTTGAACCCCTCAAAGTCATCCGTGAGGATTGGAACCAACTTCTTTGAAAGTCCTATTAATGTTGATATTTTGACCTCTTCCCATGAACCATGAATGTTTTTAATGGCATCTAGAATGGTGAATCCTTTCCAGAAAGTTTTCAATTTACTTTGCCCAGATCCACCAGAGGAATCACTACCTATGGCAGCTATAACATTATGAAATGTGTTTCTTAAATAATAAGACTTGAAAGTCGAAATTACTCCTTCATCCGTGGACTGCAGAATGGATGTTGTGTTAGCAGGCATGAAAACAACAGTAACCTCGTTGTACATCTCCTTCAGAGCTCTTGGGTGACCAGGTACATTGTCAATGAGCAGTAATATTTTGAAAAGAATCTTTTTTCCTGAGCTGTAGTTCTTAACTGTGGGCTTAAAATATTCAGTAAACCATCTTGAAAACACACACGTGCTATCATCCAGGCTTTGTTTTCCATTTATAGAGCACAGGCAGAGTAGATTTAGCATAATTCTTAAGGGCCCTGGGATTTTTGGAATGGTAAATGAGAGTTGGCTTCAATTTCAAGTTTCTAGCTGCTTTAGCCCCTAACAAGAGAGCCTGTCCTTTGAAGCTTTGAAGCCAGGCATTGACTTCTCTTCTTTAGCTATGAAAGTTTTAGGTGGCATCTTCTTGCAATATAAGGCTATTTTGTCTACACTGGAAATCTGTTGTTCAGTGCAGCCACTTTCATTAGTGATCTTAACCAGATCTTCTGGATAACTTGATACAGCTTCGATATCAGCACTTGCTGCTTCACCTTGCGCTTCTGTGTTATGAAGATGACTTCTTTCCTTAAACTTTATAAATCAACCTCTGCTGGCTTCGAAGATTTTTTCTGCAGTTTCCTCACCTCTCTCAGCCTTCAGAGAATTGAAGAGAGTTAGAGGTTTGCTCTGGATTAGGCTTTGGCTTAAGAGAATGCTATGGCTGGTTTGATCCGCTATCTAGAACACTCAAACTTTCTCTGTATCAGCAATAAGCCTGTTTCTCTTTCTTATCATTCATGTGTTCCCTGGAGTAGCACTTTTAATTTCCTTTAAGAACTTTTCCTTTGCCTTCACAACCCGGCTAACTGTTTGGCATAAGAGGCCTATCTTTCAGCATATCTCAGCTTTCCACATATCTTCTTTGCTGAGCTTAATCATTTCTAGCTTTTGATTTACAGTGAGAGACATGCAACTCTTCCTTTCACTTGAAAACTTAGAGATTATTGTAGGATTATTTATTTGTTTATTTTTTATTGAGGTAACATTGGTTTATAATAGACAGTATGTTCTGTGATACCAGTCTCAGCAATATCTTTCTGGATATGTCTCCTCAGGCAAGGGAAATAAAAGAAAAAATAAACAAATAGGACTACATCAAACTAAAAAGCTTCTGCACAGCTAAGAAAAACATCAAGAAAATGAAAAGATAACTTACCGACTGGGAGATGTTTGCAAATCATATGTCTGATAAGAGGTTAACATCCAAAATACATAAAGAACTCATACAACTCAAGACTAAAAACACAAACAACTAAATTAAAAAATTGGCAGAGGATCTAAAGAGATATTTTTCCAAAGAAGATATGTGGATGGCCAACAGGCACGTGAAAAGATGCTCAACATCATTAACTACCAGGAAAATGCAAATCAAAACTACAATGAGATATCACCTCACCACCTAATAATAGAATGCCTATTATTAAAAAAAGAAAAAACAAAACAAGTGTTGGAGAGGATGTGGAGAAAAGGGAACCCTTAAACACTGCTGGTGGAAAATTAAATTGGTACAGCCACTATGGAAAACAGTATGGAGTTTCCTCAAAAAATTAAAAATAGAAATACCATATGATCCAGTTATTCCACTGTCACATTATTAATTGGTCTAGTTGCAATATTGTTGCGTCGCAGGGAATAGGGAGACCCAAGGAGAGGGAGAGAGACAGGGGAACAGCCAATTGGTAGAGCAGTTAGAATACACATAACATTTATTGATTAAGTTTGCCATTTTACATGGGCATGCTTCATGGTGCCCCAACACAATTACAGTAGTAGAATCAAAGACCACTGATCACAGATCACCATAACATATATAATAATCAAAAAGTTTGAAATATTGCGAGAATTACCAAAATGTGACACAGAGACACTAAATGAGCAAATGCTGTTGGAAAAATGGCATCACTTTGCCCGACGCAGGGTTGCCACAAAACTTCAATTTGTAAAAAGCACAATATCTGTGAAACACAATAAAGTGAAGCAATAAAATGAAGCATACCTGTATATATATTAAATATATTGTACACATATACCTATTATATATGTAACATAGAATATTAAAATGTTACATATATTGTGCATACATGTATAATATATAATATAATGTAATGTAATATAATATAATATAATACAAGGTGCCCAGGTTAGTCAGTGCCCAAAACTGTAATCTCCTTTGTGACAAATTACAGCTCTTTTAAGAAACAGATACCTTTCTTCTTAAGCTATGCTCAGTAGCAGGCCATTTTTTATTTGTCCATTTATAATAAAGCCGATCACCATGCTTCATCCTTAATAAAGTAAGAGGAATAATTATGAGTGGCACTCACCAACTTGTGTTTGTATAAAGAATTTTAGAGCTCCGCGGCTTGGCTAGAGATGTGATGTCTCCATAGGGGTTGTCAATGTCATCAGCGTTTGTAGACTGCACATAACCACTGTTAGGGTGAAAAGAAAAGATGACATGTGTTTATAAGAAGCATAGAAGAAATAGATAAACAGTGTCCTAAATTCCAAAGGAAATCTTATTTGCCAAAGTAGATCAAAATCTGAAAATGCAAAAAGAAAAAAAATCCACGATGATGGAAAAACTTTGCTTTAAAAAAAATAAAGGAGACTTTCCCTTTTTCAGAGTAAGAGTTGCCAGGCTCTTGTCATCTCAAGTTTTGTCCAGAGTAAGAGTAACAACTGATTTGTGTTTTTGAGCAAGGAAATAGATTGTTTCTGCAACCCTGGTACAACTCCTTCACTGGAGACTGGAAGGAGGCCTGAGGCAAGACAGATACTGGTATCTGCCAGAGCTAAGAGGGCTCCCAAGGAAATGGAAACCTGGGCAGGTGTCCAGGAATCCTGGGCAACCAGCCATGTGCCTTTGGGGGCCTAAGAGAAGACTGAGTTGGTATCAGTCAGAGAGTGTCCTTGAGGCACTTCCACTCGTAGAAAGACTTATCAACTCTATTGCAGAGAAGAAGAGGCAACACTAATGGGGGTGGAAGGATCCAGACCTCTTCATTTTCTTGGATTTACTTTGTTCCAAGGTACTATGATCTGAGTGTTCCCTAAAATTCGTATATTGAAATCCTAATGCCCAAAGGTGACGGTATTAGGAGGAGGGAGGTGATTAGGCCATGAGAGTGGAGCCATCATGAATGGAATTAGTGTTCTTCTAGAAGAGACCCCACAGAGCTCCCTTGCCCCTTCCACCATGTGAGGATACAACAAGAATTCTGTGATCCAGAAGAGGGCCCTCACCCGATCATGCTGGCAGCCAGATCTCAGACTTCTAGACTCCAGAACTATGAGAAATAAAGGTCTGTTGTTTATAAACCACCCAGTCTGTGGTATTTTGTTATAACAGCTTGAGCAGACTAAGACACAAGGTTATTCTTTGATCTAAAGCAGAAAAGACCCCAAAATGGTGGATGATGCACGTCCTTGCCTTCCATGGAAAGCCAGATTTAAATTTTAAAAAGTAAGAGGATACGTTTCCTGCACTCCAGTGTCAGTGAGCACATCATATCTTCTGCATCAAGTATAAAAGGCTTTCTGGTTGACTACACTCAATATTAGTAGCATCCAAGGTATTTTATTTCATAAAATAACCAATTTGGGAAAACAGGAGAATACCACTCCCCCTTTTTTTCTTTTATCAAAATCTTCAACAAACCTTTGATGAAAATCCTAACATTAAACAGACACTGTGCTAGGAAACAGAAATCCGTTAGAAAGCATGAGTTGTCTTAAAAAAGTGAATTATAAACATGAGTGAGCTGAAAATAGCTACAATTTAGATCTAAATCTAGTAATTTTAAAACATTAAGAAACATTACTTACGTATAGAGAGGAATGTATTTGCTTCTAGAACTTGGACTCACACTTAGAAAAAGAGAAAATAGGAGTGATTGAGTTACTGACATTAACTTAATAAACATCAAATTATTATAGCATTTCTCTTGTTAAATAAAGACAAAGTCTTCAGACATATCTTATAGGAATTGGCTTGCAAAAGTTTGTAATTTTAAACAGAAATGATTTAAAGATGTAGTTTTAAGTGAAAATAAAAACAGAAAATATTGATTCCAAACTCTCATGGACACTTATGTCTTTGTTGATTCCCTTTTTTTCTGTGCCCATCTTCCTCTATTTTATATATGAGATGCCTGCCACAGCATGGCTTGATAAGCAGTGCGTAAGTCTGCGCCCAAGATCCGAACCTACCGAAGTGGAGTGCGTGAACTTAACCACTGTGCCACCAAGCCCCCACTGTTGACTCTCTTTTGATCTAGCTCTACTTCAAAGCCTCTCCTCTTGGGTTTTTCTTTTGCCATATATTTCTTTAGTGATTACACATGCAATATTTGGCAAAGTTGAACCTCTCATTTTCTTAGACACACAGAATTTTCACATTTAAGTGGATCTTATTGACTATCCAATATAACTCTCCATGCTAGTAATGAAGCACCTATGGCACAAATTTCAGTAACTTTCACAAGATCACAAGGATCTTAGAGTACATTTTCCTCTGCTCTAGCCCTAGAACCAGCCATTTCTCCAAGGATCTCAAAATTTCTTTTATTGGATAATGGGGTTTAAAAACCACCATTTAGGTGCTAGATGTGCTTGTGGCTGCTGGGGTGTCCCAGTTTCTAGTCCCTTTCCGTGGAAACAGCTAGGAATATATGGATGTGTATTAACTCATGTATACCCACATACCTCTATATATTGCTGTATGTACTATCTATGTATTTATTAAAATATACATGAGTTCATGGATATCTCCTAATCTAATCCAGCACCACAGGGCTCATTATTAGCCTTTCTCTTTCACATAATTGTAATTTCCTTCTCTGACAGTATGAAATCTGCCTCCTATTATCTACCAAAGATTTACTTTTTGGTTCAAACCTACTATACATGTTATAAGTTTTGGAATTGCCAAGTCATTTCTCTGTGAGAAACACATTTACCAACTAGAGTATAGTGCTTATACATAGTTCTTTTTGTCTTTAGTCTTACAGTATTCAGTCAAAATATTGTTCCCAAATTTATTTAGGTCCAAATTTATTTAGGGCCACTCCTTTTTTCCCCCAATCCCCCTAAGTGTACTTGTCATTTATTTGTAACACAGATTCATTTGTCACAATCTGCGTTCCATCCTGGACTCCCCCGTAATTCTGGTAGATTTTTATTTACTTCTTTATTTTTTACTTTGCATTCAGTAAAGCTCATTCTTATTGGTTGACAAATGCAAAGAATCATGTGGTTACCACCACAGAACCATACAGAAGAGTTCCATCATTCTAAATATTCCATTCATAGACTCTGTATTTACCCCTTTCCTCCTCCCCAACTCTTGGCAGCTGTTGATCTATTCTCATCCCTATAGTTTTACGTTTTCCAGAATGTCATACAAATGGAATCAAACAATATGTGATCTTTTGGGTCTGGCTGCTTTCATTAAGAAAAATGCATTTAGGATTTACTCATATGTTATGTGTTGCATTTGCTCTTTTTCATTGCTGAGTAGTATTCCATTGCATGAGTGTACTCTCGTATGTTTATCTAATGTAAGTTTTTCCATTCATCTGTTGGAAGATATCTTGGTTGTTTCTAGGCTTTGGAGATTATGAATAAAGCTGTAATAACATTCACAGATAGGTTTTCTTGTGAACAACATTTGCATAGAGCAAAGCTCCAGGGTGAGCGGTACCCTCACAGATTCTAAGATGTGGCAGTACTGACTAAGACATATAGCTTTTAATTCATCAGATGATTTTTCATCAAAAAAATTAATGTAATGGATCTTTATATACTGGAATAAAAATTTTATCATCTAGGTGAGCTATTCACTATTTACTGCATGATATGTAAATAAAAAGATGCTAATAAAGATTTTTCATTAGCACTGACAATATTAGGAGTTAGTATCAATAATTTACATCTTTTTTTTACAGATACTTGGATGAGATTATGAACAATTTCAGTTTACTGCGTTTACAAGAATCTTATAGTTTTGAATGTCTTAATCTTTTACTTAAATTATTACCATTCAATTTATACATTGGAATCTATTATTTATATTGAGGCATTTTACAAATTTGTCAAAACCATCTTTTAAACAGTTTTTATCAAAAATTTCACACGTTATTTTTAGAATATGTCTCAATAAAATCTATTTACTGCCAAGACTCAATATTTTTCTCAATATTGTCACTGTTCCCAATTCCAGATCCAGCATTTAAACTTGATTATGATTCTGCATATTTTCACTTCATTATTCTTTTTTCTTCTAATAATAAAAAAATTCTTTTTTAAAGAGTAATTTCTGCTGGTTTTATTGAAGTAGTACAGCTGTCAAAGACGTAAAAAATGTTGTCTTTGATACTATTTTTTCATAACTAAAATTTATCAAAAACTCTCAATAATTTTGCTGACTGTGGATAGAGGTGTCCCGCATTTTGTGTTGAAATTAATTGAGATTAGGTAAATATAAAATTAAATGTACAAGGTTATCTCTCCCATTGAGGTGATGATCAACCCAACCGTCACCAAACCAGATAATCAGATGAAACTCTAGAGAGCAAACAATGGAATAATTTCATTGTGAACAGCATGTGTCTTTCTTATGTATTATCTGTCTGTCTCATACTATTCTTCAAAATTGGCTACAGTGTTTGTTGCGCAATATGCAGTTCTACTTAAAGTTCCATGTGATTCATTCTTCTATTTTCTATTCTATTTAATTTTTGCAAAATGCAGGTTGTGATTCACCACGAATGGGTTGCAACCCACAGGCAAATCACTCATTAAACTGCTTAGTAAAGTCTACTCTTTAAACTGGACTAGGATCATTGCTTAATCAAGGCAAGAAAATGGATCCCTAGCTCACACCATAAGTAAGAGTTGATTGTAAGTGGTTTAAGAGATAAATGTGAAAAGCAAAATTTTAACTATTTTAAGGACAAAGTAAGTAAAGAAGGAGAATATCTTTATTAATTCTGGATCTGGAAAGATTTGGTGAAAACTCCACAAAAATAGCAAGACATGAAGGAAAATATTGATTAATTCAGGTACATTAAATTCAAAATTTCAGTTCAGTAAAGTGTACTCTAAAATAGAAAGGTCAGAGACTAGAAGGAAATACATTGATACATATTATCAACAAAGGATTTTTATCCAGAGTAATAAACATAAGTTTCTATAATCAATAACTAAAAGAAAAACAACTTAAATGCAAAAAAGGCAAGATATATGAAAGGGCAAGTCACAGATGTGAAAACCCAAGTGAGTCATAGCTCACAAAATATGATTATTAGTGATCAGGTAAAGCTAAAATTATAGTAAAGTACAATTTCATACTAGTAAGATTGGAATTTTTTTAAAATTTGAAAATTCCAAATGCTGGCCACAATGTGCAGTAGTGGGAACTCAAGCACTGCTGATGGGAGAGTCCGTTGGTATAACTCATTTGGAGAAGAATGTGCAACATTTAGACTATAAACTAGTGCACACCTCGATGCAGCAATTCTAGACATAAGTATAAATATATACTTTTATATATATAAATATAAATATATCTTTATTAAATATAAAATACACAATTATATTTATACAATATATAGTATATAAATATATTTATACAATCTGTAATTATATAATAAATATATAATATATAAATATATATATAATATATATGTAAACCCCAGAAACATTTTTATACTTGAGTACATGAGGGCATTGTTTCCAACTGCAATAAAAATCAGGAAAAATTAAATTATGTCATTGCATGAATAAATGGTGGTATGTCCATTCAATGGAAGACTATACAGCAGGGAAAATTAAAACCTAGAGATACAGATGCCAATAGGTATGAATCTCACAAGCACAACACTGAACAAAAATGTTAAGTTAAATAAATAAATGTATGATACCAGTTATATTGAGTTTATAAACATGGAACAGAATACCATGCCTTGGTTAAGAATAACACATATGTTTTTAGGGATTAAAGGGATGCATGAAAGTGTGAAACATCAAATCTGGAACAATGGTGATCCATGAGGAAAGTGCATGTGCTTAGAGAGAAGTGCATAAGGGCTTCCATTGTGTTGGTAATGCTTTATTTCTAAAGTTGGGAAGTAGATACACAGATTATATCATATTCTTATTTGTACATTTTATATGTATGAAATATCTAAAAATAAATTTAAAAAACTGAAACAGACATGACGACCTGGATTGTAGACTGTAGTAAAAACAAAAATAAAGAGACAAAATAGCAACATTTTTAAAGGCAGAAACACTAAGTTTTTAATGCTAAATGAACAAAATTACACAAATGGAAGGATTAGTAAGAAAGCCATAGCTTCTAGCATTAATAGAACACAAAATAACTATATGATGCAAAAGTTGATAGAAAATAATTGATAATACCTTGAACTCCATGAATTTTGCAACATTATAACTCTTATCAAATTATTTATGAAGCAGTCCTTATTTTTAAATGGTTATGGCATATCTAACAGTCTAAATTTTAAGGAGGAGGGTTAAGAGGAAATGAGAAAATGGGCAACAGCGAGGAATTGAACTGGGATTTGAGTTCTCTTTCCAATCAGAGGGAGGCAAGTCTAAGGGCCTCTGGAATGTTCTGAGAGGATATGCCCCTCACCTCTCTCTCCAACCCATGGGCTAGAGCATCAGATTCTTTTTTTATTTTTTTAAGATTGGCACCTGGGCTAACAACTGTTGCCAATCTTTTTTTTTGTTTTTCTGCTTTATCTCCCCAAACCCCCTCTGTACACAGTTGTATATATTAGTTGCAGGTCCTTCTAGTTGTGGGATGTGGGACGCCGCCTCAACGTAGCCTGACCAGCGGTGCCATGTCCGCGCCCAGGATCCGAACCCTGGGCTGCAGCAGTGGAGCACGCAAACTTAACAACTCGGCCACAGAGCCGGCCCCTAGAGCATCAGATTCTTAATGGTAAATATGTGATAGTGAGAAAATCTGGTGATGAGAACATTAGGAGATAAAACTTACAAATTAACTGGCTTGACTGGTACCAAGAAAGATCTTGTTTGAAATCTGTCCCAGAGTCCACCAACCATCTAAAATCATCATCAAAACGAATGACAGATATTTAATGAATGTCACTATAATTTCTAGTGTATAAGTTGCAATTACTGTATTTTATAGCGTATGAACTCTAGTCCTCTTAATGGTCCTTTCTGCATCATAGGCAAGCCCCAGGATCCCAAAGAAAAGCGCTCCCCTGGCACCCTTAGCAACGCAGGGGTTTGCTCCAGAGCCACTCCTGGTCTCTGCTCTGCTCTCAGACCTTCAGTTTCAGTCTGTTTTCCATAGCTGGAATCTGACTCATTACCCACTTCTGTCGAATTGAAGCCCTTATGAAAGGCCTGATTTTGGTTTTCTTCCCAGAGACTGTGCTCACTTTGGGGTTATGGATGACTTTTATGATTAAAGCACTTTCAATTCATAAATGTATATATTTACTTGTTCTCTGCATAATTTTTAACAAATAAGTATTATTGTGACTTAAAGTTTTTGAGTTTAGTGCAGTAACGAATCCATTGTTGCCCAGGGATGTTCACTGACCTGAGTTATCGCTGGTGTTCTTTTGTATCTTTTCAGTGTAAAACACTGTGAGACAGGGTCAGCAGCTTTTTCCACTGTTGTTTCTTCTGGATCGAGTTTTGGTGGGAGCATGTTGTCCCAAGGAACAACTTCATAAGCTCTATGAAATTATTAAATAATGACATTTCATGAAAAATCCATATTCGATTAGTATCGTCCATAACATTATTCTATACTATGGTAGGCAGAATTCTAAGATATCTCCCAAGATTTCTGCCTCCTAGTGTACATACTATACTCATCCACCTCCCCTCAGGTGTGAGCAGAGCAAATGAATATGACAGGATATCACTCCAGTGACACTTTATGTGGTAACTTTATATGGCAAAAGGGCTTGTGCACATGCAATTAAGGTCCCTAATCAGCTGAATTTGAATTAATCAAAAGGCAGATTATCATGAGTCTGACCTAACAGGTGAGCCCTCAAAAGAGACAAAAACAGCAGCAGATGCTCTTCAACTGTCCTTAAAGAAACAAATCGCATGAACCCTATAGCTGCAAGCAACTGAATTCTGCCAACAATACAAATGATCTCAGAAGATGAGGACCCAGCCTCAGCTCACACCTTGATTCCAGCCTGAGAAACCTCGAGCATTGAATCCACTTGGGACATGCCTGGACTTTTGAGCTACAGAACTGTGAGATAATAAACGGGTGTGGTTTAAAGCCGCTAAATTTGTGGTGATCTGTTACATAGTAGTAGAAGGCTAATGCATATACTTACGTACATCTTACAGCTTCCAAAAACATTCATTTGACCTTTGCAGCAAGGCAGGAAAACTATTAATTTACAAATAAATAAACTATGTCTTAGAGAATTGAATTTGTTTGCTTAAGGTCATTTAGCTACTGATGGTCGAGGTCAGGACTCAGATCTGTTATTTTGCCTCTGAAGAGTCAGCAGCATTCCCGTTGTTCCACACCAATGCACACAAATTATAAAAATCTTGAGCATGGTACAAGGACTCCAGCTATCTTAGTAAGTGCAATAAAAATTGTATATACACAAAGATTTGGATCTAAAGGTATCATCTTGTATTTGGAATTTTGGAACCTGCTGTTCTTTTTGACAGACATATATGGTAGGTGCAATGAAATAGACCCTAGCTTGATCCTGAATGAAAAACAAATAGCCCTCATTCCAGTGACTGTGTTCTGATAGATGGATAGATGGCCTGTGCTCCTGCTGCCCAGATGCCAGATTCCGCTCCTGCCCTGTCTAAACTTGGTGTTAAGGTTGGTTTTTCCATTCTGTGAGTTAATCCTATCTTTCAAATAATCCCACTGTTGGTCAAAGTCAGTCTGCAAACAAAGAATTACCAGTGAGCCCCATTTCCTCAACAAATGTTTATTTAGAAATTACTATGTGTCAAGCACTGTGCTAGGGGCTTGAGATAACAGAGTAAATAAAGAATAAAATAAGAACTATATTTACAGCACAGGAATGTTGTAAGGATTCGATAAAATAATCTTGGTGAAGTTAAAGAGCGCAGTTAAGGTTCCATAGTGTGTTCTTTGTTGTGTATACATTTTGAACTCACTCGTTCTAAAATTACTGTGTCCTAAGGAAAAGCTAATTCTTACAAAATATTTTTAATTGTAGCAAAAACTTAAATGGTGCATTTTTCTGACATAATATCTGATTGGTATTGTACTAAGGAATTAATCTGTGAGTTGAATTAAAGCTTGAAAAATACATCACTGTTTGAGCCTCTGATATATTTCATGAATGTTTTATGGAATTTTCCATAGAAGTTATACAAGTTTTTTCCCTAAGAAAAATTTTGTATTATATTTTTTAAAAGAGACTATTAAATAGTATGATTTAATACTTAGTTTTGTAAAATAAACTCCTATATTCTGATTAAAGTACCATGAATTTAGCCAAAACATTAACTGTTTCTAAGATGACCACTGGAAATTTTTTTTGATAGAAATCAAAATAATAATACAAGATAGAATGAACTCAAAAGCCAGAGAGGAAATTAGAGTTATAGTTATAATCCTTCATTTTTAAGGTGGGAAAATTGAGGGCCAAAAAGCTTAGAGGATGCCAGAGTCCCATGATCAGCAGTTAGACATATTTGGGGCCTTACAATTGGTATCTAAGACTGCTGATGTCTTATTCAGTGTTCTTTTCTCAATTTGTTCTAAGACTCTGAAATCCACTTCCATATCATATATTTATTTTTTTTTAATGTAAACCAACTCTAGTTTGCTTTTTAAATAGTATCTTTAAAGCGCTATAGCTTGGTGAAGAATGTAAATTAGTATAGTCATCTCGAAAGCCAGAGTTTTGTTTTGTTTGTTTTTTAATAAGTCATTAAAAAGATTCAGCCTATTCTAATGGGATAAATGTTTTCAACCATTTCATTTTGAGTTAATGAAAGCTCACAAACGAGCAACACTCTTCCTTGAGGAAAACAAAAAGCTGTTATTGACAAGCAACAGCACACACACACACGCGCACACACACACCCAAAAACAAAAAGAACAGTCTAAAAATAACTGTTTCCATATTTTTTGATGTTGCTTTACAATGGGATGATATGCACATGATGTTGCCATGTGCCACAAATTTACCATGTAGATTTGTAATACATTTGTCATTTAGACAAATGATTCAATACAAGAGGTCCTAACTTCAGTAATGCAACATGATAATCCTTTTAACAAAGTGAGTGAAATTAGTCAGAGGGAGAAAGTCAAACACCGTATGATCTCACTCATAAGTAGAAGATAAAAACAACGACAAACACGTAGCAAGGGAGATTGGATTGGTGGTTACAAGAGGGGAAGTGGGGCCGGGGGAGGGCAAAAGGTGTAATTAGGCACACATGTGAGGGGATGGACTATAATTAGTTTTTGGGTGGTTAACATGATGTAATCTACACAGAATTTGAAATATATTATGATGTACAGCTGAAAGCTATATAATGTTGTAATGCAATGTTACTGCAATTAAAAAATTAAAAATTTTAAAAAATAATAAAATAAAATAAAGCAATTTGGTTTACTCATTATCCTTTCCTCTAGACTGAAATATAGGCTAAAAAAAAAACACTCCCTAATTTTAAATTAATATTGTTTACAGGAAAAATTATATAATTTTGGATTAAAATTTACAAGTATATGTTCAAACTGAGTTTGTCTCCTCCCCCATCCCAGCCACAAAATAGGCATGCAGTAAAATTTTTTTAAATGCCTTAATTTTTAACTTCATGCCAACTAAATAAAGATGACAAAACAAAAGCTTAATCAATGGAAAGATATTTCATAGAACATGTCTCATACAAAAAGCATATAAGAAAAAGGTCCACTGGATGACATTTTAATTTACAAATTGGCATCATTTTGGTCGACAAATATCCAGATGCTTTTTTCTTCTGCTAACAAGAGTTGCAGAGAAAAAAACCAAAAACAGCATGACTTCTGATTTTGATCACACATTTCTCCTATATTTCTTTATAAAACTTCTAAGATAATATCTATTCATATGTGTATTTCATGAAACTGTATTTGGTGACGGGTGTGCCTTCAATATGAACGGAAAAAAATGAAGTCAAAATGTGGTCTGTCTGCCATGTTCAGCATACAAGAGGAAAGGAGGATAGCGGGCAGGTATGAAGCTCTTTGCAGCACATACATACTGTTATGTCTTTATTCTCATTGCTGCCTCTCCCTGTCCACTCAAGTCTCCACTGTCTGCCACTCAGCTTATTTCTAAATCTCTGATCATTACAAGCATACATTCTAGGGCCTCATCTAACTTGACCCATTTGCATGGTGGAAAACTGTTCATCACATGGCCCTCTCTGAAACACTTTCTTAATTTGCCTTCCAGGCATTAGAACCTCTTTATTGTCCTCCTCCCCTATTGGTTGCTTCTTCTCAGTCTTTTGCTGGTACTTCCTCTATTTTCCTCTTTCTTAATGTAGAGATGCCAGGACTCAAGCTCCTTACTGCTCTCACTACACTTCTCCTTTGGTGCTCTATCCAGAGCTGTGTTTAAGCACCTGTCTATAAGCCATAAGACCAGCCTTATTTCTCTAGCCCAGACCACTCTCCCAGGCTCCAGATCCATATGCCCAATGGCCTTTTGACATATTCGCTTGGATGTCTAGTGAACATCTTTCTATTCGGCATATCTAAAACTGACGTCTGATCTTTCGCTCCAAACCTCCACCTGCTTTCATCGTGTGAAGTAAAGGCAAGTTCAGTCCACCCAGCTGCAGAGCCGAAAGCCTTGGAATCATTCTTGACTCCTCTTTCTTTCAGAGCCATTACCTCCAATCTGGAAATTGTGTTGGCTCTACCTGTGAAATACATCCAGAAAACAACCACTGCCCCCAGCTTCCTACCATCCTCCTCAAGCCACCCTTATCTCTGACCTAGATGACAGTAGTAACCTCCTAAGTGGTCTCCAGGCTGCTCCCCTCATCCATCCACTTTGGGCACAGCAGCCACCATTTTTGCTTTGATATACACATCTGATCTAGCCACTTTGAGCACTCAGAGTAAAAGCCCTGGTATTTACAATTGCTTAAAGTGCCCCCTAGATCTGGTTCCCCAGCACTCCCTGCACTTTCTGACCACCTCTTCTTCTCCTACTTCCCCCTTTTACTCTGTTCCAAGCACCCCACCTTTGTTTTTTCGCCACACCTCAAGCACACTTCTGACATAGGACTTTCACTCTATATTCCCTCTGCTTGAAAAATAGTCACTCCAGGTATCTGCACGTCACTCCTCCACCTTGTCTGAGTTTCTGCTCAAGTCTCATCACTCAGGGAGGCCTACCCAGACCTCCTATTTATTACTGAGGCCTATTAATTACCCCCCACACAGGACACTCCTGATCTTATCCTGTTCCGCTTTTTCTCTATTTTTTCTTGGACTCATCACCTTCCAAGATACCATCTATTTACTTTCTTAATACGTTTGTTGCCCTTATTGTCCATCTTCCTTTAGAACAAGAGCTCTTTGAGAGGAGAGACCTGTCTGCTGCTTTATTCACTGATGAATCCCATAGCCTGGGGCATAGAAACATGATAGGTGCTCTATTTTCTGACCCAGTAAACAAGTCTTCCTCCTTCCAGTTTTCTCCACTCTCATTTTTTATGGCTCTATCCTCATCTCCTCCTCTCTCTCTGACCATTTCCTTTCTGTTTTGGTTTTATTCTTCCATTAAACATAGGTTTTCTCTAAGACTTTTCCTAGACCTGTTTATTTTAGCAATAAACGTGAATAAGTAAATATCTGCATTTGATGTTCTCTGAATTACTCATAAAATCCAGGATATCGTAGACACAAAGGGCATGTGTCATTAAAGATAAAAGAAATATATTTTAAAATCAAAATTGTATTGGGAAAAAATGCTTACTTTTGGGTAGAGGACTTATAAAATGAGTCCTTTGCGTTGTATTTCTTGGTTGGTTGTGAAAGTGCTTCTCCATCATCCTGGAAGGCATGAATAATAAATTAAAAGAGATCAGGTATGAATGGGAATTGCTAATGTGTTCTATTCACCATGCTTTCTTTCTTCCTCTTCATTCTTTCCCTTTCATAACACCTCTCGGAACAACTAGATTTAATGCTTCCCTACTTTCCTCTATTGTCTAGGAAATTTACATTCTCTGTATAGTCTCCTAGTGATTAAATTAAAATTTACGAAATGTATATTAAAGTTAATGGAAAGTCAGATTTTTATAAGAAAGCCCTTGAATTTTATATATATGCAAATAATTAGTTTTTAGCACCATGCCATTAAAACAGTTTTGAAGGTCTTGTCTGTCTTGTCTTCTGATAATACAAGGACATTAGCTCTGAAATACTTCCCTCTCCCTATATTTCATCTTATTATATTAAAATTAATTAATTACTATTATAACCAATGTTATTGCTGTCTGTAATGGTTATTATTTATTTAGATTTTCCATGATACTTTACGAATTCTTTGCCTACTTTTGCTTCTTGTATCTTGCTTGAATTTTTTCCCCTCCTGGGATCTTGTTTCTATTCTTTTTTTCTTGAAGTTCAACTTTCAAGATTTCTTTCATGGATGTGACCTTCTAGTTCTGTTTTTTAATTCATCCTCACTTTTGAATAATTGTTCTAACTGGGTTTAGAATTGTAGTTTAATGGTTAGGATTATTTATCTCATTGACTTCTGGACGGTAGTTTTGCTCTAGAAAGCATGCCGAGATGAAGGGCTGGCAAGAATTCTGTGACTCTACCCTCTCTGGTTGTATTTAGGATATTCGTCTTGGTTTTCCTACAGTTTCAGTATAATTTATTTAGGAGAGGATATGTTTTTGTTCATCTGCCTTAGGACTTGTTATGCTTCTTCAGTCTGAGAATTCATGACTTTTCACCAATTTGGACAATTCTCCATTTTTATGTCTTTATTGTCAGTGTTCTCTTTATTCTCTTCTTCAGAAGTTCCTATTAGACAAATATTGGACTTTCTCATTCTATCCTCCAAGTCTCAACTTTTTGTCCCTTGGCCTTTAACTTCCCTATCTACAGTTCCATTCTACCTCTATCAACTTTCTTATTTTTCCTTCTTCACCTTTTTCTAGCCTCTATTTAAACCTGCTCATTGTATTTTTTAAAATTTCATCAAAGCTACAGCTAGTAAAATAAAGAAATGGTTTTTTCCTGTATTTTGTTAGTACGATGAAAGGTATTGATTGATTTTTGAATATTAAAGTAATATTTGCAGTCCTGAGATAAACCTCACATGATCATCGTATATCGTCCTTTTTATAAATTACTGTTCTTGGTTTGCTAATACTTCACAACAATTTTTATGTTTCTGTACATGAGAAATATTAATCTGCAATTTCTTCTTTTTTTATATATTTTTGTCTGGTTTTGGTATATTGGGTTAAATTATATTCCTAAAGCTAGTTGGGAAGTGTTTCTTCCTCTATTTTCGGAAATAACTTACATAAGATTGGTGTGATATCTGCCTAGAATGCTTGATAAAATTCAGCAGTGAAACCGTCTGATCCTGAAGTTTTCAGTGTGGGAAGATTTTTTATAATAGAAATAAAATGTCTTTAATATATATAGGGCACTTATAAATTCTATTTCATTTAGTATCAATTTTAGTAATTTGTATTTTTAAAGGAATTCTTAATTTAATCTAAAATATCTAATTAACTGACATATAGTAGTTTGTAATATTTCCTTATTTTTCTTTTAAGATCTGTAGTAATAACCCCTCTTTAATTTCTTACATTGGAAATATGTATTCTATTTTTCTTGATAATATTAATGAGTTCTATCACTTTTGTTGATCTTTTCAAAGAAACAACTTTTGGCTTTTAAAATTCTCTTTTGTGTCTATTCTCTTTTTCATTGATTTCTACTCTTACCTTTTTTTTTTTTTTTTTTGAGGAAGATTAGCCCTGAGGTAACATCTGCTGCCAATCCTCCTCTTTTTGCTTAGGAAGACTGGCCCTGAGCTAACATCTATGCCCATCTTCCTCCACTTTATATGTGGGATGCCTACCACAGCATGGCTTGCCAAGTGGTGCTATGTCAGCACCTGGGATCCGAACCAGAGAACCCCTGGCCGCTGAAGCAGAACTTGAGAACTTAACCACTGTGCCACCAATCCCGCCCCAATTCTTATCTTTTTAATCTTCTTTTGTATCTTCGGTTTAATTTAATCACTTTTCTAGTTTCTTAAGATTGAAACTTATATCATTAATTTTAGACTTTTCTTGTTTTCTAATATACACACAAAAGTCTAAGTTTTTTCTTCTAAGCAGAGTTTTAACAGCATTGTACAAAATTCAATATGTTCTATTTTCATCATCATTCAGTTTAAAACATTTTCTAATTTCTCTTGTGATTTCTTCTTTGACTCATAGTTTATCTAGAAGTGTGGTGTTTAATTTAAAAATATTTGAGGTTTTCCTAGACGTTTTTTGGCTATTTATTTTTAATTTAACTCTGTGGTGGTTTGAGAACATATGTAGTCAATTATCTTCTTTGATTTTGAATGCTAAACCAATCTTGCAATCCTGGAATAATCCCCACTAGTCATAACGTATTATCCTTTTTAAATATTACCAAATTCAAGTTAGTAAAATTTTTCTAAGAATTGTTGTCTCTTCATAGACATATTAGACTGTAATTTTTTATTGTGGTGCCTTTTTCATATTTTGATGACAGGGTTCTTTTGTCCTGAAATATATTATTTGGGTAAGATGATATTATTTCTTCCTTCAATATCTGATCTTATTCATCAGTAAAACTATCTAGGCCTGGAGTTTTTTCTGTCGAAAATGTTTTGATAGTCAATTAAACTATTTTAATAGATATATGGCTGTTCAGGTTTTCTTTTTGTGTCAGTTTTGGTAAGATGCGTTTTCAAGGAATTTGTTCATTTTATCTGAGTTAACTTCATTGGCATAAAATGGTTTATAATATCACTTAATTTTTAAAGAATAAAAGGTATTTAAGTTTAATATACTTGCAATGAATTGAATCCATTAAAGCATACAATTTGATGAGATTTTACAGTTGTGTACACCCATGAAACCAACACAACAGACAAGATTCAAAGCATTTATATTTTGCTAAACATTTCTCATGCCCCTTAGCCATGCACATCTTTCTCTGCTCCCAGGCCAGGGCAACAAGTGGCCTATGTTTTGTCATTTGATATAGGTTTGCATTTTCAAAATTTTATTTGAATAGAATCAATTGGTATGTGATATTTTGTTTCTGGCTACTTTCATTCAGTATATTGATTTTGAATTCATTTATCATGTTGCATGTATCAATAGTTTGGTCTTTTTTATTGCTGAGTACTATTCCATTGTACGGTTATGCCACAATTTGTTCATACTTTCACATGCACGTGAACGTTTAGTTTGTTTCCACTTTTTGGCTATTATGAATACAGGTGCTTTGGACATTTATGTCCAAGTCCTTGTGTGGATATATATTTAAATTTGTCTTGGGTAAACATCTAGGAGTGCAATGGCTGGGTCACTTGATGGGTATGTATTGAACATTTAAAAAAGTGCTAAAGAGTTTCCAAAGTAGTAGTACCATTTCGCATTCCCATAAGCAGTGTGTGAGAACTCCAGTGTTCTGTATACTTGCCAAAACATGGAATTTCCAGTCTTTTTAATTTTAGCCATCATGAGGATAGGTTTTATTGTAAATTGTATTTCACTAATGACTCAGCATGTTGAGCATCTTTTCATGTGTTTATTAGCCTTTCTTATAATTTCTTGTGAAGTGTCCGTTCAGATCTTTCAGCCATCTTTCATTTGGATCGTTTGTCTTGTTATTATGGATTTTAAGATATCTTTATACCTTCTAGATAGAAGTCCTTTTTCAGATCCTTAATTGTGAATATTTTCCCCATTCTGTGGCTTGCTGTTTCATTTTCTGAAAGATCTCTTTTGAAAATCTAACTATTGCAAAAAGTTTTATAATCTTAATTTCATATTCAGGCTTCTTATCCACTTCAAGTTACTTTTTTGTATACGTTAATGTAGTAAAACTTAATTTTTTCCCATAAGGATATCCAGATGTTTCAATAATTTGTTGAAAGACTCTCTTCATTGAAACGCCTTGGAACATTTTTAAAGAATCAAATGGCAATGTATAGATGGCTCAATTTCTGGACTCTATTATGTTCCCTTCATGTGTATGTGGATCATTTTACCAATTGCCACTGATTCTGGTAACTTTATACTAAGACGAAATCTAGCAGCAAAAATACTCCAACTTTATTCTTTTTATTCAAAATTGTTTCAGCCATTTTAGGTTTCGCATTCTTTATAGATTTTATAATCAGCTTATAAATTTCTACCAAAGAGCCTCCCAGGATTTTGATAGGGTTTGCATTGAATCCATTGATCAATTGGGGAAGCATTAACTTATTAACAAGAATAAGTCTTCCAGTCCATGAACCTGGCTTGCTTTCCATTTATTTACGTCTTCTTTAATTCATTTCACCCAGTCATGTACTACAGTTTTTAGTGAAGAATATATGCATGTGTTTCATTAAATCCTTTGTGGTTTGGGGCACTATTGTAAATGGAATCTTCTAAAATTTCGCTTTCAAATTGTTTGCTTCTATGTAAAAATACAATTGATTTTGTATATTAACGATAAACATATGCCTTTGACAAATTCAAGTATTACTTCTAGTAATTGCTTTGTAGATTTCTTAGGATTCTTTATAAATATCATCATGTCATATCTATACAGAGAAGGATTTACTTCTTCCTTTCCAATATTTGTGATTTCTTTTTCTTTTCCTTATCTTTCTGCAATAGCTTTCTCCTCCATTAAACGGAAAATAAAAGTGATAAGAGCAGGCATTTTTGTCTTGTTCCTGATATTAGAGAAAAAGCATTCAGTCTTTTATCATTAAGTACTATTATTTGAGCCCTAGGCAATAGATGCTCTATATCAAGTTGAGGAAGTTCCCTCTAAATCTAATTTTCTTAGAGTTTTGATCATAAATGAGTATTGAATTTTTCCCTCTTCCTAAGAATAATCGTGGTTATTTCTGATTCTTTGCTTTCTGTATCCATTTTAAAAAGAACTTTCAAATTCTGCAAAAATACACCTAGGATATTGATTGGAATTGGATTGAAACTATAAATTAACTTAGGAAGGTCTAAACACTTTTAAATATTGAGCGTTCCAATCCGGATAATAGTACATGTCTCTATCTTCGTAGATGTTTTTTTCTCTTAGTACATTTATTAGTTTTCCCACAGTGTTCCCAAATAGTTTTGTTAGATTTATTACTCAATAATTGATCTTTGTGATGCAATTTTAAATGATAGTTTAAACTTTAAAAAAAATTTTCTCTTACTGATATTTAGCATACAATTGAATTTATCTAAGAATTTATGTACGAATTTATTTATGGATTTACAATAATGTTTATTTCTAGCAACCTTATTAAATTGTTTTTGCATTTTCTTTGAGAAAGATTAGCCCTGAGGTAACATCTGCTGCCAATCCTCCTCTTTTTGCTGAGGAAGACTGGCCCTGAGTTAACATCCGTGCTCATCTTCCTCTACTTTATATGTGGGACGCCTGCCACAGCATGGCTTGACAAGCAGTGTGTAGGTCTGTACCCGGCGAACCCCGGGCCCCTAAAGCAGAATGTGGGAACTTAACTGCTGTGCCACCAGGCTGGCCTCATAAATTTTTTTAATTTTAGTGATTTTACTGCAGATTTATTTGGATTATTAACATACATAATCATATTATCAAGAATAATAGCTTTGTTTAGTCCTTTCTAATTTTTCTACTGTTTTTGAATATGTTTGCTTGATTGAGATGGCCAGGAACTCTGGTGCAATACTGTGTAGACCAGGTAAAAGAAGACATTCTTGCTTGATATGGATTACAAAGGGAATGCTCCAAAATTTTACTATTCAATATTAAGTTTGATTGAACTTTTCTTAGATATCTACTGTTAATTTGAGGATAATTTTCAATTCTTTTTATCAAACTTATTTTTCCCTGTGTTGAGGTGAGTATATGACTTTTCTACTTTTGTCAGTTGATGCAGTTAATTATGCTCACTGATTTTCTAAAGTTAAGCAAATCTTACATTTCTAGAATAAACTCAACTTTATCATGATGTAATTAGCCATTTGCTATATTGCTAGATCCTAAACATGTGTGCTTGTGTCTTCAGTCTTTGCCTGATATCTCTCATTATTGATTTCTAGTTTAATTCAGTTGTAATCAGAGATACTCTTTGTATGCTTTAAATTCTTTTTATTTCTTTTGACTTGTGTTATGTCCCAGAATATAATTTATCTTGGTGAACGTTTTGTGTGAACCTGAAAAAATTTCTATTCTGCTGTTGTCGTGTGGACTATATCAAGTAGGTCAAGTTAGTGGATAGTGTTTTTCATATCTTCTATAACTCCACTTTTTTCTGTCTGTCTTTTCTGTCATTTACTAAGAATGGAGTTTTTAAATCTCCAATAGTAATGGTGGGTCTGCTTTTCGGTTTCATTGGTTTTTGCTTCATGCATTTGAGTTCTGTTATTAGATGCATATACATTTTGTAAATTGACCCCCTTTATCATTATGAAATATCTGGTAGAGTTCCCTGTTCTAAAATCTCCCCTGTTGGATATTATTGCTGCTACTTCTGTTTCCTTAACTGGTATTTGCATGGTATATATTTTCCCACTCTATCTATATTTAACATGGTTTTCTGGCAGTCAGCATATGGGAGGGGGGTATCGTTATTTTATCCAACATAAAAATTTCTGCCTTTTAATTTAATTACATTAAGTTAGATTTAATATAACAATTGACATACTTGGTTTAAATCTAGCTTTATTTACTGTTTGTTTTATCTGCTCTTTTTCCTTTTGTGTTACCTTTTTGTGTATTAGTTTAGGTATTTTCTTTTCAAAATTTCATTTTATCTCTATTAGCTTATGACCTGTGCTTTATTTATTTATTTATTTATTTATTTATTGCTGTTATTACTGTCACTCTAGGATTTACAATATATGTCTTTCATTCTAAGGCTTACAGTATAATATTATACTATCTCACAAATAGTGTAAAAGATTACAACGGCATATACCCATTTTCATCCTGATGTCCCTAGTGCTGTTGTTATACAATTTACTTCGACATATGCTGTAACCTCAAAATACATTGCATATCTGGGTCTGGTATTATTTGATTTATTTTTCTCCTGACTATAAGTAATATTTTCCTACTACTTTGCATGACAATTAATTTCTTATTGAGTATCTATTTTGGATTTTAAGTTGTTGGTTGCTAGAACTTGTTTTATTCTTAACTAGTGTTAGATTTTGTTCCAGCACAAAGTTAAGTAATTGAAATCAGTTGGGTGCTTTTGAGCATTGCTTTTAACCTTTGTTCGAGCAAATCCAGAGGAACCTTTAGAATAGGGTCAATTAAGCCTGATGCAAAGGTGATATCCTTCTGAAGAGTCTGCCTGATGCCCCTTGTAGGACAAAGTTTCTTCATTCTACTTTGTGAGGATATAAACCATTCCCTGCCCTGTTTGAGCTTCAGAGAATGATCATTCCAGTCCTCTACGAGAGGTCTTTCCTCAGCTCCAGTAGTTTCTTCTTATGGATGCACAGATCAGTGCTCATGACTTGAACATTCTCTTCCCCAGATCTCCAAAGCCCTCTCTCTGTAGCTCCCTCCTCTCTGCTATCCTACTCTGCAAATTCTGGATACCCTGGCCTCCCAGAGCTCCAATCTCTGTCTCCTCAACTCCATAAGAATGTAAAGCTATGTACAGATTTCCCTTTTCTGGACTGTGGTTTAGAAACTGCCTCCAGTTAATAAACTGGTGTAATTGCAGAGTTCACATTCTTATTTTTTCTTCCTTATTGACCCTAATACTTCACTGCCTTTGTCCGTTGTCTGGAAACCATTATTTCTTACAATTTCTATAGTTTTCTATTTGTTCAAGGCATGAAGTAAATTGAGTGCCTGTTACTTTATCTCCGCTACTTCATAAATTTCTTCTGTTTTCTTTTTAATTTCTCTTTTAGTGCTTTCTTTTGGTTTACTTAGCTGTTCATTTTCTAGCTTTTTGGGAAGGGATTTTCATTCACCAGGAAGGATGCTACTGGCATCTAGTGAGTAGAAGCCAGGGATGCTGCTAATCATCCTATGTTGCAGAAAATGTTCCCCACAACAAACAATTATCCAGCCCCAAATGCCAATTGTGTCAAGGTTGAGAAACTATGGTTTAACCTATATTTTTGTTCTATCATTTAGTTTTTCTTCAGGGACTCCAGTTACATGTATATTGTCTCTTCTTTGCCTATTGTCCATTTTAACCACTTCACTCAGATATTTTTAACTAATTCTTTATCTCCTCTTTATTCTCTTGGATGCTTTCCTGCCTTTCCTCAATGTTTCTTGTTAAAGTTTTATTTTAATCTCTTTTCCCTTAAGCATGATGTAATTAAGTCTAAATTTTGAATGAATTTTCTTTCAATTTTTTCACCTACAATTTTATTTGTAATTAATTTTCGAATTCTGTATGAAGGAAGGCAGTTTTCTTATCCTCAAATGCTTGTTTGAAAATATGTAATTCAGTTTGGAGTGTTATATTACAATTTTCTTCTGTTTTATAGTTGATTTGAGAAGGAATTTTTCTCACAAAGTATCTTGATTCTTGTTTTCTGTTTTATCACAGTTTCTTTGAATATATTTATTCAGTTTTCTTCAATTCGTTTTCTGAATTTGGTATTACAATATTCTTAGTTCAACGATGCCCTCTTCTGTCAGTGTAGCAGAGTACTGTTTCTTTAATAAAGTTTTTTCTTGGTTGATTGTTACTGGAGGGGTTGTATTACCTCTAATTAATTAATTTTTTTTTTGTCTTTCAATGGATTTAAAATTTTCCTCTTTTCTTTCTGATTTTTCTTTACCACCCAAACTCCAAAGGATGATTCTCCTTCCTTTTAACTGTCTTATTCTCCTACACAATCAGTGCCTTTCAGAGATGGCCACTTCAAATCATGTGTGCTTTTAAGTTCTCTGTGACCCTATGGTCTACTTTATCTATTTATCAATGGTTTTTAGATTTGTCCTAAGCTTACTTCTCCCTACAATGCAATTTTTCCAAGATGGTCTTCATTTACCAAAGAAGGTTTCTGTTGAGAGCTTGAGACATGATTTGTTAGGATTTTGTGTTTTCTTTTTCTTTTATACCTTACAGTAATTTGAAGTTTAGAATTTCTCTGTCTTCTAGCTAGGCTGAAGCTGTGATTTTTGTATATTATTGTTTGCCTTGTTCTGAGTTGTTTTTGAGGTCATGTGGGGAGGCATAGTTTCATGTGGCCACCGTTATATTTGGTTCCCTAAAAGGGGTTTGTTTTGTTTTGTTTTTGAGTAGCATCGGCAGACATTTATCAATTTTTTTCAATGAACCAATGTGTGGCATTGGTGATCTTTTAAAATGTATATTTGTTTTCCATTTCCTTAATTTCTTATTTTATCTTTATTATTTCCTTTTTTCAAATTAAAAAATTGATTTTGCCACATTTTTCTAATTTCTCGAGATGGATTCTTGCTTTGTTTTTGAATTTTCAGGCTTTCTTCTGTTATAACATATTCATTTGAGATTATATATTTTTCTCCAGGCATTATTGGAGCTGCATTCCCAGATATTTTGCTACAATATTATTATCACTCAGTCAAGATATTTTCTAGTTTCCTTTATAATTTCTTCTTTGGCCCATGACTCATTCATAAATATATTTTTACATTTCCAAATATATGATTTCCTAGGGTGTTTTATCTGTCATAATTATCTTGTGGTGAAAGAACATATTCTGCATGGTTTAAACTATTTGAAAATTTTTGTTTTATGGCACAGTACAGGGTAATTTTTCTAAATGGTCTTGCAATAAGATCATACGCATATATGTCTTATTTCATATATGTCTATTTGGTCAACTTGTTCACTGTGCTATTTTATTCTACTATATATAGTTCAATGTATACTGTATCCCCCAATATCCTGTTTTCTTGTTAATTGGCATACAGTTTATGATTACTCCTATCAGCAAGAGTCATTAGCAGATATTTTAGTGCCTTTGTAGATATGTTTAGCATAGAGGTCACCCAAATTAATCTAATATTATTAGTGTTATATACTACTAGTAAATATTAAATCTTTGCCAAATCAATTACTGCTCCATCATCAATATAATTTTTGTATCTTTCCTGAAAATCACATATAACCAAAAGTAAGTATAAGAGTTCTGTAACAAACAAGCAAATAAAATCAATGGATCTACTGTCAAAAAAGGAGGCATGTCACAATGTAAAATCACATCAATTTTTCATTTCTAAAAAGTATTCAAAATTAAAATTGACAACAACTAGTTTGGAATATCTTAGATTGTGAACTTCTCAGCAATTCACAAGATGTGTCATAATCAACTGTTTCCATGGGTAACGTATTGATAAGGTTGGTGAACAATGTGTGGACAAGATTGGTCCTTCTCTCATAGGGGCAAAGATTCTGAAATCTGTTGTTATTGCTCTTCATCAGGGAGATAATTAATTCTTCTGAACTTGTGTCTAAATTTTCCCTAGCCGCATCTGAAATTTATGTCTCCTCATTTTCTGGTGGTTCACATTATTGTTCATTATCATCTTGGTATGTTATATCCTTGGTATCATAGCATAATCTTTCACTGGAATCTAGATTTTTCTCTAATACGCTATCTCTTCTACTTCCTGATTGCTCTTGTAGGTTGCCACTTCCATGTGTTATGTTATCTTCACTTTCCTTACGAAATGTCTTCATTTCCAGATCGTCAAATTTATCATCTATATGATTTCCTGCAAGAAAATCTTCATTTTCTAGTAACTATTCTCTTTCTGGTGCATCTTCTTTCTATTTCTGTTTTCTGCATGTTGTGTGCGTACGATTTCATAGAGAAGGCACTAAATTTGCTCTTTGACTTCATCTTTAGTGTTCTTGAGGTCTGATTCAAAGGAGAACATCTGCTTCTAATTCTATGTATTTCTGAGGTTATTGTGACAAGCCTGATGATATTGAAGGAGATCTTTCTCTATATCCAAAATATTTTAACATTATTCCCATTAGGATAATCCAATACCATCAACATCATAAATGCCTCAATTTCCTAGAATTTCTTCATATTCCAGAAGACCTAACAAATGATGACTACTCATGTTCAGATTCCAAACAATGCAATTATCATAAGCAATGTGGAAAAAAAGCACTTTCAAGAATTTCCTATTTCTCTCAATTCTTATGTCTTCTGAAATGCTTTTATCTCTCTCTTGAGACTTTTGCTGCCATTTTTAATGGTGCTGAGGCTGACACTGACAGCTGCTGCTGTTGCTGTTACAACTGGCTTATTTCTGTGGCATCATAACTAACTCTCAATGTACAGCAGAGAATGAGAAGGGATACCTCAGGGAACCTAAGAAATAAACACAGCAGTGGATATAATAATTGTGTCTCCACATATTGCTTCTGTCCTATTCTTCTATACATCTGGGATTCTAAATAAACACATGTTCCTCTTTTTCACTGTATCCTCCATGTTCCCTACTCTCACTTTGGTATTCTCCATCTTTTTGTATATTTGTGCTTCATCATGAATGGTTTCTTCTCCTTTGTCTACCAGTTCTCCAATTCTCTCTTTAACTGCATCAAAGCTGCTAGTGTACCCATTTACCATGTTCTTTGTTTATTGTATTTTTCAGTTCTAGAACTACTTTCCCCCAAATTTTCTAATTTCACATTTTGTAGTTGCTAATTTCTTTGCAAAAATTGTGAGCTCATCTTTTTCTTATTTGAACATTTTATGCATATTTCCAATGTCTAGAATAAATTTGTGTCTCTTTTTGTCTCCTCTAATTTCTGCTGATTCTCACTCATGGTATCCTTTCTCTTTATGTGTTTGGTTACTGTTGATTGTGCATGGATAACATATTTTCAAAGTTATTGATGGAAATAACTTGATGCTTAGTAATATATTATCTTCCTCCAAAGAAGTTTTATTTGTTGTATCTTCCTGGATCCTGGGAATGATAGCCATCTAAAAGTCATCTTGATAACAGTTTAAGACTTGAAGTTTTCTCATTTAATTGAACTAAGCCAGATTTTAGTCTGTTCAAGGGATTCTTACTATTGATCTACCCTTACTTCTAAGGTGCAAGCCTCCAGGTATTTAGCCCAAAGTAGTGGGTAGTTTTCAAAGATCAATTGCAACTTTTGATCTTTTATACCTGTGAGACTACCAAAGGTTCAGCTCAAAGTTTCAGTTTCCCCTTTCAGAATAGCAAACTCCTATAATGCCAGAGTGGTCTTAAGTACTGGGCTTAAATTTTAGAGTTTCTATCCTCTCATTGCATCAATAATTTCCCTCTATATTAGCTTTTCAATATTTTAATAAAACGTAAGTATTAATCCAATTGCTTTTCCATTGGAAGTGTTGTTCCATGTTCACTACTGGAAGTAAAGTATCCATATTTATTTGCTGTCATAAAAGTCTAAACTTATTTTGAATTTAAATAAGTATGCTAATAAGAATTTACATGGCAAGCACCTACTTAAAATTTTAATTCTAAAGTAGATAGCTAGATAAAGCATGAAGCCTTGCCAAGTACTTATAGCTTAGATAAAAAACAAAAGGCATCAATACCTTCAATTTCTTATAATGGTCACTTGGATTTTCTCTCAAAGACTTAACTACAGGAGCAACAGAATTTTTGACAAAGGTCTGGAGATGGAATAAGCACAATTAATAAATACAAATTTTCCTATTCTTGCAACGAAATTCTGCATTTTATCTGAATTTAGAATAGCCCCAAACAGGCCAAACTGCCCCCTATTTCTAATGTCATGATTTTCTTTTTCTTTTTTTTTTTTTTGAGGAAGATTAGCTCTGAGCTAACATCTGCTGCCAATCCTTCTCTTTTTGCTGAAGAAAGCTGGCCCTGAGCAAACATCCATGCCCATCTTCCTCTACTTTATATGTGGAATGCCTACCACAGCATGGCTTGTCATGTGGTGCCATGTCCGCACCCGGGATCCAAACCAGGGAACCCCAGGCTGCTGAAGTGGAATGTGCGCACTTAACTGCTGTGTCATCGGGCCAGCCCCCAAGATTTTCTTATACAGAAGAATTCAGAGACAAGGAAAGACATGAAACCTGGCATGGGTAGATGGTCTCTTGAGTAAAGGAGGAAGTCAGTCAGTCAGCCATTGGTCAAAGTCTGAGAGGGCCTTAGGGGAGAGTGCAGTCCTCCAGGCTAGTAGCTGTCAGCCATGTAGACGCTGTCATTCACGTAACTGGAGGAAGGTACCCTTCCCAGTAATGAGTGTCTTGGTTTGGCACTACCCGTATTTACTAACACTCCTCCGCCATAGAACTGTTGTAGGGATGGCACAAGATAAAACGTCATGTTCAATGACTGCGAAGTTCTGCAGAGTGCCTGGTACATAAGAAACACTTTATAAATGATAGCTATTTTTTACAGGCATAAAATACCAAACACACAGACAATGAAATAAATTAGTTACAAATATTTTGTAACGCCATCTGAGTAAAGAAAGTCTTACTGTACATGTTGCTTCCTCATCAAATGTATATGTGTGATTTACTGAGCATCGTTCATGATGAGGTTGTAAAGGAGTAACTTTCCGTGGGCTTGTCCAACCTGAAAACAAAAATATATGTGCTTTGGGTTAAAAATGCAGTAGAAATTTCTTCTTCTACGAGAAATATTTCCTATTAGAAAGCTAAATTGTGTGGTGCTAATTGATTTTTCAATGGATTATCTAACAACTTTTCTCAGCAGTGAAAACTGAATAGCTCTGGGATTTACATGTTAGGATAATTATAATAATGCAGAATTATTTGTTGTTTATTGCATATTATTGGAAGAGACCTGTTGGGTACTATGGATCTGCGTATATGTGTGCAGAGGTTTTGGGGTTGGTGGTGACACAAAGGAGCCTGGTTACTATGTAGGTAATTCATCTAATGATAGATTAGAAGCCCTATGAGACCAGAAAATAGAAAAACAGACTTCAACAAATATTTACTGTACCATAAATGGAATCAGATGAATATATAAAGATGAAAAATAGGGTTCCTGGTTTTGAGGTGCTCCTAAACAAATGGAAAAGATAGACATGTAAGTAGATAATTTCAATATGATGTAGCAACTGTAATAATAGTTGAGCTCTGAGTGCTACAGGAGTTCAGAGGAAGAATACCTAGTCCAGCCAGATTGTGAGGAGTTAGGAAAATCTTCCTAAAGATAACACCTGATCTCATCTTTACAATTGAATAAGACTTGGAAAAGAAGTGGAGGAAGGATAGTCATTCCAGGCAGGGAAACAGCATGTGCAATGGTAGGACTGCCCTATGAGAGCATCACAACTTTTATAAGAAATTACAAAAGGTTGGATATAGCTCCATCATAAAATGGCAGCCAGGGAATGGTGGAAGATGGACAAGAGAGGTAAGCCAGAGTCAGGGCATGAGGGCCTTGGACTTAATCTCCAGATGGATTACCCTTGGAAAGTTTTAATCAGGGAGAATGATAATTTTGGCAAATTATTCTGCTTTGGATAGGGGACTAGTGTACATGAAGAGAATGGTAATATCTCTGTTAGTGTCCATAGGGATCCTCTCTCCTACCCTATGGGGGCTTCTGACTTGGTCCTTTACTTCTTAGCTTTGTCCTGTGAATTCATCCAACTCGGCAAACAACGAATTAAAGAGTTACAATTTGGAAGCTAGGTGGACAGTACTGAGATGTTGAAGCATGGTGAGATGAATTGTAAGAGAGATTTGGGATAGCACAGGAACACCATGCTCATCTGTGAATACGAATCTGACAGAGCTCCATAACAGACTCCAGCAGATCTTAAGGCTTAAAATACATATATAGCTTCTGGTTCAGGTGCCAGTGTGACCTCACAAATTATTTGACTCCTCTGAGGCTCATTTTCCTCACTTTTAATCATTGTTGTCAGAATTGTGAAAACTACAATTAATGTATATAAGGGAATTGACAAAACCTCTGGCATATAGTTTAAGTGCTTAACACATTTATTAATTATCAACTAATAGTTGTAACATTATTAATATCTGTAGTAGTAACATAGTAATACGTTTTCATAATGATGGTTCAATCAATATTTGACTAAGAGACTCAGGACAGAATCTGCAAAGTGGCCTGGCAAGGGAGGGATGGGAACTAATGGATCTTCCGTGGCTTTTGAAGGAGAAGTCAGATAGATCAGAGTGCAAGAAGGCCTTGATGCACCATTGTTGGCTTTGAAGATAGAGGAGACCATGGGAGAAGGAACATGGGTAGCCTCTAGCAGCAGTCCCCTGGCTGTCAGAGAGCAAGGACATGGGCACCTCATATACAAAGAACTGTATTCTGCACAACCCAAATGAGCCTGGAAGTAGAATTTCTACAGACCTTCCAGATAAGAGCCAAGAGTACACCTAGATTTTGGCATTGTTATATCCTGAATAGAAAAACCAGTTGAGCCTGGCCCAGACTTGTGACCCACAAAACTGAGCTAATAAGTGGATTTTGTTTTAACTTGCTAAGTTTCTGGCACTTTGTTACAGCAGCAAGAGAAAATTAATACAGAGGCAAAGGCAAGAAGTCAAGGCAAAGTGAGAGACAGAGTGCTGAATCCCATAACCATTTTGGTTTTGAGAATAATAATAATTCTGTCTGTGACATAGCTGGCCAAAGGAAACCCTCCAGAAGACTATCATGTTGATAGCAACAGGATGGCACTTTGTGGTAGTCATCTGATTTGCAGCCATTGAAGCAGCAGCTTTGAAAAAAGAGGAAAGTAGGAAAACAACAAAACTTAAATTTTGATCTTAAGACAGAGTAGAAGAAAGGGAACAAAACAATGAATTACAGCTATATACTGCTAGGTCACCATGTTCACCTCTAAGTATGATGATGTCCTTTCCTTTACCTTGTTTCAGTATTTACTGCTGCAAAACAACCAACCCCAAAATTTAGTATCTTAAAACAACTATTAATCATCTCCCAGGATTCTGAAGCTAGTTGGGATGTTCTATGTAATGAGCTTAGAAAGCTGAAAATGTCCACAATGATCTCACTCACATGGCTGGAAAGTTGCTGTTGACTGTTAGTTGGGAGCTTAGCTGGACCTACTGACCATTGCCTTGTTATTTTTTTTTCCTCTGGGCCTAGGTTCGGTCTTGTACAAAATAGTGATTGAGATTCCAGAGGAAGAATCTCAAGAGGACCAATCCAAACGTGCAAGTACTTATCAAGCCTCCACTTGCATCATGGTTGCTAATATCATATTGGCTAAAGTCACTCAGATGTCCAAGCCCAGAGTCAAAGTGAGAAGGAAACAGATCTCATTTCATGATAGAAGTGGCAGGTACACACGAAGGGATGAATTGCCAAGGGCTACTTTGGGACCGGCCATTGCACACCACTTCTTCATATTTCACAATCTCACTTCACCGCTTTCATGCCATGAAACAAATATCAAGTCTTTTTGCCAAGAAAAGCATTATAGTGTTTTCTCACTTATTAGAGATTTAACATGTTTAAAACTGTGATCACATTTTTACTTTAAGTGGGTTTTGTGTGTAATCCATGAAATTATATGGATTTGGACGGTCTGCTATGAACACTATTTTCCCACAGGCCCTATAATCTTTATTATAAAACATTTCCATAATATGGTGCTTTTAAGGAAGCAAAAACTCTAAAAGAAAGATTGAAGGACTATTCTATGAAACTTTTTTTCTTATTCATGTGTTTTTTTCCTCCTCTAATGTTTAGAGATAGTTTTTTTTTTAACATCTAATATAGCCTTTGCTAGTGGTCTTCTTTGAGTTTTACTTCTCAATATGGCTAAAGGTAGGTCAATTTTGTTGATATTTTCATAGAACCAACCCAAGTTCAATTGATTTTTTTCCTGCTGTTTTTCTATTCTCTATTTTATTTATATCCATCAAACGTCAGACCTTCAAAATATATGATGCAAATATTGACAGAACTGAAGGGGGAGACAGCTCAAAATAATAGTTGGAGACCTCAATAATCTACTTTCAATAATGGATAAAACAACCATACAAAGATCAATAAAGAAAGAGAGGACTTGAACAAAAAGAATTTGACCTAACAGACATGGACAGAACACTCCGCCCAACTGAATACCCAAGAATACACATTTTTATCAAGTGTGCATGGAATATTCTCTGGAAGAAACTTTATTATAGGCCACAAAACAAGTCTCAGTAAATTTAAAAGGGCTGCAATCATACCAGGCATATTTTCTCATCACAATGGAAGGAAACTAGAAATTGATAAAATGGAATGAAAATAGAAATCAATATATTTAAATTAAATACCACACTCCTAAACAACCAATGGTCAAAGAAGAAATCACATAGGGCCAGCCCGGTGACGCAGCAGTTAAGTTCGCACGTTCTGCTTCTGGGGCCCAGGTTTTGCTGGTTTGGATCCTGGGTGCAGACATGGCACCACTTGGCAAGCCATGCTGTGGTAGGCGTCCCACATATAAAGTAGAGGAAGATGGGCACAGATGTTAGCTCAGGGCCAGTCTTCCTCAGCAAAAAGAGGAGGATTGGCAGCAGATGGTACCTCAGGGCTCATCTTCCTCAAAATAAATAAATAAATAAAAATTTTAAAAAAGAAGAAATCACATGGAAAAATTAGATATTATCTTGAGACAAATGAAAACAAAAATACAACATGATGCTTTTTTTATAGGAGTCAGTAGAAGTCATGCTCAGAGGAAAGTATATAGGTATAAATGCTTATATTAAAGAATAAAGATCTCAAATCAACAGCCTAAATTTACGCCTTAAAGAACTAGAAAAAGTACAAACTAAACCAAAAGCTAACAGAAAGAAGGAAATAATAAACATTAGAGCAGAGGTACACAAAGCAGAAGAGAAAAACTATAGAGAAAATCAATGAAAGCTGAAAGCAAGGGTTGGTTCTTTGAAAAGATCAACAAAATTGACAAACATTTAGCTAGATTGACTCAGAAAAAAGATAGAAGATTCAAATATCTAAAATCATAAATGAAAGAGGGAACATTACAACTGATTTTTGTTGGACGAGATCATCAAGTGGCTGTGAACACCGGTTGACTTGAGAGCTGGACTGAGGCAATCAGAATCTCCTCACCCCCTTCCCTGTCCTTGGAATGCATGTTCTGCCCACTGTTTCCACAGTAGGTGCTACTTCAAGAATGCAGACTTGAGAGAGTAATGTGTTGTTGAGACCATATGGACGGTACACATGACTCAACTCCATCAAGACATCTACATAAACTTTCAAGATTCTGGCGGGTAAGTATGGAGATCTACTCGCCTTGTGGCTGCCCAAGACAAGCCTCACATGTAAGTCCTCCTGCTTATTAAACCTGCCACCTACCAATCTGGAGTGTCTGTCTCTTTCTTCAGGGGGCCAGTTTTGGATTTCACCTGGAGAACTCTTGAGGTTGCAAACTAACAATTTTGCAGACTTAAAAAAGCTAATAAGAAAATAGTATGAAAATTGTACTCCAACAAATTATATAACCTAGGTGAAGTGGACAAATTCCTAGAAACACACAGCCCACCAACACTGAATCATGAACAGAAAATAAAAACAGGCCTCTAACTAGTAAGGAGATTGAATCAGTAATCAAAAACCTGCCAACAAAGAAGAGCTCAGGACCAGATGGCTTCACTGGTGAATTCTACAAAACATTTAAAGGAAAATTAACAACAATCCTCCTCAAGCTCTTCCAAAAAAGTTGAAAAGCAGGGAATGCTTTCAAACTCATTCTATGAGGCCAACATTATCCTGATACCAAAGCCAGACAAAGACACCACAAGAAAAGAAAACTACAGACCAATTTTCCTGATGAATATTGATGCAAAAATTCTCAAAATACTAGAAAACTGAATTTAACAGTATATTGAATGAATTATGCACCATACCAAGCAGAGTTTATTCCTTGAATGCAAGGAATTGTAACTGTGCATTGTTGGTTGATTAGGGTTAGATAAGGTCATGAGGGTGTGGCTTTCATGATAGGATTAGTTTCCTGATAAGAAGAGAAGGAGAGACCAGGGCTCTCTCTCTCTGCCATGTAAGGAAACAGCGAGAAGGAGGCCTTCTGCAAGCCAGAAGGGAGCTCTCACCAGGAGCCAAATAAGTTGGCACCTTGATCTTGGACTGCCCAGAACTGTGAGAGATAAATGCCTGTTGTTTAAGCCAGCTAGTCTATGATATCTTGTTATAGCAGCTCAAGCTAAGACAATGGTTTAAAAAGAAAGTAGAAAGATATACAAAGAATTATAAATATTGATATTAGTAAGTAGGAAAATCAAGAAGGTGACAATAGGCAATCTCTATTTTCTATGTAATGAGGAAGACTGTGTTGTCTGCTGCAAGGAGAGCAAAGAGATCAATAGAGGGTTTGAATAAAAGTAGAGTAAGTTTAGAATACAAGGTTGGTATGTGTGAAAGAAACCCAAATAGGAACAAAAAAGTACTGAACCCATGTAAATGTCTAGGCAAGGTTGGAGTAGGGAAAGAAATCAGCAGTATAATCTTTTATGATCTTGTTTGGATATTTACGAAAGCCCACTGAAAAGCATACTGGTGTGTGATAGAATTAATTCCGAGATGTCCTTCTTTAACAAAATGTATTAGAAGTTATGTCTATCTGAATTTGCTAAAACCTGAAAGTCCTTATTTATAATTAATGATTATTTCCAGGATCTACAGAGTCATTGAAAGCCTAGGACAAATTATATTGAACTCAATCACAAAACTGCAAGTATTACTCTTTGAAACTGTTCATGGCTGATAATAACAGCTACTATTAATTGAATGCCTTACCAGGTTCCAGGAATTTTGCTAATTATTTTACATGTCTTAATTCATTTAATTCCTACAACTTTATAAGAGAAGTACTTTTATTACCAATTCATGTATGAAGGACCTGAAAGTTGTGGACTTTAACTTTATAATATCTAACATTTATTGGTTCTTTCCTTTATGTCAAACATTTTTACATGAATTACACTAAGTGGACCTATTATCTTATGAAGTGTTTCTAGTATGTGAATTTTACAAATAAGGAAACACAGGCATAAAGAGATTAGCAACAGTCCTGAGTCGTAGTGCAAGTAAGCTTTCTGCTAGGATTTGAGCCCAGACAGACTGACTCAGAGCCTACCTTTTGAATTTTGTTGCACTGATCCAAGGAGTGCAATATAGTACAGAGGCTAGATGAGATCTATACTTGGTTCTGAATCGTTCGTGCAACATCTGTTAACCCTATTTTAGTTGTAAGTTAGCTTTAATAAACTATTTCTTCAACTGTAATTTGTTGGAATGTTTTGAGAGTCCACTTTCAGAAAAACTTACAAGAGAAATCAGCAACGTGATTCTTAAAATTTCAATAGGCTGGGGTTTTCTGCTTACAAGCAAAGTGCATATTTAACTAAAAAGGGCCTACTATGAAAAATGACCTCAGTTTCCTTAAATAAGTATTCTTGACAAATGAATACTCTTATACATTGAAATATTAGGAAAAAAATCAGCTCAAGCTCCTTTATTGACAGATTAGAAAAGTAGTCACTAGTTGAGAATCAGTTACATGTACTGTGCCTGTGCCTGAACTCATCAGTGGTTCCCCCAATGTGAATACTTGAACATTTTTTGCAGCTTAGACAGAAATTATCATTTGTAGATACAAATGCTGTTGATTCTTAGTCATACTTTATTTCTCTAGATAGTACTTCCAATGGATTATAAAATGACTATTTCTTAAAATAGGTTGTTGAACTTCATTTCTACTCTTTATATGAAAATTCCAAACTAAGGAATTCCCCTAAGCCCACCTGCTAAGGTGGCACAGTGGTTAAGTTTGTGTGTTCCACTTTGGTGGCCTGGAGTTCGCCAGTTCGGATCCTGGGCACGGACCTATGCAAGCCATGTGGCATGCATCCCACATATAAAGCAGAGGAAGATGGGCATGGATGTTAGTCCAGGGCCCTTCCTCCTTAGCAAAAAGGGGAGGATTGGCAGTAGATGTTAGCTCAGGGCTAATCTTCCTCAAAAAAATAAAAATAAAAAAATAAAAGCACAACTTTTACCCTATGCTTATCTCTCCCAAAATTGCTCTTTCTGTCTCAAAAGGTGGTGGCAGGACAGTGGGGCTGAGGGGGTTGTAGTTATCTTGTGAGGTTTTTAATTTTTATTACCTGTTCCTTTATTCTTACCCCTTTCCTGGTTGCAAGTGACTATGGCCTCTCTCCACTGAGGAGTGGTAGGAACCATGAAATCCCCACAGCTTTAACAAATGGTGGTGTTCCTCCACACATTGTCTCCTTAGGCCTCTGCTCTATGGCTGGGTGCTGAAGAGAAGCGTTTGAAGGGGGTGCAGCCTCTCATGCTAGAGCAAGCTTTGCTACAGCATTTGGCCTTTTCCCTTCCACATGCTCAAAGATATTAACTCTTTTCACTCTCAGCCTCCCAGACACACTCCCAGGCATATTCTCTTCCAGGAACATGGGAACATCCTCCGTGGCTTTCTTTGGGAGTGTTTCTTACCACCTCGAGGCCAGGCCTGTGACCTTCTCTGGGAGATCTCACAGAGAAACCACAATGTGCAGCTGTCAGTAAGGGGTCATCAGCTCTGCTCTCAGGGCTGTGGTGGAGCTATTTATGCAGGGGTTGCTTCTCCCTGGTTCCTGTTCTTACCAGACTCCAAAATTTACTTTCAACTACTTTCCCATTTCATGTAACCTAACTCTTTCATAACCATCAGCAGATTTATTTTTTCAAGGGAGACAGACAGATAGGAGGCATGCTACATGATGATCGAAGTTAAACCATAAATTCCCTTGTGCAAACTTAGGTTATCTCTAAGGCTAGAATAAATTATGTCATATACCCTTTGTGTTGGTCAGTTATACTAACGAATTCACCTTTTTTGAGGAAGATTAGCCCTGAGCTAACATCCGTGCCCATCTTCCTCTACTTTTATATGTGGCACACGTGCCACAGCATGGCTTGACATTTGGTGCATAGGTACGCACCTGGGATCCGAACTGCCAAAGTGGAACGTGTGAACTTAACTGCTGCACCTTTGGGCTGGCCCTGAATTCACGTTTTAAAAGTCAAATATTGCTTTACAAATAGGTTTATAAAAGGCTTATCATCTTACTACTTTTTCTTTACAATCTGTAATTTAATAATAAGAATTCCTTCTCTGGCTCATTACCATTTTAGGTTAAAGTAAATGCTAAATACTGAATCTCATAGCTATGCTCTTCTCCCTTGTTTTGATATAATGTTTAAAAATTATAAAGTCCAGGGCTAACCTGGTGGCATAGTGGTTAAGTTTGCATGCTCTGCTTCGGCAGCCCAGGATTCACAGGTTCAGATCCTGGGCATGGATCTGCACACCACTCATCAGGCCATGCTATGATGATGTCCCACATACAGAATATAGGAAGACTGGCACAAATGGTAGCTCAGGGACAATCTTCCTCCAGCAAAAACAGGAAGATTGGCAACAGAAGCTAGATCAGGGCCAATCTTCCTCACCAAATATATATATATAAAGTCCATGTCACTTTACCTCCAAGTCTTGCTCTGATGGAAATGTCTGATGTCGCCCTGGAGTTCCATCTCCTGTCTTGTTTTAGTTCTTCTAATAAAATTTTTTGCCTTTTAAGTGTCGTTTGAAATCCTGTGTCTGGCCTGGGAACTCGATGTTGAGGTTTCACATCACTGAAATCCATCAGGCTTGGTATGGTTCTGCCAACTCCAGGTTTTAAGTCAGCATCACCACCAGGACTCAAAAACCCTGAACAGGAATCACCTAAGGGTACATCATCCTGAAGTGGAAATAATGGATAATCTGGTCCATACGGTGGGGGATAGGGATGGTGTAAATGATAGTCTGGCAGGACCGAAGGGGGATAAGGATGAAATTTAAGAAATGTAGGGTTGCATTTCTTTTCAATTCTGCCATAGTCATGTCTGTCCTCAACTCCTTTCACAAAAGGCATGTTCATTTTTCTTAAGAGATGACAGTAGTGTGGGTAATCTCTATTTTCAACAGGCTTTATTCCTGAAAGGATGAACCTTTCAGAGATACTTATCTTTCCAGGTGTGTGCTGTGAATCCATATCCTTGGCTTTCCTCTTTAGAGTTATGGATGACTGTAAATTGAGTGCTTCTGACTCCTTTCTTTTTAACTATAAAACTCTTATATTTCCAATAATTGAGGATTGGTCAATCTAACATAAATTTACTGATCTGGCTTTGAAAATTTTGATCAAGTGGGTTTTGTTTCTTTTTAAGGTAAATATTTTTCCCCACCAAAGTAAGTAAAGGGTAGTAGGGTACCAGGACAGAAAAAACAAAACAAGACAGAGCCCTTGTTGCCTGGCAACAGTTAGAACTGTGACACATTGTGCCATTTATTATATACATCATAATTTAATTCTTAGGAAACACAAAAATAGCCTTGTTAGTAATATTTCCATGATAGTTTCCTACCCAATGCTTGGGAAAACTGTGCTTGTTATTTCTAAATTTTTCCATAAGTTAATATTGTATAGGTACATGATATCCAGTAAAGAGTATAAATAAATCAGTTAATTAAGTGACAACATGCGTGGTTTTTTTTTCTTTTTTGCTAAGGAATATTCTAACATCCATTGCCAATCTTCCCTGCCTCCCATGTTTTTATGTGAGTCACCACCCCAACATGGCTACCAAGAGATGAGTGGTGTAGGCCCACTCCTGGGGAATGCACAGAACTTAACCACTAGGCTACTGGGCCTCGCCCAACAATATGTTTTTTAAAAGTATATCTCTGACTGCAATTAAATATTTACCTTATAGATACAATAAAATAAAAAACTTTCTACCTAAATAAACATAAATTTAAATGCAGTGCCAAAAATGAGTATGTATTATACTAAGGTTAAATCAATGTTCCTAATTCTTTAATAACTTGCCATCTATAGTCAAAGCACAGGTTCATCTTTTACGTGTCCTAAATTATCCTTACTTACCTTTTGCCATCACAACGTCCAGAGAAGAGCAACGAGGGTCTAAAACTATTTCAGAAAACTACAACTGGGCATAAGCTATCAGCTTACATGCAAAAAAAGATTTCATCAATATAGTGTTCATTTAAAAGCTCATTTCAACTAGATAATTTGGTCTTGTGGGAAAATCACTACGAAAGGAATTCCAAATATTAGAATTTGGGCACAAGAGTTCACACTATCCCTACTACAGTGAAATATGCAAACATGAATGACAGTCCTACTTTCTTTCTGATTTTCAGCAATCAGAATTCTATTGTTATGATCATACTACACGTTAACTAAGATCTCCAATATTACATTCTAGTCTCAGGTTGAATATTAGGAATTTACACAGTAGATCAAAGCAGGAGGGACTAATGAAGTGAAGAAAATTCTTGAAGACAGAAAACAAAGATTACAGGATTTAGCATCGTCTGAACAGTCCTCTCCATCCTTTATTCATTAGATGTCCACAGTCAAAACTTCATTTGGTAAAAATCATATTGTGCAGGTTTACTTGTTTATAAAAATTAAGAGGCATTATAGGGGAATATATACCTATACAAACATAATGATTGATCAGACACTTCAGTAAAATATATGTTTACTACATGTGCTCAAAGGAACTACAAGATGTTGGCAAAAATGCTGGCCAGATCCAAATCATTCACGTTGCTCTTTAGTAAAACAAGCCTAACCAGGTTTAATTTAATTCAAGACACAATACAGATTAGAAAGAATTTCTGAAGAAGTGATCTACCCAGTGGAATCAACTGGACTGTACATAGTTTACTGAACAATTAACACATGAATAAAAATAGCCAGAAAACTCAAGGAATATGCAGAAACTTCTTCAATTTACTTTGTTATTAAGAACCAAGGACTTCTTGGGATATTTATATAATCCTTAAGAAATGTCTTCACCCTGGTCCTGGTCCAGAAAGAGCCCTGATTCCTTTCTGCTTGACGTCTTTTTAAATTCATGCCTATTTGAATACCTACTATATGCCAAGAACTGTCGTAGGAGTTGAGGTTAAAATGGTGGCAAAACAGACAAGATCCTAGTTTTGAAGAGCTAGGCACACTATATGTAACTTGGGCCAGCTGTAAGATAGCAAAGGGCAGTGACATCTGTGGTGTAACCAGAATACACCTACAGGCATTAAATCTTTGAGACACACTACCAAACAAGTGGGGAGGGTGAAGTAGGTGGTCAGGCCGTCAGTTTGAAGTCCAGTATACCCAGGATCATTCATTTCTTCCTTTTAAAGGTGACAATACACATTGTTATTAGGCATTCTGTCTTCGGGTACTTAAACTTCATTCTTCAATGTATTTGCACCAACTACTTACAATTTATTTCTATTGTAGCTCTGTTCCTGTTAAGTAAATCCTTCTGGCTGCAGAAAAGCAGAGGCAAGATTCTCTTTAACACATTCTGGCTATAAATGCCCTCTTAGACTATTAGGTGGTTTTATATATTTTTCTGAACTTAGTTGAGAAAAGATGATTTTCCAGGCCGAGCGTTGAATGAAAGTCAACTTCGTCTAATGTTGTGTCGTCTTTTCTTCCCACTAAGCTTCTTCCTGGGGCTAAAGCCCTTACTTTGAACTCCACTTGGTGAGTTGCATGTAGCTCCCAATTAAGTTTCATACATCCATAAAGTACTAGTAGCTCACATTACGAGATCCAGGCAACCCTCTGAGGGCTGAACGTGTATTAATTCACTTAATTTTCACCACCTGTTATTCAGGATTGCCCTCCTCATCCCCATGGCAGACTCAGTGTACCACCTGGCTTATGAAAAGGGCTTCCCTCGTCCCCATAAACGCGTACACAAAGGTAAAAGCACAGTAAGGCGGCTCGCGCTTCTCCCCCAGGGGCAGAATCTTCCACAGATCACTCTCCAGGATTTCCCGACCAGCAGCGTGGTCCCGAAGGCACAGTCGACGCTCAGCACCACAGGCCAGCTTGCCCTCCGCAGGCGCCAGGCGAACCCGCATCTCAGTCACCACGCAAACACGGCCCAGCACCCACTCTTCCCTGGCGGAAGTGGAGGCCCATCCTTCCGGCCGTTCTTCCGGCGGCTGCCCGCCAACTTCCGGCGGGCGGGTGGGCGCGCGCCGCCTAACGACCTTCTGCGCGGACGGTCGGCCGGCGGTGGCGTGCGGATGGAGGGCTCGGCCCCCGGCCTGGCGCGGCGGGGTTGGCGGCGGGCCCCGGCCGCGGGCTCCCCGCTCTCCTGGGCCGCGGTCGTCCTCCTGCTCTCCGCCTTCATATTGCGGGCGCCCCCGTCAGGTGAGGCGTCGGCGCCGCCGCTTCCGAGATTGGGGTTTGCTGTGTCACGTGCACCCGTGGGTATCAAGAAGCGTTGTACTCACGATGCCTGACAGGAGAGCTTTCCTTTAATAGAAGCCGCGCAGAGGAACCTATATCTACATAGGAAATCAGGCGACTGAAGAAATTACTAACGTATAGACACAAGAGATCATTCAAACACCCACAGTTCAAACTTTAAAGTTAAATTGACTGTTAATAAAATCTCTATTCAGTCCGTGGGTCATTTGCCAGCTTTCGGCCTTGTTTTGTGCTCAGTTTTTCAGTATATTTCAAAATGAGTGGGCATCCCGCTGCTTTGTGATTATCCATGATCCTGAAGCTCCATCTATTGGGCTTAGGTATAAAATACAGGAAAGACTGGGCTTTCAAAGTTGTGACATTTTACTGACGCCATTTGTTTCCTTCTTTGTATCCAAGGAACCGAAGAAATACTTTTCCATCTTGCTTTCAAGACAGATTTTAGATAGTGATGAACACACACTGAAATGAGAGTTTAATTAAACTGGTGTCATTTTAGTAGAAAGTAATTATTTTGCGTTACTTTCTGTTCAATTTTTGACTTTAAAAAAATAATCTCCCAGAATTGAATAATAATAAGCACAAAAGAGAGTTGTTTAAAAGTTGGTCAAATAAGGGAGATTGAGAAAAGAATTTCTCCAAGGATATAAATGTAGAAGGGCTGCGAAGATAGGCGTGGGATAAGGAGGAAAAAGGAAAGAAATGGAGAAAATAGACATTACAAGATACGCCAAAATTTGTTTATCAGAAGTTCAAAGATCATTCCTTTGGTATGAAGAGAGAAGAGTTAGTAACCGTTAATTACCCTGTAGGAGAAGGATGCTTCTGGACCATGATAGGGTGTATGTGTGCTATGTTTTGATCCAATAACAAGATCAGACCTGATGGATAAGAAATAGAATAAGCAGGCAATATCTTAATATTAAGCTATAAATAGTAAAGACTAGTATTTATATTGCATTTTATAGTTTATACAATATTCCATTCAGTTCCTACAATAACTCTGTTAGTCTGGAATGTAGTCCCATTTTGCAAATGATTAAACCAAGGCTCCTAGAATTTAATGTGACTTTCTTAAGATCAGTAAGTGGCAGTCAGGATTGAAACTCAAGCTTTCTGACTTTGAATACCATACTCTTTTCTATACGCATTACTCCCTGTCTGTTAAAGGTTATTTGGGTATATGCTTTATTGCATTTTTATACTGCTCCTCCTACTTGTTCTGTGCTCACTATTATGTCCATCATATTTGCTTATTCAATGATGACTGAAGAATATCAATTTATCGTATTTAACAATTATTATTTAGTATTTACTATGTGCGAGATATAGTGCTTGGTACTGATTCTTGATAAATTGACATAAAGACTGATCCTACTATCAATGGAGTTTATAATCTAGTAGGAAAATTAGGTATGTGCATAAAGAACGATAATACAATGTAGAGTGAGTGTTGTAAGAGAGGTGCTGATGATGTACTGTGGAAAGTAAGAAATGATAAAGACAAACAGAAGATTTGAAGGAGGGACTTGTGGTTTGAGTCTTGAAGCGTGGAGGATTTGAACTTTTAAAAATGAAGAGAGTATTCTAAGTGAATGTAGAAAAAGCCAGAGGCGAGATATGATCGGGGGAAGCAGTGGGTAGATTAATTTCACTGGCACATATGAGGGGAGTAGAGTTGGACTGGAGATACCAGATGTCAGAGGAGCTTGATTTATGGTTCTCCCCTTCAACCAAGATCAAATATACTATGATACTCTACTATTAGAGTATATTAGAATTTCTAATGAGGCAGATTGTTGAACATTTCTTTTCTTTTGTTTTTAATAGTTGGATATTTGATTCACTTACCAAGAGGTTTCAGCTTGACCCAAGATTTGGTGAAAATAGTGGGATCACCAGATTTTCCAGGTATTAATAAATGTATTTCTATAGCAAATATAATATATATAATAAATAGTAATTTTAAGAAATCAATTAGCATATGTTTAAATTGTATCAATCTTGTCCAAAAGGCTAAAATTCCCCAGTTATCTTGGTCTCCTAAGGGCCTTTCTCGTCTATGAAAATGAGTTAAAGTTGTTTCCATATAGTTAAATTCATCCAGGTCCAATTCTGTTTGCTGTAATTGCTTAAGTGTGAAAAAAAATAATTTCTCTAAGTTATCTAATTAAAGTTGGCTATAGTGGTTTTACTTATTACTACATAATAATTAGCTACAATATTAAATGTATGCAGTTCAAATATGGTAAAACTTTTTTCGAATGAGATCTGTATATCATGAAAATTTGGGGTTCACAAGCTTTTGCAGTAGTCATGTGAGGCATAACTACAACTTTTTTGTATTTTTTTATTGAGATAAATTCAATACCTTAAAATTCCTCCTTTGAAGTGTACAATTCAGTAGTTTTTAGTGTACTTAAAAGGTTGTGCAACCATCAGCACTATGTAATTTCACAACATTTTCATCACTCCAAAAAGAAATGCCATGCCCATTAAGCAGTCACTCTCCAGCCCCTGGAAACCACTAATCTACTTTCTGTCTCTATGAATTTGCCTATTCTGGACATTTCATATAAATGGCATCATATGCTATGTAGTATTTTGTGTCTGGCTTCTTTCACTTAGTATAATGTTTTTGAGGTTCAGTTATGTTATAGAATGTATCAGTACTTCATTTTAATGGCTGAATAATATTTCATTTTATGGATGTACTCCTTTTGTTGTATCCATCAACTGATGGATATTTGGGTAGTTTCAGTTTTTAGCTATTATGAATATGCTGTTATGAGCATTCTGTGATAAGTTTCTGTGTGAAATATGCTTTCAGTTCCCTTGAGTGTATACCTAGGAGTAAAGTTGCTAGGACACATGATAACTCTGTGTTTAACATTTTTGTGGAATTGCCAAACTGTTTTTTGGAAAGCCTGCATTAGTTTACTTTCACATCAGCAATGTAGGAGGATTCAAATTTCCAAGCATCCTTGCCAACATTTGTTATTGTCTACCGTTTTTAGTTATAGGCATCCTAATGTGTGTGAAGTGGATTCTCATTGTGGTTTTGATTTATATTTCCCAAATGACTAATGATGTCGTACCCCTTTTAATGTGTTTATTGGCCATTTGGATACCTTCTTTGCAGAAATATGTCTATTCAAGCCCTTTACCAGTTTTTAATTATCTTTTTTATTATTGAGTTGGAAGAGATTTTTAAAATGTAGTCCAAATACTAAACCCTTATTAGATATTTGAATTGCATATATTTTCTCTCATTCTGTAGACTGTTTTATCACTTTTTTAATAGTGTCCTTTATAACATATTTTAAACTTTGATAAATTCTAATTTTAATTTTTTCTTTGGTACTGGTGCTTTAGGTGTCATATCTTAGAAATGATTGCCCAATCAAGAGTCACAAAGTTTTACTCCTACGGTTACTTATAAGAATATCATAGTTTTAGCTCTTACATTTAGGTCTTTGATGCATTTTAAATTAATTTTTGCATATGGTCTGAGGTAGGAGTCAAACTCATTCTTTCGCACGTGGCTATCCAGTTGTTCCAGCACCATTTGTTCAAGAGACTTTTTTTCTCTATTGAATTGTCTTAGTGCCATTGTTGAAAAGCAGTTTACTATACATTTATGGGCTTTTTCTGGACTCTAAATTCTATTCCACTGATCTATACGTCTGTGCTTGTGCCAGTACTGTCTTGATTATTTGAAATCGTTGTGTGAGTCCTTCAAATTTGTTCCTTTTCAAGATTGTTTTGGGTATTCTAGGTCCTTGCAATTCCCTAATAATTCTATAATCAGCTCATCAATTTCTGTAGAAAGGCCATTGAGATTTTAATAGGGATTGCATTGAATCTGTACATCAATTTCAGAAGTATCACCACCTTAACAATATTAAGTTTTCCAATTCATGAACATGGAGTGTCTTTCCATTTAAGTCTTCTTTAATTTCCCTTGAAGATGTTTTGTAGTTTTCAGTGTACAAGTCTTGCACTTCTTTGTTAAATTTATTCCTAAATATTTTAGTCTTTTTGATGCTATTGTAAATGGAATGGTTTTTGTAATTTAGTTTTCAGATTGCTCGTTGCTATTGTATAGAAATACAATTGAGTTTTGCAATTTGATGTTGTATTTTGTCACCTTACTGAATCATTTATTAGCTCTGTTTTTTTTTAGCTTGTGTGGGGGAATTATTCCTTGGGATTTTCTATATATAAGATCATGTCATCCGCACATAGAGAGAGTTTTATTTCTTCCTTTCCATTCTGAATGCCTTTCTTTTTTTCTTGTCATTTGCTCCAGCTAGAACCTTCAGTTCAATATTGATGATAGCAGATATCCTTGTCTTATTCTTGATCTTAGTGGGAGGGAAAGTTTAATTTTTCATTATTAAGTATGATGTTAGCTGTGGGTTTTTTGTTGATGCCCTTTATCAGACTGAGAAACGTCCCTTCTGTTCCTAGTTTGTTGAGTTCTTTTATTGTGAAAGGATATTGGATTTTGTCAAATGCTATTTCTGAGTATATTGAGATTGATCATGTGTTTTTTGTCCTTTATTCTATTGCTATGGTATTGCATTGATTGATTTTTGTATTTTGAACTAGTCTTGCATTCCTGAGATGTATCCCAGTTGGTTATGATATATAATCATTTTTCATGCCACTGGATTTGGTTGCTAGTATTTTGTGGATTTTTTGGTCTATGTTCATAAGGGAAATTGGCCTGTAGTTTTCTTGTGGTGTTTTTGTCTGAGTTTGGTTCTAGAGTAATAGTGGCTTCATAGAATGAGTTGGGATGTGTTCCCGCCTCTTCTTAGTTTGTGAAGTGTTATTGTTAATTCCACTTTACTTGTTTGGTAGAATTTACTGGTGAATTCATCTGGTGCTGGGCTTTTCTTTGTGGAAAGTTTTTGATTACTAATTCAGTCACTTTATACGGTTTAGGTCTTTTCAGACTTTATATTTCATTATAGTTTCTGCTGAGAAATAAGCTCCTAATTTTATTGAGGATCACGTGTATGTAATAAGTTGCTTCTCTCTTGCTATTTTCCAGAGTCTGTCTTTGTTTTTGGATTTTGACAGTTGATTATGATGTTGTCTAGGTGTGGATCTCTTTGAATTTATCCTGGTTTGAATTCATTGAGCCCTTTGATGTGTAGATTCATGCTTTTATGAATTTTGGGAAGCTTTTGTACGTTTCATCAAATATTATTTCTGCCCCTTTCTCTCCACTCTCCCATGGACTTTCATTTTATATATATATATATATAATGAATATATATGAATATGTATAATGAATATATATATACTGACGTGTTTGATGGTTTCCCACAGGTCTCTGATTACTGTCCACTTACCTTTATTCTTTTTTTCTCTCTTTCTCAAATTGGATTATCCCAAACTGATCCATCTTTAGGTTTATTGATTGCTGATTCTTTCTTCTGCCTGCTCAGATCTGCTGTTGATTCTTATTATTTATTTTTTTTAGGAAAATTAGCCTTGAGCTAACTGCTGCCAATCCTCCTTTTTTTTTTTTAAAGATTTTTTATTTTTTTCCTTTTTCTCCCCAAAGCCACCCAGTATATAGTTGTATATTCTTCGTTGTGGGTCCCTCTAGTTGTGGTATGTGGGATACTGCCTCAGCGTGGCTTGATGAGTAGTGCCATGTCCACCCCCTGGATTCGAACCAATGAAACACTGGGCCGCCTGCAGCAGAGAGTGCAAACTTAACCACTGGGCCACGGGGCCAGCCCCCAATCCTCCTTTTTTTGCTGAGGAATGCTGGCCCTGAGCTAACATCCGTGCCCATCTTCCTCTACTTTATATGTGGGACGCCTACCACAGCATGGCTTGCCAAGCGGCATCATGTCCGCACCTGGGATCCGAACCGGTGCACCCCGTGCTGCTGAAGTGGAACGTGCGCACTTAACTACTGCACCACCGGGCAGGCCCCTGTTGTTGATTCTTTTTTTTTTTTTTTTTTTGAGGAAGATTAACCCTGAGCTAACTACTACCAATCCTCCTTTTCTTCCTGAGGAAGGCTGGTCCTGAGCTAACGTCCATGCTCATCTTCCTCTACTTTATACGTGGGATGCCTACCACAGCATGGCTTTTGCCAAGCCGTGCCATGTCCGCACCCGGGATCTGAACCAGCGAACCCTGGGCTGCTGTGAATTGGAATGTGCGAACTTAACTGCTGCGCCACTGGGCCGGTCCCCCCTCTTGTTGATTCTTGATAGTGAATTTCTCAATTAAATTGTAGTTTTTAATCAAAAATTTCTTTTTGGTTCTTTTTAATAATTTCTGTCTTATTGACGGTTTTTGTTTGGAGAGACATCATTTTCATACTTTTGTCTAGTACTTTAGATGTGATGTTCTTTGATCATATTTAAAATAACTGATTTAAAGTCCAAATTTTGGACTTCCTCAGGGAGTTTCTATATTGCTTTCTTTTTTTTCTGCCTGTGACTATACTTTCTTGACTTTTTGCATGTCTCATATTTTTGGTTGGAAACCGGACTTTTTAAGTAATGTAATATAGCAACTCTGGACATCAGATTTTTACCCCCTCCCAGGTATTGATGTTCTTGCTATTTGTTGTTATTGTTTGTTTTGTGACTTTTCTGTACTAATTCTATAAATTATGTGTTCTTTGTCATATATAGCCACTGATATCTCTCCTGTTAGCTTAGTTAGGCTAGTGATTACACAGAGATTTCACCAAATACCTAGAACCAGTTAGTCTCCTAGTCTTTGCTGAGGGTCTTTGTGTGCTTGTCGTGGCATACCTTAACAATTTAGCTGGGCAGTTGACAACTCTCCCTTATCCTTTACTTTCTGCTGTGCAAATTCTCAATTTCAGCCAAAGGAGAACTTAGTCAGTCTTTACTCTCTCAGTCTTTACCAAGCCTGCCCAGTCCCGGGCATGTGCCCTGTCCTGTCCATTCATGTCGCTTTCTGTTTTCCCGGGAACACATCAGAACTTTTTGAAGCTCCCATGGACATGTCATTCCCCAGCTTTTCCTCTTAATCTTTTTAGTTAACCTGTTGTTAACCCCAACTGTTACCCTCTGCATCTGGCAGTTACAAAGTTAAATGATAGCCTTTAGTTGTTTTTGACAAATACTCTTGGGGAAAAGGCTTTTTGAGTTGCATACTCTGCCATTTTCACTAATATCACAACTTTTATCACAGCTTGTTTTAAAACCACAACTTTTAAACCTAAATTACAAATTCAACTTTTAAAACTAAATTATGTTCAGTTCAGCATGTATTTCTTGTATCACAATGTAGATTGTTTTGATATTTTACTAGTCATGCCTCCATAAAATGCTGACTGCCTAAATTTTCTTGCCTAGAATTTCTTCAGTTTCTTCTGTCATGCAAGGTTCCAGCATCTGTCCATGTCAGCTGTTTTTCTATTCTGTGATGCCCTCTTTAACTTGTTCACCTTTTACTTATTCTTTTCTGTTCAGTTAGTCTTCTTTTTCATTCACTCATATATCCATTCTATTCAGTAATCATTTATTTACATCTTTGTTGCAATTTCAATTCATTACATTTTTTTTGATGTGTGTGATGAATACCATTTTGTATATTTCTTTTTGTACCTGTTCATAAGTTTTCTGGGTCTGTTATATCCAAGAGTAGAAGTTTATCCTCATAGGACCTAGCGTTCTCAATCTCATTAAAATTGTTCTTCAAAATGGCTGTCCTGGTTTATGCTTCCACCAGTGGTGCTTTTCTCGCATCCTCATCAACACGAGATGTTACCCAAGTTTTCCATTTTTGCTAAACTGACAGTTAAGTTGCCTCTGCTCATCATTTTCTTGCTTTTTTCAAAGGAGTTGCTTTCATATTATGTGTATTCCAGTTTTAAATCCATTATTGATTATCTTTGTTGCAGATATCTTCTCCTAGATGTCAAGTTAGTCGTGCTTTTTCATTCCAGATGTTAACTTTGCTTATCTTGTATAGGATTGGACAGAAATTGTTAATGTTTAAGGAGCTGAGTTCAGTATTTTTCTTTTTATGTTTGTGCTCTTTGCATTAAAAGAATCCTTCCATATTGCAAAGACAGAAAAGTATTATTTTACATTTTAAAAAAATAATGATTACTTTCAATTCTTTAGTCTATTGAATTTATTATTTATGGTGTGAGGTATAAACATAATTTCAACTTTATTTATTGAGATAATTTTTAAACATTTTTATTAATAATCTATATTTTATCCAGTGGCCTAAGGTGCCACTCTTATCATATAGTAGTTTTTTTATACTTGTTTTTTTCCTTTAGGTCCACTCTTCTTTGTTCCTACAACAGAACACTCTGTTATACTTAGCATAACTTTGTAATTTATCTTAGTAATTTATAATGCTAGTCCCTCCTCCTTGCTTTTCTTTTATAGAATTGTCTTAGCTAATTATGAACCTTTAATTTTCTAAATATATTTTAGAATCAGTATTTAAGAGTTTCTTTAAAAATTTCTCTGAGATTTTGGTTATAACTATATTAATTATATATATCAGTATGAGGATAAATTGCCATCTTTAAAATTATAAGTGTACACTCTTGATTATGGCATTGTGGTCTAATTGTATATGTTTTACTGGAGTCCAAACATGTTCCCCATAATGGACTTGCGATCATAACCATAAATTGTCTTCTGTTTATTCTCTAAATGTTGTCTTCTTTCCTGTTACATAGTTTAATGCATTATTATTGGTGTAGAGGAATGTTTTCTATTTTTGTATGTTGATATTGGAAAACTCTTCTGGAATCACTTTTATTTTCTATGATTTAAATATGTACAGAGGTTAGTGGGGGGCTAAAGGAAGGGCACAGTAATGGCATGGGATAATTGGACTGCCCCAGCCAGAGCAGAAAGGATATACTTGTGCTGAACTTCCAAAGATGAGGAGATGTTTAGGTCCTTACCTGAGTAAAACCATAGAAGAGTGGTTCAGTGTGCTACCTTAGGGAGGTCTCAGTAGTTTGGCATGGTCAGGGCAAAGGGTATGAAAAGAGATGTCACAGGTCATGGAGAGGAAGGCCAGTAAGTCATGCTGAGGAATGACGATTTTATACAATCAGCATTGATTAGACAAGTTAGAAAAAGGAAGAGTTTAAACTGAGGTAAGTAGGAAAGAAATAAGATGAGAAATTAGTGAAAGAGACCAAAGAAGAAAAATAGGTTGAATGGAACCAAAACTGTCTTTGGAATCGTTAGTAGACAAATTTTTGATAAGTATATTGCTAGAATAACAAAGTACAAAAAAATGTTACGAATAAATAAAGATATAGTGAAGTTTGAAAATCATAACAATATTCTGAATAATTTTATACTAATAAACTTGAATAACTCGTGAAATATTAATTCTTAAAATATGCTGGATTAAATTACTTAGTAGACTAATAGTCAATTAAATTCTCCTGATTGGTAATCAGAAATTTGTTTTTCCTGCTCTCTACTTTTGCCCCCCCCCCAAAAAAGTACAGCTATATGGTTTTTCAAGGACAAAAACACTTTCTGTATTCTTTCAGAGAAAATTTATAGAAGAAAATCTGTCCAGTTCATTTTATGAGCTGTTATAATCGTAGATGCCTACTTTAGTAATACTAAATGCTAAATAACTATTTTGATACCAAAATTGGAAAAGGACAAAGAATAGTATAAGAAAACTATATATTTGAATTTATGAATATAGGTACAAGTATTCCTATACTTTTGGAAATATACTTATACTTGAAAAATATTTGCAAATTGAATCCAACAGTATTTAAGTAAAAGAGCATGATCAATTAGAATTATGTCAGGAAAACAATTTAGTAATATTAAGCATTCCATTAAAATATTCAAGAAGAAAAAATGATCACCTCAGTGGAAATAGAAAAAAATGGCTGAAATTCAACAACAATTTGTGTTAAAAACAAACAACTAAGAATAGAGGGGAACTTTCTTAACCTAAGGAAGGGTTTCTATCTAAAAGTTACATTTAGTAAACATCATGCTTTATGGTGAAGCTTTAGAGACAGTCTTTTTAAAGTTAAGAATTTTGATTCTCAAAAACAGTTTATATTTTACTAGATCATAAAGATCTTTGTATATGGTGAATCAGTGAAGAGTTGGCCTGCAATTACTGAGGAGTTGTTGGAACCTTTTCTAAACTGAGTAAATTAGAAACAATTGAATCTCTACTGTGTTGCTTTTGTATATCCCAGAGAATACTATTTTTGCTTGTTTAAGGATCAGGATTCCTTAAATTTTAAAGTGAAGTGGGAAAAAATTCTTAATAATTAAAATTAATCAGCGCACGTACTTGTCAACTTCTTAATCACATAATTTTTAATTACAAAGTCTAGATATAGTATTATCTTAATGTTTTTTAATTAAAATAATATTCTGAGAATAAAATAAGTGTACGCGAACTTTGAATAAAAAAGACCAGCATTATGCTCGGATTGAGATACACGCACATGCCCAGATGAAATACATGTGTATATTTTTGAATGTTAGTTACATAGAATGCAGTGAAATTTAGTTCTTATCAAGTAATAGCTATAATCCAAAGAAAACTTATGAAAACCTATAACCTATTTTGTATAACTGCAAAAATGTAAGCCATTATGGGGCATTTAAGAATATAAAATATTATATTATTAACATTCTAATTTTGTATTTTCAGTGAAAGTATATGTTATGCTCCATCAAAGGAGTCCACACATGTTATGTGTAACCCAGCGACTGCGAAATTCTGAACTGATAGACCCATCTTTCCAATGGCATGGGCCAAGAGGAAAAATTGTTTCAGGTAGGATTTTGCTTCAGTTCTCGTAATTAAATTGATATATCTGAAGTGTACTCAGAACAGAAAGAATATTTGTATCTCATATACATTTACCTTTTTCCTCACTTCTTTTTCCTGTGATTTCCTTTTAGAGTTAGAATCTAACGAGGTAGATACTTTGACCATTTTTCACAGATCTTAATTTGAGATTGAGACACACTAGATGATTGAACTGTTTGGAGAGTTCTCTAAGCATCTATGTTGCAAAAAAATGTTACTTTTTTAAAGTTCATAAAATCATTTTGGTTACTTCAATCAGATTTTTGTTAGTAAAGTATATATGAAGAAGCAAATATATTTCTGGGTTTTGTTAAAAATACAAATGAACACTTTGACCTATAGATTTATATGGTCTTATTTGTTTAAACAGTCTTACATAAGACTTGAGACTTTGTTAATAGTTATAATTTTATATTTTGCTATCTTGTATTCCTTTCTGACCAGAATCCTGACCAAATAATATGGATCATATCTGAATTTATTTAAGTAGTATTATCCATTTTGGAAAAAAAATGACTAAATTTAACATTCAGTATTTTAGTATTAAAAACATTCTTTTAAATATACTGCATGGTTTGACAGTGGCTATATGTTAATATATTATCAATGCTGTGCTTACAAAAATGGACACTTAGGGCTCATTCATCCAAAGGACAAGATAGACTTGAGACACATCTGAATGGTAGCCTAACAGTTTTCAAATTTTTGAGAAAACAAAATCTTATTCTCAGGAAGGTATTTTTTTCCTCAAAGAGATTACTCTGGGTATGACTGATTTGATCAACATTTTCTCCATTCAGCTTCTTATTTTGTTATTTTGAAATGTTTATTTACTATCATTCTAATTTTTCATTTGATTTGTGTCTACAGCGTAGTTGAAAAAATTTAAATTAGTTTAGCTGTTTTTTTTTCAGCTTGCTAAAAATCCAGATTAATGAATTTTCATTGTAAAGACCTAATCATTTTTGCATACTTTCAAAGGAAATTTTTCTTTATTGCTCCATTCACCATGTTTTCTTTCTTTTTTTTTTAATCCTTATTGGTATTTTGAGATAGTGCCTATGGATGAAAACCGACAGGTTTATTTTGTTATCTTGGATGAAGGAAAGCAGCATATTCATACAAACTTGCTGAAGAAATTTTCATAGGAAGTATTTATTTTGTAATATGTTTTAATTCTTATTCTTATATAGTTGAGTGATCTCAGCTGTACATTTCTATAATATTTATGTTGCTTCTAAATTATCTCAAGGTTTAAAAAGTTACTCCACTCTTTGGGTTAGGTGGTTGTTCTTTAAAGTGAATTATTCAGCTCTTAGTGAGTGAGGGACTATTTGGTGGATGCCATTGTGCTAGGCTTTGTGGGAGTTACAAAGATCAGACACCATCTCTGCCTGACTGTGGTAGTGTAGTAGGAATGAATCAGTGGAAGTGAGTAAGAGAAATCCTAAGAGATTGGACAATTAATATAAATCAACGAAATGGACCAAATGTAAAAGCATCCAATACTGAAAATATAATCAATTTTTGTTTTTATTACTCTCTGATAGTAGCACATAATGTAGTGCAAACGTATATTAAATATATTTTACATTTGACATTGAAATTTCGTAAGTCCAGAAATGGAAGTATTTAAATGTGTATTGAATAGTTTATCGTAGTTTGTTACTCCTTTGATTTGGAAATTGAAATCTGAAACATATTCTTCTCAAAGGTGCCCTGTCAGGTCTTACTGTGTATATGCAAAATGTAGTATATAATTGAATTTCAAATCCTTTATCTGGGAGCGATATTTTATTTTACTCACTTTCACAATGGAAAATAGATGTTCAGAAATGTAGTTATTTCCAGGTAAGGATAAAATCATATTAATAAAATGGGCTTTATATTTATAAAAAATATTTCCAGGAAATTCTGATATTTGGGCATCATGCCTGTAGTTTAGTTTTCAGTGCACTGTTGCCTCATGGTTTCCTGTCTACCAGTTTTAAAGCTCATTAGTTCTACCATCTATTATTTCAGAAAGAACTGAAAAATGTTGTCTAATTTTCTTAAAGCTTGAAAAACAGAGAACCTTTTTGAACTCTAGATTAAACTGTACTGTTCGTTAGTTGTCTTTTTATGAATATTCCAAAGATAGTTCCTCTAAAATTGAAGCAAAAAATCATGCAATTATGTAATTACTTGCACATTCCTTTGGAGAGAAATATTCAGATTGTTTAGATAGGTTGTAAAGGGTAAGGTACAAGTGTCAGATTTGGTCTGTCTCTTTCCCTTGTCCCACTTCTCTCTCTGTCTCTCTCTCTCTGTCTCTTTTTCAGTGTTTTGTATTTACAAAGGTAATGCATTTATTACGACAAGACCTGTACCTCTTTCTCCAACGCTGATGCTATTCTGATGAATTAACTCTTTTTGGCGTGGGGACTTCTCCATTTTTCTAAATGTTCACACAAACATGTATAAGCACATATACATACACATGTTGGGTTTTACCCTTAACTTCCCCCTTATTGTTTTAATGAGATAATAGATTATATTTACTCTACCTTAACATTTTTTATTATGAAGCATCGATAGACATAAATAAATGTAAGATACTTGCAAGTTATAAAGCACAGTAAAACAAACATCCTTGAATGTAGTGTACAAGTCAAGATATACCATTACCAAGACTGTTGAACTCCCCAATAATTTGTTTAAAAACCCCATTCATCTGTCCCCAACCCCCTGTCAGGTAAACACTATCCTCAACTTTTACTATATTATTCTTTAGCTTTTCTTTATACATTTACTATATTTATATATATATGTATGTATGTGTGTATCCTGCAGGAGTATATTTTAGTATTTTTATTTTGAATATTACAAAAATAATATTTATGTAATATTTGTCATGCATCATATACTGTTCTAAACAATTTGCACACACTAATCATTTAATTTTACAGCAGCCTTTGTGCTACGTACAGCCATTTTCTCCATTTTACATGTGACAGAGGCATTGAGAGAATGAGCTACTTCCCTGAAGTCATGTCCCTTTGAAGTCTTGCTTCAGAGTTCACAGATATAATCTAAATGAAGTAGGAATAGGAGTTTTCCCTCTCACCATTTTGTGAGTTTTTGTAGTTTGTGTCTTTCAAGGAATTTGTCCAACTTAGAGTTATTTTCAACTTGTTGAATTTATTTGCGTAAAGTAGTTTGTGATATTTCCTTATTGCCTTTTTGATATATCCAAGATATATATGATGTGCCATCATTCACTCCTGATATTGGTTATGTCTTTTCTCTTTCATTTTGGTCTCTCTGGCTATAGGTTTTCAAAAGAACAGCTTTTGGTTTGATTTATTTTTCTCTAGTATATTTTGTTTTCAATTTCTTTGATTTCTCCTTTTATCTTTATTATTTCCTTTCTTCTGTTTGCTTTGTGTTAAATTTGCTTGTTTTGTTTTGCTGGCTGTAGAATTCTGGATTGGCAGTTTTCTTATTTCAACATTCTAAAGATAACACTCTGTATTCTTTTTACCTGCACAGTTTCTAGTGTGAAGTCTGCTATAATCATATCCTTGTCTCTCCGTAGGCAGTGTGCCATTGTTTTCTGACTGACTTCAAGATTTTCTCTTTGCCTTTTATTTTCAATGATTTGAATATTATATGTGTCTTTTCTGTTTTTCATATTCATTCTCTTTACTCTTCTCTAAATTTCTTGGATCTGTAGATTGGTGTTTTTCATTAATTTTTAAAATTCTCAGCCATTATGTCTTCAGATATTTCTTTGCCACATCCTGTCTTGCCTCTGCTTCTGAGATTTCTAGCACACATGTGTAACTGACTTTGTGCCACAGCTCTTGTATTCTCTCTTCTTGATGTTTTGTTGTTGTTGTTGTTTTGTTTCATTTATCTCTTTGTGATTCAGGTTCGTTAATTTCTTTTGACCTACCTTCAAGTTCATTGATTCTTTCCTTAGCTGTGTCAAGCCTCTTTATCCCATTGAAGGAATACATCATCAGTCTTACTGTATTTCTTTTCTTTCTTCTTCATTTTATTTTGGTTATAGTTCTAGCATTTCCATTTGTTTCTGACATATGTATTATTTCTTATACAGGCATATGTCATTTTATTCTGCTTTGTGGATATTGCACTTTTACAGGTTGAAGGTTTGTGGCAACCCTGCATTGAACAATTCCATTGGTGCCATTTTCCAATAGCATTTGCTCACTTAGTGTCTCTGTGTCACATTTTGGTAATTCTCACAATATTTCAAACTTTTTCATTATTATTATATTTGTTATGGTGATCTGTGATCAGTGATCTTTCATGTTACTATCACAATTGTTTTGGGGCACTGTGAACCATGCCCATATAAGACAGCAAACTTCATCAATAAATGTCATTTGTGTTCTCACTGCTCCACTACCTGGCCATTCCCCAGTCTCTCTCCCTCTCCTTGGGCCTCCCTATTTCCTGTGACACAGAAAAATTGAAATTAGCCCAAATAAAAACCCTACAATGACCTCTCAGTGTTCAAGTGAAAGGAAGAGTTGCACATCTCTCACTTTAAGTCAAAAGCTGGAAATGATAAAGCTGAGTGAGGAAGGCATGCCAAAAGCTAAGACAGGACAAAACTAGGCCTCTTGTGCCAAATACTTAGCCAAGTTGTGAATGCAAAGGTAAAGTTCTTAAAGGAAATTAAAAGTACTACTCCAGGGAACACATGAATGATGAGAAAGCAGAACAGTCTTATTGGTGATATGGAGAAAGTTTGAGTGGTCTGGATAGAAGGTCACACCAGCCACAACATTCCCTTATGCCAAAGCCCAATCCAGAGCAATGTCCTAACTCTCTTCAGTACTCTGAAGGCTGAGAAAGGTGAGGAAGCTGCAGAAGAAAAGTTTGAAGCTAGCAGAGGTTCACTCATGAGGTTTAAGGAGAGAAGCCATCTCTATAACTTAAAAGTGTAGGTGAAGCAGCAAGTGCTGATGTAGAAGCTATAGTGAGTTATCCAGAAGATCTAGCCAAGATCATTAATGAACGTGGCCACACTGAACAACAGATTTTCAATGTAGACAAAACAACTTTATGTTGGAAAAAGATGCCATCTACAACTTTTGTCACTAGAGAGGAGAGGTTAGTGCCTGGCTTCAAAGCTTCAAAGGCAAAGTATGCCTCTGTTGTTAGGGGCTAATGCAGTTTGGTGACTTGAAGTTGAAGCCAATGCTCATTTTCCATTTTAAAATCTTTGGTCTCTTAAGAATTATGCTAAAGCTGCTCTGCCCATCATCTATAAATGGAACAACAAACTTGGATGACAGCACATCTGTTTCCAACATCGTACAATGTTTATAAAATTGAACAATATAATATGTTGTATAAATCTGTATACAGCCCACTGTATAAGCCATATATAACTATATATATAAATATATATATGTATACACTATAGATAACCCACACTATATAGGCCCTCTGTTGAGACCTACTGCTCAGAAAAAAAGCTTCCTTTAAAAACATTACTGCTCACTGACAATGTACCTGGTCACCCAAGAGCTCTGATGGAGATGTATAATGAGATTAATATTGTTTTCATGCCTGCTAATACAACATCCATTCTGTAGCCCACGGAAAAAGTAGTAATTTTGACTTTCAAGTCCTATTATTTAAGAAATACATTTTCTCAGGCGATAGCTGCCATAGATAGTGGTTCCTCGAATAGATCTGGGGAAAATAAATTGAAAACCATCTGGAAAGGATTTGGCATTCTACATGCCATTAAGAACATTTGTAACTTATGAGTAGAGGTCAAAATATCAACATTGACAGGAACTTTGGAAGAGATGGATTCCAATCTTCATGGGTTCCAATCTTGAGGGGTTCAAGACTTCAGAGGAGGAGGTAACTAGATGCAGTGGAAATAGCATGAGAACTAGAATTAGAATTGGAGCCTGAAGATGTGTCTGAATTTCTGCATCTCAAGATCAAACTTTAATGGATGAGGACTTGCTTTGGAAGCACAAAGAAAGTGGTTTCTTGAGATGAAATCTATTCCTGGTGAAGACTCCATGAAGACTGTTGAAATGACAGCAAAGCATTTAGAATATGACATAGACTTAGTTGATAAAGCAGTTACAGGGTTTGAGAGGATTGACTCCAATTTTGAAAGAATTTCTACTGTGGATAAAATGTTGTCAAACAGCATGGCATGCTACAGAGAAATTGTTCGTGAAAGGAAGAGTCACTTGATGTAGCAAACTTCATTATTGTGTTATTTTAAGAAATTGCCACAGGCCCCCAACCTTTATCAACCACCACCCTGATCAATCAGCAGCCATCAGCATCAAGGCAAAACCCTCCACGAGCAAAAAGATTATGACTCACTGAAGCTAAGACAATGATTAGCAGTTTTTAGCAAGAAAGTATTTTTATATAAGGTTTGTACATTGTTTTTTTTTGGATGTAAAGCTTATTACACACTTGATAGACTACAGTATAGTGTAAACATAACCTTTATATGCACTGGGATACCAAAAAATCTATGTGACTTTATTGATATTCGCTTTATTGCAGTGGTCTGGATTGGAAGCAGAAATAACTCTGAGGTATACCTGTGGTTTCAGTCTCTGCTGAAATCACCTATCTGATCTTGCATGTTTCCATGTTTTCCATTAAATCCTTTAATACATTAATTATGGTTATTTTAAGTTAACTGATACTTCTGACATCTGTATCATTTAAGAGTATGGCTCTGAGCATTGCTTGGTATTTTGGAAATGTGCCATTTCTTGCTCTTCTGTATGCTGCTTAATTTTTGTTAAAGTTGGACATCTTGAGTAAGACAGTAGATATTGAGATAAGTATTTTTATGCTTTCAGGTGAACACCTTTTAAAAATACTGTTAAGCCTTTAATATTAGGAGGTTTTTGTCAATCTAGTCAGGAATTGTCTGCGTTTGATATTGGTGGTGGTTGTGGTGACTGAAATCTTCAGTTACCCTTAAACATGATTAAAATGTAGGCTGGCTCAGGAGAAAGTACTTTTCTCCAATGTCTAATCTTTCTTGGGTTTGGTTTCTCCTTCTTTGATTTCTCCAGAAAGATTCTCTTGCAGCTCTCCTATCTTGATTCCACTGCATTTTTGCTAGACTTTTATTGTGATGGTAGTTGAGAGAGAAGGGCAGTCTCTAATGTTCTGATTAAGCTTTAGTCTTTGACAGGTATGGTGTCCATGGATCTTGGAGGTGTTTCCTTCACAAGTGCTTCAATCCCTCCCCCAGCTTTAGTGCTGACCTAGTACTTTTTGCTGACTCTTCCTCAAGGATGAAGGGTTTTTTTCTTCCTGTTTCCTTCCCTAGCGATAAGTCTCCATAGTGCCCTAGGTGACCATTCTTTTTTCTTCCCTCTCTGTAGATTATAGCATTGTTCCTTTCCAGGTGGTAGGGGAAATGAGTGTAGATGGGGTTTTGGCAGGGCTGTAGGGCCTCTCCCCTAGCCAGTACCCTGTGGGAAGTTTTCTCAGGGTTCCCATGCTCTCCTTTTGAATACTTAGAAGTGTTCATGAAGGTAAAGCCTGTCAAGGGGGGTGACCTCTTCTCTCCTCCGTATCTATGGTCCTCAGAGGCTTCACATGCTTACACTGGTTAACACTTAGGTTTTAGAAGTTCATTGAAAACTTTTGTTGACTTTGGCCAGTTTATATAGCAGTTGATCCAAATACTGGTTCTAACTCCTATCACTGCAACTCTGTGATTGTGTGACTTTGGGCAAGTCAGGTGATCTAATCTCCTTTTTATTCTTCTGCCACCATTAAGGTTATAACCCAACTTTTGCCTAGTATTGTGTTACACAGGAAATCCCTAGTTGTTAGTGATTATACACTATTGGGTTAGCTTTTGTTCTGGGTACACTGTTTTACCTCTTTCATGTGTAGTTTGTGAGCTTACTGAGGGCATAACATCAGTAAAATACATGTATATGTATATAATTACTTTATAGTATATATAAATATATGTTATTTTGTATATATGTGAATATCTGATAGTGCCCAGTTCAATGCAAGGAGCAGATTAGGAATGCATTATGTACGAATAATTATTAGTTTCTTACCACTTAGGCGGCTGCATAATTGATAAACTCTGGTTAGTGAAATTTTGACCGTAAGAACGTCATCCTTGCACCTGCTGTCAACAGACACCAGATGCAATGACTAGTTATGACCCCAACTCCTTTCAGTGATTCTGTAGGTAAATTTTGATGGTCTTACTCTGTTCAGAAAATATTTTATCTTGATATCATGTAATTGAAGCAACTAATAACTGTATCCTATTCCTTTAATTAGAAAACAGTAGCGCACAAGTAACATCCACAGGAAGCCTTATATTCCAGAACTTTGAGGAGAACATGAGTGGAGTTTATACGTGTTTCCTTGAGTATAAACATATGGTGGAAGAAGTTATTAAAAATCTTCAACTAAAATATGTTATATATGGTAAGAAGTGCATTTTGTTGTATTTTAACATTTCTTAATTTTTCCAAATATTTAAATATTTTAACAGGTTTATTTTAAAGGGATTTTGTTATTTTTAGTCTCTTTTAATTGAAGAAAAATTACTGCCTGCCTGTATTTTACAAAGTACTTTGTCAAGGGTTAGTGGTGAGGACACATCTTTTTTCTTCAGGGGAATGTTGACATGTACATAGCTAAATTTAAGAGAATGAATGAAACGGGGTTTGGAAATTATGCTTTGAAATTATTATGTTGCTATTGTAGTCTGTGCTGCCTTTAAATTCTGAGTATCATGCTTGATGGCACACTGCCATTTCCCCCAAACAGAAGCATGAAGTACCACTGTAAAATTCTTTTCTAAAAGCAATTTGATCTGTTGAGGTTTGAGATTGGGAGAGCTGAGTTGACAGTGGAGTGGCCAGGAGAACAGCTTGAACAAAGGTTGCTTGTAAGTTCCATCTCACTGGTGGGACACAGGTATGGTAGATAGAATAGTGGTCCTCAAAGATGTCCATGTCTAATCTCCAGAACCTGTGCGTATGTTACCTTGCAGTGCAAAAGGGACTTTGCATATATAACTCTTCAAACAGTAGTGTTTGGAACATTTAAATAAATCTCCCCCCTTTCTGTGCATGTCTCTGTGTCTCTGTCTCTCTCTCATCTCTCTGTGTGTAAACATACACATACACACACACCCCAACACATATCCCTGGATTGTACTGTGGAAGTTAAATTGTTGGTGTTTCTATAAGATGAATTCTGTAAGGAAAAATCTTCTGTAGGGTATTGACAGTGTAACTTTCATAGATTCTACCAGTCACCCTACAAAGAGTGTACCAATTTATGTCCTTGCCATAGTATGTGAGAACCTCATTACCCATAACTCCCTTAATACTGTATTTTGAATTGTTGCTGATCTGATAGGTTAATAATGGTATTCCATGGTTTTAATGTGTGTTTTTTTGGTGACTGATGGGTTATTTGACTTTTGCTATTTGCATGAGCTTCACGTGTGTGAGTATGTATGTCTGAGTAACTACTGAGAGATATGTACATATGCAGGTATATAGCAGTGTAGATATTAATTTCATGTCAAATACGTTATATTCTGTATTTTATTTTTCTGTAGCTTACAGACCTTTTTAATTGTGAGTGAGGATAATTTAAAATTTCAAGATTTTATGTAGTCCACAGGTGGTATTATTTTCTTTTTGGCCTTTGTTTCTTACTGTGCTGAGCATGGTTCCCTGAATCATAAGAATTGAGTTCACTATAATTACATTATATTTTTATATATGAAGTTTAACATTTCTGAAAATAACAATAATAGCGTAGCACCCAGAATTACTATAAAATTTAAATTTGGCAAGACAGTGGATGTATGGTGACTCATTGCTTTAATATGCGCTCCCTTAATTACTAGTAAATTTGAGCTTTTTTAATATTTTTATTACACAATAGATTACAGTGCCTTTTGTTTGCCAAAGTTCATCTTTTTTCTTTAGTAATTTGTAGGTTTTCACCATTCTGGATACCAGTCTTTTATCATGTTGCAATAGCTTCTGCCTGTCTCTCACTTGTCTTAACATTAGATATGATGTTGTTTATACTGCAGAAGTGTCAGATATTGTTGTAATGAGATTTATTAATTTTTTAAATTGGTTTGTTCAATTTTTTTATAAAAGATTGTTTCATATACCTAGAAAATAAAAATACCTTCCTATGTTTACTTTACTAGGCCTATGTTTTTTCTTAATTAAGCTTTTTGTTTTGAGTTAATTGTAGATTTGCATGTAGTTGCAAAAGACAATATAGAGAGATCCCATGTATCGTTTATGCAGCTTTCCCTAACAGCAACATTTTATAAGCTTACAGTACATTATCAGGCCAAGATACAGACTTTCTTACTGTCCACCAATCTTATTCAGTTTTCTCCAATTTTATATGTACTCATTTGTGTATGTGTGTTGTGCGTGTTTAGTTCTCTAAGTTTTATCCCGTGTGTAGACTCATGTATCCACCACTACAGTCAAGATACAGAGCAATATGGTCAACAGAAGTATACCTTGGGTTGTCCTTTTATGATCAAACTTGTTTCCCTCTCACCCTCATTCATCATGCGTGACCACCACAGATCTTCTCCAATTCTGTAATTTCATCATTTCCAAAGTATGATGTAAATGCAGGGATCTAGTATGTAATCTTATGGGATTGGCTTTTTCAGTTGGCCTAATTCCCTGGAAACTCATCTAAATTGTTGTGTGCATTTAATCAGTTGTTCCCTTTTATTGCTGAGTTGTAATCCATTGTATGGAAGTACCACAATTTAACCAGTCATCCACAGAACATCTGAGTTGCTTCAGGTTTTGGGCTATTACTTATAAAGTTGCTGTGAACATTAGTGTAGTTTTTTGTGTAGACATGAGTTTTTATTTCTGTGGGATAAATGCCCAAAGGGTTGATGGATCAAGTATTAATTGCATGTTTAATCTTGTAAGAAATTGCCATACTGTTTTCCAGAGTGGCTGTGCCATTTTACATTCCCACCAGCAATGTAAGAGTAATGCAGTTTCTCTGTGTCCTCACCAGTATTTGGTGTTGACATTATTTTTATTTTAGCCATTTTGATAAATGTGAAGCGATATTTCGTTGTGGTTTTCGTTTGAGTTTACTTAATGTCTAATGATGTGGAACATATTTTTATGAGCATATTTGCCACCTGTACATTCTCTTTGGTGAAATGTCTGTTGGCACCTTTTGCCCATTTTCTAATTGTCTGATATATTACTACTGATATTTTTTTGAGAGTTTCTTAAAAATGATATTTCTAAATACTATTCTTTTGTTGGTTATGTTGTTTGCAAATATTTACTTACAGTCTATATCTTGTTGTTTTTGTATCTTAACAGGATCTTTTTTTTTAATGGAGGGGATCAGAATATGTTTTTTTCATCTTTAAATGTTTTTACCTTTTGACCCCCTTAACCCATTTCTCTCCCAAACCCCTGCCTCTGGCAACCACTAATCTGTTCTCTTGTTTTGTTTTAAGATTCCACATATAAGTGAGATCATATGGTATTTATCTTTCTCTGTCTGACTTATTTCGCTTAGCATAATGCCATAGAGGTCCATCCTTGTTTTCACAAACGACAAAATTTAATTCTTTTTTATGGCTGAATAATACTTCATTGTGTGTATATGTATACACACTATATATATATATATATATATATATATATATGTATGTATGTATACGTGTATATATATATATACACACACACCACAATTTCTTTATCCATTCATCCATTGATGGACACTTAGGTTGTTGCCATATCTCGGCTATCGTAAATAGTGGTGCAGTGGACATGGGATGCATATATCTTTTCAAGTTACTGTTTTCATTTTCTTTGGATAAATACCTAGAAGTGAAATAGCTAGATCATATGGTTGTTCTGTTTTTAATTTTGGAGGGAACCTCCATTCTGTTTTTCATAATTTACAATCCCCTTAACAGTGCACAAGTGTTCCCTTTTCTTCACATCCTCACAAAAACTTATTTCTTGTCTTTTTGATAATAGCTGTTCTAACAGGTATGAGATGGTATTTCATTGTGGTTTTGATTTGCGTTTCCCAGATGATTAGTGATGTTGAGCATCTTTTTATGTGCCTTTTAGTTATCTGTATGTCTTCTTTGGAAAAATGTCTATTCATATCTTCTGCCCATTTTTTAATCAAGTTTTTTTGCTATTGAGTTGTATGAGTTTTTTATATATTTTGGATATTAACTCCTTACCAGATATATGATTTACAAATATTTTCTCCCATTCAGTAGGTTGTCTTTTCATTTTGTTGATGGTTTCCTTTGCTGTGCAGAAGCTTTTGAATTTGATGTAGTTCCACTTGTTTATTTTTGCTTTTGTTGCTTTTAGTTTGGTGTCAGATTCAAAAACTCATTGCCAAAATCTATGTCGAGGAGCTTACTCACTATGTTTTCTTCTAGGGAGTTTATTGTTTCAGGTCTTATGTTCAAGTATTTAATCCATTTTGAGTTAATTTTTGTGTATGATCTAAGATAGTGGTCCAGTTTCATTATTTTGCGTGTGGCTGTCCAGTTATCCTAACACCATTTATTTAAGAGACTATGTTTTGCCTGTTGTATATTCTTGGCTCCTTGTTGTTAATTAATTAACCATATATGTGTGGATTTATTTCTAGTCTGTTTATTCTGTTCTGTTGATCTATGTATCTTTTTAAGGTATTACTATAGCTTTGCAATTGAGTTTGAAATCAGGGAGTGTGATGCCTCCAGCTTTGTTCTTTCTCAAGATGGCATTGGCTATTCAGGGTCTATTGTGGTTCCGTGTTATTTTTTCTGTTTCTGTGAAAAATTCCATTGGAATTTTGAAAAGGGTTGCATTGAGTCTGTAGATTGCTTGGGATAATTTGGACATTTTAACAATATTAATTCTTTCAATCCATGAGCATGGAGTATCTTTCCCTTTATTTGTGTCTTCAGTTTCTTTCCTTAATGTCTTGTAGTTTTTAGTATTTTCACAGAGCCAAAGATTTTCAATCTTATGAGGTCTGGTTTATCAAATTTGCTTATTAATCATGCTTTTGGTTTCAAGTCTAAGAATTTTTTGCGAGGCCATAGGCAAAGATTTTCTCCTAATTTTTTCCTGAAGTTTTATAGTTTTACTTTAAATATGATGCATTTTCAGTTAACTTTTGTTTAAATTGTGAGGTTTAATTTTTTGCACATAGATATCCAATTGCTCCAGTATCATTTCTTGAAAAGACTGTCCTTCTTTCAATGTATTGTTTTTGCACCTTTGTCAAAAATCAGTTGAGAATAATTGTCTGAGTCTATTTTTGGGTTCTCTGGTTTTTCCATTGATCACTGTGGTACTTCGCCAGTACCACACTGTTGATCACTCTCACTCTATAGAAACCGTTGATATCAGGTAGAGTGATTCCTCCCGCTATTCTTCATCAAGATTGTTTTTGTCCTTTTAGAATCCGTCCCTTTCCATGTAAATTTTGCAATAATGTTGTATGTAGCTACAAAATATCCTACTGGAATTTAGAAGGGAATTGCATTTAATCTGTAGAATTTCTTTCTCTATTATATTGAGTGTTCTAATCATGGACACGGTATGTATATCAATTTAGTTAGGTCTTTCTTGATTTTTTTTTATCTGTGTATACATGTTTTGTTAGGTGTATACCTAAGTATGTTATTTTTTTTGGAGCAATTGGTAATGTTACTAGGTTTTAAAATTTGGATTCCACATGCTTATTGTTAATATGTAAAAAGTGATTTATTATTTGTGTCTTGATCTTACCACATGCCATCTCGTAGAGGTTACTTAACAGTTTTAAAATCTTTGTCTTTTTGTAGATTTTTTGTGAGACAGTCATGTCATATGCGCATAGGGACAGTTTGCTTTCTTTCTTTTCAATCCGTATGCCTCTTAGATTTCTTGTCGAACTGCGGAGACCAGGACTTCTAGTACTATGTTGAGTAAGAGTGGTGAGAGCAGACATCTTTGCCTTGCTTGGAGTATTAGGGGGAATCATCCAGTCTTTCGCTATTAAATGTGATGTTAGCTGTGGTTTTTATGGAGGTGCCCTTTATTAGGTTGAGGAAGTTTCCTTTCATTCCAAGTTTGTTAATATTTTTGAAGGATGTTGGGTCTTGTCAAATGGTTTTTACTGCATTAATTAAGATAGGCATGTGGTTTTTACTTTGTGTTTTATTGACATGGTGTATTAAATTAATTGATATTCAACTATGAAAATATATAATTATTATAATTATATTATATTATATTAATATTATTATATTGGTTATGATGTATAATGTTTTCAGTATCCTGCCAGATTTAGTTTGCTGGCATTGTCTTAAGAATTTTTGCATGTACTTTCATAAGAGATGTTGGTCTGTAGTTTTTTTTCTTGTGATATCTCTTTGATCTGGTTTTGCCAACAGGGCAATACTGGGCTCAATATGAGTTGGGAAGTTTTCCATCCTCTTCTGATTTTGGAAGAGTTCATTAAGAATTATTACTATTTCTTTAAATGTTGTGTAGACTTCATGAGTGAAGACATCTGGGCTTGGGCTTTTCTTCATGGATAATTCTAGGAATTTTAATTGTTGATTTTTATTTTTATTTCATTGTGTCAGAGAATGTGATTTATATATTTAATTCTTGAATTTGTTGACTCTTCCTTCATGATCTCTAAAAGTTTTGCCTCTCGACTATTCTATTTATTTTTATTTCTGGAATTCCAATTAAACATATTTATTAGGCTCTTTAACTTATCATCCATATCTGTTAACTTGTCTTTCATATATCCAAATCTTTAAATATGTTGTGATTTAGGTACCATTGTCCAAGTTACCAAATCTCTCTTCAGGTATGTTATGTCTGCTATATACTTGTCTAGTCATTTTATTTATTTTTTAACCTTAGAGACTTTCTTTTTTTCTATTTCAGTGACTGTACTTTCCATCTCCAGTATTTTCAATTGAATCTTTCTTTTTAGAATCTCTATTTGTTCTTTGGTCATATTCACCAGTTTTTGTTTTATAATTTCCTATTCTTTTTTTTTTTTTTTTGAGAAAGATTGCCCTGAGCTAACTACTACCAATCCTCCTCTTTTTGCTGAGGAAGACTGGCCCTGAGCTAACATACATGTCCATCTTCCTCTACTTTGTACGTGAGATGCCTGCCACAGCATGGCTTTTTGCCAAATGGTGCCATGTCCAGACCCGGGATCTGAATGGGCAAACCCTGGGCCACTGAGAAGCGGAACATGCGAACTTAACTGCTGCACCACCAGGGCGGCCCCTATAATTTCCTATTCTTAATTTATTCCTTTCTTTAACATTTTGAGGATGTATATTTTTAAATTTTGTTTTTAAATTTTCATAATAAATATGAAAACTTGTAGGTACCTATAACCTTCATTAAAATAGGTATTATTGCTATTTTATCTCTATAGTGGGTATAAAATTCTATGTCAGTGTTATGGTTGCATTTTCCTTAGTACTAGTATCTCTGAGCATCTTTCTCTATGTGTTTATTGTCTCTTTTGAGATTTTCTATTCATATATTTTACCTTTTTTCTAAGTTATTGTGTTTTTGTCAATTTCTAAGCACATTGAATATCTAACTATGAGTGTAGATCAGTGGTTTTCAAATTATGGTCTGTGGACCCCTGAGAGTCCTTGAAACCCTTTCAAGGGGTCAGTAAGGTGAAATATATTTATATTTTTAAATTAATTATTGTTTTTCTTTTTGGTGAGGGAGATTCACCCTGAGGTACCATCCATTGCCAATCTTCCTCTTATTTTTTCTTTGAGGATAATTAGCCCTGAGCTAACATCTGTGTGAATCCTCTGCTACTTTGTATGTAGGATGCCTCCACAGCTTGGCTGATGAGTGAAGTGGGTCTGCACTCAGGATCTGAACCTGTCAACCTGAGCCCCCAAAGCGGAGTGGAAGGAACTTGAACCACTTGGCCATGGGGTCAGCCCCTGAAAAATATTTTTATAATTATACTAGGATATTATTTACCATTTTCACTGTGTTGACATTTACAGTTAAAGTGGGTAAACTACTATGAAACAGTCCCCCACAATTATCTGAAAAGGCTGTTATAAAATGCTTTCCAACATCCACATATCTGTGTGAGGCAATAAACCAACCACATTCCATTTGATTGAACGCATACACAAGTAGAAGAATTCCAGCTGACTTCTATTCAGCCAGACATTATAGAGATTTTCAAAATATAACACGGTACTACTCTTTTCACTGATTCCTTTTGTAAAGAGATTTATTATATCCCAAAGATTTTTTTATGTTACTGTTTAATAGGTTTTTATTATTTTAAAATGAATTAATAAACATTTAAAAAGTTTTTTCCCTTTAGTTTCTAGTACTCTAAATATTAATAGATATAACTCACATCAAAGTTATTTGGTAGTCCTCAGTAATTTTTAAGAATGTTAAGGGATACTGAGACCAAAACTTTTGAGAACAGCTGCTGTAGATCTTTGTCATTTTTTTATCATTCACATTTTTCTGGAGTTGCACATGTCTTGTTTCCTTTAAAGCGTCTGATTTTCATCTGAGGGTTTTAGTTTGTAAGCTGTTGCAGGGATTTGCTACAAGGACTTGGGCAACTCAGCATAGAGTTGTACTCATAGCTAAGGTGAAGGATACATGGTAGGAGCGGCAAGGCAAACAGCATGGCAGAGTCTGGAGAAATCCATGTATAGGCCTCCTGTGCTCTCTCCTTCCTGTGTGAGGTCGCATTGAGCCTGCTCCCTTCTTCAGCAGTGAAAATCTAGTAACCCCTGTACCCTTACTGCCCAGAGAGCCGCTAGAGACTCAGCATCCAAATGTTGGTTGGGAGCTAGTTATGTAGGCTCGCTCTGCCTGATAACTACAAAACTTCCAGACTCCAGAAGGTGCAGGGTTCATTTCCTCAGTAAACAGTTTTATCTCACAGGGAAAGGTGCCTGTCAGTGTAGGAAACTACCAGTCAAGGGCCAATCCTGCAAGCAGCCTCCAGCCTGCTGTGTTAACTCTTTATACACATAAACTGACCCTGAATTACTGTATATGTTAATGTGTACTTTTCCCAGAGATTAGAAGCTCTCTTCAAAAGAGGATTTTTTTTTTTTTGAGGAAAATTCGCCCTGAGCTAACATCTGCTGCCAATCCTCCTCTTTTTGCTGAGGAAAATTGGCCTTGAGTTAACATTTGTGCCCATCTTCCTCTATTTTTTATATGTGGGACACCTGCCATAGCATGGCTTGGTGAGCGGTGTGTAGGTCAGCACCAGAGATCTGAACCGGTGAACCCGGGGCTGCCGAAGCAGAGCACCCAAACGTAACTGCTGTACCACCAGGCTGGCCCCAGAAGAGGATACTTTTGATGTAGTTTTTGAGGGCATTTTGGGGATATTTTGGCTTGTATTCAGAATTCTTTTTATCAAAGGCAATAGCTTGATATATCCCAGATTTCTGGAAAGAAAAAGAGTTCTTTTTTATCCCGTGGACAGAGGAGTGCTTACTCTGTCCTCAGTCATACTGTGAGCCTCATTCCAGCTTCCAACACTGACCAGGTTCACTCTTCTATGTGGTGCTTGGATATATCACATCACACATCTTTGATATGATCAATCATGATATAATCAATATATAAAGCAATATATACATTTATTTATCATATAATAGATGTTTCAGTAAAAGCATGATAGGTTTTTAAAATTTGTGTCTCAATGTGACATTTATTTTCAGTATTCTTATTCACTATTGCATGGGATTTTTTGGTATAGCGACACTAAGCTTACAGAACATTTTCCTTGTTTGTCCCTTTATTATCTTCTTTTCTGTCCTCTTCTTCTGAAACTGCTCCAGTCTGATAGTGGCTATCTGGGATCTCTCTTATCTTGTACTTTGCTCTTGTAATTTTGCTCTATGGTATGTGAGAATTACATTACTTGGTCTCCAAATATATAATTAGATTTTTAACCTTTTAACCTTTTAAAAATTTCTTCAATTAATTTTTTAAATATTATTATCTTAGTAATTTTTTAATTCTTCAAAAACATTTGTATATTTACCAATCATTCCTCTTCTGCAACAGCTTTATAGTAGTTTTATGGATGTATTTTCTGCTAACTTTTTAAAAACTTACTTAATTCTTCCTATGTTAATTTTCTTTTAGGCTCTTTTCCCTTGCTTTTTCATTTTCTTGTCTTTAAGGCTCTTAGGTTTCCCCAAAGTTGGGGTGGAAGAGTCTGCAGTTTTCATTCATATTTGTAAATGAAATTGATAGTTTTCTTAGCAATTAGAAGCTGTCTGATCTCTCCCTTAAATAGAGGGACTGACAGTAGCCCAGTATGTGCACTTAATTTGGGTTTAAACGAGTAGGTAGAAAAGTGGACAGTTGCTGCTCTCACTTTAGTTCAAATGGGGAACATTTCCTCAGCGTGTGTGCCAGAAACAGGCAGGGAGGGCCCCTTGATTAATGGAAGTAGCAGTAGACCTACCTGTCTTAGAAGGTGAACTTTTCTGATTTCTGGTATTATTGTGGATTTCTTTTTTTTTGTTTTTTATTTTTAATCTTGTTTTTTTTTTTTTTTTTTGGAGGAAGATTAGCCCTGAACTAACATCTGCCAATCCTCCTCTTTTTGTTGAGGAAGACTGGCCCTGCACTGACATCCATGTCCATCTTCCTCTACTTTATATGTGTCACGCCTACCACAGCATGGCTTGACAAGCGGTGCCATGTCCGCACCTGGGATCCGAACCAGTGAACCCCTCGCCGCTGAAGCGGAACGTGCGCACTTAACTGCTGCACTACTGGTCCAGCCCCTATTGTGGATTTCTTATCATTTTTATATTTTGTGTTATTTTTGTGAGATTTTGAAATAGGTAAGAAAAAACTGTTCTCAATTCTAGATGTTGTAATGAAACTCAGTAGAACTCGCAGATTTGTTAGAAATATACTTTGTTTGGTGTCTTGTTGGTAATAATATGACTAATTTCTTCTAAGATGAATATCTGAACTTAGAGAATTTTCATTCCTGAGTTTGAGGCAGCATAATATAGCCGTTAAGGACACAGGGTCTGGGCCAGGCTTCTTGGTTAGAATCTTACTTTTGATAACATAGGCAGGCATTGGACTTGTGACATAATGCCTCTATCCCTCAATTTCCTCATGATGGATGTAAAAATAATACAAATTTTAAATGATGTTAGGAGATTTAAATTAATTACTATTTGTGAAGTGCCTATACCAGAATTTGTCACTTAGTAACTGCTACATGTTTGTTAAATTAAAAATATATATATATATGTATTTACCTATATATATGTATCCGAATAATGATTTCTCTTGAGTAGTTGCAGTATATTTGAATGGCTTAAATAATTGTTTTTATGTTATTCTGTTTAATTTTTTACAGCTTATCGTGAGCCTCGATATTTTTATGAGTTTACAGCTCGTTATCATGCAGCTCCCTGCAATAGTATCTATAATATTTCTTTTGAGAAGAAACTTCTTCAGATTTTAAGCAAATTGGTTCTTGACCTTTCGTGTGAAGTTTCCTTACTTAAGTCTGAATGCCATCGTGTTAAAATGCAAAAAGCTGGTTTGCAAAATGAATTGTTCTTTACATTTTCTGGTAAGTATATACAGTTCTTTAAGGGAAATAAATTGAGAACACAAAGCTTATTTTAAAGACATGTTGTGAATTACCAGCAGCATTTTTGGAATGTAAATGTTATAAACCTGAATGTTTTGTGTTCTCTACTCAGTTATTATAGCCCCCAAAAGAAAATTTTACTGAATCATGTGCTTAATGAAAAGTTTGCACTTTAAAATAACTTAAACCTTGCTATGATAATTTACTATAGAATTGAATTTAGTTTAAGGAATGTCTATTATGTTATTTACTTGCAAAGATTTAATTGTGAAAGTATCTAGTTATAATAAGATGGTTTAATATTATAGACCAGAGGGACCATTCTAACAAGTTAGGGTGATTTTTCTAATAATACAGAGTTGAGGCCCAATATTTTCTGGAAAACAAAGAATTGGACATCATATCTAAGGACTTTAGATTTATAAAGGGCCTGTATGAATGAGCACTTAGGAATAACCATCCATGTGTTTTTAATAGGTCCCAGTGGTAATAGGACCCCCTCTTTCTTTTCTCTCAAATGATATTGCCTGCTATTTTCCTTTCTTTACTCTTTGTCCTTAATTCCTCCGCTATCAGTGTTTGATTGTACTTACTCAATTCTCTGATTTTCCTTGTCTTTTTTATGGCCATCTAAGATTGAATTTTTAGACATGAGTGAGAGGTGTGAAGCTTTAAGGGATAAGAACAAGAGAAGTTCAACCCTATTTTCACTATCTTTTATCTTCCTTACTACTTTTCTCTTCTCCAGAAAATCTTTGAGAGTTATTTTCTAGCCCGTGAGACAAATTTTCACAGAGACTAACTCTTTCTTTAGCTCTTCAAGGACTCACCATTAGCATTCATAAGGCTTATGGGGTCTTTGTACCCAGTGTGTTTAATAGGTGCTATTAATAGGCATTCATATTCTTTAGAAAATCTGAAAGTGTACTTGAACTCGTAAGAGAAAAGAGATGATATTCAATAGAAATGAGGCATTGTGGGCTTGATTTGCATTTCTCTAGTGATTAGTGATATTGAGTATCTTTTCATGGCTTATTTGCTGTTTGTATATTTTTTTTGGAGAAAAGTCTATTCAATTTTTGCCGGATTTTTATTTTTTTCCAAATTTTATTGAGATAGTTGACATAGAACATTATGTAAGTGTAAGGTGTAAAACGTAGAGATTTGTATATGTATATGTTGCAAAATGTTTACCACAATGAGCGTTAACAAATTTTATCATCTCATATAGTTACAGTTTATTATTATTCTTTTTGTGGTGAGAACTTTTAAAAGCTACTCTTTTAGCAACTTTCAAATATACAATATAATATTTTTGACTATACTCACCAGGCTGTGCATTCCATCCCTGAACTTATTCATCTTATGACTGGAGGTTTATACCCTTTGTCCACTTACATCCATTTCCCCACCTCCTGCCCCTGGTAACCACCAGTCTGTTCTGTTTCTATGAGTTCCGTGTTTGTAGAGGCCACATATAAGTGAGATCATAGAGTATTTGTCTTTCTCTGTCTGACTTATTTCACCTAGAAAAATACCCTCAAGGTTCATCCACATCGTTGCAAATGGCAGAATTTCCTTTGCTTTTGTGTCTGAATAATATCCCATTGTATGTATATACCACGTTTTCTTTATCCATTCTTCTGTCAGTGGACACTTAGATTGTTTCTATGCCTTTGCTCTTATAAATAATGCTGCAGTGAACGTGGGGGTGTAGATATCTTTATGAAATAGTGATTTAATTTTCTTTGGATCCATATCCAGAAGTATAATTGCTGGATCATGTGATAGTTCTATTTTTTTTTTTTTTTTTAGGAAACTTTCTACTGTTTTCCAAGTAGCTGTACCAACTTATATTCCCAACAACAGTGCACAAGGGTTGCATTTTCTCCACATCCTCACCAGCACTTGTTATCTCTTGTCATTTTCATAATGGTCATTTAAACAGGTGTGAGGTGATATCTCATGGTTTTTATTTTCATTTCCCTGATGATTAGTGATGGTCAGCACCATTTCATATACCTGTTGGCCATTTGAATATCTTCTTAGGAAAACGTATCTATTTGGGTACTTTCCGTTTTTAATTGGATTATTTGTTTTTTGCTTTTAACTTGTATAAGTTCTTTAAATATTTGGATGTTAACACCTCATCAAACATGTGGTTTGCAAAATATTTTATGCCATTCTATAGGTTGCCTTTTCAGTTTGTTGATTATTTCTTTTCTGTGAAGAAGCTTTTTAGTTTGATGTAGTCCCTTACTTCCTTGTGTTTTCATTGCTTGTGCTTTGGGTGTCATATTTATAAAGTCATTGCCAAGACGACTGTCAAGGAGCTTTTCCCCTATGTTTTCTTCTAGGGGTTTTATGGTTTAGGTCTTAACATTTAAGTCATTAATAAATTTTAAGTTAATTTCTATTAGGGGTGTAAGATATGGGTCCTTTTTTATTCTCTTGCCTACAAATATCCAGCTTTCCCAATACCATTTTTGTAGATTACCATACTATTTTGATCACTATACCTTTGAATATACTTTGAAGTTAGAAGTGTAATGCCTCCAGCTTTTTTCTTTCTCAGGACTGCATTGGCTCCTCAGGGTCTTTTGTGGTTCCATATGAATTTTAGGATTTTTTCCTATTTCTGTGTAAAATGCCATTGGAATCTTGATAGGGATTGAATTGAGTCCGTATATTGCTTTGGGTTATGTGGACATTTTAACGATATTGATTCTTTCAGTCCATGAACCTGAGATATCTTTCCATTTATTTGTGTCATCTTCAGTGTACAAATCTTTTACCTCCTTGTGTAAATTTATTCCTAAGTATTTTATTGATTTTTATGGTATTGTAAATGGGATTGTTTTCTTTATTTCTTTTCAGATAATTTGTTGTTACTGTATAGAAATGCAGCTGACTTTTGTATGTTTATTTTGTATCCTGCAACATTATCGAATTTGTTTACTTGGTCTAGCAGATTTACAACGGAGTCTTTAGGATTTTCTCTGTATAAGATCACTTCTGCTGCTGCCAGAGACAACTTTACTTCTTCCTTTTTGATTCAGATGTCTTTTATTTCTTTTTCTTGCCTGATGGTTCTGGCTAGCACTTCCAGTACTATGTTATATAATGGTAGATGTGGGCTCCCTTGTTTTATTCCTGATTTTAGGAGGAAAAAGCTTTCAACCTTTCACCATTATGATATTATCTGTGAGCTTGTCATATGTAGCCTTTATTATGTTGAGGTACGTTCTCCCTATAGCCAATTTTTTGAGAGTTTGTTTTGTGAATAGATATTGAATTTTGTCAGATACTTTTTTGGATCTGTTCAGATGGTCAAGTGATTTTAACTTTCATTCTATTATTATGATGTATCTCATATTTGTTGATTTGCATGTTGAACCATCTTTTTATCCTGGGGATGAATCCCACTTGATCATGGTATTTGATGCTTTTAAAGTGCTGTTGAATTTCGTTTACTAGTATTTTGTTGAGAATTGTTCCATCTATATTCATAAGGGATATTGGCCTGCAGTTTCTTTTTCTTGTAGTATCCTTGTCTGGCTTTGGCATCAGGGTAATACCAGCCTTATAAAATGAGTTTGGGCATTTTACCACTTCCTCAATTTTTTTGAAAAGTTTGAGAAGGATTGACATTAATTTTTAAATATTTAGTAGAATTTACCATTGAAGTCATCTGGTTCTGGGATTTTCTTTTTTGGGAGGTTTTTGATTATTGATTCAATCTCCTTATTCGTTATTGAACTGCTCAGATTTTCTGTTTCTTCATGATTAAGCCTTGGTAGGTTGTATGGTTCTAGGAATTTATACATTTCTTCTAGGTTGTCCAATTTTTGGTATATAGTTATTCATAGTTGTCTCATGATCCTTTGTATTTCTGTGGTATCATTTGTAATGTCTCTTCTTTCGTTTATAATTTTATTTATTTGGATCCTCTCTCTTTTTTCTTGGTTAGTATAGCTAAAGGTTGTCAATTTTGTTCATATTTTTGAAGAACCAACTCTTGGTTTCGTTAATAATTTATGTTTTTTTCCTACTATCTATTTCATTTATTTCTGCTCTAATCTTTATTATTTCCTTTCTTCTGTGAATGTTGGGATTAGTATGTTTTTCTTTTTTCTAGTTCTTTGAGGTGTAACATTGGATTGTTTATTTGGGATCTTTTTTCTTGATGTATACCCCTTTATTTTCTTCCAAGGATTTGAAGTTTTATCTCCTACATGTAGGTCTATGGTCCATTTTGAGTTAATTTTTATATATACTGTGAAATAGGGTCCAACCTCATACTTTTGAATGTGGAGTTGTCCCAGCACCATTTTTTGAAGGGATTCTTCTCTCCCCATGGAGTTTTCATGGCACCCATTTTGAAAATCAGTTAGCCACACACATATGGGTTTACTTCTGAACTCTTAAAACCATTTCATTGATCTGTATGCCTTTCCTTATGGCAGCACCACACTGTTTTGATTATAACCTTTTCATAGTAGCAGTGTAGTCAGATTTGAAATTAGGAAATGGGGGTCTTCCAGTTTTGTTCTTCCTTTTCAACATTGTTTTGGCTTGCAATTCCATATGGTTTTTAGCATCTGCTTTTCCATTTCTACCAAACAAGGCCATTGGGGTTTTGATAGGGATTGCATTAAATCTGTAGATATGTTTGGATAATATTACCACCTTAACAATATTGTCTTGCAATCCATGAACACAAGATATCTTTGCCTTTGTTTAGGACTTTGTCATAGTCTGCTGGTCTGCTGTAACAAAGTTCTACAGACTGGGTAGCTTATAAACAATGGAAATTTATTTCTCGTATTTTTGGAAGCAGGAATTCTGAAATCAGGATGCCAGCATGTTTACTGAGGGCCCTCTTCAGGACTGCAGATTTCTCATTATATCCCCACATAGCAGAAGGAGCTAAGGATCTTTCTGAAGTCTCTTTTGTAAGATCTCTAATCTCATTCATGAAGGCTCCATTCTCATGACCTAAGCACTTTCCAGAGATCCCCATCTCCTAATACTGTCACATTGGGCATTAAGATTTCAACATATAAATTTGGAAGGGGGACCCAAATATTCATATTATAGCAGACTTCTTTAATTTCTTTCATCAGTGTTTTGCACTTTTCAGTGTAGAGTCTTGTACCTGTTGATAATTTTATTACTGCATGTTTTATTCTTTTTTATGCTATTTTAAGTGCAATAATTTTCTTAATTTCTTTTTCACATCACTCATTGCTAGTATGTAGAAATTCATTGATTTTTGTGTGTATTCTGCATCTTGGTTGAATTAGTTTACTAGTTCTAATAGTCGGGGGTTTTTGTTCTTGGAATTTTTAGTATTTTTGTCTAGAAGTCATGTCATCTGAGGATAACAATAGTTTTATGTATTCCTTTCCAATTTGGATAACTTTTATCTCTTCTTCTTCTGAAATTGCTCTTGCTAGAATGTCCAGTATACTGTTCAGTAGAAGTGGCAAAAGTGGACATCCTTGAATTGTTCTTGATCTTAGGGGGAAAACTGAAGTCTTTCACTATTGAATATGATATTGGCCATGGGTTTTTCATAAAAACTCTGTATGAAGTTGAAGCAGTTCTTTTCAGTTCCTAGTTTATTGAGTGTTTTTATGATGAATGGGTGTTGGATTTTGCAAGATATGTATCAAATGAAGTGATCATGTGTTTTTTCCCTTCCTTCTATGAATGGGGTGTATTTATAATTTTTGATTTTCCTATGGTGAACTGCCCTTGCCTTCCTGGGATATATCCCAGTTAGATCAAGGTATATTCTTGGTCCTTCTTTTAGTATGCTGCTGGAATTGGTTTGTTATTATGTTATTGAGAATATTTGCATTTACAATGGCGGTTGGCCCAGAGTTTTCTTTTCTTGTGATGTCATCATCTGGCTTTGGTATCAGGGAATTCTGGTCTCATGAAACGAATTAGGAAGTGTCACTGCCTATTCTATACTTTTGGAAGAGATTGAGTTATTCTTTAAAGTCTTGTAGAATTCACCACTGAAGCCATCAGGTCCTGGGCTTTTCTTTTTTGGGAAGTTTTTAACTACTGATCTGACTTCTTTATTTGTTATGTGCCTGTTCATACTTTGTGTTTCTTCTTGAGTCAGTTTAGGTAGTTTATGTATTCATCTGTTTCATATAGGTTATCTAATTTTTTGGCATATAATTGTGCATAATATTTTCTTACAATCCTTTTTATTTACAAAAGGTATATAGGTAGTAATGTCCCTATTTCAGTTTCTCTTTTTCTATTAGTCTGCCTAAGAGTTTATCAATTTTGTTGATCTTTTCGAAGAACCAACTTTTGTTTTCCTTCACTTTCTCTATTTTTTCTGTTCTCTCTTTTGTTTATATCTGTTCTACTGTGCATTATTTCCTTTTTTCTGCTAGCTCGTTCTGCTAGTTTTGATTGCATTAATATTCTCTTACTGCACTGATTTCCTGTTTTAATTTTATTGACTTATTTTTATAATTCTATTTCTGATTGAATTTGTTCTTTTGTTAGTTTTCTAAGGTAGGAGCTTTAATTATTGAATTTTAATTTTTTTCTAATATATGAATTTAATAGTGTAAATTTCTCTCTAAGTACTGTCTTTACTACATCCTACAAATTTTGGTAAGTTGTATTTTCACTGTCATTTAGTTCAAAATATTTTAAAATTTCTCTTGGGACTTCTTCTTTGACCCATGTTTTATGTAGTAATCTGTTATTTAATGTCCAAATACTTTGGGATTTTCCATCTATATTCCTGTTATGGATTTCTAGTTTAATTCTATTGTAGTCTGAGAGCATACATTGCATCATTTCTGTTCTTTAGAATTTTTCAAAATGTGTTTAATGGTCCAGAATGTGGTCTGTCATGGTGAATGTTCTGTGTGAGCTTGAGAAGAATTTGTGTTCTTCTGTTGTATAAGATATTTCACGATTGTCAGTTGGATTTAGTTGATTCATGGTGCTCTTCAGTTCAACTGTGTCCTTACTGATATTTCACCTTCTGGATTTGTCAATTACTGATAGAGGGAGGTTTAAATCTCCATCTACATTTAGTGGATTGTCCTGTTTTTCTTTGCAGTTCTATCAGTTTTTGCCTCACATATCTAGACACTGTGTTATTAAGTTAATACACATGAAGGGTTGTTATGTCTTCTTGGAAAATTGACACCTTTATCATTATATTGACCTTATTTATCTGTGATAATTTTTCTTTTGCTGATGTCTGATTTGTCTAAAATTAATATTGCTGTTCCAGCTTTCTTTTGATTAGTGTTCACATAGTATATTTTTCTCTACTTCTTTACTTTTAATCTATCAGTATCCTTATGTTTCCAGTGGGTTTCTTCTAGACAAGATATAATTAGGTCTTTTTTTAAAATTCATTCTGACAGTCATTGGTGTATTTAACCATTAACGTTTTTTCTTTTAAAGATTTTATTTCTTTCCTTTTTCTCCCCAAAGCCCCCCGGTACATAGTTGTATATTCTTCATTGTGGGTCCTTCTAGTTATGGCATGTGGGACGCTGCCTTAGCGTGGTTTGATGAGCAGTGTCATGTCCGTGCCCAGGATTCACACCAACGAAACACTGGGCCGCCTACAGCAGAGTGCGCGAACTTAACCACTAGGCCACGGGGCCAGCCCCTAACCATTAACTTTTAAAGTGACTATTGGTGGAGATGGATTAACATCTACCATATTTGTTACTGTTTTGTATTTGTTACCCCTTTCTTTCTTGTCTTCCGCTTTTTCTGCCTTATCTGGTTTAATCAAGAATTTATATAATTTTACTTTTTTCTCAATTATAATTTCTTTTTTACTTTATTAAGTAGTTGCCCTTGAGTTTTCATTATATATTTACAACTAATCCAAGTCCGCTTTCAAATAACACTGCCATTTCATAGGTAGTGCAAGTACCTTGTAGCATAGAATTCTGAAATTCATCCTCCTTCCCTTATAACAATGCTGTCATTTATTTAATTGTTCAATTGTTTAATTGTTTTCCTTCTCTATGAATAACTTCTTTTAACATTTCTTGCAAAGCAGGGTTTCAGGTGGCTAAGTCTCTCAATTTTTGTTTGTCTGAGAAAGTCTTTATTTCTCCTTCAGTTTTGAAGGATAATTTCACTGGATTCAGTATTTTAGTTTCGTGGCATTTTTTCTTTCACTGCTTTATTTAAATTTATTTACTCTATTCTTGCATGGTTTCTGAAGAGAAGTCCAATTTAATTATTTAAACATTTTTTCCATTTGTTATTGTGGTAAAATACACATAATATAAAATTTATCCAAACCATTACAAGTATACAGTTAAGTGGTATCAAAAACATTCATGATGTTGTGTAAATCTCAGAAGCATCCATCTCCAAAACACTTTCATCTTGGAAAACTGATTATCTATATCCATTAAACAATAAGTCCCTATTCTCCCCAAAGTCCCTGGCATCCACCATTCTGTGTTCTATCTCTGTGATTTTTAACTACATATCTCATAGAAATGGAATCATACAGTATTTGTCTTTTTGTGACTGGCTTATCTCATTTAGCATAAAATCCTCCTGCTTCATCCATGTTTTGACATATGTCAGAATTTCCTTCCTTTTTAAGCCTGGATATATTTCATTGTACATATATACATCATTTTCCTTATCCATTCATTTGTCAGTGGATACTTAGGTTGTTTCCACATTTAGCTATTGTAAATAATGGTGCTTATGGGTGTACACATATCTCTTTGAGACCCTATGTTGAGTTATTCTATGTATATTCTCAGAAGTGGATTTTCCAGGTCATGTGGTATTTCTATTTTGGCTTTTTTGAGGAACTGCCATACCTTTTTCCATAGCAGCTAGAACATTTTACATTCCCCCCAACAGTGCACAGGTGTTCCAGTTCACCACTTCCTCATCAACTCTGGTTATTTTCTTTTGTTTTCATAGTAACCATCCTAATAGGTATGAAGTGGTATCTCATTATAGTTTTGATTTGCATTTTCCTGGTAATTAATGATGTTGAACATATTTTCATGAACTATTGGCCATTTGTACATCTTCTTTGGAGAAATGTTTATTCAAGTCCATTTTCCATTTTTGGATTGCGGTGTTTGTTTTTTATGTTGGATTTTAGGAGTTCTTCATATGTTCTGTGTATTAATTCCTTATCAGATATATAATTTGCAAGTATTTTCTCACATTCTGTAGGTTGCCTTTTAACTCCGTTGATAGTGTCTTTTGATGCACAAATTTTTCAAACTTTTATAGAGTCCATTTGTCTGTTTTTCTTTTGTTGCCTGTACCTTTAGTGTCATATTCAAGAAATCATTGCTAAATTAAATGCTGTGAAGCTTTTGCCCTATGTTTTCTTCTAAGAGTTTTGTAGTTTTAGTTCTTACATTTAGGTCTTTCATCCATTTTGAGTTAATTTTTGTATATGGTGTTCAGTAAAGTTCCAAATTCATTCTTTTGCATGTAGATATCCAGTTTTCCTAGCACCATTTGTTGAAGAGACTGTCCTTTCCCCCATTGAATAGTCTTGGCACTGTTGTCAAAAATCATTTGACCATATATATGAGAGCTTATTTCTGAGTTCTCTATCTGTTCAATTGGTCTATATGTCTGTCTTTATGCCAGTACCACACTGTTTTGGTTACTGTAACTTTCTAGTAAATTTTTAAATCAAGAATTTTGATGCTGTCAGCTTTGTTCTGTTTCAAGAGTGTTTTGGCTATTCAAAGTCATTTGTGATTCCATATGAATTTTAGGGTGGATTTTTCTATTTCTGCAAAAAACGTCTTTGGAATTTTGATAGGTATTGCATTGAATCTCTGCATTGGTTTGTCTAGTATTGACAGCTTAACAATATTAAATATTCTAATCTGTGAACAGAGGATGAAATTTTGTTTATTTATGTCTTGTTTCATTTCTTTTAGCAATGCTTTGTAGTTCTTATGGTGTAAGTCTTTCACTTCCTTGGTTAAATTACTTCCTAAGTATTTTGTTCTTTTTAATGCTATTGTAAATGGAATTATTTTTGTAATTTCCTTTCCAAGCTGTTCATTGTAGTGTTTAGAAATGCAACTGATTTGAGTGTGGAATCTTTATTTCTGCATATAAGATCATATCATCTATGAACAGAAATAATTTTACTTCTTTTTTCTTGCCTTATTGCACTGGCTGGAACTTGTGGTACTATGTTGAATACAAATGGCAAAAGTGTACATCCTTGCATTGTTCCTGATCTTGGAGGAAAGCTTTCAGTTTTTGACCACTGAATACTGTGTTCTCTGTGGATTTTTTATGTATGTCTTTTATGATGTTGCAGTTATTTTCCTCCTATTACTATGTCATTGAGTATTTTTTTATGAAAGAATGTTGAATTTTTTAAAATGCTTTTTCTGTATCAAATTAGATGATCATGTGGGTTTATTTTCCCTTTTTATATTTTTTGGAAGGGAAAGATTCTTCTTGAGATAACATCTCTTGCCAGTCTTCCTTTTCTTTTTCTTTCTCTTCTCCCCAAAGCCCGAGTGCATGGTTGTTTATCCTAGTTGTAAGTGCTTATAGTTCTTCTATGTAAGCTGCTACCACAGCATGGCAACTGACAGACAGTTGGTGCGTTTCCATGACCAAGAAATGAACCCAGGCTGCTGAAGTGGTGACAGCACTGAACTTTAACCACTAGGCCATCAGAGCTGGTTCTGTTTTCCCTTTAATCTGTTAATTTGGTGTATTACAAGGATTGATATTTTTATGTTGATCCATCTTTGCCTTCTGGCAATAAATCCCACTTCTTGGTGTATAATCTTGTTAATGTGCTCTTGAATTCAGTGTGCTAGTATTTTTTTGAAGGAGTTTTGTGTCAATGTTCATTAAGGATATTGATCTGTAGTCTTCTTATAGTGTCTTTGGCTTTTGTCAGGGTAATGTTGGCCTCATAGGATGAGTTTGGAAGTGTTTCTTCCACTTCAACTTTTGGAAAAAGTTTGAGGAGGATTTGTGATATTTCTTTAAAGTTTTGTTAGAATTCATCATTGAAGTCATCTAGTCCTGGGGTTATTATTGTGTTGTTTAAGTCCTCTGTTTTCTTGCTTATCTTCTGTCTAGTTATTCTATCTATTATTATGAAGTATTGAACTCTCCAACTATTATCGTAGACACTTTGTATTTCTCTTTTCAATTCTGTCAGTTTTTGCTTCAAAATATTCATGGTCTGACATTAGGTATGGAAATGTTTATAACCATTACATATTCTTACTGTATTTAACCTTTTATTAATATATAATGTCCTTCTTTGTCTCTTCTACCAATTTTTTGATTTTAGGTCTATTTTCTCTCATATTAATATAGCCATCCCTGCTCTCTTTTGATTACTGTTTACATGGAATATCTTTTTCCATCCTTTCACTTTCAGTGTATTTGTGTTTTTGTATGTAAAGTGAGCTTCTTGTATACAGCATATAGTTGGATTATATTTGTTTATTCATTCTACTAATCTATGTCTTTTGAGAGTTTAATCCATTTACTTATTTTCTATTGTGGTAACATTGGTTTATTGCATTATATAAATTTCAGGTGTAGATCATTGTATTCCAATTTCTGTGTAGATTACATCAAGTTCACCACCCAGAGACTAATTGCAATTCATCACCATACACATGTAGTTGATTACCCATTTTACCCTCTTCCCTCCTCCTTCCCCTCTGGTAACCACCAATCCATTCTCTGTCTATGTGATTGTTTGTTTTGGTTTTTACCTTCTATTTATGGGTGAGATTGTATTGTATTTGGCTTTCTCCCCCTGACTTATTTAGCTTAGCATAATACCCTAAAAGTCCATCCATGTTGTCATGAATGTCCAGGTTTCATCTGTTTTTACAGCTGAGTAGTATTCCATTGTGTATATATACCACATCTTTATCCATTCTTCCCTTGATGGGAACCTAGGTGTCCTCCAAGTCTTGGTTATTGTGAATAATGCTGCAGTGAACTTAGGGTCCATGTGTCTTTACGTATTCATGTTTTCATGTTCTTTGGATAAATACCCAGCAGTGGAATAGCTTGGTTGTATGGTAGGTCTATTCTTAAGTTTTTGAGGAATCTCTGTAATGTTTCCCATAGTGGCTTCACTAGTTTGTATACCCACCTGTAGTGTATAAGAGTTCCCTTTTCTCCACATCCTCTCCAAAACTTGTTATTTCCTGTCCTGTTAATTATAGCCATTCTGATGGGAGTGAGGTGCTATGTAGTTGTTTTGATTGCATTTCCCTGAAAATTAGTGATGTTGAACATGTGTCCATCTGCCTGTTGGCCATCTGTATATCTTCTTTGGAGAAACGTCTGTTGATCAAGTTATTTGGTTTTTTTGTTGTTGCGTTGTATGAGTTCTTTATATATTTTGGATTAACCCCTTACCAAATATATGGTGTGCAAAAGTCTTCTCCCAGTTGTTAGGTTGTCATTTGTTTTGTGGATTATTTGCTTTGCTGTGCAAAAGCTTTTTAGTTTGATGTAGTCCCATTTGTTTATTTTGTCTATTCTTTTCTTTACCTGGTCAGACATGATACTTGAAAATATGCTGCTAAGACTGATATCAAAGAGTGTACTTCCTGTGTTTTCTTCTAGAATTTTTATGGTTTCAGGCCTTCATTCAAGTCTTTAATCCAGTTGAAGTTAATTTTTGTGTATGGTGAAAGATAGTGATCTGCTTTCTTTCTTTTGCATGTGGCTATCCAGTTTTCCCAGCACCATGTATTGAAGAGACTTTCCTTTCTCCATTCTATGTTCTTGGCTCCTTTGTTGAAAATTAGCCGTCCATATATGTGTGGGTTTATTTCTGGGCTCTCAATTCTGTTCCATTGATCTGTGTGTCTATTTTTGCACAAGTACTATGCTGTTTGGGTTACTATACCTTTGTAGTATATTTTAAAATCAGGGAATGTGATACCTCCAGCTTTGTTCTTTTTACTCTTTTAGCTATTTGGTGTCTTTTGTTATTCCATATAAATTTTAGGATTCTTTGTTATATTTCTGTGAAAAATGTTGTTGGACCTTTAAAAGGGATTTTATTGAATGTGTAGATTGATGTAAAAAATATGGACATTTTAACTATGTTAATTCTTCCAATCCAAGAGCACAGGATAGCTTTTCATTTCTTTCGTCTTCTTCAATTTCTTTCAACAATATTTTATAGTTTTCAGTGTGCAGATCTTTCACCTCTTTGGTTAAATTTATTCCTAGGTATTTTACTCCTTCTGTTGCAGTTGTAAATGGGATTGTATTCTCAATTTCTCTGTCTGCTGCTTTGTTGTTAATGTATAAAAATGCAGCTGATTTTTGTATGTTGATTTTGTATCCAGCTGTTTGACCATATTCATTTATTATTTCTAAAAATTTGTAGTGGATTCTTTAGGGTTTGCTATATATAAAATCATGTCATCTGTAAATAGTGACAATTTTACTTCTTCCTTTCCAATTTGGATCCCTTTATTTCTTTTTCTAGCTTGATTTCTCTGGCTAAGAATTGCCATACTATGTTAAATAAGAGTGGTAAAAGTGGCATCTTTGCTTCCTGTTCTTAGAGGCATAGCTTTCAGTTTTTCTCCAGGGAGAATGATATTAGTTGTGGGTTTGTCGTATATGGCCTTTATTATGGTGAGGTACTGTCCTTCTATACCCATTTTATTCAGTCCTTTTATCATAAACAGATGGTGGATCTTTTCAGATGCTTTCTCTGCATTTTTTCAGATGCTCATGTGATTTTTATTCTTCATTTTGTTAATATGGTGTATCACACTGGTTGATTTGTGGATGTTGAACCTTCCCTGCCTCTGTGGAATAAGTGCTACTTGATCATGATGTAAGATGTTTTTCATATATTGTATTTGATTCGCTAGTATTATGTTGAGGATTTTGCGTTGCTTTTTGTCAATGATATTGTCCTGTAATTTTGTTGTGTTGTGTTGTCCCTGTCTGCTTTTGGTATCAGGGTAATATTGGCTTCATAGAATGAATTAGGAAGCTTCCCCTCCTTTTTGGAAAAGTTTGAGAAGGATATACGTTAATTCTTCTTTGAACGTTTGATAGAATTCAACATGGAAGCTGTCTGGTCCTGGACTTTCATTTTTTGAGAGGTTTTTGATTACTGTTTCTATCTCCTTACTGATGATTGGTTTATTCAAATTCCCTATTTCTTCTTGATTCAGTTTTGGAAGATTGTATGATTTTAAGAATTTATCCATTTCTTATAGATTATCCAATTTGCTGGCATATAGCTTTTCGTAGTATTCTCTAATAATCTTTTGTATTTCTGAGGTGTCCATTGTAATTTCTCCTCTTTCATTTCTAATTTTATTTGAGACGTATTTTTTCTTAGTGAGTCTAGCTAAAAGTTTGTCAATTTTGTTTATCTCTTCAAAGAACCAGCTCTTCGTTTCATTGATTTTTTTCTATTGCATTTTAGTCTCTATTTAATTTTTTTCTTCTCTGATGCTTATTATTTCCTTCCTTCTACTGATTTTGGGCTTTGTTTATTCTTCTTTTTCTATTTCTTTTAGGTGCACTGTTAGATTGTTTATTTGAACTTTTTCTTGTTCGTTGAAATAGGCCTATATTCTTATAAACTTCCTTCTTAGAGCTGCTTTTCCTGTATCCCATAAATTTTGACATGTTGTATTTTCATTTTCATTTGTCTCCAGGTATTTTTTGATTTCTCCTTTGATTTCTTCATTGACCCAATCATTTTTCAGTAGCATTTTGTTTAATCTCTACATATTTGTGGCTTCTCTGATTTCCTTCCTGTAGTTGATTTTTAGTTTCATATTGTTTTGGTCAGAAAAGATGCATGGTATTATTTCAGTCTTAAATTTATTGAGACTTGTTTTGTGTTCTAATATGTGATCTTCCCCGGCAAATGTTCCATGTGAATTTGAAAAGAATGTCTATTCTGTGATTTTGGGATGGAATATTCTGTATATATATCTACTAAATTCATCTGGTCTAATGTGTGATTTAAGGTCAGTGTTTCCTTCTTAATCTTTTTGCATGATTTGTCCATTGGTGTAAGTAGAGTGTTACTAAGTCCCCAACTTTTGTAGAGTTACTGTCTTTTTCTCCTTTTATATCTGTTAATACTCACTTTATATATTTAGGTGCACGTATGTTCAGTGCATAGATATTTTCAAGTGTTAATATCCTCTTGTTGGATTTTTCCCTTTATCTTATGTAGTGTGCTTTTCTGTATCTTGTTACAGTTTTTGTTTGAGGCTTATTTTTCTGATGTACATATTGCTACCCCAGTTTTCTTTTCATTGCCATTTGCATGGAGTATCTTTTTCCATCCTTCACTTTCAGTTTTTGAGTGTCTTTAGGTATGAAGTATGTCTCTTGTATGCAGCATATAGGTGGGTCTTGTTTTTTTACCCAATCAGACACCTGTACCTTTTTATTGGGGCATTTAGTCCATTGACATTTAAAGTAGCTGTTGATAAGTATATACTTATTACTATTTTGTTACTTTTTTTCTGGGTGTTTTAGTAGTTATTCTCTCTTTCTTCTTCCCTTGCTCTCTTCATTTGTGGTTTGATTGCTTGCTTTAGTATTATGTTTGGGTTCCTTTCTCTTAATGTTTGTGTATTTATTATGGATTTTTGTTTCATTGTTACTGTGGGGTTCATATGTAATAACCCATGTATATAGCAGTCTATATTAAGTTGATGGTCTCATTAATTTGACCTCTTGGTAAAGCTTTACTGTTTTCCTCCCTTTCTCCCACATTTTGTTCTTGATATCATATCTAACCACTTTTTTTTTTTTTTTGTGTGTGTGTGTGTGTGTCCATTACCATGTGTCCTGGAAATAGATAATTTTAGTACTTTTGTCTTTTGACCTTCATAGTAGCTTCATAGGTGGTTGATCTGCTACCTTTACTGTATATTTGCCTGTACCAGTGATTTTATTGGTTTTCTTCTTCATATTTTTCTTATTCCTATTTGTGATCTTCTCTTTCCCATTTAAATAAGTCACTTTATCATCTTTTGTAGGACTGGTTTCTTGGTGATAAACTCCTTTTGTTGTTGCTTTTCTGGGAAGCTTTCTCTCTTCTTCCATTATGATTGACAACCTTGATGGGTAGGGTATTGTTTGCTATCGTTTTTTTCCTTTCAGCACTTTAAATATATTATACCACTCCCTCCTAGCCTTTAAACTTTCTGCTGAGAAGACAGCTGATAGCCTTATGGTGTTTCCTTTGTATGTAACTTGTTGCCTTTCTCTTGCAGCCTTCAAGATTCTCTCTTTATCTTTAATTTTTGACCTTTTAATTATAACGTGGCTTGGTGTATACCTCCTTGAGTTTATCTTGTTTGGTGGTCTCTGTGCTTCCTGTACCTGGATTTCTGTTTCCTTCCTTAGGTTAGGAAAGTTTTCAGCTATTATTTCTTCAGATACATTCTCTGCCCCTTTGCACTTGATGTTGTCCCAAAGGCCTCTTAGACTGTCCTTGTTCCTTTTAATTCTTTTTTCTTTTATCTGATGATCTTGAGTGATATCCTTTAGACTTTCATCCAGCTCATTTATCCATTCTTCTGTATTATCAACTTTGCTATTGATTCCCTCTAGTCAATTTTTCATTTCAATTATTGTATTCTTCATTTCTGATTAGTTCTTTTTTATTTTCCAATTATTTATTGACATTTTCACTGAGTTTATCCTTTCTTCTCCCAAGCTCAGTGAGCATTGTTATTACTTTTTGTTTGAACTCTTTCTCAGGTAGCTTATTTCTGTTCCATTTAGTTCTTTTTCTGAGGTTTTGTCCTGTTCCATTCCTTGGAATGTATTCCTTTTTCTCCTCATTTTTCCTTTTTCTCTGTGCTTATATCCATGTATTAGGTAAGTCACCTACTTCTCATCTTGAAGAGGTGGCCCTTTGTAGGAGATGCCTTGTGAGTCCCAGTAGTGTACTTCCCTCTCATTTCCAGTACCAGATGTTCCATGAGTGACCCGTGTGTGGGCTACATGTCTCCTTATGTTGTGGCAGGGTTGCTCTTGCTGCAGGTGCCAAGGGAGGCCATGCTTTCCCCCTGGCCAGCTGGTTGTAATGCTCAGCTGCATGTGGCTTCTGTGGATGCCTCGGTCACTTTGTCGGGCATGGGGAGCTCAGCACAATTGGCAGTAAGGTCTAATAGCACATTCCTGTTGCAGTTTCTCTGTTAAGTAACTAAGCCCCCACGGTGGCTAGTTGCTAGACTCAGGTGCCTACCATTGCTGTAGCCCTCCAACCTGCAGGGCTGTTGTCATCTGTCAGGATTATGCCTGAGTGGGGCTGGCCCCAGGCACAGGAGCACTCAGGTTTTTTAAGTTTTGGAAATTAGGGCCGATCCTCTATGTGGCTGTTTGAGAAGCACAAATCTGCTGCTGCTGATAAGCCAAACTGCCCACAGGGCCATGCACCCAGTCAACACAGTCCTGCCCCATGAGCACACCCTGTCCTACTGGAGGAGACGCAGTCACACTACTGCGGAGGTCCCACACACTCCACCAATGCCCCATACACTCCAGCTGCTCGTCACACATACCCTGCCCCACAGAGGGTTCCCACTCATCTGGCTGTAGAGGTTCCAGGCACCCTGCCTATAGGGCCCACAAGTTGCCTGTGGGCTTGCTCTTGGTTTGGGCCAGTCCTTAGGGTGGATTGCCTGCCCTGGCTGAGCTGGATTAAATCGGTTCTCTAGTGGCTGGGGCACATCCCTGGGCTAACATTCCTAGGGTATAACTCCAATGGTGTCTGCCAATGTTCGTGTCAGCACACCTGTACTAGGTCACAACAATGGCTGCTGCCCGTATTTCAGTCCTGGTAGAGATCGCATCTCTCACTGAGATGCACCCAGAGCCTCGCAGGTGAGTCTCTTTTCACCAAGGGGCTATCCACCTTTCTTTCTGGTGATTTTAGGTTGCTTTTCAAATGGGTGAATTTGTGCTTGGGCCTTCTAAGAGCCGACTTTTTCCCGCTTGTATCTGACGGCTTTTTGGGGGTATTCCCCATTGTAGATAAAAGCCAGCAAACCCAGATATTATGATAATTGTCTTGGTTGTGCTGGGCACAAAAGCTTCTTATACCAGTAGCAGTCCCCTGCTCAGATCCCATGCTCCTCCAGGGAAGACTACTTACCTTAGGATTGCTCCTAACTGGCCATAAAGCACCTTGGCTTGTGAAGGTGGCCTATTTTTTCTCTTCAGAAAGGAATTTCTGCCTCTTCCACCTCAGTCAGCAGTGTCCCTTGTTGCAGGGGTTCTTTTTATCCAGTTTTTAGTTATCTCTAAAGGCTTATTGTTCCAAGAGTAGTTGTAAATTTCTTGTGTCTGTTGGAGGAGGTACCTTCAGAGTCCAGGGTCCACCTATGCTACCATCTTGACTGAACTCCATAATCCATTTACTTTTAAAATATATGCTGATAATGCAGGATTTTTGCCACTTTCCTATTTGTTTTCTATTGGCTTTATAGCTGTTTTGTTCCTCATTTCCTTCATTACAATCTTCCTTTGTGTTTAGTTGACTTCTTATAGTTAAATGTTTAAATCTTTCTCATTTCCTTTTGTATATATTCTATAGATGTTTTTTGTTGTTACTGTGCAAATTACATGTAACATCTTTGTGATATAACACTCTAAGTTGAATTTTTACCAGCACAACTTCAGTATAATTTGGCAACTCTCCCTTCACAGCTCTATTCCCACCCCTTTCAGTTGGGAATGTCATAAAATTATGACTTTATTTTATCCCCCAAAATGAAAAATAATAATTATCTTAAATGTTTTAGTCTCTTAAGTTATATAGAAAACAAAGTGTAGAGTTGGAAACCAATGTTACGATAATACTAGTTTTTAGATTTTTAAAAATATATTAGCCTCTTGAATCATGTATAAAAAATTGCCATTACAAACCAATCTTACCATAATAGCAGCTTTTATCATTTCCCATGTTTTTAAATGTAGTGAGATCTTTATTTCTTTATATGACTTCAAGTTGCTTTCTAGCATCCTTTCCCTTCAACCTGCAGGATTCCTTTGAGAATTTCTTGTAGGGCAAGTCTAGTGGTAACAGACTGTGTCTTGTTTTTCTAGGAATGTTTTAATTTCTCCCTTAGTCTTGAAGAACAGTTTTGCACATTATAGGATTCTTGGTTGACAGCTTTTAAACTTTTAGTACTTTTAATACATCGGCCCACTGCATCTGGCACCCAAAAGTTTTGATGAGAGATCTGCTCATAGTCTTCTTGAGGATTGTTTGTATGTGATGGGTTACTTCTTTTTTGGTACTTTCATGATTCTTTGTCTTTCAAAAGTTCAATTATGATGTGTCTTCATATAAGTCTCTTTAAGTTCATCTTACTTTGTGTTTGTTGAGCTTCTTACATGTTTATATTCATGATTTTGTCAAATTTGGAAAGTTTTCCAGCCACTAGTTATTCAAATATTCCACCTGATGTTTTCTTTCTGTCTTCTTCTGGGACTCCCACAATGTACATTTTGGTCCACTTAGAGGTATTCAAAAGTTTTTTTTAGCATTCTTCACTTTTATTCAGTTTTTTTCTTTCTTTTTCACAGATGTGATAATTTTTACTGTTCTATCTTCAAGTTTGCTTGTTGTTTCTTCTATCTGATCAAATCTGCCTTTGAACTCCTCTAGTGAATTTTTCACTTTAGTTATTGTGCTTATTAGCTCCAGAGTTTTTTAGAGTTTCTATCTCTTTGTAGATATTTCTGTTTCTTCATACAGAATTTTCTTGACTTTATGTACATCTTTATTTTTTCTGCATCTTTAAGAAAATTGCTTTAAAGTCTTAGTCTAGTAAATGTGCCGTCAGGTATTATTCAGAGATAATTTTGGTTGATTTACTTTTTTCTTTCAAATGGGCCATACTTTCCTGTTCCTTTGTTTGCTGTTCTGCCACATGCACAGTTGGGTGAGCAATATGGGATAGGTTGCAGAGAGACCAAAGAAAAGACCCAGAATCAGCAAATGAGACATTTAGGTTTATTGGGAGGTACTTACAGGGAGGTCCATTTGTGTCTGGCTAGACAGCAATGGGTACCCACAATCGCGAGTTGGGAAAGGGTTTCTTATATAGGCAGGAGATACAAAGGCTATATGCTTCCCAAGCATAAAATATTTGCCAAGCTGGTAAAATATTTCTCTTGGGGGCCAGCTTTTGTTAAAGACAACTGAAAGCTCTTGGTGCATTGTTTTCCCCCAAGGAATGTTATCCCAGAGCTAACATCTGCCAATCCTCCTCTTTTTCTGAGGAAGACTGGCCCAGAGCTAACATCTGTAGCCATCTTCCTTTACTTTATATGTGAGACTCCTACCACAGTGTGACTTGCCGTGCAGTGCCATGGCTGCACCAGGGATCTAAACCTGCGAACCTCGGGCTGCCAAAGCAGAGTGTTTGCACTTAACTGCTGCGTCATGGGGCCAGCCCCATCTTGGTGTATTTGGAAATGTTTACTTTGCCCTTTCCCATGCTATAAGAAGAAGGGGATGTTTATTCAGTCTTCTTCTTGACAACCTACTGGAACAACTGGAGGTAAAACTCATGAAAGTGTGGAGGCCCTCCAAAAGTTGCCCCCCGACCAGAGTTTTTAACACTTGAATTTTCCCACAGAGAACGTCCATCACATCCTAAATTATGTTTTTTCCTGCTTGTATTGGCTCCATTGGCAGGCTCTTGCTCTTGGGTTTCTGCTTCTGGTAAGCTGTAATTCTCTGTGTCCACCCTTCCCTCTCTACACTTTTATGGGGAGAAGTATTTTCTGTGACCTCAATTATCTGGTGAATCAGAGAAGAGTTGTTGATTTTCAGTTTGTTCTTGTTTTTCTTGTGAGGATAGGAGTGATAATCCAAGCTCCTTGCATGTTGGACTGTAAACCAGAAGTCCTCTCATGACGTTTTTGTTTCTTAATGCTTCTGTTATTGACTTTTGTTGTCTTTAATTGACTATTTCTAGAGTATCATTTTGATTTTAGTCTCATTTTATTTTCTGAATATATTCTACTTATTTTGATCGTGATTAACCTGTTTTATAATTAACATTGTAAACATATTAACTATATAGCTTGAATAAATACCAACTTTAAACAGTGTATCAAAAATTTGTTCCTATGCAGTTTTGTTCCTTGCTCTTTATGTTGTTGTTAGTAATTTCATTATTGTACATTCTGTGTCCACTATCATAGATTCATAGTTATTGTCTCATGCATTTTTATTTTTAATCATATGGGGTAAAAAGTGGAGGTAAAAGTACAACAGCACTACTGGCTTTTTATATTTACCTATATAGTTTACTGTTCTTTATTTCTTTGTGTAGCATTAAATTACAATCTATTGTCCTATCGTGTTTGGAAGTCTTTACTTTCTTCTTCATTTTTGAAGGCTTGTTTTTCACATAAAGAATTCTTGGATGAAGGATTTTTTACCAATACTTAAAATATGTCATTTCACTTCCTTCTGACTTCTGTGGTTTTTTTATGAGAAATCTTCTGTTAATCTTATCATGGACTCATAGTTTGTGACAAGCTACTTCTTTTTTGCTTCTTTCAAGATTCTCTTTGTTTTTGATTTTTGACAGTTTGATTATATTGTGTTTCAGTGTTGAATTCCTTGCATTTATCCCACTTCAATACCATTGATCTTCAATATGTAGATTTGTGTCTTTTATCAAGCTGTGAAATTTTTAGGCATTATTTTTTCAAATATTCTTTCAGTCTCTTTCTTTTTTTCTCTCCTGTGACCAAAATTATGCATATGTTTGTCCACTTGAGGTCCCACAGATTTCATAGGCCTTCTTCATTACTTTTACTGGTTTTTCTTTCTGGTCCTCTGACTGGATATTTTTTACCTACCTTCAAGTTCACTGATTCTTTCACAAGATTAAATATGTTATTGAAAACCTCTAGTGAATTCCTCATTTTAGTTGTTGTAATTGTCAGTTCTGGAATTTCTGTCTGATTCTTTTCATATTTTCTCTCTCTTTATTGATATTCTCTATTTATTGAGATATCATTTTCCTTTTTTGGGGGTTGTTTTTCTTTGTCCATTATTCCCTTTAGCTTTTTGAGCATATTTAACAGAGTTGATTTAGAGTCTTTGTCTACTAAGTCCAATGTTTGTGCTTCCACAGGGACACTTTCTATTAATTTTTATTGTGAATGGTCTATACTATCTTTTTTATTTGCATTGTGTGTAATTTTTTTGCAAATTGTACATTTTGAATATTCTAATATAGTACTATTGAAATCAGATTCTTCCATCTTTTTTGTATTTTTTCTTGTTGTCTGTGTAGGTTTTTATTGTCTGTTTAGTGACTTTTCTAAACTACTGTTGTAAAGATTATATTTGCTGTGTGTGATCTCTGATGTCTCTTTTTCTTTAAGTTGTTGTTAGCTAGTTATTTGATTGAAATTTCCTTAAATGCTGTTTTTAAGTCAACTTCCATTGATTCGGCATTCACTTGATTGTTGTAAACATTTAACTATTTTTCAGAGTTAGTACAAAATTGACTGTGATAGTTTTTTGTCTTATTTTCAACATTTCTGTGGTAGGACTTGGCTTGCAGTTTCCTAGTCATCTTAACTGATGTCACTGCTGTCTTTTTCATTTTTTAATATTCTGGGAAGCTTATCTAAGAAGAAAGCAAAAGTGGTCTCATATATGATGAGGTTAGCCATCTGATCTAAATAAAGATGGTATATAATGGGAGGCAGAAGCTCAGGAAAAAAAGTGTTCTCTCAGTTCCAGAGAGCATGAGAGTTGTGTGGCTTGCCTAACATGGTGGGGAGGAATATACTGTCTCAGGGGTCTTACTACCAAGAGTACTGGATTTAACTTAAGCAGAGACATGGAAGTTAGTTACTTGAGTGGTCACTATCTGTACTGATTCTGAAAACTGGATGATATCTGTTGACTCTGTGTTATGGTTTCCAACATTTTCATTTATTTTAATGAATAGCAGATTTTAATGAACTTTTTAATTTGCTTTAAACTTTTATAATGATTCAAAGTGAAAAAGATTGTACATCATCATGATCATCCGATCTCATAATCACATTATGATACATGGGCAGACCTTGATCTACCATCTTTTTAATCACTTAATGAAGAATACTTTCAAAAGATTTACCCTAGGTAGGTGATAATTTAAAGATTTGGCTATATTTTGTGACTGTTTTTTAATCTCAGTTCTGTATTTCTGATACATAAATTTAGAAATTTTATTTTTTCCAGGTCTAGATTTAGGATAGTCACATTTTTAAAGGATTGAATTTAAAAATAGGCCATAAAAAACCTTTTTTTTTTTCCAAATGTACACCGGTAATCCAAAGTCTGCTTCAGGTCAACCACTGTTCTGTCTGATTTTATAAAATAACTCTGACCTATTTTATTGTTTTGTATGTGATGTTTTATAATACCTTCTGATATCAGTTCAGATGGCAACAGTGAAGTTTCATGACATGTACTGACTTGGGAAGGATTTAAAGAAAGATGTTGAAATAACATTTCACAGTATTTTATGAATGTACTCTGCATTTTTTAATACTTTGTGGTCAATTTTATTATCTGCATAACAATACTTATCTATCAAAAGTATTTTACATAACAATAGGCTGGTAACATAGATTAAGGATCTCTCTTCAAAGAGCTCATAGTCTGGTAAAAAGAAAATATTCATGTAACAATAGTTCAGGTTCTGCAAATACTGTAGTAGAGATTCCACCTTCTCTGGGGTATGTGAAAGGGAGGATGTCCTTAAGGAGATGAACAGTTAAAGATGTCCATGAAAAATTACTGATGTTTTAAAGAAATTCTATGTAAAATTGTGACTTCAAGTCATTTACACAGACAACATAGGGTATATTTGGGAAACATTCTAGAATGGCTAATGGGTAGGATATGTATAGAGAATTTGGGAAAAGTAAAATTGTCATGATGGCTTGTGTTTATATTATAGAGAACTTAGCTAGATTGACATATTTATGTTTTTAATCATATTTTCATGGCTAGAAAGAATGACACAATCACGGTGTTTAACCTTCTTGTTTTACAGAGTAGATAGTGGAAGTCTCAAGGAGATATTAAATAATATACCCATGTTTATTAGTGATATACCCAGGGCTAGAAATCAGATTTCTTTCCATATATTTTGATATATAATGTGGAGTAACTGAGGGTTTTAGAGCTGTATGGTAATCAGATTAATGAGATAATTTAGAAAAATTAATTAAAGAGAATCCTTTACATCTTTTACTTATTCCCTCTTTGATTTTTATATCTTGGTAGTGCAATAGAGTATTCTCTCAGATGGTCTTGCAAAGTCATTAGTCATTTCTACACTACTGAATCCAATGGTCACTTTTCAGTTGTCGTCTAACATATCTTTGAAAAGTTTGGCACATCTTCTGTGATTTACTTTTTTTACTTGGCTTCAGGCACAAGGCTTGATATTTCTCCTTCTCAGTTTCCTTTGCTTATTTGTCCTCTTTTCTAAGTTTTTTTTGGTGAGGAAAATTGGTCCTGAGCTAACATCTTTTATCAATCTTCCTCTTTTTGCTTGAGGAAGATTGTCCCTGAGCTAACATCTGTGCCAGTCTTCCTTTATTTTTGTCTGTGGGATGCTGCCTCCGTATGGCTTGATGAACTGTGTGTAGATCCATGCCCAGGATCTGAACCCGTGAACCCTGGGCTGCCAAAGCAGAGTGTGTGAACTTAACCACTATACCACCAGGCTAACCCCTAAATTTTTAACATTGGACATGTACAAAACTGAATATCTTCCTCTTCCCATTCTTCTCCTCCCAAAATGTTGCTGTCCCCTCAGCCTTTCCCATCTGATTATTACTATCACTTCTGGTTTCTGAGTTCAGAAATCTTGGAGTCACCTTTAACTCTCATATTCTCAGTTCTCAAGAAATCTTGTTGGTTTTACCTTCAGAATATTATCAGAGTCCAGCTATTTCTGACCCCACTCCCCTTCTACTATTGTGGTTCTAGCCATCAATATGTTTTGAATGAATTACTAAAATAGCCACTTAATTTTTAAAATCTCTCCTTTCAATACAAAAATGTAACATAAAAAATCACATTAAATTTTAAAACAGTGACCATTTATTTTTAAAGGTATGTGAATTTTCTCGGGTTAGGCTGTGCCTAGGCTGGACTCAGTTAGGTATTTGTGTGTCACATTGTGGGTACAGCTTTGGTTGGTTGGCTATCAGTGCCCCATGAGTTTTTATTATAGCGCCATGTCTGAAGTGACAGCAGCCACCAAGGGGAAGCTCTGCTCATGATGGTAAGAGAAGCACAAAAGAACAAACTAAAAAATATTAGGAACAAGACTCCAAATTAGCTTACTTTCACTCCTCTCCATGGTCATTGGCAAGTCACGTGGCCAGTCCCAAAGTCATCAGATGATACTCTGACCACATATATGCCACAGCAAGGGTGTGGATGCATAGTGGGTGAGGAATCAGTGACAATAATTTAATCTGTCATGCTACTCTTCCATGTTATTGCTCTTCAAAAAATCTTGTCATGGCTTCCTTTTTACTCAGAATGTAAACCAAACCAAAGTTTATAGTGGCCTACACAATATGGCTGCATTTTATTTCTTCATCTCCTTTGCTTACTGTGCTCTAGCCATACTTGCCTCGTTGGTCCTTTTAGCATGTCATGAATGTTTCTACCTTGGAGATTTTATACTATCTCATCTCATGGGTAGCCTTTAAACCTCCTTCATTTTCTTGCTCAAATATCATTGGTTATCACCTAATTTAAAATTGTATCCCTATCACCATCTCACAATTCCAGTCCCCCTTTCCCTTCTCTTTTTCTTTTCTTTTTAACCCTAGTACTTATCACCTTGTCACACAATATGTTTATGAACTGATTATTGTTTCTCTCCCTGCATTAGAATATAGTTTCCAAAAGGCCAGAGTGTTTATTGATATTGATCACTTATATATCCCTGACTCCTAGACTACCCCTTGATACGTAGTAGACTTCCAATAATAATTTGTTGAATAATTAGATACATGTATGCATGTATGCCTGAATATGTTCATTATTTCAATTACTGTGGCCGCTACTCTAGTCCATCCTCCTTCCCTTTCCAGTATTATCATCATGGTTTATCAGTTTGCAGAGATTAAGAATTGAGTTAGTCAAATGACACGCACTGTATTATATGGCTAGAGTTATATAGAATATTGAGTGAACACACACACACATTTCTACATATACATACATGTATATGCTATAAAAGTTAAGATAATTCTGTTGTTAAAAACTTTGTGAAATCAATACCGAACATTAACTATCAAGAAAGTTGACTAGTTCTTAAGTTCACTATAATAGTGAGGTTTTCCTTATTTATATAAAACAAATCTTTAACTTACATTTTTAGCTGAAAATAGTGATTTAACCTTAGGAAATTTGCTTAATTTTTCAGTGGAAGTGAAATATTAGACAAACTATCTCTTTTATATTTGAATGGCTGATATAAATATTGTGATATAATACTTTAGACTCATGATAAAATATATGTTCTCAGTTTCATCTATAGAACCTGAAAAAGGACCCAAGCCATGTGCAGACCATAATTGTGAATCTTCCAGAAGACTAGCTAAGGTATGTTTTGTGAGGCTGGGGGAAAAAAAAGAACATGCCCAGTGTGTAAGTAAGAATCCTAGCTATTTATAAAACACATTGACCTCCACCCCACACACATTTAGGGAATTCAATAATAAAAGTAAACTTCATAAAATATTAAATGATAATAATTTAATGGAGTTAATATTTTTATGAAATGATTTTAAATTTTGTCACTGATTATATTCAGAAGGATGATTTTCCCATTTATTTGGCCTTATTTGCTATTGCAAATTGATGTATAATTATTAATCAGGTAGAATTCTTTCCATGTTACTGTTATGTATCCTAAATAATAAATTTGATGTATACTATTTGTTAACTATTTTCATATTGCTCCATACCCAGCATCCTGTATCTACGCTTAGGATGAACATTATACTGTAGCTCCCAGCGGCAAATTAATTTAGTTTTCTCTTTTACATTATGCTTAACACATTGTACATGCTCAGTAACTTTATGGCAATATTTTCCTATCTCTAATTACTCTTCAATGACCATAAACACTGAAAAATAATATTTTTAAATATTTGAAATATAAAACTATGTACATTATGATTTTAAAAATTTCTGTTAAATCTATAGTATTGCATATTCAGATCAACATCCTTTACTTTTGCCCAGTGAAATTGACAGGGGAATGATTTCTTAATTTGTACCCAGTAAACCTCCTGAAATAAGCTTAAATTGTCTGTCTATATATTTCCGATTATTGTTATTTAAAAAATTTTCTTAGTATTTACCTCACATGGATAGATTTTTTCTTTACTTTTGAAATAGGACTTAAGTTTGGGGGCACCAAGAACAGAGAGCAATCAATCTTATTTTTCTAATCCTATTTCTTAATCCATGAGTACTGTGCCAATCATTCTTTAGTTAGTAGCTGATACGTCTTTTAGCTTTCTACCAATCTTTAAAGTTTTAAATAGCCATAGACCCTGAGCTGGTATGATTCCTGTGGTGATGGAGTGGGAAGGTGTGTTCAAGCATAGGCATTAGGAGTAGGGGAATTTTATTATTTTCCTTCAAGGTGGTGTCATGGTATTATCCATTTGCAGTTTTCTTATGTCATTTTTAATGCTAAGAGTCAACTTTATCTCTACCTTTTAAAATATAAACACAGAAATAACAAATCACTCAGCAAACCATGAAGTTTTCAGTAGAAAAGGTCTGCAATTTCATTAACTCCATTTGTTCCTTTAGACTATTACTTGGTTATATTAGGTTACTCCACAAACATTCTGCCCTGTGACTTTTCCTGTATTTTGAAAACTTTTTTCTGCTATACATACGTCTTCCTTCTTTCCTTTCTTTTTTTCTTTCTCCCCTCTCCTGTCCCTTCCCATTCTCTTTCTCTATCTTTCCTTTCTTGGCATAAAATAGTCTCTTTTTGGCCTGGTCTGGCAAAATAAAGATTGGTACTTTTCTGGCTTGATGATATTATAGTAACAATATAATACCTAGCATAATAATAAAAAGAATTCATAATTTCCAGGCAAGAGTATTTTCACAGAAGCATTCTGGGGACTTTTCTCATTTATAAATCTGAAATATTTAATCCATCTGCCGTATTCTTGGTTTCGTTCAATTTTCAACTTTACGGCCTTTTCATCTTGTATTAGTTTCTTATTTATTGCTGAATATAGTTCTTTGATTTTAGCAAGATTTAAGTAACTTGAAATTTTCCCCAAACTAAGGTAAGTCCAAATTTATTGTGGCCTATTTGCTGCAGTGAAGACATTTACAGCTCTTTGAAGATTTGATCCAAATATGTTATATTTCTTCTTTGATGCACTGTTTTCTTTCCACTGTTCTCTTTCATTGATTTATTTGTCAGTCTTTGTGCCAGTGCCACACGGTTTTCATTACCATACCTTTATACCAAGTGTAATCTTAAGTAGTATTAGTAATTTATCTTGGTTCTTTTTCAAGATTGTTTTAGATATTCTAGTCCTTTCCATTTCCAAAAAGTTTTAGAATCAGCATTTCAGTTTTCCAAAAAAACAACCCTGGCTTCTGATTGGAGTTGTCATGTATCTATAGATCAATTGATGAGAAGTGGTATTTTAGTAATATTAAGACTTCCAATCCATGAAAATGATATAACTCTCCATTTATTTAGGTTTAAAAAATTTATTTTTTGCATTATTTAGTTTAAAATTCTTTCATATTTTCTGCTAAATTTATTCCTAAGTGTTTCATGGAGGTTTTGGTGCCATGATAGAATATTTAAAAAATTCGTTTGTTAATTGTTTCAATTTTGAGTAAATGTTTGCATATTGTGTATTTGCATATTGCATCCTACCACCTTGGTAAATTCATTTATTAGTTATGGTAGTTGATTTTTAGATTACTTGGGATTTTCTGTGTAAACCATCATGCCATCTGCAAATAGACACAGTAATATTTTTTACTTTCTGATTTTTATGCCTTTTATTTCTTTATCTGATATTGTTGGAATGGATAGAATCTACAGAGTAATGTTGAATCAAAGTGGTAAGAGTGGGCCGTCTATTCTTGTTCCTGATCTTAGGGAGAAATCATTTTGTCTTTCATCATTAGCTCTCAGTTTTCATAGTAGCCTTTAAATTATGAAAATATACCTGTTTCAGGGCAAGACTGGGAGATGGGTGTTTCTGTCTGCTCCCTCTGCACTGAGCCCTATGGATGTGTCAGTTAAATATTTTTTTGTTTGCTACAATCCCATTGAACTCCTGAACATGGCCACCAGTGCTCCACAATCAAGGGGCATCTCCTAGGTGGCAGCAAAACCTGGGGTGCCATACACATGCACAAGCTTTTTTTCAGGAGGTGCCTGTGACCTAGGGTGAGGCAGAAGCTCAGCACAAAAATGGCACCTGCCAGTCTCTCTGGTCTCTGGAAAGTATTGCAGTTGGCTCCTTGTTGTGTGTTTAAATAGGAAGCATGCCATGTCACAGCTATTAAGGTAAGCAAATAGGCCACTTAGAATTGTATTTTAAATTAGCTATTCTCATGGTAGCTATATACATTTTTGTGTTATTTTTTTCAGTGTATGTTCTAAGAATTATGATATACATCTCTAATATTTCACAGTGCAGTTAAAATTAATATTTTACCCCTTCCCATGAAATATAGAAATGTTGCAATTTTATAGCTTCATTTAAATCCCTCCTTGTCCTTTATTCACTGTCATATGTGTTGTATCTGCATATATTATAAACTATAAAATACAATGTTAAGGCATTTTCTTTAAACAGTCATACATATTTTAAAGACATTTAAAGCACAAGTAGTCTTTTATGCTTATTTATATTACCTTGTTTTGTGGTCTTTATTACTTCCGAAGGTCAGAGTTTCTATCTGATATCATTTCCCTTCAGCCTGAAAAATCTCCTGAGCATTTCTTGTAGATATGATCTACTGACAAAGGATTCTTTCCATTTTTTTTAACCTAGAAATCATATTTATTCTCCTTTATTTATGAAGGATATTTCATTGGTTAGAGAATTCTGGTCCAATAGGTTTTTTCCCCCACATTTTAAATAGTTTTTCCACTTTCTTCTTGCCTCTGCTGCTTCTGATAAGAAGTTCATTATTCCCAAACTGTTGTTTTTCTGTATTTAATGTTTTTTTTTTTCTGTCTGTCTGCTTTCAAATTTTTTTCTTTATCTTTAGTTTTCAGCAATTTGATAATGATGTGCTTGTTTGGTCTTATTTGTATGTATCCTGTTTGAGATTAACTTGTGGTTATTGAGCCTATAATTTCAAGTTTTTCATCAATTTGTCGAAAATTGCAGCCGTAATTTCTTCTATTTTTTTTCTCTCCTACACTTTCTATTTTCTGTCATCTCCTTCTTTTCAAACATATATGTAGCTTGAACTTCTCACTGCATGATGGCTTATTTCTGAGACAGAGTGTCACGTTCTTTGTAAGAGGCTTGGGAGAGTGAGCATTCCAAGAAGCCATGGCATAAACTTTAAGGCTTTTTCTGATCTAGCTTTGGTGGTCATTCAGCATCACATCTACTGCAGTCTGTTAGTCAAAGCAGCCACAGAACTGCCTGATTCAAAGAGAGGGCTTTAAACTCTATTACTCCATGAGATGTGTACCATAGAATTTGTGGCCATGTTTTAAAATTACTGCAACAATATTTATAAGGGGACACTCATACATCAGTCATTTTCACATCTCTTTTTATGTGGAACTTTTGGAGAGAATTTTAGGTTAACATACAGCTGTAAGAATCGTACAGAGAGATCCCTTGTGCACTTTGCCCACTCTCCCGCTATGGTAACGTCTTTCAAATATATTGATATAGAACAATATCACAAGTAGGGATAATGACATTGATACAACTAACTGCTCTCATTTAGTTCGCCCAGTTTGCTCGTATTCATTTGTGTGTGTTAAGTTCTATACTGTTTTATCATTGGGGTAGAGTCATATATCGATCACCATGGTCCAGATACAGATAGTTCTAATATCACAAGACTCCCTGTGTTCCCCTTTTCTAACTACAGCCACCTCCTTCCTGATCCTCTCCCGTTTCCTCTCGCCTCAAGCTTGACATTCACTATTCTGTCCTCTGTTTCAAAGGGTTCATCATTACAAAAATGTTATGTGAAAAAGAGTCAGAATATAGCCTTTTGGGGTTGGCTTTTGTCGCTCAGCATAATTTCCTAGAGATTCATCCAGGGGGGTCCATGTGTCAATAGTTTGTTTCTTTACATTATTAAGTAGTGTTCTATGGGGCATATACCACAGTTTGTTTAACGTTTAATCTGTTGAGGGACATCGAGACTGATCTCAATTTTTGTGTATTAACAATTAAAGCTTCTGTAAACTTTCCTGTGCCAGTGTTTATGTGAAAATAACTTACCATTTGGAGGATTAATTCTGGATTGTATTATAGTGAATTTTACATTCCCATCAGCAGTGTGTGAGAGAATCCAGTTTCTGCAAATCTTTCTCAGCATTTGGCATTGTGACTATTGCTTATTTTAGCCATTATGGTAGTTGTATAGTCATATCCTACTATGGTTTTAATTTGCATTTCTCTAATTTGTAATGATGTTGATTATTTTTCTTATGCTTATTTGCCACCTGTATATCCTCTTTGATGAAATGTCTGTTGCTCATTTTCTAATTGAATTGTTTTTAACTGTTGATTTAGAGAGTTTTTCATATATTCTAGATCTAGTCCTATTTCCAGTGTGTTATTTGTAAATATTTTCTCTTAGAATTTAGCTTATCTTTTCTTCCTCTTCACATGGGTCTTCAAGGAGAAAAAGGTTTTAATTTTTATGAGGTCAAGTGTGTCAGTTTTCCCTTTTATGAATTGTGCTTTTGGTATCAAATCTAAGAATTCTTTGGATAATCTTACATCCTGAAGATTTCCTTCTAATTTTTAAAAAAATTTTATTGAAGTCTGTGATCATTTTGAATTAGTTTTTGCTTTATGTAAGAAATTTAGACTCAAAAACAAAAAAATCAAACAACCCAATCAAAAAATGGGCTGGAGACATGAACAGACATTTCTCCAAAGAAGATATTCGGATGGCCAATAGGCACATGAAAAGATGCTCATCATCGCTGATCATCAGGGAAATGCAAATCAAAACTACACTAAGATAGCACCTTACACCCATAAGAATGACAAAAATATCTAAATCTAATAGTAACAAATGTTGGAGAGGTTGTGGAGAAAAAGGAACCCTCATACACTGCTGGTGGGAATGCAAACTGGTGCAGCCACTATGGAAAACAGTATGGAGATTCCTCAAAAAATTAAAAAGAGAACTACCATACGATCCAGCCATTCCACTACTGGGTATCTATCCAAAGAGCTTGAAGTCAGCAATTCCAAAAGTCCTGTGCACCCCAATGTTCATTGCAGCGTTATTTACAATAGCCAAGACATGGAAGCAACCTAAGTGCCCATCAACAGATGAATGGATAAAGAAGTTGTGGTATATATATATACACAAAGGAATACTACTCAGCTGCAAAACAGAACAAAATCATTCTATTTGCAATAACATAGATGGACCTTGAGGGAATTATGTTAAGTTAAATAAGCCAGTTAGAGAAGGATAATCTCTGTATGACTCAACTCATATGAGGAACTTAAAAATGTGGACAAAGAGAACAGATTAGTGGCTACCAGGGGAAAGGTGGGGTGAGGGGTGGGCACAAAGGGTGAAGTGGTGCACCTACAACACGAATGACAAACATTAATGTACAACTGAAATTTCACAAGATTGTAACCTATCATTAACTCAATAAAAAAAGGAAAGAAATTTAGGGCAAAGTTATTTTTGTTGTTCTTATTGTTTTACCTATGGATGTCCACTTTCTCCAGCACCATTTGTTTAAAATGCTGGCCTTCTTCCATTTAATAGTTTGTTACCCTTTTTTAAACTACAATTGAACATATTTGTGTGGTTCTGTATCTGAGTTCTTTATTTATTTTCACTTCTTTGTGTTTTTACCTCTCCCACTACCTCACTGTCTTTAACTACTGTAGCATTCATAATGGGCAGACTTATTCATCCCACTGTATTTGTTCCCTGTCAAGATTGTTTTAGCTATTTTAGGATCTGTGCATCTCTTTTTAGAATAAGCTTGTGTATGTCTAAAAAAATCTCTCTGGGATTTTAGTAGGAATTGCTTTAATCAATCTTGTATGTAAATTTGGGGAGAACTTACATTTTACTATATTCCTTCTTCCAATCCATGAACTGATGTGTCTCTGCGTCTTCTTAGGTCTTCTCTGATTTTTTTATCAGCATTTTATAATTTTCAGCATACATAACTTGTACATGTTTTAGTAGGTTTATACCTAAATATTTCCTTTTCTACAGAGCGACTTGAAAGAATATTTTGTTTTAGTTTTAGTTTCCGTATGTTCATTGCTAGTGTATAGAAATGCAATTCATTTTTAAGTGTTGTTCTTGTTTCTTGTGCACTTGCTGAATTCAGTTATTAGATCTAGGAGATTGTTGTTTTGGGGGATTTTTTGTACATTCCTTGGGATTTTCTATGTTGACAATCATGTCATCTGCAAATTAAAAGTTTTATTTTTTCTTATCTAATCTGTATGTTTTCCTCCTTACTTAAAGGAGTGGCTAGGATATCCAGTGCTGTATTTAATCTGAGTGGTGAGAGTAGACATCATTTCTTTTCTTGAGATTGTGGAGAAAGCATGTATCCTTTCAACATAAAGTATTATATTTGCTCTTGGTTTTTTGTAGATGCTTTTCTGTAAATCATTTTGAGACAATTCCCCTGTAATATTAACTTGGTGAGATTTTATCAAGAATAGGTACTTGGATGTTGTCCAAAGCCTTTCTGAATCAACTGTTAAGGTCATATAACTTTACTTCTCTAGCTTGTGGATATGGGTGGATAATGCTGATTGATTGTAAAATGTGGAACCAACCTTGCCTATCTGGGATAAATCTCACTTAGTCGTGGTGTATATCTCTTTTTATACATGATTGGCTTTGGTTAATATGTTGAGAGTTATTAGTCTATATGTTTTTCTTTAATACAGAGTTTGTCTGGTTCGGGTATTTAGGTAATACCAGCTTCATAAAATAAAGTGGAAGTGTTACCTCCTCTTGTTTTCTGGAAGAGATTGTTTGAATTTAGTGTTAATTCTTGAAATTGATGGAATTCTCTTGTGAAACCTAGAGGTTTCTGTTTTGGAAGCTTTTTCTTACATATTTAATTCCTTTAATGTTACAGAACTGTTTAGATGATTGTTTTTATTTTAGTTGAGTTTTTGTAATTTGTGGACTTTGAAGAATTAGTCCATTTCTTCTATTTTGTCAAATGTATGAGCATAAAGTTGCATGGAATTTTCTCTTATTATCTTTAAATGCCTGCAGGAACTGGAGTGATAGTCTCTATTTCATTCCTCATATTTGTGTTTGTGTCTTCATTCTTATTTTTGTTAGTCTTGCTACAACTTTATAGATTTTATTGATCTTTATGAAGAACTAGATTTTCTTTTCATTGATTTTCCTTATTATTTTCCTTTTTACAATTTAATGAAGCTTTGCTCCCATCTTATTATTTCATTTTTTTCTGCTTGCCTTTTTTGTCTTCTTCTTGTTCTTTTCTTTATAATTTCTTGAGGCAGGAAGTTTGGTTATTGTTTTGCATTCCTTTTTTCTTTCTCTATAAGGATTTGTGCTATGAATTTCTGTCTCAGTGTTTCTTCAGCTCCATCCTACATATTTTGATATGCTGTATTGATTTTAATTCTTTTAAATTTGTTGAGCTTTGTGTGATGGTTCAGCACATGGTCTACCATGGTAAATGTTCTATGAGTACTTGAAAAATGTGTACTCTGTTTGTTAGGTTGCATGTTTTGTATTTTGCTTATTATATCATGTTGGTTGATAGCATTGATTAGATCTTCTACAGTCTTGCTGATTGTCTATGGTGGTAGTAGTTGCACCAGTGGCTGAAGGGAAGTAAAATCCTACAGTTATGGAATTGTCTGTTTTGCTTTCTCCTGTTTCAGTTTTTGCTTTATGATTCTATGCATTTGGGGTGTACACATTTGGGATCATATGTCTTCCTTACTGTTCCTAGTGATTTTCTTTTCTCTGAAGTATACTTTATCAGATATTAATATAACTTCTTTTTTAAAAATTATTTTTTCCATAGTATATCTTTATGCTTTTACTTTCAAACTACCTGTATCATTGAATTTGAAATGAGTTTCTTGTAAGCAGCATATAGTTGAGTTGTTTTTTTTAAAATCCTTTGTCTTTTGTTGGTGGATTGTAATCATTCACTTTGAAATATTATGGACATATTAGCATTCAAGTCTACTATTTTATTATTTGTTTCCTGCTTTTTTTCTGTTTCTCTTTTGATGCCTTCCTGTGGGTTAGTTGGAACATATTTTAGGATTCATAATGATTAACATATAGTATTTTGAGTGTATCTCTTTGTGTCATTATTCTTAGTCATTTATTCTGCATGTTAACATATGCATATGTAACTTAAACCATCTACTCCTGTCAACATTTTGCCACTTTTAGTGGTTGTGGAAACCTTACTTCAATTTAGGACCCTTTTAATTCACCACTTTAAATGCTCATTGTCTTGACTATCATATGGTGTTATAATTTCTGTCTCAGTCATCAGAGATGATTTTTGAAACTCATGAGGGAAAGGATAATCTATTTTATATACCCATATTTCTCTATAGATTGTTCTTTCTTCTTTCCTGATGCTCTAGACTCCTTATTTTATCATTCCTTTTGAGTTTGAAGAACTTCCTTCAGCTAATTATTAAAGGTAGGACCCCAGCAACACATTCTTTTAGTTTTCCTTCTTCTGAGAATATTTCTTTGAATTTCATTCATTTTAATTTCATTGAATAGGAATTTGTGCTTGTCAGTTCTTGTCTTTCAATACCTGAAAAATGTTGTTCCACTTCCTTTTGGCCTTCCTTGTTTCAGTTTAGAAATCTGCTTTTATTTATATTGGTATTTCTTTATAGGTAATAGTCATTTGTCTATGGCTGCTTTCAAGATTTTTGCTTTCAGTTTTTGTAAATTTAGTTAAGATCTGTCTTTGCATGGGTGTCTTTGATTTATCCTATTTGAAATCTACTCAGCTTCTTGGATCTGTAGGTTTGTATCTTTCACAAATTTAAGAAATTTGTAATTTTCCACTATTATTTCTTCAAACACTCTTTAAGCCTACTTTCTGTTTACTCTTCTTCTGGGACTCTGATGCTAGCAATGTTGGATACTGTCTCTGAGGCTCTGTTCACTTTTTTCCAGTCTGTTTTCTCTTTGTTTTTTGATTGTTCATAATTTTACGATTCTGTCCTTTAGTTCACTGTCTGTCCTCCCTCTTCTCACTCTACTATTGAGTCCTTCCAGTGAGTTTTTAATTTCTTTTACTGTATTTTTAATTGTATTCTATAGTTTCCATTTGGTTCTTTTTTAAAACTTCTGTTTCTTAGCTGAGATTTTCTATTTTTTTATTGGTTTCAAGAGAATCTGTAACTGATTAAGGATTTTTATGACTGCTTTACATCTTTGTCAGACAATTTGAATATCTGATTCATATTGGTATTGTCATTTGAGTGGTTTTTTTTATTCAGGTTGTGATTTTCATGGTTCTTCATATGATGAGAAATTTTATATTGTATCTTGAAACATTGTATCTATTATGTTAGGAGACTCTGGGTCCTATTTAATTCTTTTGTTTCTTCAGACAGTCATTTTCTTTATGGTTAGCTCATGGGTCTTGGCCAACATTTGTGGGTTGTGGTTCTAGTAAAATTTTAACATTCGTAGCCTTTGTGGTGTTATTTCTGTCTGCTTGAGTTTTCTGTTGTTGCTGGGGCTCCCACTAGTCTATATAAGTGCTTCTTGAGGGGGAGAATTGGTCCCCTTGGCAGAGCCACTGTCTATCTCTCAGTGTGGGATACATATTGTCCCTCTGCACATGCCCCCTAGCTTTCCCCATGGTCCTGACTGGTCAAGCATAATCTTGGACCTCTGGTGTTTAAGAGGCTTCCTAGATAGGAGTGCTTGCTGCAGTTGCATCCATTTCTAGTTCCACTCACCATTCAGGAGCAGAGGAGAGTCCTAGGTCTGTGGGAACAAAGAAACTTCACATGCTTGTCTGCTTGTTAATGCCTCACTTTTGCTGGTTCTGCATACCTACCCCTATGTCTCTGTGAAGGGGAATTTAAGACCCACAGTGATAGATATTTCCCAAACTGCACCAATTCCTCTGACTAGTTCTCTTTCTCATTATGCCTGGCCTTCCTGGTGTCTGAGTAGGAGAGGAGAGTGTTGGGTTTCTGGGGATAAAGAAGCTTCCGAGACCAGGCCACTTGCTGTGATGGGTTTCTTTTTGTGTTCTGCCTGCCCATCCTTTTGTCTTTGGGTGAGTGAGGAAAGTCTAAAGTTCATGGAGACAGAGAGGCTTCCCTGACTCTGTTGCCTGCTATAGCTGGGTCTCTCTGTCCTGCCCAATGTCAGTATCTCTTTGTGGAAGAGAGAAATCTCTGACCAACTGGGGAAGGAGAGTGCTCGCTTGCCCCCTACTTATTTTTTAATAGGGCTCCTAATTGAGCCCCTTGCCTTATGGGTATACCTGATGCTGTCAGAGGGGGTCCCCTTCAATCCCAGGGAAGAATGAGCCTACACATGCTGCCTTCTGTTGCCCTGTGAGGGTTGGAAAACTCTGGATCAGCATTGCCTCCTTTTATTGTTTTGAAAGATTCAAGGGGCCTTGGTGTTGCTTTGTACCTCCATCCTGAGTTCTCTTTTGGTTATCTCTTGCTGCATTTAGTGTTTTGTTTATATCTGAGCTTGGAGAGGGGAAACAGGAAAATACAGGTCTATGTCATCTTGTTATAACTAGATGTCAGTATTCTTTTTGGAAATTTAGAAAGTGCATATGGTGGACCACTTTGCTTGTTTAGTGATATTGTAATTAGTTTTCTCTATCTTTTACCTTTATTTTATGAATTCTAGAAATAATTTATAAATATATAGATTTAGATTATTCTCCCTCTCAGCAGTATCCAAATACAGTGGGAGCTACCTGAAAACAAAAAATTGAATTCTTTGGTAACATCAGGTGATATAAGAATTTATGGCAGTTTTTATCTTCATTAGAATCCCATATAACTTTTATAAAGAAATAATATAAATATATTAGAATAGGCTAGGTTCAGCTGAAGTGACAAACCCATTCTGAGTGTCTTAACACAACAAAACTTATTTCTCACTCATACTACAAGTCTAGTGTTCTTCAGTGGTGGGTTCTGCCCTCCATGCAGGCTGATGGAAGTCCTGCCTTCTCAATTAGAAACTTCAGGATTTGCTATAGCGTGTTAGGGCTGGAGTATCGCACTTAGAGTTTTAAATGCTTCGGACTAGAAATGTCATATGCCGTTTCTGCTCACAAGCCCATTGGACAGAAGTGGATACATGCCTAAATAAAATGAGGTCATAAAATCTTAGGATCCATATAGTTGTTTTTTAGCATAAATTATTTTTGTCACAATAGACACCGATTTTGGAGGTTGTGTCTGAAATTCTCCCCTAGTTCTACAGTTTTGAGTGCCATAATATATACCAAACTGAATTTTACAAATGCGTATATTTCTCTCGTACTGGTTTTTTATATTAAAAAGGGCCTATTGATATTAAACTTTTTCCTGCAGGAGATTTCTACATGTATAAATAGATGTGTCTTCATTATTATGTAACTCCAGGAAGTTTATCTTCAAATACCTAAGTTAATTTTATGAGAGAAACAGTGAAATTATTGCAAATAATGATCAAATTAATATTAAGAACTTTGGAGACATATATCAAATATTCTGTCATTAAAATGAATGAAGAAATATATTTGGAATTTTTAAAAATTGTAGTAAAATACTCGTAAGGTAACATTTAGCAAGTGAACCATTTTAAGTTTAAGTTCAGTAGTGTTATGTATAGTCATACTGTTTTGCAATATCCAAACCTTTTCATCTTGCACCACTGAAACTCTATACCCATTAAACAACTCCTCATTTCCCCCTCCCCCAGCCCATAGCAACCACCTTTCTGCCTTCTGTTTCTTTGAGTTTGATCATTCTGCACAACTCATATAAGTGTAATCGTATAGTGTTTGTCTTTTTGTAACTGGCATATTTCACTTAGCATAATGTCCTCAAGTTTCCTCCATATTGTGGCATGTCTCAGAATTTTCTTCTTTTTAAGGCTGAATAACGCTCCGTTATATCTATATACCAAATATTTTTTATCCATTTGTCCATCAATAGACACACGGATTGCTTCCACCTTTGGCTATTGAGAAGAATGTTTCTATAGACATGAATGTGCAAATATCTCTTAAAGATCCTGCTTTCAGTTTTTTTGGATATATACTCTGAAGTGGAATTACTGGATCATATGGTAATTCTATTTTTTGAAGGAAATGCCATATTGTTTTTCATAGTGGCTGCACCTACGCTCCACTTTACATTCCTACCATTAGAGCACAAGGATCAAGGATTCCGATTTTTCCACGTCCTTGTCAACACTTACTTGTTTTTTTTTTTTCTTTTTTGTAGTAGCCATCCTAACAGGTGTGAAGTGACATCTTATGGTTTTGATTTGATGAGTTTTCAGGAAAACTAATGGCTAGTGATGTGGAACATGTTTTCATATGCTTGTTGGCCATTTGTGTATCTTATTTGGAGAATATCTACTAAGTGCTTTCTCATTTTTAAAATTATTTTATTGATTTTTTGTTGTTGAGTTGTAGGTGTTCTTCATGTATTCTGGATATTTACCCCTTTTCAAATATATGATTTGACAGTATTTTGCCCCATTCTGTAGGTTGATTTTTCACTTCAATAATTGTGTCATTTGATACACAGAAGTTTCTAATCTTGATCTAGTCCAGTTTATCAGTTTTTACTTTTAGTACCTGTGTTTTTGATGTCCTATCTGAGAAATCATTGCCAAATCCAATGCCATAAAGCTTTTTCCCTATGTTTTCTGCTAAAAATTTTATAGTTGTAGGTCTTATGGTTAGATATTTCATATATTTTGAGTTAGTTGTTATGGAGGATTTAAGGTAATCGTTCAGCTTCATTCTTTTGCATATGGATATCCAGTTTTCCCAGTAACATTTGTTGAAGAGACTGTCCTTCCCCATCAAATGTTCTGGCCACACCTGTTGTTTTCTTAATTTCATTTTCTGATTGTTCATTGTTGGTATGTTAAAAAGCAACTGATTTTTGTGTTTTTATTTTGTGTACTGCTACTTTACTGAATTAATTTGTTAGTGCCAAATTTTTTCATGTTTGGAATCTTAAGGATTTTCTACATAAAAGATCATGATATCTGTGAACAGAGATTGTTTTACTCTTTACTTTCCAATTCAGATGCCTTCTATTTCTTTTTCTTGCCTAATTGCTTTTGCAAGTGCTCAGTCCTATGTTGAACAGAAATGGCAAAAGTGGATATTTGTGTCTTGCTCCTGATCTTAGGGGAAAAGCTCTCAGCTTTTCCCTGAGTATGAGTATTTATTGAGTATGATGTTAGTTGTGGGCTTTTCATGTATGGACTTAATTTTTTCGAGGTATTTTCCATCTGTTCCTAGTTTGTTGAAAGATTTACTATAAAAGAGTGTTGAATTTTGACAAATGCTTTTTCTGTATCAATAGAGATGAACATTTGTGGGTTTTTTCCTTCATTCTACTAATAAGATGATATAGTACATTGAGTGATTTTTATATATTGCATTCTAGCACTAAATTCCATGTATAATTCTTTTAATATGCTGTTGAATTTTATTTGGTAGTATTTTGCTGAGGATTTTGTACATCAGTATTTCTCAGGGATATTGATCTGTAGTTTTTTTTCTTGTAGTCTCTGTCTGACTTTGGTATCAGGGTAATGTTAGCCTCATAGGATGAGTTTAGAAGTGTTCCCTCAACTGCAATTTTTTGGCAAAGTTTGAAGTGAATCGGTGTTACTTCCTCTTGAAATGTTTGGTAGAATTCACCATTGAAGCCATTTCGTTCTGATTTTTCAATGTTGGGAGGTTTTTGATTATTAATTCAATAACTTTCCTAGGTATAAGTCTGTTCAGATTTTCTATTTATTCATGATTCAGTCTTGGTAGATTGTGTGTTTCTAGGAATGTGTCCATTTAAGTTATCCATTTTGTGCTTTATAATTGTTTATATTATTCTTATAACCTTTTTAAAATTTCTGTAATACTGGTTATAATATCCTCTCTTTATTTTTTTTTTAAGTGAGGAAAATTGGCCCTGAGCTAACATCTGTTGCCAATCTTCCTCTTTTTGCTTGTGGAAGATTGTCCCTGAACTAACATCTGTGCCAATCTTCCTCTATTTTGCATGTGGAATGCCACCCTAACATGGCTTGATGAGCAGTATGTAGATCTGTGCCTGGGATCTGAATCTGTGAACCCCAGGCTGCCAAAGTGTAGCACACAAACTTAACCAGTAGCCCCCCCCAGGCTGGCCCCATAATGTCCTCTCTTTAATTTCTGATATTAATCATTTGGGTCCTCTTTTTTCTTAATCTAGCTAAGTGTTTATCAGTTTTGTTCATCTTTTCAATGACCCACTCTTGATTTTATTGATTTTCTCTGTTGTTTTTCTTTTCTTTATTTCATTGATCTCTGCTCTTATCTCTTTTATTTTCTTTCTCATGCTAATTTGGGTTTGGTGCTTCTTTTTCTACTTCCTTACGTTGTAAAATTCGGTTGCTTTTTTGAGATCTTGCTCCTTTTTCAGTGTAAGCATTTACAGTTCTATGTTTACTTCTTAACACTTTTCACTGCATCTCAAAATTTGATATGCCATTTTCATTTGTTTCAAGGCATTTTCTAATTTCTTTTGTGTTTTCTTCTTCATCTCACTGTTTATTTAGGGATTTTTAAAAAATTTCTACAAATTTGTCAATTTTCAAGTTTTCCTTATGTTATCAAATTCTAATTTCATCCATTGTGATTTAAAACATACTTTGTATACTTTCAATCTTTTAAAATGTATAGAGATTTATGTCATGGCCTAACATGCCATTATCCTAGGGATTATTCTAGTGTACTTGAGAATAATGTGTATTCTGCTGTTGAGTGGAGGGTTCTATATTTGTCTATTAGATCCAGTTGGTCTTTAGTGTTGTTCGGGTCTTGCATTTCCTTATTGATCTTCTGTCTTGTTTTTCTACCCATTATCAAAAGTAGGGTATTGAAGTCTACTATCATTAGAGCATTGTTATTTTTCCCTTCAATTCTGTCGATGTTTTTCTCATGTATTTAGGAGTAGTGATGTTTGGTGCATATATAATTGTTATATCTTGCTGGGAAATTGAACATTTCATCCTTATATAATGCCCTTCTCTGTCTCTCAACAATTTTTGACTGGTAGTCTATTTTGTGTAATATTTGTGCATCCACCCTTGCTCTCTTTTGATACTATTTACATGGAATATCTTTTTCTATCCTTTCACTTTCAACCTGAGTGTGTCCTTAGATCTAAAGTGAATCTCTTGTAGAAAGCATATGTTGTTTGCTGTTATTTATCTGTTCAGGCAATCCATGTCTTTTGTTTTGGAGTTTAACCCATTTACATTTTTAGTGATTGCAAAAAGGAAAGGACTTAACAATTGCCATTTTGTCACTTGTGTCTTATAGCATTCTATAGATATCTACTTTGTGATTACCGTGGACATTACATGCAATGTATTAAACTTATCAGAGTCTATTTTAAACTGATAATGTCTTCAGTTACATACAAAAATTCTCTCCTCTACAATTTTGCTCCCCTCCCCCATTATGTTCTTTTCCTATGTTATTTATAATTCATTTTTAAAAAATATTTTTCTTTTTTAGAACAGTGGTACCTTTTCAGCAAATTTGAGAGGATGGTACGGATACAACTTGTATACTCTCTGCCTCTACACATGCAAGCCACTCTCATTATCTACATCCTCCAACAGAGAGGTAGATTTGTTACAATTATGAACCTACACTAACACATCATAATCACCCAGTGATTACCATAATCACCAATAAATCTATAATTTCCATTTTTGTTCACTTTTTTGTTGTACATTCTGTGGGTTTAGACAAATGGATAGTGACAAATATCCATAATCATGATAACATCCAGAGTATTTTCACTGTCCTAAAAATATTCTGTGATCTACCTACTGAAACTTCCACTCCCACACCAACTTCTGGCTACCACTGAGCTTTTTACTGCCTCCATAATTTTGCCTTTCCCAGAATGTCATATAGTTGGAATCATAGAGTATTTAGCCTTTTCAGATTGGCTCCTTTCAATTAATATTATGCATTCAAGATTCCTCCATGTCTTTTCATGGCTTAATATAATGGCTCATTACTTTTTAGTGCTGATTAGTATTCCGTTGTCTGTATGTACCACAGTTTATTTATTCACCTACTGGAGGAAATGTTGGTTGCTTCAACATTTTGGCAATTATACATGAAGCTGCTATAAACATCTGTATTCAGGTTTTTGTGTGGATCTAACTTTTTAACTCCTTTGGGTATATAGCATGGAGCACGACTGCTGGACCATATGGTAAGAGTATGTTTAGTTTTGTAAGAAATTGCCAAAATGTATTCCAAACTGGCTACACCATTTTGCATTCCCTCCAACAGTAAAAGGAATGTTCTTGTGGTTTCACATCCTCGCCAGATTTAGATGTTATCTGTGTTCCAGATTTTGGCCATTCTATAGGTGTATAGTAGTATTTTGTTGTTTTAATTTGGAGTTCTCTAATGATATATAATGTGGAGAAACTTTCAGTGTTCTTATTTGTCATCTGTATATCTTTGGTGAGGTGTCTGTTAAGGTCTTTGGTCCGTTTTTTAATTGAGTTGTTTACCTACTGAGTTTTAAGGGTTTTTGCATACTTTAGATAACCGTCATTTGTCAGATGTCTTTTGCAAATATTTTTTCCAAATCTGTGGGGGGTTGTTTTGTTCTCTTGAAATTGGTATTTAGAGCAGAAGTTAATTGTAATGCATTCTATCTTATCAATTATTTATTTCATGGATCATTCCTTTGATATAGTATCTAAAAAGTCATTACCATACCAAAGATCACTATGTTTTCTCCTATGTATCATCTAGGAATTTTATAGTTTTCAGTATTTTATTTAGGTCTGTGATCCTTATGAGTTAATTTTTCTGAAGACTGTGTCTAGATTCATTTTTTTGAACATGGATGTACAGTTGTTCCAATACCATTTGTGAAAAACACTTTTTACTCCATCATATTGCTTATGCTCTGTTTTCAAAGATCACTTAACTATATTTCTGTAGATCTGTTTCCTTGGGTCTCTTTTTTGTTCCATTGATCTTGTTTCAGTTATTCCGGCAATTTCACACTGTCTTGATTATTACAGCTTTATAGTAAATGTTGAAGTTTCATAGTCCTCCAACTTTGCTCTTCTGCTTTAGTATTTTGTTGGCTATTCTGGGTCTTTTGCCTCTCCATATTAACTTAAAAATGCGTTTATCAATAACTACAAAATAAGTTTCTAGGATTTTGATTGAGATTGCATTGAATCTATAGATCAAGTTACAAAAAACTGATATCAATAGTGAGCCTTCTATCTATGGACTTGGACTTTCTCTCTATTTATTCATTTTGTCTTTGATTTAATTCATCATAGTTTTGTAGTTTCCCTCATGTAACTATTGTACATATTTTGCTAGATTTATAGTTGTGTATAATTTTCTGGAATATAGTGTATTATAATATAGTATTTTGTTTTCATTTTCAAATTCCACTTATTTTTTGCTGGTATATAACAAAGAAATTGAGTTTTATGTATTAACTTTCTAACTGCTAACTTAACATAATCACTGTTTACTTTTAAGAGGGTTTTTTTGGTCCGTTTTTTCAGAATTTTTTACATATGTGATTGTGTCATCTGCAAACAAAGACAGTTTAATTTCTTCCTTCCAAATCTGTATTCATTTTATTTCCTCTTCTTGTGTATTACATTAGCTAAGTCTTCCAGTATAATGTTGAAAAGGAGTAGTGAGGGGGAACATATTTGCCTTCTACCTAATCTTAAAAGGAAATATTTGAGTTTCTAAACATTAAGTATGATGTTAGCTGTAGTTTTTGGTAGATATTCTTCATCAAGTTCAGGAAGTTCCCCTGTATTCCTAGTTTCCTGAAATTTTTTTTATCATTAAAGGATAATGGATTTTGTCAGTGCTTTTTTATACATCTATTGATATGATCAAGTGATTTTTATTCCTTAGCTTATTGATGTGGGGATTTATTGCTCTTTGAATTTTGAACCAGCTTTGCATACCTGGGGTAAATCCCGCTTGGTCTTTGTGTATAATTCTTTTGTACATTGTTGGATTCGATTTGCTAGTCAGTTGTTGAAGATTTTTACATCTATGTTCATGAGTGATACTGGTCTGTAGTTTTCTTTTCTTGTAATGTTTTCATCTTGTTTTGGTATTAGGGTAATGCTGGACTTACAGAATGAGTTAAGAAGTACGCCCTGTGCTTCTGTCCTCTGAAAGAAATTGTATAGAATTGGTATAATTTCTTTCTTAAAGGTTTGTTTGAATTCACCAGTCAACTCATCTGTGCCAGATGCTTTCCATTTTGAAAGTTTATTAATTATGGATTTTAATTTCTTTAATTGATGTGGGTCTATTCAGATAATCTTTTTCTTCTTTTGTGAGTTTTGGCAAATTGTGTCTTTCAAGGAATTGGTCTGTTTAATGTGGGTTATCAAATTTGTGGGCCTAGAGTTTTTAATAGTATTTCTTTAATATCTTTTTAATGTCCACAGAATGTGTAGTGATAGCTCCTATTTCCTTTCTAATATTTAGTAATTATTATCCTCTCTTTCCTTCCTAGTTAGCCTAGCTAGAGGCTTTTTGTTTTTATTGATCTTTTCATATAACCAGTTTTGGTTTCATTAATTTTCTCAATTGATTTCCTGTTTTGAATGTCACTGATTTCTTATTTAGTTAAATTCTTATTTCTTTTATTCTGCTTACTTTGGATTTAATTTTTTTTGTCTATTTCTAGGTTCCTAAAGTGCTAACTTAGATTGACTTTAGATCTTTTTTTTTTTTTAATATATGCATTCAATGATATACATTTTCTTCTAAGTGCTGCTTTTGGTACCAAAGCAGAGCTCGCAAACTCCTACACCAGTGGGCCATCCTCCCTGTTAGTTTTATTTTGAATTTTCTGAGGAACTTCCATGCTGTTTTCCATAGTGGCTGCATCAATTTACATTTTCACCAGTGGTGTATAAGGATTCCCTTTTCTCCATATCCTTATCAACACTTTTTATCTTGTTTGTTTTTATAATAGTTATCCTAATAGGTGTGAGGTGATATTACATTGTGATTTTGATTGTATTTCCCTGTTGAGTAGTGATATTGGGAACCTTTTCATATACCTGTTGGCCACTTGTACTTCTTTGGAGAGGAAATATATATTCAGTTCCTTTACCCATTTTTCAAATCAAATTATTTGATTTGTTTTTTGCTTTTGAGATGTATGTCTTCCTTATATATTTTGGAAATTAACTCTTTGTCTGATATGTAGTTTACAAATATTCTCCCATTCTGTAGATTGCCTTTTTGTTTTGTTGTTCCCTTTGTGTACCGAAGCTTTTTAAATTAATATAATCCCACTTGAGTGTTTTTCCTTTTGTTTCCTGTCTTTTTGTTAACATAGCGAAGAAATCATTGCCAAGATCAATGTCAAAAAGCTGTTTCTCTATGCTTTCTTCTGGATTTTTTATGGATTCATGCCTTATATTTAAATTTTAATTTATTTCAAGACTATTTTTGCATAAGGTATAAGATAAAGTGAGATTTAATATGTCTGCATGTGGGAAATTGGTTTGCCCTGCACCATTTATTGAAGAGACTGTTGTTTCCTCATTGTGTGTTCTTGGCACAATTGTAAGATCAGTTGACTGTATATGTGTGGGGTTATACCTGGATATTCTATTGTCTTCCATTGGTCAATATGTCTGTTTTTATGTAAGTACCATATTGTTTTAATTATTATATCTTTGTAATGTAATTTGAAATCAGGAAGTGTGATGCCTCCAGCTTTATTATTCTTGCTCAGAATTGCTTTGGCTATTTGAGATATTTCATAGATCCAGATGAATTTTAGGATTTTTTTTCTATTTCTGGAAAAAAGGACATTGGGATTTTGATAGAGACTGCATTGGCTGTCTAGATCCCTTTAGGTAATCTGGACATTTTTAACAATATTAATTCTTCCGTCTGAACATAGGATGTCCTTCCATTTAATTATGTCTTTTAAAATTTCTTTTATCAATGTTTTATAGTTTTCGGTGCACAAGTTTTTCGTCTTCCTGGTTTGTTTTACTCCAAAATATTTTATTATTTTATTCTTGGTCCTAAAATAAATGAGATTTTTTCTTTAATTTTATTTTTCAAATAATGTGTTGTTAGTGTATAGAAACACTACTGATTTTTATATGTTGATTTTCTATCATGCAATTTTACTGAATGTGCTTATTCAAAAACTTTTTGTAGAACCATTAGGGTTTTCTATTAATAAGAACATGTCATCTGAAAACAGACGATTTTACTTCTTCCTTTCAAATTCGATGATTTTTATTTTTTATTTTTCTTGTCTAATTGCCCTGCCTAGTAATTCCAATACTATATTGAATTGAGGTGATAAAAGTGGGGCATCCTTGCTTTTTCCAAGTCTCAGACAAAAAGCTTTCAGTTGTTAACGATTGAGTATGATGTTAGCTTTGGACTTCTCATCTATGACCATAACTGTGTTTAGGTAAGTTCTGAATATACCTGTTTTCTTGAGACTTTTTGTCATGAACAGATGTTGAATTATTCTTCTCTGCATCTATTGAGATAATCAGGTGATTTTTATCTTTCATTCGGCTAATGTGGTATATCACATCGATTGATTTGTGTATGTTGAAACATCCTTCCATCCCAGGGATAAATCCCACCTGGTCATGGTGTATGATACTTTTATTGTGTTGTTGAATTTGGTTTGCTAGAATTTTGTTGAGGCTTTTTGTATGTGTGTTAAGCAGGGATATTGTGATTTTATTTTCTTTTGTTGTCTTTATCTGGCTTTCGTATCAGAGTGATGCTGGCCTCTTAGAATTAGTTTCAAATAATTTCTCTTCTGTTATTTCAGTGAATTTAAGAAATGTTGGTATTAATTCTTCTTTAAATATTTGGTAAGATTCATCTTTGTGGCCATTTGGTCTTGGAATTTTCTTTACTAGGAGGTATTTTATTACTGATTCAGTCTTTTTATTTACTTTTAGTCTGTTCAAGCTTTCTATTTTTTCTTGATTCAGTTTCTATAATCTGTATATTTACAGGAATTTACATTATCTTCCAGCTTATCAAATTTGTTGGTGAATAATTTTTCGTAATAATTCTTTACAGACTTTTCTTTTTCGTTTTCAGTTGTATTATCTTCTCTTTCATTTATATTTATTTAAGACTCCCCTTCTTTTATTTGTTAGTTTTTCTAATGGTTTGTAGTTTACTTCATATTTTCCAAAAACAGCTCTTGGTTTCATTATTGTTCTATTTTTTTTTCTATTTTATTTATTTCTACCCTAGTCTTTATTTTTTTTTTCTTCTCTTAACTTTGGGCTTAGCTTGTTTTTCTTCTTGTAGTTCTTTGAGGTGTAAAGTTAGGTTATTTGTTTTTTTCCTTTTGAGTAAGATTAGCTCTGAGCTAACATCAGCCTCCAATCCTCCTGTTTTTGCTGAGGAAGATTGGCCCTGAGCTAACATCTGTCCCCATCTTCCTCTACTTTTTATGTGGGATGCCTGCGACATCATGGCTTGATAAGCAGTGTGTAGGTCTGGTCCTGGGATCTGAACCAGTGAATCCCTGGCTCCTGAAGTGCAGCACACGAACTTAACCACTATGCCACTGGCCTGGTGCTGGATGTTTGATATTTTTCTTCTTTCTAATGTAGGCTTTTATAGTTGTAGATTTACCACTTAGTACTGCTTTTGCTGCATTTCATAAATTTTGTTTTTTGTGTTTTCATTTACATTTGTCTCATGATACTTTTGTATTTCCCTTCTTTGATTCAATGATTCCAGAATGTGTTGTTTAAATTCCACATATGTGTGAATTCTCCCATTTTCCTTCTGTTATTGATTTCTAGGTTTATTTCATTATGGTTTTAAGACATATGTGGAGGGCCACCCCCATGGTGTAGGGGTTGACTTTGGCGCTCTCTGCTTTGGTGGCCCAGGTTTGTGGGTTTGGATTCCCAGTATGGACCTATGCCACTCTTCTGCCATGCTGCGGTGTTGATCCACATATAAAGTTGAGGAAGATTGGCATAGATGTTAGCCCATGGCTAATCTTCCTCAAGCAAAAAAAGTGGGAGTTTGGCAACAGATGTTAGCTCAAGGGGAATCTTCCTCAGCAAAACAAACAAAAAGACATACTTGGTATGATTTTAATATTTTTACATTTGTGAAGATGTGTTTACTGACTTACTATGTGATCTATCCTGGATAATGGTTGTATCCCCTTGAAAGGAATGCATATTCTTCTGCTGTTCCATAAAACTTTGTGTGTATCTGTTAAGTCCATTTGGTCTATAGTGTTATTAAAGTCTGATGGTTCCTTATTGTTTTTCTGTCTGCATATTCTAGCCATTATTAAATTTGGAGTATTGAAGTCTCCTACTATTATTGTACTGATGTCCATTTCTCCCTTCAGGTCTGTCAATATTTGCTTTATATGTTTATGCACTCTAATATTGGATGCATATGCATTTATAAGCATTATATCTGACTGTTGTATTGACTCTTTAATCTTTATATAATGCTCTTTATTATTTGTTAAACTTTTTTGTTATTTCAAGACGACTTTTCAGATGTATGTATAGCCATCCTTGCTTTCTTTGATTATCATCTGCACGTGATGTCTTTTGCAGTCCTTCACTTTCAGCCTATTTGTGCCCTCAAATCTAAGGTGAATCTCTTGCTGACAGCATATAGTTGGATCTTATTGTTTATTTTTTTGGATTATGGTATTAATCCACTATATGTTTTTTAATTGAGGAGTTTAATCTGTTTACATTTAAAGCAATTCTTGATAGGTAAGTGCTTATCATTGTCATCCTGTTATTTCCTGCCTATTTTGTAGTTCTTTTGTTCCTCTCATTCTCTGTTGCTGTCTTCCTTTGTTATTTAATGATTTTTTATATTGATATTCTTTGATTCCTTTCTCTTTAGAGATTTTTCTTTGTGGGTTTCATGAAGCTTATATATAAATGTTGTAGTTATACAAAGTCTATTTTAAGCTGATAAAGTAAGTGCGTATAAAAAAAATCTACATTTTTTCACCCCCCGGCACTATATGTTATTAATGTCAAAATTTATATCTTTTATATTGTGTATCCTTTTACATATTTTTGTACTTATAGTTATTGTTAATAATTTTGTCTTTAACTTTAATACTAGCTTAAAAGTGATTTATGTCACCCTTATATTATTACATTATTCTGTATTTACTGTGAATTTATACTTTCATTTTTTTATGTTGTTACTTAGTGTCCTTTTATTTCATCTTGATGAACTCTCTTTAGCACTTCTTGTAAGACAGTTCACTCACTAGGGCAGAGCATGGAGATGCTTGGAATTCTTGTGGTGTTCAAGTCCTTCAGTTTTTGTTTGTCTAGGAAAGTCTTGATCTCTCCTTCATTTTTAAAGGACAGTTTTAACAGTTATAAGTATGCTTGGTTGGTAGTTTTTTTCTTCCTCCACTTTGAATGTACCACTACATGCTTTCCTGGGAAACAGGTTTTTGCTGAGAAATCAACTGATAATATTATGAGGGGTACCTTTTATTTGATGAATAGCTTTTCTCTAGCTGCTTTCATAATTCTGTGTTTGTGAATTTTAACAGTTTAATCATAATGTTTCTTGGTGCGGTCTTTTTTAGTACAACCAATTTGAGATTCTTTAAGCTTCATGAATCTAGATGTCCATTTCCCTCCCCAGATTTAGGAAATTCTTTGGCATTATTTTTTTAAATAAGCTTTCTTTTCCTTTCTCTTTATCTTATACTAATGGAACTTTCATACTGCATGTATTGTTTTAGTTGATGATGTCAAATAAGCCCTGTAGGCTTTCTTCATTCCTTTTTTCTTTTTACTTCTCTGAATAGATAGTTTCAAATAATCTTTGAGTTCACTTTCTTTTTTCTGCTTGATTGAGTATGCCTTTGAGGCTGTCTATTGATTTTTTTAGTTCTGTCATTCTATGCATCATACTAAAGTTTGTTTGGCTCCTTTTTGTGGTTTCTTTCTCTTTGCTGAACTTCTTTTGTTTGTGTATTGTTTTACTGATTTTGTTTATTTTTCTCTCGGTTTTCTTCTATCTTACTGAGCTTCTTTAAGAATATTTTTAATTCTTTGTTAGACAATTTATAGATCTTTTTTATCTTTGTAGTCAGTTATTGCAGTTTTCTTTGTTCCTCTATGGTGTTATGTTTTCCTGATTCTTTGTAATCCTAGTGGCCTTATCTTGGTGTCTGCACATTTGAAAAAGTAGTCACCTCTTCCAGCCTTTATGGTCTGGCCAAAGGAGGGAATGGCCTTTATCAGACTAGAGATTCTAGTCCGAAACCTTTTCTATGGATGAACCCACTCAACTCCTCCCATCCCCTCCTGGGGCAATGTTTTAGAATTGTATTTCTTCTCTCAGTCCTACAGAGTCATGTCAGGTGCTGAAGGCCATGTCAGGTGCTAAGAGCAACCCACTTATTTTCCCTATGACAGTGCCCTGAAATGCCAGAGCTTTGATTGCAGGCTCTACTTCTCTCCCTCTCTCCCAAAGGAGCAGTCTCAGTGTTGTGCACCTTCTCCAAATTCTGCACAGTTAAACTGGTTGCTGAATTCCACACTGGTTGCTTAGATCTGTGTGTCATCTATGGGGATGCATGGAGCCCCAGCTTTAGGGGCATACATACTGGTTGCCATGAGTCCCCACCCCTTTTGATTGTTCTTAATTTTCCTTAGATGATCCAGTCCTGCTGATTTCCTCAGACTTGTTGGTGCAGCAGGAGAGAAGCAGGCCTCCAGAAGCAGGCCTCTCAGGCATTGACCCAAAGGCTGGGGAAACCAGACCTTCATTTGCATACTCTTTCCTGTGGGAGAAGTTGTGGGCTGGAGGAGTTTCTCTAGGTTCTGAGTTTTACTGGCCAGGGGTAGCAGTGATGTCGTTAAAGTGAAACTGTCCTTCCTACCACTTTCAATATGTCGTATCTTGGATTTTTTTGGTCCTTGAAAATTCTGGAATATTTCTACTATACTCCAGAGTTCTTAGAATGTTTTTTCTCCATGAATGGTTGTCAAATCAGTGTTTCTGTATAGGGTGAAGACCGGGACTGCATATTTTGCCATTTTGCTGACAGCATTCTTTTTGGACGTAGTTAACAATCCAGTGAACAATCTTTTAAATCTAGTTAACAATCTGTGCCTTTTAGTGGGACTATTTAGACCAATTACATTTAATTATCAATATGTTTGGATTTAAATTCACCATCTTTCTATTGTTTTCTATTTGTCCCATGTATTCTTTGTATTTTTTCCTTTTATTCTGCTTTTTTTTTGATTGATTGTATCTTTTTAAAAATGATTCTTTTTTGTAGCTCTGCCTTGTTCATTGCTTTATTATTTTTAAATCATATTACTGCTTTATGTGGATTGGTTTTTCTCCTTCCATTATGTATCACTTGCCCTGGTTTTCTATTCTTCAGATCTTGTTCCTTCCTTATTTTTTGTGGATTGATTTAACTTTTTTAACTTATTTTTTCCTGTTATATGGATAGTATACATTCATCTTTTACTCTTTTTGTGAACTTGCTTCAAATTTTAACATACATTTTTGATAGCAGAACCAAAAGTTATTTTAGTTTATTGTATCTTCCAGAAAAGTATAAGGGCATTAAAGACCTTTAACTTTTATGATGTGCTTTTATCTTTATGGTTTTGTTTTCCAGTATTTTAATTCTTTTTTAGAAACTTTTCTACTTATTAATAAGATTGTTTCAGAATGTCAATGTCTGTTTAGATCTATCTCTAATTTTATTAATTTCTTTGTTTAGCTTTTCTTCTTGCATCTCAGTCCTTCCTTCTCAGTCATTTTTCTTCTTTCAGAATTTATCATTCCTCCAGAATCTGAGGATTCATTGCTCTCATCAGTTTTGGAAATTTTTCTGCCAGGATTCCTTTGGAAATTACCTTTTACCCCATTTGCTTCTCTGCAACTCCTATTTAGCATGTTTTTATCCATTAATTTCTTCATCTCTCTTATCCTATATTACTTTTTTTTTTCTTTTCTCTTTTCTGTATTCTGAGTAATTTCTTCAGATATTTATTGTGTTTCATTATTCCGGTTCTGGTGGGGCCTAATCTGATGTTCAGTCTGTCTATTGAGTTTTTAATTTCACTCTACTTTTCACTCCCTTCAGTATTTATGCTTTAAATAGGTTATTTTTCAAATATATTTTCTCCTTTTTTATGGTATGAATTTTCTTTCACGTGTTTCCATACCATTTTCATGTTTTCATGTGTTCTAAGGTTACTTTATATTATGTTTCTATTTTAGGTAACTGAAATTCCATTATCTGCATTTCTTAATGGTCTAATTTGGTAGGTTTTTGTCTCTTTGGTTGTTCTCATTTCATCCTATACTTCATAATTCTGGTTGATGAAGTCACGTTTATCAGGCCATTATTGGTAGAAAAGCCCCTTTGGCCTATGTTATGATTGTGTTTCTGTAGAGTTTCTACACTTGCTTTTGCTTAATGCTCCAGGGTTGTTCTTAAGCAAAGCCAAATTTTATTTTACTTTCTGGCTTAGGATATTTGTACCACACAGAAAATACGATAAAGACCCTAACCCACTTGAAAGTGAACCATTGTGTGGGAATTCACAGAGGAGTTTTTCCTTTCCCCCATTCCTCCAATTCATCCCTCTGCTTTACCTCCTCTCCCTACCCCAGCTCTGATAGAGAGCCTTATTGATTTTTCCCTTTTGTGATCAAAATACTTTTCCTGGTCCAATGTTTTGCTTATAGTTTGCGTTTTCTTTTCTTTTTTTCCTTTTTTTTTAACAGGTTTAAGAATTTTTTTCTTATCTCTTTAGGCTAGTGGTAAATTATAGCACGCTAGAATACTCAGATTGGCGTGAAATGAATTAGGGGCTCAGCTACTATTAGGTTTGTAGTTTTCTCCTCCTTTTTAATGAGTACCGCTCTCTTCCTTTGTTCTTTTCTCTTTCTCTCTCGTTGAAATATTGCTCCACAAGATCTTGTTCTGTTATGTTTAATCAGGCGATGTTTAGCAGGGGGATTTTTCAGGATATCTAGTATACCATATGTTTGGCAATGGAAATCTTTTCCTATATTTTTAACTGTCATTTCTGTCCTCCCACTCTCCATCTTATCTACTTGTTTTTTTTTTTTCGATTAGAAATACAGTGCTTTAAAAAGCTTAATGTCATAGTTTAAATCACTAATAATTTCAAAACATGAAATGTAATTTGTCTTTAATCTTTCTTTTAAAGAGCCTAGTTTTCAAGTGCAAGTTTCAGTTCTTGTGGAACAACTATCACTTCAGTAATGTTACTGAGTAAAGATTGTATTTTATATTTTGCTTCGGGATTGAAGTAGTCTCCACATTACAAAGTAAATTTTTTCTATTCTAAAGTTCTAGGATTCATTGTCCTTCTTGGGAATAGATTCCAACTTTCATAGAATTCAAATGATTATGTAACCTGTTTCTTTCTTCCTCTTCCCTTTTTCTCCACTTTGAAACTCAACTTTATCTGGTATTTCTGTACCTAATTTACTGGTATAAGTGTACATTATCAATGTTATGTTCCTACCATGAGAGGGGCAACTTTGTGTTTTTGTTTAGTCATTTTCTGCAGTTCTCCTTTGGGACATTCTCCTAAAGACCTGAATACTATACTTCTCATTTGCTCCCTGAACACCAAGATCATGTCTTTTCTACACAGAGTCACAATTCTTGTCCAAGACATGTTTAAGCCTCAATCTCCTATTTTTGTTTCTTAATTCCTGCCCCATTTGATGACTATAGTCATTTTCCACAGAGATTCCAAAATATAGGTGTTAATGAAAGGTTCCCAAAGGACTCTATCTTATAAGTGTACTATCTGTAACACCTAGTAGATATTAATTCTCGTCTAGTGGATATTAGAGTTCTAATTAGACTCTAATCTTGTATAGTGTATGATATTTGTTGCCTGTCCTAGAAATCCTATAATTTTAAGTAGTTGTTGACTTCTAGGCATACTGGACTGATGTAGAGCACATGTTAAAGCCTTTCCGATCACCTTTATTCACTGCCTAACTTGGCATGGTCAGTGGAGAATATTGTGGCATTTAGAACAAGCTGTTCAACTTCTCCATGAAAAATTCACATATTTTACAGACTGCTCATTGTTGAAATTGTAATGGTTCCCTGTTACAATCCTGTAATCAATGACCGATCATTGTAGAACATATTCCTTCCATATATCTAATCAATCTATAAAGTTTTAGGGGGAAGATGAAGGGAAGAGTTGTGTGGACTAGGCAGTTTGATGTTTATTCAGTCATGCTAATTCTTTGGATCTTAAACCAGATGATTAACTTGTAGAGACTTTCTATAATTATAATTTGTTCTTATATGATCCAAATTGGTCCAAAATGTTTTACTTTAAGATCTGTAATCCATACCCAACTCAGAGAATTCCTCAAATTCACCCTTTGTTTCCTACAAATAATTAACCCCATGTCAACCATCGACATATAAAAAAATTCAGTTAATGATTCAAAGTTTCTTACCTTATTTTCATTTTTAACAAATAAGAGATTTATCCTCATTCCTTTTTGTAGAGAAAATAGGAAATAGGAATCTGAGTTATATAATCATTTTTGTTCCTGTCATGTTTTCTCAGGTCTAGTTTCATTGATTTTTTTTTTTTTTTGGTGGGCTGTTAGCTGAGTGATTGTGATCATGTCTCCTGAAACTTGTAATTGTAGTCTGGCATTTAAATATGATTAATTAGATGCCAGATTTGTATCTAATTATTTCTTAAGCACTTCATTAACCAAAATTTATGTGTTTGACCAAGTCGATAGCAAAAAATTCAATAGAATTTATCAAAAGCACAAGAAAACCATTTAAATAGTGAAAAGCTAATAATTGAGTAATAGAATGAGTTGTACATTTATGTTTAATGCAGTATTTTGAAAACAATTATAATTAATTATAGAAATTTTCATGAAAGGGATATAATTTGCAAGATATTTGAATAAATCAATAAGTTAATGTACATATCAGCATGAGTCCATTCATTCATGCTCCCAACTAGAGTATAGGTGCAAAATAGCATCATAGAATTGAGCAGAACTAACTGGCTTGTTCAGGGTTTGAACTCATGACCACATCTTACGCTTTACCAGGTTAAGCTTATCAGGCACTGAAAAGTATAAGCCTCTTGTTAATTTTAGGAGTCAAGCCAGAATAATTATTACAAGCAAAATGGTAATTAATCATAGATCAGAATGATGCCTTAATTATTTTATAAATTTACTTTTTGGAACATAGAGCTAGAAGTTTTAACATGTACTATATTTCCTCTTCTTTTTAAACGTAAATTTTCTTTGTAGAAGGAGTGAAGAAGAAGCCTCACGGTGTACTTTTTAAAGATTCTTAAAGTCCATTTCTTTAAGTCCATTTAATTGGTAGAGCACATTTCTTATATTACCTTTAATTTCAAAGAGCTGTCTTAATTTTGCTCATATGCCCATCCATATATTATTCAAAGTCCAGAGGGACAAAACCATTTGGTTATATATCCAAATGGTTTCTTTGTGTTAGTTTTGGAAGTACATGTGGAAATATTTGAGGATTATTGGTAACATCTTTTAATTTCAAATGTGTTATTTATACCTTTATGAATGCAAGAAAAATGAAGACCTCAAGAATTTGTTTTCCCCTCCTTCTAAATACATAAGCAAGCTTATTTGTTCTAAAATTACATTTATTTGTGATAATTTTCTCCTATTGCATTTCTATTTTAGGCTAAAAATCTCATAGAGAGATTTTTTAATCAACAAGTAGAAGTTCTAGGCAGAAGTGCACAGCCATTGCCTGAAATATACTATATTGAAGGTACTCTCCAAATGATTTGGATTAATCGCTGCTTTCCAGGCTATGGAATGAATAGCCTGAAACATCCAAAATGTCCTGAATGCTGTGGTATGTAATGAGCTATGATTTAATAGTTTGTCTTTATGAAAATTCACTTTTCGTTAGGCCTAAGTGAATGCCTGTCACTTGTTATTACTATCTTTTAGATATTTCTTTATTTGAAATAGTGCATTTGAAAAGGCTATGTGAATCTGAAGATATGAAAAAAAATCTGGCTAATTTCAGCCTTGTTATTATAGCAAAGAGGGGTTAGGAGTGTTAGGCAATTGTGTAGGAGGAAGCACAAATATAGTTACAAGTCACTTAATGTTTCTTACCCTGAAAAGAGCCAAGTTATATTTCTTTTAGAATCAATTATTGATGAGTTTACATTTATAAAGTGTAGATTAGGTATCTTTTTTTCTTTTGAAATCAGAATATGAATTGTTTTATTACCAGTTTTTTTTTCTGACTTTTGATCCTAACATTTAAGGATCTGAGCTGCTATCTGGCTTTGAATTCGTCTTTATTGTTATTATAGACGAGAGTTCTGTAGAAGCTGTTTAGGATTTTTACGGGATTATTATTATTGCTCAGTATACTTAATAACTAGTGATTTGCTAAATTCCATTTTTTGCCATTCTGTGGTAAATAAATATTTGATTTAGAATTACCTAATTAAGTACGATTGAGCTCACTTTTTTGAACAGAACTCATTAAATATAATGTGACCTTCAGGTTCCCATCATATACAGTTATTTTTGTCTGTATTACACAAGGATATCACTCCAATTGGAAGGCAGTATAAAATATAACACTAGTCACAAGACAAAATTAACATACTAAATGACCTTAACATTTATTTGTGTGAATGGAATACCGTATAGAAGCACATAAAACATATGAGGTACTTTGTAAAATGACTTATTCAAAATAAAGACACACCCAGTTTATGTTCAGCAAAAAAGATCGGGACAGGCATGTTTATTATGTGAGGAAAGTTTATTTACTTTCTCAGGAGCAGGATAAGTTAGCAGTGAATGTTTTCTCCTTTGATATCTTTCTTTACTCACTTAATTTTTACTTCTAGATGACGGATAAAGATCATTTGCTTATAAACTAGCGGAGACTTAAAATTTTTACCTATATTATTTTACTTATTTCTAATTTGTTTAGCATTTCAAATTATCACTGTAAAATACTTCCCTAACTTCATATTTAGCATTGCTTATTATATGCAGCATTTCGTCAATCATTTTGACACTGAAAAAAGAGAAAGTTCTAATTAAATTTTTGAATTACAGATGTCTCATAATTTCATGTTATATCATAAAGATACTGCAGTTAAAGACCAGCTAGAATATTATATTGTTTGGGATAGAATTTTTTTAAAGCATAGATTCTGAAATGTGTTTTATTATGTAATTTCCATAGTTTCTATTATTTCCGTAAAACTCTGCATCTTGATTTCATCTTTTTCCATTTTATTCCTGTTTAATCACCTCAACAACTACTTGTATGTCAGGTAACATTTTTTTGACGTAATATCCTACTTACCTTCTTTTTCTTCCTTTTAAAACTTTATGACAGTGGTTTTAAACCTCTGATGTGTATCAAAATTACCTGAAGATTTCCTCAAAAATATATCCAAGATGTGAGAATGAAACATCTACATTTATAACAAGTGTCCTAGGTGATTCTGATGCACACGAAATTTTGAGGCTCCTGAATATTAGTGTTGATACAGCAATACCTAGGGAGAATGCTTGAATATTAGCATTGATAAGGCAATACCTAGATAAGATGCCTTACCGTTTACTGAGTCAACAGACTGTTTTTCATTGACTATTGTGGATTGAATGCATAGCTCAATAATAGTTCATGCAGCATTGTTGTTTTCTGTCGCTTTCTTTATAAATAAGATTTGCCATTGCACATTCAAAGCTTTTGGGAGTCCTAAGGAGACTCAAGCAAGGAACTGTTTCATAGTGATATAATGTCTGTGTCAGTAATCAGAATTAATTTAGGTTACAGGTTAGAGTTTTTAAACATCTTGAGGTGATTTTATTAATAAAGTGTACCTTTGTACTTTAGATTAATTATGCAGTGAAAGTGAATTGTTTACTAGATACAGTTGTTTTTTGTTGTTTATTTGTTTGTTTGTTTTTCTGAGGAAGATTTGCCCTGAGCTCATATCTGTGCCAGTCTTCCTCTGCTTTTTATGTGGCTTACTGCCATAGCATGGCTGACGAGTGGTGAAGGTCCATGCCTGGAATCAGAATCCAGAAAGCCAGGCTGCCGAAGCAGAGCATGCTGAACTTAACCACTAGGCCACTGGACTGGCCCTTGTACAGTTGTTTTTAATACAATCGTTTAGAATCTAAAAATGTATCCGGCTCAGACATGCAACCCTGAACTTTTGTTTTAATTTATATCAAGGACCAAGAAAAATAATAACAAAAAAGAAGCTGATGTTGACAAAACAGACTTTAGGGCAAGAAGTCTTACTAGATACACAGAAGGGCGTTACAAAGTGATAAAAGGATGAATCTATCAAGAAGATATTATAACAATATTTCTACATTTGTGAATACTTAACGTAAGTTTAAAGTACATAAAAACAAATTTCTGAAAGGTAAAACTGGCATGCAAAACAACATAGAAAAAAATGAAATTGTACCCAGCCAAAAAATCACCTCCAGATATAGTATAGATGTAATGCATAAAGAAAAACTGTATTTTAGAGCATAACATCAGAAAATGTCATGTCTTTAACATCAGAAAAAGATTTCAAAAAAGACACAAAAATCACTAACTTGAATAAATAAAGATTGATAATTTTGTCCACTTAAAACTTGTGTTTATTTTTATCAAAAGATACTACAAAGAGAGAAAAGGTAGTCCACAGAATGAGAAAATTATTTGTAATGGTTATAACCAACAAAAGACTAGTACCCAGAACATAAAAGAACCTGTAGAAAATATTGAAAGAAAAGACAAAACAATTTGAAAAAATGGGAGAGATTTGAACTTTATGAAAGAGTAATTCCAAATGGTCAATGGATGTATGAAAATATATTCAGGCTTTTTGTAATCAGGGAAATGTGAATTAAAAACAGAATGAGGGGCTGGCCCTGTGGCTGAGTGGTAAAGTTCACATGCTCCACTTTGGCAGCCCAGGCTTCGCCAGTTTGGATCTTGGGTGCGGACCTACACACCTCTCTTCAAGCCATGCTGTGGTGGCGTCCCACATAGAAGAACTGGAATGACTTACAACTAGGATATACAACTATATACTGGGGGTTTGGAGTGAAAAAATAAAAACGAGGAAGATCGGCAAGACATGTTAGCTCAGGGCCACTCTTCCTCAAAAGAAAAATGTATACATTTGGGGAAAAAAACCAACAGAATGAGACTGTATTTACACAACTGTCAGATCGGCGAAAAGTAAACGGTCTAAACATACCAGGAATTCAAGAGGATGTGGAGCTCCAGGAGCAGTCATGCACTGCCTGAATGAGTATAAATTATGCCACTTTGGAAAACAATTTGGTGTTATAGTAAATTTGATGATGTGCATACTCTATGATCTAGCATTTGACTCCTAGGGAAATTTCATCCCGTCATATTTTCTAACAGTCGCAAACTAGAGACAACCCAAATGTCCATTAATGGTAAAATGTATGACTAAATAGTGATATATTCATACAAGGGAATGCTATGCAGGAATGAGAATGAATAGGAATTACAACCCCGTGGAACAGAAGCTAAACACAATAGAATCTGTATAATTTAGGTATAACTAAACTCTATTTTATAGAAATTTATTCATGAATGCTTAAACTATGCAACCTAAGGAGATTATTACCACAAAACAATAAAAGAATAAGGTTGACTTCTGGAGGGAGAGAAGGAAGTGTGACTGGAGTGGGGCACAGGAGTTTGGAGGTGATGGCACTTTTCTACATTGTGGTCTACATTGTTTCTAGACAGGTTTTCTATGCAAATATTCATTATATTGTACATTATGTCTTATTTTTTCTCTCTCTGTATTACATATCATAAGAAAAGATAAAAAAATTAAATTTCCCCTTAAAGCTTGAACATCATTACCACCCTGTAGATCCCATAAAGAAAAATAAACATGCACAACTGTTTTCTTTCTCTAATAATTTGAACTTGTCGTTTGTGTATGGTATCACCTGATCTTTGTCTTCATAAATTTGTAATTTTAACAGAGCTGTCAATAATGGTTCAGTGGAAATAGTGAAATTATTATGACTTATTTCCTGTTAATCATTAAGTTGTAACATAGTTTTATATTACTTTACTGTCTTCATATTAGTTTTATTTATTTTAAATGACCAACTAATAATAGCAATTCTGTTTAAACATTTTGTTTATGTTGTACTTTATATTATTTCATGTTTTTCTATTGTATTGAATGTGATTTGCAATTATACTTACCCAGCTTTTATTTTTTGAGGTATTTCCTTGTATAAATTTACAGGAATGTGAGTACTAATTTTAAAAAGTGAAGATTTTGATTTTTGACTTTTTTTGGTGTGTTATTGTAGCTCAAGATGCTCACACTGTCTTAACCTCTCTCTCAATATATGTGTAACTACAGACATTTTCGAATTTCTTTTAATGTATTCTGAGCTTTACTTTTCAAAAAATAAACAGCAAACTTTTACAGCCATATAAAGTAAGGACTATATCCCTCCACTTGCTACCTTCTGCTTAGACTAATATCCTTACCTACACAAATTTTACGTGTTTGCCGCTCAAGGCTTGTTTACTAGACAACATTCCATAACATTTTCTCGACTTTTTATACACTTTTTTTCTCCTTCACTACTCACCTACAGTTAAATTCTCTTTTAGGTCTTTCTCCCAAATTTATCTCCTCACCTCCATTCGCACTATAGTCGTTTTAATTTGGATTCCGTTTTCTTGTGCCTTTCTCTTCCTAACTGGTATCCCTTTAGTTCTTCTCCTCTTCAGTCCATACGCCATATTGCTTCCAATTATACTTCCAAATTCTAAATGTAATCACCTCATGTTTTTACCTATTTAAAACCTTCCGTAGTAAAGACCTAGCTTTATATCATAATTTAGTATACCTGCTATGAGCCAATTCCTCTTTGTCTTTCAGCAACTCATAAATACCTTTATTATTAACATTGATGTCATTATTTTACATTTTATTCAATCAGAAATGTGTTAGAATTCAGAAATACATAGAGTGCTTACTAAGTGCCAGGCACTAGCGATAAACTGATGAGTGACAGGAAAAAGTTAGTTCTCTGGTGTTTATATTTTATTGGGTCAAACAACTTATAAACAAAAAGATAAGTGAATAAAATCATTGCACACGGTGATAGGCATAATGAAGAACATTAAAGAAGGTGATATTCTACACTCTAGTCTAGTGTTCCAGTCAGGGTTCAAACAGGAGGCCTGCTCACAAGTATTTTAAATAGAATTTAGTGAAAGTGCCCTTATCAGAGATCTGGGTAAGAGGAAGGGAACCAATAAGGGATATTGAGGCACCTAGGACTATAACATCTTAAAGCAGTTACCATCCCTATGCCTGAAGGAGGAAGATGAGGAAAGAATGATATAGCAGCCTGTGAGAGCTGGAGCTGGGGAAAGGAGCTGTAGGCATACAAGGAGGCAACCACTCCACAAAACTGGCAGCAAGCAAGAGGGGAAGAAATGCCCTGCCCAACAATCCTCTAATGGAGCTTCCCTTTGGTCAGACCCAGAGGAAAGGAACCTGGGTGACAGAGTTTATAGAAATTAGCTCCAAGGGACATAGAACAGGTGAGAGAATGGTGGGAAATGGACCAGGTTGTGGGTTCAAATGGAGATTCTCATGGAGAGTAAATAGGGTGAGGTTAGTGGACTATGTTCATTGGATTGTGAAGGAAGGCTTCACTCAAAAAATGACTCTGGAGTTGAGCCATGCGTGATAAGCAGGAGCAGATCCAATAGAAATTTGTGGCCTGAGTTTTCCTGGCAGAGAGAAAACACATATAAAGACAGGACCAAGCATGGCATGATTAAGAACTGATTACTGCCCATGGCAATGGAGAAAGCAGATAGATTATGTATATTTAAGAGGCACAAACAAGAAAAATCTTTCATGCATTGTAAAAGCAGGAAGAGGAAAGGGAAGAATCAGGCGTGATTCTTATGTTGAAGCATAAGTAGGTGGTATATACTGAACTCTCAGTTGAATCATTTTATATTATGCAAAGTTGTAGTCTGATTTTCTTTTATATAGAATGCCTAGTTTCTCAGTACCATTTATTGAAAAGGTCATCCTTTCCAATGCTTCATTTAAGTATCTGTATAGGTAGATATGCTTCTTAGCACTGTTGTTCCATTGGTATATTGATCTATCTCTGCACCAATTCGTATAACTTAATGAGTCTCGATGTCTGATAAGGCACGTCCTTGTGCATTATGAGGCCCGTTGCCTCTCCATTCAGATTTTTACATAAGCTTGTCAGGTGCTATAAAAGTAGCTGTTGGATTTTGATTGTGACTTTGTTGAATCTGTAAGTCTATTTGAGAGAATTGTCATCCTACCATTATTGAGTCTTACAATTCATGGACATGTTGTGTGTTCATGTGCATGTGTATGTGTGTACATCTTCATTTAAATATAACCTAATTATAATTGTTCTTATAGAGGTCTTACAAATATTTTACTTAGATTTATATACAAGTGCTTGATAGTTTTAAACTTTTTATTTTGACATAATATTGGACTTAAGAAAAGTTACAAAAATAGTACAGAGAATTCTTGTATAACTTTCACCAAATTTATTGCTGAATGTTTCTGTCTCCCTGAAATTCATATGCTGAAACCTAATCCTCAGTGTGAGGGTATTTGGTATTGGGGCCTTTGGGAGTTGATTTCTATATATAGCGTAAGGTAAGGATCCAGCTTTATTTATTTGCATGTCGATATTCAGTTTTCCAGCACCATTTGTTGAAACTACAATCCTTTACCTACGGAACGGTCTTGGCTTCCTTGTTGAATATCAGATTACCATGTATGTCAGGGTTTTTTAGTGGGGGGGCTCTGTTGTCAGTGTTCATGCCAATATCACAGGGTTTTGATTACAGTAGCCTTGTAGTAAGTTTTGAAATCAGCAAGTGTGATTCCTCCAAATTTGTCTTTCCTTTTAAAGATTGTTCTGGTTATTCATGGATCTTTGAGTTTCCATATGAATTTTAGGATGGATTTTTCTATGTCTGGAAAAAAAGAGTTGGGATTTTGATAAGGATTGCATTGAATCTGTAGATTGCTTTGGGTAGTATTTTCATCTTAATAATGTTGTCTTCCAATATATGAACACAGGATGTCTTTCCAATTATTTATGTCTTTAATTTCTCTCAGCAATGTGTTGTAGTTTTCAGTGTTTGGGTCTCCTGCCTCCTTGATTACATTTATTCCAAAACATTTTATTCTTTTTGATGTTATTGTAAATAAATTGTTTTCTTTATTTCTTATTGAATTATTCATTGCTAATTTGTAGAAATGTGACTATTTAGTGTACTGATTTTATATGATGCAACTTTGCTGAATTTTTAAATTAATTTTAATAGGATTTTTTAGAATCTTGAGTGTTTTCTACATGTAAGATCATGTCATCTATGAACAGAAATAATTTTATTCTTACCTTTCAGTTGGATTCCTTTTATTTCTTTTTCTTATAAAATTGGTCTGTCTAGAAGTTCCAATATGGTGAATATAAGTGGCAGATGTGGACACCCATGTTGTTCTTGATCTTAGGGGAAAAGCTTTCAGTCTTTCCTGTTGAATATGTTAGCTGTGAGTTTTTCATATATACAGACTATAACATCTTTAGGAAATTTTCTTCCATTCATAGTTGCTTGAATATTTTTATCATGAAGGAGTATTGACCTTGGAAAAGTGCTTTTTCTTCATCAATTGAGATGGGCATGTGCTTTTTTTCCCCCTTCATTCTGTTAATGTGGTGTATTACATTGATCGAGTTTTCATATGTTGAATCATCCTTGCATTTCAGGAATAAAACCTCCTTGGTCATGATGTACAGCCCTTTAATATGTTGCTGAATTTGGTTTCCTTGTATTTTGTTAAGAACTTTTGCATCAATATTCATAAGGGATATTGGACTGTAATTTTCTTTGTAGTGTTTTTCTCTGGCTTTGATATCAGGGTAGTGCTAGCCTTATAGAATGAGTTAGGAAGTGTTCCCTCATCTACAAACTTTTGATTGAGTTTTTAAAAAGAATTTGTGTTACTAGTTTAAATTTTGTTGGACTTCACTAGTGAAGCCATCTGGGTCTGGGCTTTTCTTAATGGGGAGGTTTTTGATTATTGATTCAGTGTTTTACTAGTTATAATCTATTCAGATTTTCTATTTGTTTATATATCATATTGGTAGATTATGTGTTTCTGGAAATTTGTTTTGTCTAGGTTATCCAATTTGTTGATGTACAATTATTAATAGTATAATTTTATATTCCGTTTTGTTTGTATAGAATCAGTAGTAATGTCCCCACTCTCATTAATATTGTGATTTTAGTATTTTCAGTCTTCTCTCTTTTACTATTAATCAGTCTAGCTAAAGTGGTCAATTTGGTTGATCTTTTCAAAGAACCAACTTTTGGTTTTGGTTATTTACTCTATTGTTTTTCTGTATGTTTTTTACTTCAAATTTAATCTTTATTTCTTTCATTTTGCTGCTTCTTTGCTCCGTGTGTTTCACTTTTCCTAATTCCTTAAGCTAAGTCAGCTTATTAATTTGAGATTTGTATTCTTTTTTGATATACGTCTAGAGTTGTAAATAATCCTTTTAGCTTCTTTTGCTACATCTCATAAGTTTTGGTATATTGTGTTTTACTGTTCATTTGTCTCAAGATATGTATTTCCTTAGTGTTTATTTATTGGTTCATTGATTGTTTAATAATATATTGTTCAATTTCCAAATATTTGTGAATTTTCCAGTATTCCTTAATTTGCTGAGTTCTAGCTTCATTCTGTTGTGATCAGAAAAGACAGTTTGTGTGATTTCAGTCTTTTAAAATTAAGACTTTTTTGTGATCTTTTTTGTGGCCTATCCTGAAGAATGTTCCATATGAACTTGGCAAAAATTTGTATTTAGCTGTTCAGCTGGAGGCTTCTGTGTATGTCTCTTAGGTCTAATTTGTTTATAGTGTTGTTCAAGCCCTGTGTTTCATTATTGGTCTTTTGTATGGTTCTTCTTATTAAAAGTGGGGTGTTGAAGCCACTATTATTGTATAACTTTCTATTTCTCTTCAGTTCTTCAATTCTGTCAATAATTGCGTTATATACTTTGGGACTCTATTATTAGGTGTTGTGCATATATGTTTATAATTGTTATATCTTCTTGATGAACTGAATTGTCTCTCATCAATATGTAATGTCCTTCTTTGTATCTTGTAACAACTTTGTCTGGAAATCTATTTTGTCTGATGTTAGTATGGCCACCCAGCTTTCTTTTGGTTACTATTTGCATGTAACATCTTACATGCAATATCTTACTATTTGCATGTAGATCTTAGATCTAAGTGGATCTTTTGTAGATAATACATAGCTGCATCTTTTTTTTTTAATCAGCTTTGCTAATTTCTGTCTTTTGATTGGAGAGGTTAATGCATTTACATTTAAGCTATTACTTACAAGGAACAACTTCTGACATTTTGCTATTAGTTTTGTGTATTTCTTATGGTTTTTGTTCCTCCATTCCTCTCTTCTTTTCTGTGTAGTAGACTTATTGTAGTGACACTTTTTGATTTCTTTCTCATTTCCTTTGTATGTATATACAAACTGTTTTCTCTGTGGTTACAATTGAGATTATTTATAACATTCTAACATTCTAACAATCAAATTTTCTCTGATACCAACTTAGTTTCATTCAAATATAAAAACTCTGCTCCTTTACAACTCTGGAGTCCTGTTAATGTGCCAATTAACATAGATTTATAATTATTTTTGTGCTTTTATTTCTTAAATCCTATAGAAAATATTTGAAAAGTGGTTACAAACCAAAATTATAGTAATATCAATATTTATACACCCCATATACTTACCTTTGTCAGAGACCATTATATCCTCATCTGGCTTTGAGTTACTGTCTAGCATCCTTCCATTTCTACCTGAAGGACTTCCTTTGGCATTTCTTGTAGGACAGGTCTAGTGGTAATGAACTCCCTTAGCTTTTCTTTATCTGTGAATGACTTAATTTCTCCTTAATTTCAAAGGACATTATCGCTGGATATAGAATTCTCAGTTGACAGTTTATTTTTTTCACCACTTTAAATATATCATCCTTCTCCCTTCTGACCTACAAGGTTTCTGCTGAGAAATTAGTTGATAATCTTATGTAGGATCTTATGTACATGATGAGTTGTTTGTGCATTTTTGCTTTCAATATTTTCCTATACCTTTGTCTTTCAACAGTTTGATTACTGGGTCTGTTGGCTTGGGTCTTGTTCAATTTCTCCTACTTGGAGTTCATTAAGTTTTTGGATTTCTAGATTCAAGCATTTCATTAAGTTTTTGGCCATTATTGTTTTGTCTTTCTGGGATTCCCATAATGTATATATCAGTCCACTTGCAGATGCGCAATAAGTCCCTGTGACTCTATTCACTTTTCTGCATTCATTTTTCTTTCCAGAACTTAGACATAATAAATTCAATTGTTGTATCTTCATATCCACTGATTCTTTCTTATGGATAGTGAAATCTGCTATTCAACCTCTCTAGTAAATTTTTATTTCCCTTATTGTACATGGCAACTCCAAATTCCGCTTTTATAATTTCTATCTTTTACTGTTATTCTCATTTTCTTTGTACACTATTTTCCTTATATCGTTTGTTCTTTATACATCTTTTTCTTTAGCTCTTTGAGTATATTTAAGATAATTATTTTAAAGTATTTTTCTGTCTGATATCTGGGCTTCTTCAAGATTGCTTTCTGTGAGTTATTTTGTTTTTTTAATGGGCATGTTTCTTTTGATTTTTTGTTAATTGGGCTTTGGAATATTATAATGTGGTAAATATGGAAATCATACTCTACCACTTCCCCAGAGTTTGCTTGGTTTATTTTTAATTGAAGGTTGAAGTGGTCCATCTGTTTTGAGACTTTTCCCAGCTATTTTTGCAAAGACTACTCTTTTGTGTGTGTAGTCACTGAAATCTCTGACCTTTGGACAAACCCCACTTCATTATTATATATTGCTGGATTTAATTTGCTAATATTTTAAACATTTGTGTTATTATAGTATGTGTTTTATTATAAATTTTTTCTCAGTTTTGGTATTAATATGCTGGTCTTAAAAAAAACAAGCTGGGTAACTGTTCTCTCCTTCTTCTTATTCTCAAAAAGTAAACTGTAATTATAGTATTTCCTGAAAATTTCATAGAAGTCACCAATGAAAATGTCCAGGATTGTAGCTTTATTTTTTTGCAAGGCAAATTTTCCACAGTTGCTGTGACTTTGGCCTCATTTTCTCATTGTTTGGTAATCGTTTTATATAAATGTTTGTTTTCTTTATATTCATCTTTATGATATTAAGATATTTTACAAAATTCCTAGTTTTTTCTTGCTAGTAGATTTATTAGTTCATTTCACTAAGTGGAGAGGGATTTTGTGCCTCCCAGTTTATAGTTCTTTTTTTCTTCGAAGATCTTAATTTTTCCCCCTTTGCTCCTTTTCCACTCTCTCACCCAACTGCCAAAGGAAACTTTATTCTGTTCTTTTTTTCCTCCTCAAAAAAGATGCATTTTGAATATTTGAGGAGTTTAAAAATATCATTTTGTGCTGAGTTCTGATTTAATCTGCTGTGATGACAGAAAATGCTCTCAATTGATTTAATTCATATATTTATAGTTATTTTATTGGAAACTGTGTATTCTGAAGTTGTTGAGTGTATTGGTTTATAAATGTCAGTTATCTTCAGATAGTTGATAATTAATGTTTGTTAATATATCTCCTATAGTCCTAGGGAATTTTGGTTTACTTCTGTGAATCTCTGTTTATGTATTCTGTCTATTTAGTTCTGTCACTTAGCAAGAAAAAATGGTAAAAATCCACAAATATTATTATTCTTCAAAAATACTTTGTCTGATATTAATAAAACCACTCCAGCTTTTTTATTAATGTGATCTTTTCCAATGTTTTCCTTTTTTAAGTAATTAATGTGTATCTCTTCTAAGCAGCATATAGCTAAGTGTTGAAGTTTTAATCCATTTTGACAATCTCTCTTAATTGGATTTTGTAGTCCATTTACATTTGATGTGTGGTTTGAATTTAAATATACTGTAATATGTTAATCACAAGTATAGTGTTTTGATTACTTTCAAAAGTGTTGGGACTTGGGCATATCTTTTTGAGGGGCACAATTCAGCCCACTACTGTCTGCTTTCTGGTCATCAAAAATTCTTGCCTGTCCACTTTCAAAATATGTTCACTCCATCCCAACATCACCAAAAGCATCAACTCTGAGTTAAAGTTTCATCTAAATATCATCATTTCATAAAGTTTCAAATTATCATCATTTAAATTATCTAAATCATGTATGATTGAGACTCTAGGTATGATCCACCATGGGGCAAAATTCCTCTCCATCTGTGGACACTTGGACCTAGAAAACAAGTTACCTGCTTCTAAAATAAAATGGTGGGATAGGCATAAGAGGGATATTTCTGTTTTAAAGGGAGAAATTGGAAGAAAGTAAGTGGTCACTTCTCCCAAGCAAGTTTGAAACTCAGAAGGGAAAATTCCAGTGGATTTCAAAGCTTGAGAATTGTCCTCTGTAGGTCAATTCTCTACCCACTGGACCCATAGAGGCACTATCTTCTGAGTCAGTGGAGGTTCCATTGTCCCCTTTTCCAGGCCTGTGGCTCTGGCTTCAGTGTCTGGGTTTGGGACTCTTCCATGGGAGTCATTCTTCCTTTTTGTTGAAGGGTAGCACGTGTGTGCATATGATTAATTCTACCAGCCCATTTCCTGCTTGTAGAATTTTGATACTTAACAGCCGTCTTTAATTTTATCTTATCTCTGTCCCCTTTAGTCCAAATTAACCCAATTTTTACTGTAAAACATTCTCAGAAACCTTGCAGGTCTCCTGTGTATGTCATGAATATTCACACTATTATTCAAGAGGGACAGATCTCATGGAGGCACAGATTTTTCATTCATAACCGTATCTCAATTCCAGATTTCTTCTGGGATGGTCCAGTGAATCAGTGAGTCACACCTAAACTCTGTAATGAAAGTTCATCCAATCATGCCATCCTTCTCTCCAGAGCTTACTTTTCAACAGTGACTTTCCTATTTTTAGCATTTTTTGCAATCTGGATAAACCAAGATCCTTTAAAGTTATCAGGTGCTGGTTCCTTTTCCCTTGATGGTGCCATCCTCAATCTATCTTTTTCCTCCTGCGTTTTACTTATAAGCAGCAAGGCAAAAACAGAGTACACATTTTATTTTGTCTTCTTTGTTGGAAAGTGTTTTTTGTCTTTTGCTAAAAATTCAGTTTTGTTAATGCATATGGATATTCAGGTTATTTTTTTCTTGGGACATTTTGATTAATATGTGTCCTTTGAGGTATAAATTTCTCCCTAGTACTCCTTTAGTTGCACCTCACAGATTTTGACATGTTGTATTTTCATTCACTTCAAAATGCTCATTTTTCTTTTGATTTCTTCTTCAACAAATTTTGATTATTTAAAGTTGTGGTATTTAATTTCCAAAAGTTATGGGAATTTCCAGAGTCCTTTCTTTTATTGAAACTTCATTTAATTCCATTGACGTTGGAAAATATAGTTTGCATTATTGAATACTTTTCAATTTACTGAAATATGTTTTATGGCCCAGTATATGGTATATTTATTTTGTAAATGTTTTATTTGTTCTACAAAAGGATTTGCATTTTTCGCCTTATTGCATAGATTGTTCTATAAATATCAAATAGGTCAGTTTGGTTGTTGATGCTGTTTAAGTCTCCATATCCTTACTGATATTCTGCCTACTTGTTCTATCGATTGTTTAGAGAGAGAAGTATTTACCTTTCTTACTAAAGTGATTGATTTGTCTATTTCTCTTTATGACTCTATCGGTGTTTGCTTCATTTATTTTGAAGTTCGGCTGTTAGGTGCATAAGTGGCTAAGATTGTTATATCCTTCTGGTTATATTCATGCCCTTATCATTATGAAATGTCCTTTATTCCTAGTAACAGTCTTTCCTCTGACTTCTACTTTGTCTAATATTAATATTGCCAACTACAGATTTATTTTTATTACTGTTATCATGGTTTATCAGTCAGGGTTCCACTAGAGAAACAGAATCAGTAAGATATATGATATTTAGGCATTTATTATAAGAAATTGGCTTGTGTGATTGTGGTAGCTAGCTAGACAATCCCAAAATCTATAGGGCAGACTCTCAGAAAGGGCAGATGTAAATCTCTTGGCCACAATCTGAAGCTGAAGTCCACAGGCAGAATTTCTTCTTTCTCAAGAGAGCCTCAGTTCTGCTCTTAGGACTTTCAGCTAATTAGATCAGCCCCACCAAATATGCCATTTACTTAAAGTCAACTGATTATAAATGTTAATCACATCTACAAAATACCTTCACAGCAATGACTGAGATTAGTGTTTGATTGAATAACTATCGGATATCACTTAGTGAAGTTGACACGTAAAACTGACTAGTACACATGCTATATATTTTACTATCTCCTTACTTTAAATTTATTTATGTCTTTATATTTAAGGTGTATTTATTTAGACAAAATATCTTTTGGCCTTACTTTTTAAATTTAATCTGACAATATCTATATTTTAATTGGGATGTTGAAATCCAATTTAATGTGACTACTCGTATTGTTAGCTTTAAGTGTGTCATCTCACTTTTTTCTATTTCCCCATCTTATTTTTATTGCGTTTTTCCTATTTTTTGCATGCAATTAAATCAATTGAATATTATTTATAATTCCATTTATCTGCCTATTAGATACAATTCTGTGTGTTTTGTATTTGCTTTAGAATTAGAGTGTGCTGTCATTAATTTATCACAGTCTACCTTTAAGTAATATTATACCACTTCACATAAAGTATAAGCATCTTAAAATAGTATACTTCCATTTCTCCCCTCCTGACCCTTGTGCTATTTTTGACATCCATTTTGGTTTTACTTGTGTCACAACTCCCACACTACATTGTTATTATGTTTATTAAACAGTAAATTATCTTTTATGAAGAGTAAGGAAAAGAAAATTAAAAAGAAAGATAAGAAAAAAATCTCATATATTTACTCATGTAATTACCATTTCCAGTAGTCTTCATTCTTTGTGTAGATCCAGTTTCATCTGCAATTGTTGTCCTATGGCCTGAAGGATTTTACTTAACATTTCTTATGGTGTGAATCTGCTACTGAGGAACACTTTATCTTCTTAATGTCTGAAAAAGTCTTTTGTCTTCATTTTTGAATGATTTATTTTACTGGATGAAGGAATGTGCGTTGACAGTTTTTTGTTCTTTATATATATATATTAAATGTTGCCCCATCTTCTCACTTGAACTGCTTTCAATGGGAAATCTTCTGTTATCTCTTTGTTCCTCTTTAGATTAGGTGTCTTATTTTTCTGAAGATCCTTTTAAGAGTTTCTCTTCATCACTGCTTTTGAGGAATATACACTAAGGACGTACCTTAGTGTAGTTTTCTTCATAATTCTTGTGCTTGGAGTTTATTGTTGAGTTTCTTGGATCTGTGGACATTCAGTGCTTTTCAAATTTGGAAAATGACTGTACTTTATTCAAATTTTTTTCTATTAACCCCTACTTCACCTTTAGGAATACCAATTAAAAGCATATTAGCCTTATTGACATTTTCTCACAGATCTCTGTTGATCTTTTCATTAAAAAATTTTTCTTTGTGTTTTATTATGCATAATTTCTATTACTATGTCTTCAAGTTTACTAATCTTTTCGTCTGCAATATCAAATCGTCCATTAACCATTCCCAGTGTATTTTTCATCTTATCCATCATGGCTTTGACATCCAGAAGACTCATTTAAATACTTTTTATATTTTCCATATGTTATCTTAAGTTTTGAACATATGAGATATTGCTATATTAATTGTTTTAATGTCTTTTCTACTAATTTTTACATATGTGTTAGGTTAGATTACGTCAATTTTTTTGTTCTTATGAATCGTACTTTCTTCCCTCTCTCATGCCAAGTAATTTTTCACTGAATGTCAGATATTGTGAATGTTTCATTGTTTGGTGTTGAATATTTTTGTATTTTTATACTTTGTATTACTGACTTTGTTCTGGTACACAGAGGTAATTTGTTTGGAAAAATTTTGATCATTTCTGGTCTTGATTTTAAGATTTATTAGGCTGAACTAGTGTTCACTCTAGCCCAATTATTCCCCACTGTTGAAGCAAGAATTTTCTATTGACTTTGGCCATAGCCTAAATATCATTCTTGAGGATTTCTGTACTAACTCATGGGTGTATGCACTACAATGGCCCTGTCTGAGCTCTGAGTACTGTTACATTACAGTATGGCAGTGGAATCTAAAAGTTCATGTCCTAAGATAACAATGGAGAGCCATGTGTTTTATACCTAGCCTCAGAAGTCATCTAGTGTCACTTCTACTGTACCCAAAAGGTCCACTTACGTTCAGGAAGAGGTGACACAGACTCCACTGCTCAACGAGGTCACAATTGTAAGAATGTCTAGGATGGGATATATTGTGTTTACAATCTTTGGAACATAGTGTCTGCCACAAAGTCCTTTGTATTTCCTTATACATTTTAGAATCAGCTGGTCAATTTCCATTTTCAGTAAGCCTGATAGAATTATGATTTGGAGAGAATCTGGGTTCATATTGATAAATATGGTCTATCTCTATTTCTGTTATTTTTTTTCCCATCTTTATTGTGGTAAAATTGAGAAACAAAATTGTACATTTTTACGATGTACAACCTGATGTTTTAACATATGTATACATTGTGAAATAATCACCACAATTGAGCTAATTAACATATCCATCCCCTCCCATATGTCACATAGTTACCATTTTTTGGTGTGTTTCTTTGTAGTGAGATTACCTTTTTAGCAAATTTCAAATATGCAATACGATCTGTCGTGGTCATTGTGGTGTTAATTGTGGTCATATTGCTGTACGTTGATCTCCAGAACTTATTCATCCTGCGTAACTGAAACTTTGTAATACCTCCTCACTCCTCCCTCCCATCAGCCCCTGGCACCCATGATTCTACTCTCTGCCTCTATGAGTTGGACTATTTTAGATTCCTCATGTAGGTGAAATCATGCAGCATTTGTCTTCCTGTGTCTGGCTTAATTCACTTAGCCTGGTGTCCTCCAGATTCATCCATGTTGTCACAAATGAGAGGATTTCCTTCTTTTTTAAGGCTGAATAATATTCAATTGTATATATAAACTACATTTTCTTTATCCTTTCATCTATCAGTGGGCATTTAGTTTGTTTTCACATCTTGGTTAAATATTTGCAAACCATGCATCTGACATGGGGTTAATATCCAAAATATATAAGGAACTCATACAACTCAATGTCATAAAAACAAGTAATCTGATTAAGAAACAGGATCTGAATGGGATCTGAATAGATGTTTCTCAAAAGAAGACATACAAAATGGCCAATGAGACATGAAAAGGTGCTCAACATCAGTAATCACCACGGAAATGAGAATCAAAACCACAATGAGATATTACCTTATACCTGTTATTAGGTTTTTATAAAATGGCAAAAGATAACAAGTATTGGTGAGGTTGTAGAGAAAAGGGAACCCTTGGGTACTGTTGGTAGGAATGTAAATTGCTACAGCCATTATGGAAAACAGTATGGAGGTATCTCTATTTCTTTAGGGCTTCTTTAGTTTCGCTCATCAATATTTTGTAATTTTCAGGGTGAATGTCTCACACATTTTTGACTCTATTTTAAATTAGATTTTGTATTTCATTTCCAATTGCTAAATTGACTGCTAAATTTCACTTCCAATTGCTAATTTTACTGCAAAAATACAAATATAAATTCATTTTGTATGTGGGCTTTATTTCCTATGACCTATTAAACTTAGTTATAGGAGATAATTTGTAGACCCCTCTGATTTGTTATATAAATAATCATATGGTTAGCAAATACAGCATTCCTTTGCTTTTCATTCTTTATGCTGTTTCTTCTTTCCTATTGTAGGGGTCTTGAGTAAATATTTTATCTAAATTACAAGAATAGATATCTGTTCTCAATCTTGGGAAGAAAACATGCAGTATTTCACCTTAAAGTATAATGCTAGCTGTAGTATTTACTTTTTAGATGTTTCTTATCAAATTAAGAAATTCCTATTTATTCTTGGCTTATGAGCTATTTTATCATGGATGAATAAGTATTTTTTTCCTTAAATTCATTATAGAATGCTCCAATGAAGCCATCTGGACTGGAAGTTTTATTTGTTGGAAATCTTTTTTAATCAACTTTATTAAAGTGTAACAAATGCACTCATTTTAATTTCAAGTGTACACATTTTTTTTTCTCCCCAGATCCCCAGTACATAGTTGTATATTCTAGTTATAGGTTTTCTAGTTCTTCTATGTGGGATGCCGCCAGAGCATGGCTTCATGAGTGGTGCGAAGGTTCGTGCCCAGGATCCGAACTGGCAAGCCCGAGGCTGCTAAAGCAGAGCAGGTGAACTTAACCACTCAGCTATGGGGCCAGACCCTCAAATGTACACACTTTAATTGCACAGTTCAATGAGTTTTGACAGATGTGTTCATCCATTTAACTAAATACAAGTATACAGATATAAAAATTTCCATTGCCCCAAATTGTTTTCTTATGCCACTTCACTATCACTCACAACTACTTATTAAATAATCCGCTATTTATTTATCCATTCAACTCTTGATAGGCATTTGGGTTGTTTCTAGTTTTTGGCTATTGTGAAGAAAGCATGTATAAACATTTCTGTATTAGTTTTTGTGTGGAATATTGTTTTCATTTCTCTGAGGTAAATACTTAAGAGTTATGTTGTAGGGTAATATGTTAAGGTATATTTATCCTGTTAAGAAACTCATAAACTTTTACAAAGTAGATATGTGATTTTACACATCCACCAGCAATGTATGAGGTTTCTAGTTGTTTCACATTCTTGTAGTCTTGATATAGTCCATCTTTTTAATTTTAACCATCTTAATCAGAGTGTAGTACTATCTCATTTGTGGTATAATTTGCATTCACCTTATAACTGATGATATCAAATATCTTCTCATGTCCTCTTTGAGCATTTGTATGTATTCTTTTGTGCACTATTTGTTCAAATCTTTTATCAGATTATTTTTCTTCTAAATATTGACTTATATGGTTTATTTATTCTGGAAGCAAGTCTATATTTATTCTCTTTTTGCTTTCTTAATGGTATATTTCAAATAGCAGAAGTTTTAATTTTGACATAACTAAGTTTCTCAATTTTTTTCTTAATGGCTCAAAGATATTGTTTCCTCCCAATAAATTGCTCTTTACCCCAAATTCATGAAAATTTTTTCCTAAACTCAGTTTTAGTTCTACGAGTTTATTTTTTATTTTTAGGATTTTCTTCATACCTAATCATGTCACATAGGAATAAAGACAATTTCACTTTTTTAATTTATAATTTCCATGCACTTTATTTATTTTTATTGTCCTATTAGTCAGGCTAGAATGTTCAGAATAGTGCTCAACAAAAGTGATGAGAGTTGTCATCCTTATCCTTTTCCCGTTATCATGGTCCACAGCCTTTCACAGTTAGTGGTGATTCTAGTTGGAGGCTTTTCAGAAATGCCATTAATCTGGTTAAGGAAAGAAATTCCCTTCTATTCCCTGTTTATTTTGATTTTCATCATGAATGAGGTTGAATTTTGTCATATGTCTTTTATACAACTTTGAGATGATCATATGCTTTTCACCATTTATCATATTTTATCATGCATTGGTTGATATGGAAATATTAAACCAACCTTGCACCAACTGGCCTAATATAAACTACATATGATCGTTAGTTATAATTTCTCTCTGTCTCTGTGTTTTATATGCTAACATCTAGTTAAGGATTTTTGCATCTATATCCATGAGAGACTTTGGTCTAGTTTTCTTGTAAATGTTTGTAAAATTTTAGTATTAGGGCAGTGATATTTAAAAAATTAATTGCAATCGTTTCCTCCTCTTTCTTTTCCAAATGGTTTATATAAAATTTATATAATATTCTCAAATTTTTAATTCCTCATTGAAGCTATCTGTACTTGGAGGTTTACGTTTTTTCATTTGGTTTTGGTTTGCAGTGGAAATTTGTGTGTGTGCGCATGCAAGCATGTGTGCACTCACAGGTGCGCTCGATTTATTATGGCTGTTTGGAAACAAAATCTTTCTTTATAATGTTATATCTCAAACATCTAGACATATGGAAAATGATATTGTAAACCAGTATGTGCATACCACCCGTTTCAGACAAATTTCATATTGTGTCATTTGCCTCGTATCCTAAGATTTAAAGTGATTTAAATGAGACACAGCTGTAGCGTTCTGTGAAGGCCTCAGCAATACATTTGTCTTCTTTTTCGGCACAGATATATCCATTATCAGAATTTGGTATTTTTTATTCCAATTCAGGATTTTATACTTTTAACTTTTATTGTGGTAGTCAACAATGAAAAATGGTGTTTGTTTGCATAATAAGCACTAAATAAATGGTGTCTTACTTTAAATATCTTCTGCAACTTCCTTTGTTTGGGCTCAATTTTGACACACAATTAATTACACATGTTGAAATTGCATAATTTAATGATTTCAACGAATATGCATTCATGAAACTATCGATACAATCAAGAAAAAGGTCTTTGCTATAACCCTGAATTTTGCTTTTGCCTTTTTGTAATCGATCTTACCTCAACGTCCGTTCTCAAGCAAATACAGATAGGCTTTGTGTCATTATATATTTGCGTACTTTTTTTATAATTTTCAGTAAATGGAGTCATGCAATATATAATCTTTGTCTTAATTCTTTCACGCAGCATAATGTTTTTGAGATTTGCCAATATTATTACATGTATTAATAGTTTGTTTCCCTTTATTGCTGAGTAGTATTCCATTGTATGGATATACCACATTTTGTTTACCCATTCACCTGATGATGGACATTTGGGTTGTTTCCAGTTTTAGGCCATTACAAATAAAGCTGCTATGAACATTCCTGTACAAGTGGACATATGTTTGTGTGGACATATGTTTTCAGTTCTCCTGGGAAAATACCTATGACTACGATTGCTGGGTCATACGGTAAGTGTTATGTTTAACTTTATTTTTAAAAAGCCAAATCATTTTCTAAAGTGGCTGTACAATTTCATGTTCTACCAGCAAAGTTGGGAGTTTCATTTGTTCTAAATCCTTTCCAAAGCATACTATGGTCACTGGTCACTCTTTTTAATTTTAGCCATTCCAATATGTGTGCGTGGTGGTATCTCATTGTGATTTTAATTTTCATTTTCCTTTTTAAAAGATATCTTCAAGTTCCTACTGGATATTGGTATTTCTTTTGCACAATATGTGTTCAGATATTTTTCCCATTTTTCAGTGGGTTTTTTGTCTTACTGAGTTCTCCGAGTTGTTAACGTAGTATGGTTAAAAGCCGTTTCCTGATGTATGTGCTGTGAATTATGTTCTCCCAGACTGTGGCTTACATTTTTGTCTTCAAAGGAAAAAGTTGAGATAGTCTAATTTATCAATTTTTAATTCTGTGGTTCGTGTGTTTTTGTGTTCTAATAAACCTTTTCCTACTCTAAGGTCATGAATATTTTCTGCTATGTTTTTTGTTTAGTACTTTTGTTATACATTAAGGTCTATGATCCATATGAAGTTATCTTTTGTTTGCTATGAGGTAAGGGTTGATGATCATTTTTCACCATATGGATAACCTATCCTGGTGATCCAGCACCATTTGTTGGAGAGTTTTTCTTTCCCTATTAAAATTTTCTTGATACCTCTGTCAAAAATTTAACTGACAACATTTGTGAGGGTTTAATTTTGCTCCATTCATCTACATGTCTATCATTTCACCCATGTCAAAATGTCTTGACTACCGTAGCTTTATAGTAACTATTGTAATACATTGCAAAAATTTCTTTCATTATCTATGTTTTTTGAATTACTATATATGTTTTGGAGTTAGCATGTTAATTTATACTAACAAGCCTATTGTAATTTGAATAGATTGCATTGATTCTAGAAGCAAAATTGATGATAATTGTCATCCCAAACATATTTATTCTTCCAAACAGTGAACATGGTGATTCTCCATCTGTGTAAATCCTTTAAATTTGTCTCAAGGATATTTTATAGTTTTCCTAGTGCCGTTCTAGCAAATCTTTCCTCAGATTTATTCATAATGGTGTTATGGGGGTTTTTTTTGTTGCTCTTCTGTAAATGGAATTACTTTAGTGATTTAATTTTCCAGTTATCATATAAGAATACAGTTGATTTATTAACCTAGATCCTGTGACTGTTTAATTCATTGATTAGATTTCAGCATTTTTTAGACTCTGTAGTTTTTATGTGAATAAACATATCGTCTGCAAATAGCAACAGTTTTCTTTCTTCATCTGATATTTATGCCTTTTATTTGTTTTACTTGCTTTATTACAATGGCCAGGTCCTCCAGTACAATGTTGAACAGAAATAAAGGAAGGCTTATTGCCATGTTTCCAATATTAGAAATAAATAACTTTTTCACTTTTAAGTATGATATTAGCAGGATTTTCTTAGATACTTGTTGTCAGTTTGAAGCAGTCCCCCACTATTCATAGTTTACTGAAGTCTTGATCATGAATAGTTAGTGAATTTTATCTTATATTTTATCTGCATCTTTTGAAATAATGATATGGTTTTGATCCTTTATTATGTTAGTATAGACATTTCCATTGATTGATTTTCTGATGTTGAACCAACTTTGCATTCTTGAGATAAACCCTACTTGGTCATGATCTTTTATCTTTTTTATTTATTGTGTGATTTGATTTGTTAATATTTACACTTTTTCAAGAGGAGGATTCAGCTATATTTTTTTTATAATATCTTTGCCATGTTTTTGGAATACAATCATGTTGGCACCATAAAATGAATTAGGCATTGTTCCTACCTACTTTATTTTCCAAAAGAGTTTCTGTAAGATTGATATTATTTAATCCTTCAGTATTTGATGGAATTAACCAGGGGAGCAATTTCTTTGATTTATATGTCTATTCTTTACTAAAACACTGCTTCATTACTGTAGCTAGTAAGTCCTAAAATTGGGTAGTGTGATTTCTCCCTTTATTCTTCTCTTACAAAGCTGTTTTAGTTAGTCTAGTTCATTTACTTTTCCATATAACATTTTGAATCAGCTTGTCTGTGTTTACCACCACCAACAAAAATATGCTTGTGGGATTTTGATAGCAGTTGTGTTAAATGTGTAGATCAATTTAGGATTTGGGGAGTTTTGATACCTTTCCAATATTGAATCTTCCAAATCTGTGAACGTGTAGTATGTCTGTCCATCTATTTAGTTTTTTTTTTTAATTTCTTTAATCAGTGGTTTGTAGTTATCATGCAGATCTTATATACGTTTGTTAGATTCATCTCTAGTTATTTCACTTTTGAGGAGCTGTTATAGGTGGTATTGTGGTTTTAATTTTGGATCCCAGTTGTTCATTGCTAGTATTTAGAAATATGATTGCCTTTTTTCACTGGCCAAGCCTCCTGATAACATTGCTAACCTCACATATTTTAGGAGAATTTTTTGTAGATTCCTTGGAATTTTCTATGAGGACATTAATTCTAGATTTTAATTTTTTTCTAGTAAAAGCTATTTGTATTCAATGATAAAAATTTCTTCTAAGCACTGCTTTAAATTCATTCCATGAGTATTAATGTCATATCTTCATTGCCATTAAATTCAAAGTATTTGTAGATATTTGAAGTTTTTCTAAATATGTTATTGTTCTTGATACTTAATTTAATTATTGTATGCTTAAAGAGTATTTTAATTAATTAATGTGGATTTATGGCTTGTCATATGGCCTATTGTTGATGGAGGTACCATATCCAATTTAAAAAATGGGTGTTTTGCAGTTACTGGATGTAGTGTTTGAAAAATGTAAGTAGATCACATGGTTAATACTTTAAGATCTATTTATTTCCAGACTGTAAAATGATCTGTTCAACTCTTTATTTCTGTTAGTTTTTGCTTCTTACATTTTGAGACTGTTAATAGGCACTTAAAGATTTCAGTATTTATGTCTTCCTGATGAATTGTCCATTATATAAGGACATTATTAAATGTCCTTCTTTACCTCTGAATAGCCCTTTTGCTTGAATTTTATTTCATCTCATATTTGTATAGCAGTTCCAGCATTTTTATCTTTACTGTTTGCATGATAAGTCTTTTTTTTCTTTGCCATTTGCTTTCACCCTATCTGTATATCTATTATAGGCTACTTATAGTTGTATTTTTTTTTTAATCTGGTCTTTCAATGCCTGCCTGTCAATTAAAGTATTTACATCATTTTATTCTTTGTTTTCTATCTCCTCTGTTTTTGATCCCCTTGTGTTGCCTTTTTTATATTATTTGTATATTTTAAGTATTATACAATTATGTGTCACTTAATGACAAGGATACGTTCTGAGAAATGCATCATTAGGTGATTTTGTCATTGTGCAGACGTCATAGAGTGTACTTACACAAATCAAGATGATATAGCCTAATAATCACCTAGGTTATATGATATTAATCTTATGGGACCACCGTCCCATATGTGGTCCATCATTGACCAAAACGTTGTTATGTGGTACGTAACAGTAGTTTAATATATTTAATTGCATTTTAGCTATATTTAATTGGTTTAATTTTCTTTTTGACTATAATTTCTTAAAGTTTTTGGTAGTCTAAAGAGTATACAAACTTACAATTTCATTGTCTACTAAAAGTTAATATTGCACAACTTCACATAAAATGTAGAATCCTTCTAATCCTTGAGATCCCTTTATCCAGCTACCCTCTCACTGCTCTTTATGTCCTAGTGTTCATATATATTGCATATATATGTACACTGAAAATTTCTCCAAAGACTATTGCAATTTTTGCTTTTAAGAACCTCACATATTTTAAATAACTTGAGGGAAAACTAGTTTTTTGTATTTGTTCAGATGTTTTCCATTGCTAATGATTTTCTGTTCATCAAAATCCAAGATTTCCTCTTCCTTTTATATTGTGTCATTTGAAAGAATTTCTTTTAGCAATTCTCATAGAGAAGAGATGCTGGTGTCAGATTCTCTTACTTTTTCTGTATCCAGAGATGACTCTTCTTTATCTATATATGTCTGTTCTTCATTTCTTGATGGACATTTTCTCTGAGTACAGAATTCTCGATTGGAAACTTTTTTTTCCGCCCTTAAAAGTGGTCTACTGTCTTCTGACCTCCATGGATTCTGATTAGGAATCTACAGTCATTTGAATTATTGTTTCCTTGTACATAATTTTTCATTTTTGTCCAGCTGAAAAAATGTTTTGATTTTGGTGTTTGAGGTTCTCTGAGAACCTTGAATCTGTAAACTTATGTCTTTCACCAAATGATGTAGTATCATTTTTATATATTGCTGGATCATCTATTACTTGTCTTATTTTTGAATTCCCCTTCTATACTGACAGTGATACCCATATGTTATACCTATTGATGCTGTAATACAGGTGCCCAAGGCTTTGTTCCTTTTCATTTCATTGTTTTTCAAACATTTTCTTTGTATTCCTCAGGTTGTTTAATTTATTGATCTATCTGAGACTGTTGTCTGATAATTTAAACATCTCCATCTTGAGGTTAGCATTTATTTGTGTTTTTCCTTGTTAATGGATCCTGGGTTTGAGATGTTGACTTAGTTTTAATTATACCTTATATGAATGTTATGTTGTGTATCCTCTGGATTCTGTTATAATTATCTAGAGAAGGTTGATGTTTTTGTTTTCACAGGAAATCCAGCTAGTTAGATTCAAATCCAGTTCAATTTTCAAAGACTTTGCTATACTGGTATGTTCAGAACTTAGGCTGCAACTTAGATCATTTCAAATCTCAGTTTAGTTCCCCAAGCCTTGTATATTGGCTTGGATCTATCTGGTGTATGTGTGGTACAGAGTTTTGCTGAGTCTTGTGCAGGCTCAAACACAGAATTAAGGGAACCTTTCTTAGCATCTCTCCCCTCTGAGACTTCCTCCTCACACTGTGATCTACCTGGGCTTCATTCCTTGGTTCCATTGGTCAGAAGTATGGCAGGATTTTCATCAAAGTTTTATCCGCCTGTGTAGTGCTACTCTGCCAGTCAATCTACCGTCGTGGTAAAGCTGAGACAGAAAATTAAACAGAATGCTTGTCTCTGTGTGAGGTGTTTCTTTTAACTGCCTTCCTAAATTCACCTGATTTCCTTTGCTGTTTTAGAGTCCTCTGATAGTTATTTCATTTTTGACATAATTGGTGTGCTGAATGGGCATTTGTGAATTAGACCACCACAGGAGAACTGTAGCTCCCTGTGGGAAGGATTTTAATTCAAAACAGTTAATTGATAAAGGGCTTTTTAGGTTTTCTGTGTCCATTTTTATAATTTATATGCTCAGGATGTTTGTCCATTTTCTCTAAATCATGAAATTTATCACAGTGTTATCTTACTTTCTCTCTAATGTCATAGAATCTGTAATGATGTTTCCTCACTCATTCCTAATATTACTCTTTCATCTCCACTCTTTCTTATTTTTTTTTAGTTTGTTAGCTCTAGCTGGAGATTCATCAGTTTTATTAGTCTTTTCAAGCTTATTGATTTTCTTTAATTTGTCTGATTTCTATTTCATTAATTTTTGCTTTTACCTTTCTTTGCTTTCTTATCTGAAATTTAATGCATTCTTCTTTCTTTAGTTTCTAAAGAGAGCAGTATAAAACATTGATTTCATGCCTTTCTCTTTTTTTATATACATATTTAAAGCTATATGTCTCTCTTACATTGCTTTGCCTGCATCCTACTAATTTTATTTATTTTTTAAGTTTTCAATCAGTCCAAAGTATTTTCTGATTTTCTTTGTAATTTCATTTGGCCCAGGGCTTATTTAGTAGTATTTTGTTTAATTCCCATATATCAGGTCATTTCCAATATATCTTTTGGTTGTTGATTTCCAAGTAAATATTTTTCTGTTCAGAAAACATATTCTATATTACTTCAGTCCTTTTAGTTATTTTGATAAGTGTTTTATGGCTCAGGATATGGCTCATCCTGTTGAATGTTCTATGTCTTTCTGAATAATAAGTTTATTCCGACACTTTAGGTTGTAGAAGTTGTCTTCTATATCCCTACCATTTTAGTTTCCACTGGTTATATCAATTTGTAAGAGTGAAATGCTAAAGTTTACAACTATGATAGTGGATTGGACTATTTCTCCTTTTCTTTCTTCCAAGTCTTTTGAAACTCAGTAATTAGGTAATTAGGCATTTACAGTTGCTATTTTTTTGGATGACTTGATTCTTCATCATGTAATATACCTCCTTGTTCCTGATAATATTTCTTGCATTGACGTTCACTTTATTGGATATTAATATAATCATTCCAGCTTTCTTATGATTAGTGCTTACAAATTGTGCCAGTTGGAAATAGACCCTAATAACATTTCTATTTAACCATTTGACAGTCAGTGTTCATGATGTTTTTTGATGTACAAAAGTTTTTAATTTTAATGAAGTCCAGTTTATTTTTTCTTTTGTTTCCATATCTAAACATCCATTGCAATATCCAAAGTCATAAAGATTTAGCCCTATGTTTTCTTCTAGGAATTTTTGGCTCTTACATTTAGGTCATAAATCCATTCTGAGTTAATATTTGTATGTATGTGAGGTAGGGATCCAGCTTCATTCTTCTGCATCTGGAAATTCAGTTTTCTGAGCATCATTTATTGAAGAGACTATTCTTTCCACGTTGAATGGGCTTGGCATCCTTATCAGTAATCAGTTGGTCATAAATGTATGGGTTTCTTTCTTTTCCGTTGGTGGATATGTCTGTTTTGATTACTGGAGCTCTCTACTAAGTTTTGAAATTGGAAAGTATGAACCCTCTGGCTTTGTTCTTCTTTTACAAGATTATGTTTTGGCTATTCATGGCCGCCTGCCTTTTAGTATCAATTTGAGGATTGGCTTTTCCATTTCTTCAAAAAAGGTTTTTGGAATTTTCATAGGGATTGAACTGAATCTCTAGATTTCTTTGGGTAGTATTAATATCTTAAAAATATTAAGTCTTCCTACCCATGAACACAAAATGACTTTCTGTTTATTTAGGTCTGCTGTAGTTTCTTTCAGCAATGTTTTGTAGTTTTCAGTGTATAAGTATTTCACCTCCTTGTTTCTAGTTTAGTTTTGATTGTTTTATCATCCTCTTTGTTATGGATTATGTTTTTTCCTGCTTCTTTTCATGCCTGGTAATTTTTGTATAGATTCCAAACATTGGGAATTTTACATTTTTGGCATTGCATATTTTTATATTCCTACAAATTTTGTGGTCTTTTTTCAGATGCAATTAATACCTTACTTGGAAACAATTTGATCATTTCATGTCTTACTTTTCTAATTTGATATGTGGTTCTGGTTCACTATTCAGTCTAGAGCTAATTATTTCCCACTAACTTCTGAAGTACTCTATCCATTGCCTTGTGAATTAAGAATTTTCCATTTTGGTTGTTGGGAACAGACAACCTTCCTTAGCCTGAGTAATTTCCAAGCACTCTTTCCTCTAATGCTGTCAAAATCGATGGTCCTTTCCCCAGATTCAGGTAGTTTCCTCAAACACATATGCTGATTTCTGTTGTATATTCAAATGAGATATTCTACTCATCTTCAGAATTTTCTGTCTCTCTGTTTATCCCTTTCTGGTACACAGTCCTAAGAATGTTAATTGCTTTGATCTTCTTGGACACCTGTTGTCTCTTCAATTCAGGGACTTTGATGAGCTCCACTTCAGTTCCCTGTGCTATAATTTGGAAACTTGCTGAAGACAGTAAGCTATGGCAATTGTAGAGCTCATGTATTTTGTTTCCTGTCTCTAAAGGATCACTGTCCCTTGTGGTTTGATGTACAGATTCTTGAAAACCATTTTTTCCATGTAGTTGTGTAGTTATTATTGTTTTTTGATTGTCTCAGGAAAAATGGTAAATCAGCTCATTTATTCTATCTAGTGATAGCTCTCTTCAGGCTAATAAACTTCTTTTAGCCTTACTTAGAGTATAGAGTTACTGTACACAATGTTTCTAATTTTTATTACAAAATGTCTTTTTTTACCTTTTGGGTTTTTTTCAATAAACTTTATTTTTTAGAGCAGTTTTAGATTCAAAGCAAAATTGAGTGGAAGGTACAGACATTTCTCATTTACTCCCTGCTACCACTCATGCATATCCTCCACCATTATCACCCTCTCTCAACAGAGTGGTACATTTGTTACAATTGATGAACCTACATTGACACATCATTATCACCCAAAGTCCACAGTTTACATTAGGGTTCACTCTTGATGTTGTACATTTTATGGGTTTTGGACAAATGTATAATGACGTATATCCTCCATTATAGTATCATACAGAGTAGCTTCACTCCCCTAAAAATTCTCTGTTCTCCACCTATTCATCCTTCCCTAGCCCCTAATTACTCATCTTTTTAATGTCTCCGTATTTTTGCCTTTTCTGGAATGTCGTGTGTTTGGAATCATATAGTATATAGCCTTTACAGATTGGCTTCTTTCATTTAGTAATATGCATTTAAATTTCCTCCATATCTTTTTATCACTTGATAGTTCATTTCTTTCTAGCACTAAGTAATATTCCAGTGTCTTCTAGCATTTATTGTTTTTAATGAGAAGCGAGCTGCTACTCATGTAGTTCTCCCCTCTCCCACCCGTGATGCATGTAATATGTTATTTTTTTCTCTCTAGCTTTGAGATTCTCCTTATTTTGGTTTTATAGCACTTTGACTCTGTTGTGCCTAGGGGTGGAGTTTTTGTAGACTTCTTTTTGGATATTGCTGAGTTTCTTGGTCTATGCATTTATATCTTTTGTTAAATGCAAGACTTTTTCGTCATTTATTATTTTCTGCATCATTCTCTCTATCTCCCCTTTTTGGTTATTAATTACACGTGTGTTATACCAATTTTTATTGGTCCATGGGTCAAATGAAGCTCTATTCATGTTTTTTATTAAAGTAAAATTCATATAACATAAAACCATTTTAAAGTGAATAGTTCAGTGGGATTTAGAACATAGTGTTGTGCAACCACCACCTCTGTCTAGTTCCCAAACATTTTAATCACCTCAAAAAGAAAGTCTGAACTTAAACAGTTAGTGCCCATTCTTCTCTACCCTCAGCCCCTGACAAGTACCAGTCTGCTTTCTGTCTCTATGGATTTACTAATTCTGGATATTTCATATAAATGAAAACATACAGTATGTGTCGTTTAATGTCTGGCTTCCTTCACTTAGCATAATGTTTCTAGGTTCAACCATATTGTAGCATGAATCAGTATATCATTCCTTTTTATGGTTGAATTATATTCTATTGTGTGTATATATCAATTTGTTTATCCATTCGTCCACTGATGGACGTTTGGGCGGTTTCCACATTTTGGTTGTTGTCAATACTGCTTCTGTGAACATTCATGGAAAAGTATCCGCTTGAGTACCCATTTGCCGATCTTTTGGTTATATACCAAGATTGGAATTTCTGGATTAGATGGCAATTCTGTGTTTAACTTTTTCAATATGTCAAACTGTTTATCACAGTGGCTGCACCATTTTACAGTTTAATAATGTACAAGGATATCTATTTCTCCTCAACAACATGTTATTTTCCTTTTAAAAAAATTATACCCATCCTAGTGTGTGTGAAATGGTCTCATTTGATGTTGATTTGAATTTCCCAAATGACAATGATGTTGAGCAATTTTTCCTGTACTTGGTGGCCATTTGTGTCTCTTCTCTGGAGAAAAGTCTGTGCAAGTCCTCTGTCCATTTTTTAAATTTTGTTTTTGTCTTTTTGTTGTAAATTTGTAAGGGCTATTTAGATATTCTTTATACTAGACCATTAGCACATACATGATTTGCAAATATTTTCATTTATTCTCAGGTAGTTTTTTCACTTTCTCAGTAGTGTCTATTTGTACACAGAAGTTTTAAATTTTTATGAAGTCCATACATTTTTCTCTTCTATTGCTCATTCTTTTGGGATCATATCCAAAAAGCCATTGTGAAATCCAATTCATGAAAATTTTATCCCTTTGCTTTTTTTCAGAGGTCGTTGATGCGTTTTAAGCTAAGTTTTTAAAACAGTGTGAAGTAGGGGTCCAATTGCATTCTTTGGCGTATGGCTGTACAGTTGTCCCAGCACCATTTGCTAAAGACACTGTGCTTTCCACGTTGCGTGATCTTGTTATCCTTGTTGAAAATCAATTGACCATGGATTTATCAGGTTATTTCTGCACTCCCAGTTCTGTTCAATTAGTGTATATTTCTCTCCTGATGATAGTACCACACTGTTTTGATTATTGTAACTGTAGGGAGTTTTTAAATTTAGAAGTGTGAGCCATCTAACTTTTTTCATTTTTTTAAGACTGTATTGTGTGTTTGAGGCACATTGCGATTACACGTGAATTTGAGGATCATCTTTCCATCTCTTCAAAACAAGTTAGTTGAATTTTAATACAGATTGCATTGAATCTGTAGATTGCTTTGGATTGTATTATAATCTTAGTGATACTAAGGCTTCCAGTTCTTGAAAATAAGATGTCTTTCAGTTCATGTAAGGCTTCTTTTCTTTATAACAGCAATGTTTTGTAATTTTCATTGCACAAATCTTTTACCTCCTTGGTTAAATTTACATCTAGATTTTTTTTGGATTATCATGTAAATGTAATTGTTTTCCTAGTTTCCTTTTGGAATTTTTCACTGTTAGTGTATAGACACATAAACTGATTTTTGTGTGTTGATCTTGTATCCTGCAACTTTGCTGAATTCCTTTACTATCTCTAGTAATGTTTGTGTGTGTGTGTGTGTGTGTTTCTGTGTGTGTGTGTATTCTCAGGTTTGTCTCTGTCTCTTTCTTCCCACCCACCGTGTATGTCTGTAAACACACACACAATCATATCATCTACAATTAGATAGTTTTACTCCTTCTCTTACAATTCAGATGCCTTTTGTTCTTTTCTTGCCTAATTTCTCTGTCTAGAATTTCCAGTGCATTGCCAAAAGTGGACACCCTTGCCTTGTTCATGATCTTAGGGTTAAAGCTTTCAATCTTTCACCGTTGAGGATGATGTTAACTTTGGGTTTCTCATAAAAGCCCTTTATCACGTTGAAAAAGTTTCATTCCATTCCAAGTTTGTTGAGTGTTTTTGTGATGACAGAGTTTTGGATTTTGTCAAATGCTTTTTCTGCAGCAATTGAGGTGATTATGTATATATTTTTTTCTTCTGTTTGTGTGGTGTATAACTTTCATTGGTTTTTGTATGTTTAACCACCTTTTTATTCCTGGGATAAATCCAACTTGGTCATGGTGTGTAATTCTTTAATACGGTGCCAAAAGTGATTTATTAGTATTTTGTTGAGGATTTTTGCAGCTCTATTCATATGAGATATTGATATTTAGTTTCCTTGTCATGTGATGTCTTTATCTGGCTGTGGTGTCAGGGTAATGCTGACCTCATAGACTGATTAGGAAGTATTCCTTCTGTTTTTGGAAGAGTCTGAGAAGAATTGGTTTAATTCTTCTTTAACTTTGTGGTAGAATTCACCAGTGAAACCATCTAATCTGAGTTTTTATTAGGAGGTTTTATATTATTGATTCAATATCTTTACTTGTTATAGGGATCTTCAGATTTTCTATTTCTTCTTCACTTGTTTTTTGTAATATGAGTGTTTCCAGGTATTTTCCATCCCTTCTAGCTTACCTAATTTATTATGTGATTGTTCTTATTATTCACTTATAACGTTTTGGTTTCTGTAAATTTGGTAGTGATGTCCCATCTTTCTTTCTGATTCTAGTAATTTGAGTCCTCTCTCTTTTTTTCAGTCTAGCTAAAAGTTTGTCAACTTTGTTGGTTTTTACAAAAATCAACTTTTGTTTTCCTTGATTTTTTCCTCTATTTTTCTATTCTCTGTGTCATTAATATCTACTTTAATCCTGGTTTACTTCTTTCCTTCTGCTATATTTAGTTGGCTCTTTTCTTGTTACTTAAGGTGTAAAGTTATATTATTAATATCTTTTTTAATATAGATATTTTCTGATAACACATATCCCTCTGCTTTCACTTAAGTTTATATTGTTTAGTGTGTTGTATTCTCATTTTTATTCATCTCAGTATGTTTTCCATTTCCCCTTTTGATGTCTTCTTTATCCCATTTGGTCTTTTAAGAGTGTGTTGTTTTATTTTCTGCCTATTTGTCGACTTTCCACTTATCCTTATTTTACTAATTTCTAGCTTCATTCTATTGTGATTGCAGATGATTTGTACGATGTCAGTCTTTTTAAATGTATTAAGATTTGTCTTGTGGCCTAAAATATTGTCTATCCTAGAAAATATTCCACGTGTACTTAAGAAAAATGGTTATTTTATTGCTGTGTGTGATGTGTTCTATATATGTCTGTTAGCTTTAGTTGGCTTATATTGTTGTTAAGTCCTTTATTTCCTTTTCAATCTAGCTTTAGTTGGCTTATATTGTTGTTAAGTCCTTTATTTCCTTTTCGATCTTCTGTCTAGTAACTCTATCCATTATTGAAAGTGAGGTAACGAAATCTCCAGTTATTACTATGGAGCTATCTGTTTCTCCCTCAATTGCAGCAATGTTTGCTTTATATCTTTTCTGTACCTGTTTTTTTGGTGTGTACATTTTTATGATTGTCTTCTTGGTGAATTGACCCTTTTATGAACATGTAGTTTCCTTCTTTGTCTCTTACAACAGTTTTTGCCTTAAAGTCTACTTAGACTGACATTAGCATTGTCACCTCTCTCTTTTGGTTACTATTTTCATGGAATATGTTTTTCCATTGTTTTGCTTTCAACATGTTTGTTTCTTTTGATCTAAAGTGAGTCTTTTCCAGATTGCATATAGTTGTGTCATGTTTTATTTATTCATTCTCCCAATCTCTGTGTTCTGTCTTCTGATTGTGGAATTTAATTCATTTACATTAAAAGTAATTACTGACAAGAAAGGACTTGTTTCTGCCGTATTACTATTTACTATATGTTGATTGTTTACCAGAGGTCTTTCAAAGTTAATTATGAGAGGTTTTCCTTGACTATTTCGTGTTTCTTTGGTTGGTACAGCCTTTATAACTGCCAGTACATTTGCTAATGTCACTCTCTATTCATTTTTTGGAAGTCTTGTTCCTCTTCTACAGGATGGACAATTTCTGTAGGTATGCGTTCATATTTACTGATATATTCTACATTTGTTTTTATTCTGCTGTTAAACACATCCAGTTATTTTTTTTTACTTCAAATATTTTAGTTTTTGGATCTAGTGTTTTCATTTTATGTTTCCATTTCTCTGATAATTTTTCCAATATGCTTACTTATTATGTTAATTTATTCCTTTAGGTCCTTGAATACATTTATGCTAGCTGCTTTAAAGTCTTTATCTGCTAGTTACAGCATCTGTCTTGTTTTGGATCTGTTTTTATTGATTTTTTTTCTTTTAACTAGGAGTCACTTTTCTTCAACAGTCTAATAATTTTTATGATGTATTAACTTTGTGGATTGTGCGTGTAGATTTTTCTGTTTTTTTTCCTCTAGAGAGTCTTGACTTATGTTCTAATAATATGCTTGATTAGAAATCTAAACCCTGTCTCCCCCAACTTAGGCAGCATCTTCTCAGTTTGTTCAACCTTCCAACTCGTGCTTTTTGCTGAGCTTCTTGCAATATTATTGACACATGTGAATGTCACACATCAGCAAATGAGCTGAGTGGAGGTTACATGCAGATTTTAGGGCTCCCACTTTAGTTTCTAAATGTTTCTTTGAATTTCTCCCATTGCTTTCCATACTTTCTGTAACCAATAAGACTATAAATTTCTGCTTCAGTTTTAGCCACTGATGGGCCACATGGACTGGTGAGTGCCCACTGCAGAAATATATAACTATAATTTTACCCAGTACAGTTCCCTTCTTTCAAGAGTTAACATGCCTTCACTATCTGCCTGACTTTGCTACCTCTTCAATGCTGTCAAATAGTGTGTGATATTATTAAATGTCTTGATGTCTAGAGACCATAAAGTATGTTCTTTATTATTTTTACAAGATGTCAGTTTTAAATTGGTTTGTTAAGTTACATAAATTATGGTTGAGATTTTATTTGTGAGTGCATTGCACGTTTGGAATAATGTGGTTAAAATTTACATTTTTACATTAATAGCATAGTTGGATTTTTAAAAATCAAGTCCGAAAATCTGTCTAATGATAGATTATTTTAACTGATTTACGTTATTGTAGACTGTATTTGTGAGATTCATTTGTATTTTTGTGGTTATAACACTTTTTAAAATTTTTCATTTTTGTATAATATTCTATCACATAAATAAATAAAGGGGTATATATCTGTTTTATTGTTGGCTAAAATTGCTTCCTGCCTCTCAGTTTTTTTTTACTTTGACAAACAATGCTGTTATGAACATTTTGGTTTATATGTCCTAGTATCCAAGATTCTTCAAGATCTTTACCTAATATTGGACCAAAAGATATGCAATTCATTAAAATATGTCAGATTGTTTTCTAAATTTGGTGTATTAATTCACATTTTTACAACAGCAAAGTAGAAGAAATTATGTAGTTCCCATATCTATGCCAGTTCTTATCATAATCACACTTTAAATATTTGCAATCTGATGAGTATATATAATGTCATTTTTTTATTGTGGTAAAATATACATAATATAAGATTTAACATTTTAAGCGTATTTTAAATGTACAATTTGGTGGCATTAAGTACATTTACAGTGTTGTGTAACCATCAGCATTATTCATCTCCAGAATTTTTTCATCTTCCCAAACTGAAATTCTATAACTATTAAACAATAATTTCCCATTCTCCCCTCCTTTCAACCCCTGACAACCACCATTCTTCTTTCTGTCTCTATAAATTTGATTCCTCTGGATACCTCATATAAATGGAATCATACAGTATTTACCTTTTTGTGATTGGCTTATTTCACTTAGCAACCGTGTTATATCGTGTGCAAACGTGGATGTACAAATATCTCTTAAAGATCTTGCTTTCAGTTCTTTTAGATAAATATTGTATTAGTCAAATTGGGCTGCCACAACAAAATCCCATAGACTGGATGGCTTAAACAGCAGAAATTTTTTTTTTCACAATTCTGGATGCTAGATAGCCAAGTTCAAAGTTTTGGCTGATTCAGTTTCTAGTGAGTGTTTTGTTGGCTTACAGGTGGCCTACTGAGCAACCTTCTCACTATGTCCTCACATGGTCTTTCCTTGGTTCATATGTGCAGAATGTGAGAGAGCAAGCACTCTGTTGTCTCCTCTCATAAGGTCACTAAAACTATGGGATCAGGGTCCTACCCTTATGACTTCGTTTAACCTTAATTACTTCCTAAGAGACCCCATCTCCAAATTCAGTCGCACTGGGAGTTAGATCTTTAACATAGGAATTTTAGAAGGCACACACATTCAGTCCATAACATATAACCAGAAGTGGAATTGCTGGATGATATGGTGGTTCTATTTTTAACTTTTAGAGGAACTACTATGTTGTTTTCCATAGAGGCTGCACCATTCATATTCCCACCAACAAAGCACAAGGCTTACAGTTTCTCCGCATCCTAGCAGTGTCTCCTAAGGTTTGTGAAGTGGTATCTCAATGTAGTTTTGACTTGCAATTTCTTAACGGTTAATGATGTTGAATATCTTTTCATGTACTTATTGGTTATCTGTATGTATTCTTTGGAGAAATGGCTACTCAAAGCCTTTTCCTGTTTTTTTAATTGGGTTGTTTAATTTTTGTTGTTGTTGAGTTATAGTTCTTTATATATTTTGGATATCAATCCCCTTATCTAACATATGCTTTGCAAATATTTTCTCCCATTCTTTGAGTTGTCTGTTCACTTTGTTCATAACGTTCTTTGATGCACAAAAGTTTTTAATTTCGATGTAGTCCAATATATCTGTTTGTCTTTTGTCCTTACATTTTTGGTGTCATATATAAAAATCTGCAAAATATAATGTCATGAAGCAGGTTTCCTATGTTTTCTTTCAAGAGTTTTACAGTTTTAGCTCTTACATTTAGGTTTTTTATCCATTTTGAGTTAATTTTTGTATATGGTGTAAGGTAAGAGTCCAGTCTCATTCATTTGCATGTGGATATCCACTTTCCCCAGCACCATGTGTTGAAAAGACTGTCCTTTCCTCATTGAGTGATCTTGTTACCTTTTAAAAAAGTCATTTGAGAATTTATTTCTAGGCTCTCTATTCTATTCCATTTGTCTGTAACTCTGTCTTTATGCCAGTGCCACACGATTTTCATTACTGTAGCTTTGTAGTATTTAAATCAGGAAGAATGAGATTTCCAACTTTGTTCTTTTTCAAAATTGTTTTGGCTGTTCTGAGTCCCTTGAGATTTCAAATCAATTTTAGGGTGGGTTTTTCTATTTCTGGAAACAATGTCGCAAGGATTTGATAGAGATCGCATAGAATATGTAGTTTGCAGTTGTATTGACATCTTAACAATATTAAATATTCCAGTCCATGAACATGGGATATCTTTCCTTTATTTGTGTCTTCTTTGATTTCTTTTAGCAATTTTTAGTAGTTTTCAGTTTACAAGTATTTCACCTCCTTAGTTAAGTTTATTCCTAAGTAGTATATTTTTGATGCTATTGAAATAGAACTGTTTTCTTAACTTTCTTTTCAGATTATTTTAGTGTATAGAAACACAACTGATTTTTGTATGCCAATTTTGTATGCTGTAATTTTGCTGAAATTGTTTATTAGGTGAGATAGGTTTTTTGTGGAATCTTTAGGGTTTTCTACCAATAGGATCATACCGTCTGTGGACAGGGATAACATTAATTTTTCTTTCCAATTTGAGTTTATTTTCTTTTTCTGCCTGAATTGCTCTGGGTAAGATTTCCAATATTGTGTTAAGTAGAAGCAAAGGTAGTAGTCATCCTTATCTTGTTTCTGATCTTAGAGGAAAAGTTTTCAGTCTTTTACCATTGAGTATGATTATGGCTGTGGGTTTTCCTGAAGGCTCTCTATCAGGTTGAGCAACTTGCATTCTATTCCTAGTTTTTTCAGTGTTTTATTTTAACATTAGATAAGAATTTATTATATTATCCACTATCAAACATGGTTCTAAGTTATGTGACAGGGAATTATCAAAAACATAGCCCATTTTGGCTTTCAAGGAATGTATAATCTAATTGGATATAAATCTGACACATATGAACGTATAACTTGTAATCAGTAACTGAATGTGTTAAGTACCAGATGGATGATACAGATTTGTTATAAGTGTGAAGTGAGTGTCAAGTGATATCTCATTTAGTTTTGTTTACATTTGTCTAATGATTACTAATGTTAAACACCTTTTCATATGTTTGGATCTTGATTTGCATTTTTTTCTGATTCCTCTGTGTACTTGGCTGCATTAAAAGTCTTAATTTCCCTACGAGTCTCACACTGCTTCTTCTGTAGTCGTTAGGTGTTCTATTGTATTCCTCAATCACTAATCTCTTGCCCCAGGCATCTGTGGGTCTGTAATCACCTTGTGTTTTCAGGAATGTGCCCAAGGCATTCCCTGGGCTGAGGTTTGAACTAGCTCTGACATCTGTAACACAGAGACCAATCCCGTAGGTGACTGTCAGACTGGTACCAATTGAGTCTGCTCTGCTCTCTCTGGTTCTTGGTGTGAACTGAGCACTAGGCTGCTGTTTCCCGTGTGCACATGGCTCTGCATTGGAGAAGGGCTGGTGAAAGGACAAATGAAAATGCCACAAATTTCCTGCACTTTGAACATGACTTTTCCTCGATTGGGTGTTGATATGGTTGTTGTTGATCTTTGGCTGATTTCTAGAGCTCCTACAAAGTTATTTTAGCCTGTCTCTAGTTGTTTGTTTAAGGTTTCCATAGGGGAAGGGGGGAAGCCTAGAACCTCCTAGTTTGCCATCTTGCTGAAGTCGCTCTCAATGTATTGCAGTTTGATGTTTATTTGAGCACTTTTTTTGTGGCTCAATAAAAATGACATTAGTTGAACATTTGTGTTTTCTGTTTTGTGTCTATTTTTAAATTAGTTTTTTGTCCTTTTCTCCTTGATTTATATGAATTGCTTGTATATTCTGAAAAACAGTCCTCTGTTGGTTATATAGCTGCAACTGGTTCCCAGTTTTGTTGCTTGACTATTTTACTTTTATGATTTTTATTGTTCTTAATTTTAATGCCAAAAATATACAAAAGTCTTCTGTTATTGTTAGTCGTTTCCCTTTTTGAAAAATTATTCCTTATCCAGAATTCGTGAATGTTTTTTCCTGTACTTATCATTTCTTTATGTGTCAGTACTGATCAGTCACCAATGCTTTTTCCTCCTCTTATTGAAATAATCAAGATGTAATCAGGCTGCTCTCATAACTGTAGGTGGGAGACGTTCTACTCAGTGAGAGTCAACCCTGGAAGATACCTTTGCTAATCTTGTACTTGAAATTTAAATAGAATTTTATCATTTTTAAAAATTCTACTTAAAAGAGAATAACATATTTTAAGAGATATCCTAGGAGAGAGCGCTAAAGATAAGGACTCTGTGGTATAACACATGCTGTATTATGAAAGTTTGGTAATTCTGAGAATATTTATTGGAAGATAATATTTATTTAAACTTGGGTTTAGATGATTTTATTCCAGGATCAGTTCTGTTTGAGACACTCAACATAAAGCGTGTGTGGAAAGACTGCCTTCAGATTTCTCTTTTCCATGTGTAATGATTTAACACTTTCAGTACCTTTGCACAGCATTTCCATATTTGTGCTTCAAGAAATAGTAATATGTGTTTTGAGAGAAAGTGTACCATGATCACACAACTTTGAGAAACATTATATTACATCGTTAGAATTTTGCTACATATATTGCCACTTCAGACACTCTTGTTTATAACTATAGCAAATAAATCTATTTTACTTTGTTTAAGCAATATTTTTTTCTATCTAAAACATTATTCCCCAAAATGCCTATTAAAACTTGAGGAACTCTGTGGAAATTAGAATGGAAAATATTTTCTCTTAGTAACAGTTAAAATATTCCCCAGTTTGAAAAAATATATTTTAAAAAGAATGATATGAAATTAAATAATATAATGTGATCCAAATCCAAACAGCAACATGTATTATTGAATCATGGTGCTAGAAAAAATAATCTTCTTTGATGGCCCATAATAACCATGCCTTAGATGTGCTATTAACATCTTTGTGAATCCTTGGCTGACTGTGTGCAGTAGGAAAAGGAGGAGCAGGATAATCAGAGACCTTGGCCCAAGTACAGGCCTTGGTGGCATCACGTGACCTTCATGCCCTGCCCCAAATGGAAGAAGTGGGTAGAGACAGTGTTCCCACAGTGCACAGGGTTAATTGTTGAGTGCTTGTGATAAACACTCTGGATGCTTTTTCATCCAAGTCATCTGATTTTAGTCCACATAATAATAGTATGGACTTGGTTGTTATTGTATCTGTTTTATAAATGAGAAAACTAGAACTAAGAGAGAATTGACTGCTTTACCCAGGATCCCAAGGTTAACCAATGACAGAGAATGTATTTGACCTTGGTTTCTTTCTATCTTTCTTTCCTTTCTGTCATGGAGAGGTAGCTGTAGTAACATATTCATCACATACATTATCCTTATGTTAAGGATAATCAAACTGAGTTAGGTTAAGTTAGTTAAATTTTTCCAATATTACACATTTGACAAGTGATAGAAATAGGACTGGAAATCAGGAGATTATTAGAAATAAGCTGCAACTCCTTCCCATATTTGGGGTTATCTTTATTCATCTAAGGCATGGTAATTATGGACCATCTGATAGTCACATTTGGTTCCACCTATGGTCTTCACCTCCTGAAGCTTCTGCCAGCCTTCTAAACTCAACATTATTTGATCAGTAAAACTATTTTAGGTTGCAGTCTTGGTCTAAGCCAGGATCAGAGTGAAAAGTTAAAATGTTTCACTTAAATGAAGTGTTTAGAGTAGTCAAACTCATAGAAACAAATAGTAGAATGGTAGCAGCCAAGGGTTGGGGAGGGGGAAATGGGGATGTGTTTAATGGGGATAGAGTTGTAACTTTTCCCAGATGAAAAGTTCTGGAGATTAGTAGTACAGTAATGTAAATATATTTAACACTACTGAGCTGTACACTTAAAAATGGTAAATTTTATATCATATGTATTTTACGACGACTTAAAAAAATAATAAATAAAAATGAATCTTCTTTGAGAATTTATCCTCTATGTAAAACTAACTGACAGGGCATTTGAGGAAACTGTTACTTATTAGATTATTCTTTATTCACAGTGATCTGCAGCCCTGGATCTTATAATCCACGTGATGGAATTCACTGCCTTCCATGCAATAGCAGCCTGGTGTATGGAGCAAAAACATGCTTGTAGGCCATTCTTTTGAGTCCTTTGGTGGTTTATTAAACATGAAAGTATATTTTTGAAATATTACTATACAATAAATCACTATTATGCAAAAATTAAATATCTTAGATTTTACAAATAATGGTGTCATCATTTTAATTGAAACATTGTATGTCCAAATGCTTTATGAATGGAACATCCAGCAATCTTTATTCATTGATGCCAGACCCCCATACTACTACAAAATCTCTCTTGGATCACTGCTTTTTAAAAATAGTTTCAAATACACTTTATCGGGTTAGCACAAAAGGTCTTTCAGAATTTTTACAAGATAGCCCATTCTATCTTTACTGTATTCTTCCACAGTCATTTTAATTTCAGCTTATTTCATTCCTTTGATTTAATTTTATGAAATTTTAGTTCTTCTAGTTTGACCTTTCATAGTCCAAAGTCACTTTTTCAAAAGCCTCTGAGTCTTATTTTTGAGATTTTTAACCACTTTAGTGCAAGACCTAGTTCCAGAAACATCATGAGTTTCTAATATAGTTCAATGTGGCCGTCATAAACTTTACGATTTAAAGTCCTTTAAATTACCTTTGTGACGTTTTAGAATGGAGTAATCATTGTATGTTCCTAAATTAACATTTGAACTTTCACCATGTGGAAAGAAAGAGAAATTCAGCAATTTCTTTCCGTGACAACACCTCCAGGGGAAAGAATCAAACAATCATCGCCACTTTTATTTTATTTCCTTCACTATTAAAGTATTATGTGACAGATACTACTGCCACTACAACCTAATACTTACACTCTCTCACACTGAGATGCTATATTTGAATATGAAAAATTACCAAAAATTTAAGGATTTAAGTACCAGGAAAACACATGAGTAACTTACAAAATTAGTAGTTTCTCAATTTTCTAATTATTGTTGTATATACATTTTTATTCACTTTATACTCTCTTGGACATTTTCTGTTGAACGTGTCTCTTCATATTTCCTTTCTTAGGACATAAACATTTGTAAATGGCAAATATCCATAGGTTGGATCTAGATATAACTGTGCAAAAATCGACAGGAAAAAAGTTTGCTTATACCTAGAATCTATTAGGCTTTCTAAAATTAGCCAGTTAATAAACTAGCCTTTCATTTCATCATCCTATGGACAAATACTATCCAGGAATTCTCACACAAATACAAAGGGAAAAGAAATGATATTTATTTTTTAGCCCTGGTGATGTTTCTTAAAAACATCTCTTTAGACTTTCATAACCAAGACGTAATTGTTTTCATTTGGCTTTTAGAGTTTTTTCTAGAGCCTTCTTTCCTCTAGTGAGTAACATAACTGCCATTGTACTGTTTGGGTTAGTTGCTCTTCTAGCACGTTTTCTGTAACTAGTTGAAGACCTGCTACGTCTCCATCTCCAAAAGCAGTGTGACCTCCTAAAGTTTTCCACAAGTCTGAATTGTATAATGAGATGAATCGAAATACCTGTTCTTTCCTTTGTGCTCTGTAAGTTTGGATTACTTTTTCCTATCATTTAAAAATGCTGAGGAATTTCACTTAGGAGATATTTTTCTGAGGAATGCACAGTATCAGCTCACTAGCTAGCCAGCCTGGCAAAGCAGAGGCAGAGTTAGAATGGTGATGACAGGTGTTGGAGATGAGAATCTAATGAGGAAGAGATGGGTGGTCTGGGGTGAGGGTAGACAGACAAGAGTAGGAGAGTGATTGTAGTAAGGAATGAAATGTAGCTCATGAAGGCAGGCTGGAAGTGAGATTACACCAACTGCAGAGGGAGGACAAGGCCAGACGTTAGAAGCAGAGGACAAAATAGAAGATGAAAGTAAAATATTAATTACTATTTTCTGTTGGTTCCCATAGTGAAATGTTCTTTGCCCTATTTTATCACTTATCACATTTATTTTAATTGATTGTGTTTCTGACGTCCACATTCAGTTAATACTAGGGTATTTCTAGTTTCCTGGTCTTCTTCATAGCACGTAGTTATGTGCTTAATAATTTCTTAAATTAATTAATAGATTATGAATGCCCCATGATTATCAGTACTTCAATAACTAAGATAAAATTTGCTTCTATTATATTAACAGGACATGGAATGTTGAAAGTTGTTTAAAGTGATGACAATATGTATGATAAAAATTATAAACTAATCCCTCAGAGAGATTACTGTCATAAGGCAGTTTCAAGTGTTTATTATTTCTGTTTGCATCAAAATAATATCTTACATTTTTATAATGCCTTAATTTTAACAGGACATTTTAAAAAAAATTTAGGATCTGATGTTTACATGGACCTGTGAAGTTTTCAGGGCAAATATTATTCCCATTTTGTATTTTATTAATTAGATTTATTTTCCCATTATAAATGTGTAATATGTATTCATTTGACAATATGTAAAAAGAACCTTAATAAGTTTGGTCAAGTAATTTCACTTAAAGGAAACTATCCTAAGAAAGTGAATCAGAAATCCAGTGAAATATTACATCCAATGGTATTAATTGCTGCATTAAATATAATGAAAATGAAATGAACATAAATGACCTATAAGAGGGAATTGGTTGAATAAATTATGTTATTTCCATATGGTACAATGTGATGTAGTGTTGGTATCTGTACTGTTTAGATTTTTCAAACAAATGAACCAAAATGTTAACAATCATTGTTTCATGTAATATGATCACATGTGAGCTTTTTTTGATACCCTCTGTTTTCCAAATTTTCTACAATGAAATGAGTTACTTTCAAAATCTTGGAGGCAATAAATGTACTTTGAAAAATTAAAATAGTAACAATTTGGAGAAGACATCATTGCTTATCTCTCCAATATCAATTCGCTTCTCCCTTCTTTCTAACAGAGTACCAGGTTTGTTTACTCCAGAGAATGATTCTTTTTAGCTAGTGAGCATGTGGCTTTTTTCTGGCAGCTGTTTTGTTGAAACCATGAGGATGAAGCCCACACTGAGGACACAGAGTGGAGAGCTCAAAAGAACTGGGGCCCCGATAATGATGTTGAATCATTGCCCTATTGCATCTGAATCCCAGCCTGCCCCGGACTTCCCAGTTCTGTGAGATAAGAAAGTTCCTTTTGTTGAACCAAGTTAGGTTTTCTGTTACTTGCAGGTAAAACCATCCTAATTGATAGCGTATTCATTAGAGGAAATTTGTAAAATAGAGGAAATTAGAAGTAGGGGGAAAATACCACTTATAGTTTCATAACCTAGATATCAGCAATGTTAACATTTTGGTAAATTTCCTACTTTTGAGTGAATTTTTTATTCATGCTAGATGTACCATTATGCAGCCAATATTTCCCTTAATATTATGATATATTTTCCATGCTATTTTATTTACCTCATTAACAGAATTTTATTGACTATACCATTTGATACATTTCAGCAAAATTACTATAATATGGTTAAGCATTTCTAATTGCTGGACATTTCTGTTGTTTCCAGTTTTCACGGTTATATGTAGCATTTGAGCTAACATCTTCTTGGTATTTTCTGGTATTTTTAAGTCTTCTCTACGCTTAGTACCCAGAAGTAGAATTATTGGGTTTGGATATTTCTAATCCTCTGGACCAACTACAAAATTTCTTTCTTAAAGAATTGTACCAATATATAGTCCCACCAATGATATGTCAGAGTACATATTTCACCGCACCCTCTCTTTTTTTAAAAATTATTTATTTATTTATTTTTTTGAGGAAGATTGGCCCTGAGCTAACATCCATACTCATATTCCTCTATTTTCTATGTGGGACGGCTGCCACAGCATGGCTTGACAAGTGGGGCTAGATCCACGCCCGGCATCTGAACCAGTGAACCCCAGGCCGCCGAAGTGGAGTGTGCAAAGTTAACTGCTACACCACCCGGCTGGCCCCTGATATCTTTTTTTAAAATTGTGATGTATTTTGAAATATTATAATATGGAAAAAGTTTCCCATACTATGTTTTCATTTTTTTGAGTAGTAGTCAGATTGAACTTTTCCTCATATAATAATGCTGCTGCTGTTGCTGATGATAGTTATTTACTGAGTGTTTATTGTGTGAAAGATTTTGTTTGAAATCCTTCACATAGATTTTCATATTTAATTTGCCCAACGCTGTGATTTATTATTATTATTCTCATTTCATATATGCTAGAAATGAGTCACAATAATTATGTAACTTCCCCAGGTTTACACAGCTGATAAGTCTGAAGATGTGTGTCAGTTATGACTTGGTTCTGCTGCAAGTTAGAGAACCCTGACTCAGTGGTTTCTGTTCTCCCTCACGTCCAGCAGAGGTCAGGTCAGAGCTAGTGCGGTGGCTCCACAATGCTGTTGTTACCTCGGCCACTTGTCCTTTTTTGCTCCACCCTCCTTTGTGCAGCTTTTGTCCTCACAGTTGCAGTTGGTGGCTGTACTTCTAGGCATTGAGTTTCCCTTTCATTCAGAAAAAGGATGAAAAGGAAAACTCTGTACCAGACTTTTATATTATATCCAATCGAATAATGTCACAAGACCACCTGACACTACAATGAAGGGTCGAAATCGATGCATTCATTTTCGATTCTCATTAATAGAGAAAAAGAGGTAAATAAGGGATATGGCCTTGGGATGGGTATTGAGTGGACCATGTCTTTATCTTCTACAGATCATCCCTTTCACTAGTCAGCATCAGTTCAAACCCATCACATTAATAAGCTCTACAGGTAATGTGCTCCTTCTCTTCCTTATGTAATACAGCCTCAAACTCTCATCCAGTTACTGCATCCAGGTTGAAGTTCAGAATCATAGGTGATGTGTAGAAGCTTATATCACGTCCAGGGTCCCTGTGGTCGAGACAGTTTATGTGCCTCCAACATATCCAATATAAAATGGGTGGGAAGGAAGAGAATAACTAATTTAAAACACCCATTCAGAGAAGTGAGAGAAGAGAAGCACATCCCAGTCACCCATGCAGGTGGACAAGACAGAGTGAGATCTTCCTGCTATCAGCTTGGTATAAGTTTTTCGATTGGTCCCTGATTCTGACCTCTGTGGTTATCTCCCTTATCCATTATATTCCACTTTCTGGAAACTGCACTGTAGTTTCACTTCACTCTCTGTTAGAACTCAGGGATCCAGGACACTCAGGCTGCCACTGGTCAGATTTGGAAATCCACGGGGAAGTACAGTCCTCTTGTATTGTGTCATCGTGGTCAAGCCTGGTGAAAAAACATGCAGAGATGCCTCAAGGGCCCCTGCCTGCCCTCACTCTCTTCTGCTCTTCGTTGGATTTGCCCCCGGGCTTCCTGGCTCTGAAGACCCATAGTGACCTCGGGCACACCGCCTGCTGCTTGGCATACAGAGAATGAGCTTCCCCAGAGGTCTCAGCTTCCACAGTCTGTCCTTTTATACATGTAAAAAGAAGATGGACTCCCTGGTTGGTGGTAATTCATGACATTCAGTGACAGAACATCACTTAAATTATCACCTATCATCACCCAGGGTCAAGTGCCTATAGAAGACAAGGCTGTGGGTGCCCAAGCAGCAGGTAAAATTATTTCTTTTAACGAAGACAATGAAGCATAAGGACTGAGGTGAGTTGGTTGCTTCTAACCACACTTGGTGAAAGAAAATGAGGTCAGGGCTTTAAAGAACCAGAAAGCTTCTATGACTGCCATGAAAGTAGGTCATTTTTTTTATTTTTTTGAGGAAGATTAGCCCTGAGCTAATTACTGCCAGTCGTCCTGTTTTTGCTGAGGAAGACTAGCCCTGAGCTAACATGCGTGCCCATCTTCCTCAACTTTATATGTGGGACGCCTACCACAGCGTGGCTTGCCAAGTGGTGCCATGTCTGCACCCAGGATCAAAACCAGCGAACCCCGGGCCACCAAAGCGGAATGTGCGCACTTAACCGCTACACCACCGGGCTGGCCCTCGAAAGTAGATCTTATCTCCTGTGGCCACACAGATTTCTGATAAACAAACTTAAATTCTAATCCAATGGTGGGCTCAATTATGAAGCAACTTGAACTCACAACCTAGTCCATTCCTCATGTTAATGATAAGGCATTGATTGGGAAAGAAAGCGTATGACCCTCAAAATTGAGATGAGGACATATGAAAGATCCGTCTGAAGCTGAGCCCATTAAACCCGACATTCTACTGGCTTCTTTTGCTAATTGAAGCATCCCTTCCCCCCCGAGGAGGTTAGCGTTCCCCTTGCCTGAAGAACCTATAGTGTTCTCTCCTAAAGTAGTTGTCTTTCCCCGTCCCCAAGACCATCTTCATCATGTCTCATTGCTCCTAAACCTATACCTAAACTCGAATCTTGGCAGCTCCCAGGCTATTTTGGTATCAAATATTACCTACCCTACATATCAAAATAATTGCAATAGCTATCAAGTTGATATCAGAAGATATCTGGGATATACATATGCTGTGTCAGACTGACCCTACAGGGACCCCCTCAACACACACACAGTTATGTTCTGTATAATCCTCTCTCCTTGAAAGTGGGTAGAACCTGTGGCTTCATTTTAGACAACAGAAGATGTCAAAGGTGGAATAATCACTTCCATGATTACCTTACATGAAGACTCTGTATTAGCAAACTGGAGCAAGAGATCTTTCTGCTGACACTGAAGAAATGAGCTGTCATGTTATGAGAGGGCCTGAAGGGGACCATGTGTCAAGGACCTGAAGTGGATGCTAGGATCTGCAAACAGACCCCAGCTGTCAGCTAGCAAAACATCAGGGCCTGAGTTCTGCAACTGCGAGGAATTGAATTCTGCCAACAACTATGTGAGCCTAGAAGACCCCATACTCCAGAAAGGAAACCAGCCCAGCTAACACCTTGACTAAGGCTCTGTCCCAAGAAAAGCCTCAATCAAGCCATGCCCAGACTCTTCACGGAGAGAAACTGAGATAATAAATGGGCATTGTTATTTAGGCGACAAAATTTGTGATAATTTGTTACCCAGCAATAGAAAATTTGTAACTGATAGATATGAGAATAGATCAAAGTCTACTCAGTCAGAGTGAAAAGAATGTAATGTTAGATCTGACTGAATTTATTGAGATGGATGGAATTACCACAGATTTTGGATTTGATGTGTTAGCTTGAGCAGCTCGGAATAGCACTAACAGTCTGCTCATCTGATTGACTGAAATCTGAACCCAGCGGTGGATTACACTGAATGAAGTTGGCAAGCCTGGAATTACTTGGTATACTGAGGACGGTATCTAAAGGCTGAGTGAGATTGGAATGCTGAAGTGGATTTTTATGTAATATCGGCATATCCACCCCCCTATTTCTGGTCCCTGATAGGTCTAGAATTCTTGGTGAAGAGAGTGCTGGCATTCTTGAAGTCTCTGTAATGGCAGTTCTTTGTGGTCCAGCAATGAGAGTTGAGATGCTGTCATTGAAATGGGCCTCATAAATCTAATGAGGTTGATGGCTTGTAGGAGTAGTGCCAAGAAGAGGCCAGGGACAGATGGGCATCGGGGCTGAAGCAGTAATCAGAAAGGTTTGATCCACAGAGATCTTTGGCATGGGCAAATTGCTCATGGTGTCCCTAAGACTGAAAGAGATGGATGACAATTCATTTTCCCATTGGGTTGGAATTTAGGTTCATTTATCAGAGCTCTAGGCCTGTTTTAAAGAAGCCTGACTTAAGTCACAATAGTTGAGAGTCAGAACTTCTTAGCTAATTTTCAGAATTGAATTGATTCACAGACCCAGAGGTATTTGTGCCTTGACTAGAGTGTGGCAGAAGATAGAGGGATGTTGGAAAATAACCATCCAACTTAATCAGGTAGGATTCCAGTTGCAGCTTCTTTTACAGATGTTGTTTATTTACTAGAATAAATTAACATAGTCCCTAGTACATGGTAGGCAGCTGCTGATGAATTTGGTGAATGCTTTCTTCTCTATATTTTTAAGTGAAGACCACCAGAAGCAGTTTTTTTTTTCTTTTCAGCTGGCTGGCCAGAAATACACTTTGACTGTCCTTCTGCAGAGCTATGTCAAATTCCAGCCTCTGTCATAATCTTGTTTGCAGGTAATTTGACAAACTTTCCCTTCTGTGGTGCACCCATGCTGACCCTCTATATTAAAGGCACCATGCTGATTGCACCTGGTAAACAGGAATTATCAAATTCCTCACACAACAAGTGAGATATATGCATGTCAGAGGGTTGGAAATAAGCCTCACAAAAATTCAGAGCCTGCCACCTTTGTGAGATTTCCAGGAGCCTGTGATCTGGGGGCATGTTGATATACTTCCATATTTATGGACAAATGTCTTTCATCTGGTTTCTTCTACCAATAAAGAGGTGCAGTGCCTAAAAGGGAGTCTCTTGATTTTGGAGTCAGCATTTACTTCAATTGGATGTGCTGCTCCTGATCATTTACTAAGTAACCTGAAAGGCTGCCAGTTTTAAAAGAGGCTTAGAGCAAGAGATGGCTCTGCAATCATTCTGGGCCACTGTGCAAGCCACTCCCCACTTGGGCAACATGACCAAGCCAGTACAAGCACACTGGGAGTGTCATAGCAGATAACAGTATTGCATGGACTCTTGGGAAGATGAGGTAAGTCACAATGTGAACTCTTGAAATATTAGAGAAAGCTGTGCCATCCTCTTCAGATATTCTCCTTTTGAGAAACTGCTTCTGGATTGGGGCTGGATTTTTGTGTTGGCCACCAAGCTACCGTGTGATCTGAGCTGCCATCAAAGTGGGTATATTCTAACCCACTGAGCTGTGAAGTTGGGTGTGCACAGCAGCAATCTCTCAGCCAACGGGATTGGTGAATGGGTGTGTATTAGACTGAGCTCAGACAGGTCTGAAGTCACGCGTAAATTACACCAGACAGTGGCTCAGACTTTCATTGTCCCTACTCCTGCCTCCTCACTTCATCCTGCACCTGTGACCTCATGAGAAGTTCTCTATGACAAATTTACTGGGGAGAAAATACTTGAGCCTAATTTATAGAAGATTATACATAATATGTTGGCAGCATCAAAAAGTGTACAGCTACAGCCATACTCACAGGTGTAGTCCCAAAGGAGAGTGGTGAAGGGAAATCTCAATGGGTAGAATTTTGAACAGCCCACCCATTTTTCACTTTGTTGGGAATGAGAAATGACTAGAAGTATGTATCTGCATAGATTTTTAAGCAATAAGTCAACAGTTTAACTCACTGATCAGAGACTTGGAAAGAACAAGATTGGAAAGTTGGTGACAAGATGTTGTGAGAAAATGTATGTGACTAGACCGATCCAAATAAGCACAGCGTATGGAGGAATGCACACTAAAAAACTCAGCAGAAGAGAGCCTTAATAATCCAGTAGACAAGATGACCCATTCTGTAGGCAATGGTCAGCCTCTCTCTTCTTTGCCAGCAGGCTCATGGACAAAGTAGCCATGAAGACAAAGATGGAGGGTCTGCTGCCTACCTAGGCATAATCTGGTTACAGCCACTTTTGAGTGCCCATTCTTCCAATAGCATAGTCCAACGATGAGCCCCCAGTATGTTTAGCAGGGAGACAGTCAAGCACCTGCATAATGGGTTGATTACATTGGACCAAGTTCATCACGAAAGGGATTGTGTTCATACTGAAACTGGATATAGAGTTGCCTTCCCTGCCTACAATATTTCTGCCAAAACCACCATCTGTGGATTTACTAAATGCTCTTATTGCTGTCATTATATTCTGCACAGCATTGCTGCTGACCAGGGAACTCATTTTACAGGAAATGAAGTATGGCAATGGGCTCAAGCTCATGTAATTCACTGGTTTTACCATGTTCCCCATTACCTTGAAGCATGTGGACTAACAGAATGGTGGCTTAGCCTGTTGAGGACTCTTTTGGTGCCTGCTGAGTATCATTACTTAGTGGGACTAAGGTAATGTCCTCTTGGGTGTGATTCATTCTATGAATCACCAACTAATAGCAACTGGCCACATTCCCCTCATTGATTTTATGCCTGTGGAGTTACAGTGATTATTGTAAGAAGGACATAGTGGAAGGCCCCAGACCTGTCCCTACCTATATAACACTAACGCATGGTGTTGTCGCTTCTATAGTTAAGACTCATGGGTCTCAGAATTGCGTGTGTATTGGGGGGTAGGTGAGGGGAGTGGCTTTTCACTGTTACCCCACATATCCACTAGCAAGACATTTGATTCCTGTCTCTGCAGTTTGGACTCTGCTAGTTTAGAGTATTATTTGACAAGGAAGGAATGCTTCTATTGAATTGTAAGCTGGAACTTCCACCTCATGCTGTTGAACCAACTCATTAAAAGGAGGTGACTGTACTAGTTGGGATGATTGACCCTAGCCATCAAGGGTAAACTGGGTTGCCATAACACAATTTGGACAGGGAGGAATGCCAGAGATCCTCCATGGCATGTCTGAATACTTCCTCAGCTTGAGGTAAAAGTGAATTGAAGACTACAACACCCAATATAAGTGAGACTGGTGATGGCACAGAATGAAGATGTGACAACTACGAAAATGTGCCTTTCCAGTCTCCTACGGTAAGGAGTAATTGATTGATAGCCCTGCTGCTGTACTCTGAATTCACCACTGTTCACAGTGAAGCCATGTTTTCCCACAGGTTGCTCTCCACCAATGACTGAGCATGGTGAGGGTCATGATATAGGCCCATTATCTGCATGTGGGAGTTCCCTGATGGGCAACTGTGGCTCAAGGACTGCTCATCAGCCCAGCCAGTTCGCTCTTAGAACTGCAGTGCAATCTACAACTCCACCTAGGACCTTTCCTCCTTCCTTCTCTCCTCATGGGGGTCCAATCTGCATCGTTATATGGGGGCTCTCTCAGCCTTTTCTCTCTTCCTCCTCTTTTTCTCTCACAGACATTTTCCTAAGTAAATTACACATCCAATGCTAGTTTTTTGACTGTTTCTTGGAGGACCCAAACTAACTAAGTTAGTTAGGAGCCAGGAATAATCTGAGTGGTAAAATGGCATGCCAGGACTTGTTCCCTGACCACTCAGTGGGCAGAGAGGTTGCTCCCCTGAGTGGTATGTCCTTTCAGGTGTGATGATTTGGGTCTTTGAAAGATAAGGGGACATTGATGCCAGCAGGTCAACAGAGTTGGCTCACTACTGTTTAGTCAAATTGATGCTTTGAAAATGAATAAGGAGAAACTGAGGGCCTTAACAAGTGATTGATAGCTATGTGTGGGAGCCAGAGGGCCTCTTTGGTAGCTTACAGAAAGATTGTTAATTTACTGGTAAGAACCAGGGGATTAGAGTTTGAGGGTGTTTGATCAAAGGAACTGGAACTTATTATACAAGAATTTATTGACTAGGACAGTTTTTGGGGGGTGTGATATTTAATTCCCTGGCAAGAATCCTGCATTATGGGCACACTTACTGCTGGGGATGGGAAGCTTTTAAAGGCCTAGAAAAAGTGCTGGGCAAGACTGAGCAAGGTAGAAATTCTGGAGCCACCCAGGGAAGATGAAAGAGGAAGGAATACAGAAGCTGAGGGAATTGGGGATGCTGGAATTGATATAAGAAGGTAAAACTCCCAACAGAGCATTATGTTCCACAAGAGAGCTCAATGGCCCACACTTCATGGGGCCATCAGGGATGTGTGGGTCTGAGCAGCACCAGCATCACTAAATACTTCATCTGTGGGCTTCCTCTGCAGGCCAGGACTAATGGGAGCAGAGGCAGACAGAGTAAGGCAAGTAATAAAGCCTGATGAATGTTTGACTATGGGGCACCAAGTGACCACAAACCCAGAACTGCCCATTATGCATTGGGTCTCAGCTGACCCAACAGCAATCCATTGTTAGATGGAAGTGGTACCTTGAGGACTCAGTCCAAGCAGGACCATAGAGCCCATGTAAGCTGCATGAGCTGGTAGTCCAGACCCTCATATCACTCACAACAGTTGTACCATTGTCTGTGCCCAAGCTTTGACCTATGGGATATTTGGAATTCTGTTTCTTAATTTGTGACATATGGAGACTTTTATTTACTTTTTCATATTGATTTATAGTTTAATTGAAATGTTCTCCAGATTTATAGTCTATATATCAGTTCTTTATATTGTATTTTCTTTCTGACTCAGCATAAATTTATTGTTTATAAAATTTCCACATGTACTTATAAAAAATATGTATTCTGTAATTTTTTTAGGAAGAATTATGTGCATGTCCACTAGGTCAGGTTTATTAATTATATTCTTCATGTCTTCTATATCATTTATGATTATTTTGTCTCCTATTCATTCCACCAGTTACATATAAAAATATTATGCTATAAATTATAGTATACATCCTCATCAAGATCTAATACTTGTTTCTTTTACCATTTTATATTTGTATCCTTTAAGAGTGCAAGTCACATATAGATACTTTCAATCAAATGAAAACTTAAAAAAATTACCACGAGTAGAAATTCACTGAAAGAAAAACCAAAGACTATTCTTCAGGCAGAAGAAAAATAATGTGCAATAAAAGGTGAAAGAAGGAATAAAACCCAATAAAATGACAAATAGGGGATATAGCTAAATGAATAGTGACTATTAAAAAGTAATAGTAAAGATTTGTCAGATTTAAAAAATGCAATTAAAATACATCAAGACAATAGTAAGGAATAATTAAATGGAGTTAAACTCTACTATGACTTTCACATTGTCTGTAAAAAGATAAAAAGCATCAGGAAATATTAGATCTTGATAAGGCACGAATGTATGCTATAATCTACCGGATATTATTTCTGTATATAGAATTCTAAGTTGGCAGTTATTTTCCTTCAGTACATTGAAGAAATTCAGCTGTCTTCAGAATTCCATGGTTTCTTTTGATACCATGTCAATATAATTGTTTCTTTTTTGAATAAAATCTGTCTTTTTCCTCTGGATGCTTGTAGGATTTTCAGTTTTTCTTTGTTTCACTGTAGTGTTGCTGTTTGGGAGCTCTTCATTGAATTGCTGTCCTCCATCAACGTTAGAAGATCATGAGCTATTATCTTTTCAACTATTGCTTCTACTCCCTCCTCCCCTTCCTCTCCTTTTACGACTTTAAATATTCACTGCATTCTTATTCTCTTATGCTTCCTTATGCATTTTATATCTGTGCTGCTTTTTTTTTCTGACTTTAAGGATGCAAGTTGCATATAGATACTTTTCTCAGTATAGAGAAATTCACCATAGATTCAGATTCTATTCAGAATAGAGAATTCACTATTCTCTCTTAAGCTGTGTCTAATATGTTGTTAAACTCATATATTTAAGTTATTATATTTTTCAGTTACAAAATTCTTATTTGTTTTCTTTCAATTTTGCTAGGTCAGTTTAGGTTTCTAATCCTCTACTGAAACTTTCAATTTTGTCCTACACCTCCTTGAGTACAGCACATTTATTTTCTGTTCTGGGTCTGATTATTCCATCACTTGAAGACACTGTGATTCTGTACCTGTTGTTCTGGGTTCCTGTTCCTTTGTGTTCGTGTTTTCTCACAGCCCTGTGTGCCTCTTTAGTTTTGATGATATGCTTTGTATTTGAAAACATTTGTAATCATAATTTAGGGCCAAAGACAGTTCTATCTATTTCCAGTGAGGAGGCTGGAGGCATTGGCCATCTTTGATCTCTTTAACCCAGTTTCAGTGGTTGAGATTTTCTGATAATCCAGTGATTCAAAGATGGGCTTCCATTTAGATAACACCAAGGCCACCATCCTTGGTGTACTCAGACTCCATATTTTGCCCCACTTGCCCCATGAGATGTCAAAAAGTGCTATTCAGTTTCTCAGCACACCGTTCCAAATAGGAAACATACTCGGGGCAAAAACACTCAGAATGCTAGGCAAAACTCTGAATTTGGGCTTTTCCAGCTCTTAGTCTGGTTGTGTTTTTCCCAGGTTTTTAGATCTCTAATTGCTTCAAGAAGAATTATATATTCTGTCCAGCTTATTTTTGTTGCCCTTGGCAGGAAGATTTTTCTAAATTGCCTAAACTGCCAATTCAGGAATGTGAAGTTCTTAGCTTTAAAAAGAAGATTTTTGGTTTTCATTTATTTTTAAAGAGGCCTTTCTCCATGCCATTGCAGACTAAACTCTAGTGAGAGTCCATAAAAAGAATCTGAATTTAAGGTACGTACTTACTGCTAGTCCATATTTCTAGTTATGTGGTTTAATGAGCATTACATTTACTTTTAGAAATGACAAAATAAAAATGTGTTGTCATCCCAGTCTGTACCATGGGACGTGATTATATCACAGATACTACTTCAGTGTAGTGTCTATTCTTCGCTTAAATAACAGAAGTGAAAGTCATAATATATATTTGAGTAAGCCTCAAGGATTATATTTAAATAACTCAAAATATTTGAAACATTTTGAGTATTTTTTAACGACATAGATTTTATTGTTCTCATTTAATCTACTTTAAAAAGCCGGAATATTTCAAAAGTATTCTCTTAAATATGACTCTATCTGGAAGTGCAAAACCCAGTCTAATAAATAGTTTATTTTATAAATCAGTTCAACACACATACCCATGCAACAACATGTAGAAATTGGACCTAATTATATACATTCAGCCCACATAAAATTAAGCTATTACAAAACATTTTTCTGGCAGATACTATAAGTAAATGGGATAAAAACTAAGATATATATAAATTATATGTTTTAAATGTAAACATATGAAAAGAACAGAACAGGAGAAAGATGAATTCTAAATTAAGACATTCACTTTTACTTAATTAGAATCTTCAAAATGTTTTAATTTCAATATTCTCATATTTCCAATGTATTAAGTAATAAACACTTTTCTGTGGACCTTGTGCTTTATATTGTCCATTCTAGTATGTGTGTCTTACAAATATTAACTAACTCAATTGTCTTAGGATTTGTACTACTATCCCCACTTTACTGATAAGTAATCTGAGTTAGAGAGGTAGGTAGCATGTACCTGATCAACATTCAGTAAGTGGTAGGACAGGGTTTAGAACCAGACTTCTGATGGCCAAAGCCTTTACTGCTCAGTTACAGAAAGCAAAGGGAATGCAAATATTTATTGAGGATGTTTATGATACAAATGTTAAAAGAATGCTTTGGCCTTTGTTTCTGGTGATTGTGATTCCATAGATATGGAGTAAGGGCCATTGCCAGGGATGGGAACCACTTGCCAATGCCTTCTAATTCCTGCCATTCTCTGCTGATACCAGATCCATCCCTCCAACCAGCATGTGCTAGCCCTTGCTTCCTAAAAAGCATCTTAGGCATTTCCTTTGGATCAATTTCCTCTCCTCTTTTTTCCCAGCTGGAATTCCCTTTAGTATCTTCAACACTATGCATAATATTCCATCTGTCAGATAAGCAGGAAAAATGGTGGTTGGAGATTTCTTCATTGTTACACTTGCAAGAAAAACTTGATGTGTGAAAAACTTGTACGGGACATGAACACTTACTGGGAGACTCACTTGCACTAAAGAACTTATAAAAATATATCATTGTTCTCACTCTATAGAAAACTGTCTGTATTTCAGAAATATAATAAATGCAATCTTTTAGTATCTATCCCTACAACAGTCTGTTAAAAATGAAAACAGAAGCTGTGGTTTTATACTCATCTGGTCCCTTGTAAAGCATCATATGTATTTGCAAATGATGCCATTTAAAATGAGTTTTCTCCCTCATTTCAAATACTGAGTCTTTGGAAAAAAATCACTTCAAATTATAAGTAGTAAATAATTAAATGCATATGTGTATATACACATGCTTATATTTATAGCTATGTACAAATAGTTACAGAATTTATGTAGCTGTGTTTACATAGACAAATTAGAATGGCGAAGTCTGCAGAATAGCATCTCTCAGTCTACTCCCATGTATATCTTACTGCTTATATCCACCTGTCTTTGATGTCTGACTTAAAAGGACTGTCTAGATCATGAAGCGTTGCTTCTTTTGTCTTTTGTTTGGTTGTTTTTAATCAGGTCCTCCTTATACTTAATTTACATTTCATATCATAGTGAATTTGGAGGGTAACTGTTTAACCATTTATGGATGCATGCATGTATAGAAAGAATGCTTCCAGCTGGAAAATTTAGATAATTCTGAGGACTAAAGTGAGGGAACATTATCTCACCCTTTGTTTTGTTATTTTCTCTTTTTTTCCTTAAGAGCTAATTATGCATTATAATTTTTTAGTTTTTAAGTCATACTTCTCAATGTTTTAAAGTTTTCTAATGCACCTTTTAAAATCTGTATTACTCTAAATTACAACACTGTTGCATTTTGGCTCTGTATTCAAATTAATCACTTTCATTCCCCCCCGATTATTATATAACATTATTTGTCCTTTGAATTGTAGGTATGCTGCTTACTGTACTAAAAAAGCCCATTATGTTTCTTTTAAAGATTTTTAGTTTTTGGCTTAAGTAGAGGACGCATTTTGATTCTCACTTCAGTGTTGCTATGTGTAAGATCTATATTTTTTATGATATCGATTGCCATAATTAATCTATAACCTACAAAAAGATAGATAGGAAATAATATTTTTATATCAAGCTTCTTTATTGCAATGATGCCTATTTTTAAATGGGAATGTTTTCTTCTAGAGAAAATAGCAAGGGAGGGCAGGAGCATTTGAATTGACCTGGCCACTCGTCTGCCAATTGCTGACTGGAGGGACCTTCTCACTCCTCCAACCACCTCCACCATCTCGCTGGGATTGTTTTGATTGGGGACGGACTTTGTTTTTCGGAAAAATAGTATGTGCTTTGAAATCACAGATTGAACATTATGTAATGTGCAGATTCCTTTAACACTTTATTTATAGTAAATTAAACTGAAGTTTCTGAGGCTTAAATGAAAACAATGTGTGGTGAGTATATTGCAGAGTATAACTAATCCAGGAAGGCACTTAATACTTTCTTAAAGTCATTGGTTCCATACAGTCTCAACTTCATAATTCAGTCTAGTTAGTGTATATCAAGAGGTAGCAGAATTTGTTTTAAATTATAAATTATGATACTGATGCAAGTTAATGACTTTAATGCAAAAGTTCAAAATGGCATGTGATACCATCCCTGTTTCTCTTGATGTAAGAACCTCTGTAGGTGTACAAGACCAGGAGCTCCATGGCCCAAGGGCCATATATTTCTTAGTCACCCAGGCCAAAAGTGTACTTGGCACATAGAACACACTCAATAAATATTTGTAGAATGATATCAGTGATAAATAAGGTCAGCAACTGCTCCACTGGAAGAATATTTGGTGCAGGCAGTGCTCTCCATTCCAGCCCTGACTGTGCAGCATGCAGGATAACGGAACCAGACAGACTTGGCTTCAGTTCTACCACTGCAAGTTGGACAAGTGACCTACCACATGTTAATTTCCTCATCTATACAGCAGAGTTAACAAAAGGAAGAAATCAAATGAAAGAATTTGAAATGCTTATTGTAGTGGTTGGCATATAATTGGCACGCAATACATGGCAGTTCTCTTCACTTGGCTTCAGGAGGACTGGGTCATAATATTTGGTCATCTTGTGTAAATTTCAGCGCTAGGACCATATGTAAACAAAGACATACAAAAACACTACTGATGCTTGAATACTATTTTAACAAGAAGTTGAGATACAGTTTGGTTAGGAGTCAGAAGATATGACGAACATTTAGACTAGGAAGGTCACAACATTTTTGTGAGGAGCTACCTTTTTTATTTTGACAAGTGTCAAAATCACCATAGTTGATTCAGGGAGATATTCATTCCCTATATTTGTGAGGAATAGAGTAGAAAAACATTTTGGAAATTCCTGTCTAATTTTTAGAGGTCCTTGCTCTAAAAGCGAACGATAAGACGTCAAACCCCAGGCTCTGGTGTAAAGCAGTTTGGTTCTTAAATCAACCCCATCATTCACTGGACTGAATCTGGAACCAGTTTCTGAACTTCCTGGAGCCTACATTTACTGTTATGCAAAAAAAGGGGATAATGTTACTCACTGCCTGGGGAAATTGTGAGGGTAAATGAGATAATAAATGAACCTAACATAATTCTTGGCTTGTAACACACATTTATTGTTTGCCTAATAGTGGATTTTTTAGAACTATGAAATACTTTGTTACATATAAAACATTAATAATTTCATAGAAAGACATTACTTATTGGATACTTTGCACTTTTTTTCATTTTAATTGTAAGAAATGCATGCTTAGGAAGGGAATAATCCCAAAAATCAAGCAGAAATAAAAATAGAATTGTATTCATTTGATAATGTAAATATAATAAAGAAAATGGGAAAATAATATTCTTATAAAATGTATTTTAAAACAATTCTGACTAAAATTTACATTCCAGGAATTTTTAAAAATGGAAAATTAACTATTAAATAAAATATTAAATATTAAATGAAATTGAGACATGTTTATATATCCTGAAAATTGAATTTAAAACTAAGGTGGCAATATTTACAATTCTTTTTAGTTATCAGACTGTGACGTCAATGTACTAAAATGACTTCAGGTGTATCCTTTGATTATTTTTGATAATTCCTATAAATTGCCTATGTAATGTGTAAGTCATAGATTTTATATACTTCTCTAAGCTCACCTGGAAGGAGTTTCTTGGGCTATAAAATGCCCATGTGTAAAGCATTTACAGCACATTTTCATTTACATTTTCTTAACGCTATTGAGACTTCTAGTGAGCACTCCCAGCGTGATTGTCAGTGTCACTTAATGTTCAGTGGACTTTATTCCTTTCAACATTGGGCGTTTGGACTTGATGTCTACATTTTTGTGTTAAGGTTAAAATAGCAGGGGCTTTGAAAAATTCAGACTGAAATTTGACACTGTGGTGAAATTTAAACGAGCAGCACTTTGTAACACTTTTCCAACAGGCTATGGAAATGGTTGTAGTTTTGCACAGATGACTCAGTTCATTGATTTATTACTTCATTAGATACCTATTGAGCTGTTTAATTGTGTTATTATGTTTAAAGTATGCAGAAATATTCAAAACTGTGAAAGAAAGTCTAAGATAAGCCATTTATATTCCAGAAGTTAGAAATAAGCAAGTAAATAAACACCAAAAGTGTAAACTTGACTTGTCTTATTATCCATAAGTACCAGTTTCTCCTCAGTATAAGAAGTTATTTTCAGCATCAGAAATTTTATACCAAAAGCCATTTGTTTCCTGACTTGCATCAGAAATGGTCAATGGCTGTTTAATGGCTCTTCACCCTCAACTCTGCAACAGTGGGGATTTGATATGTCCCAGGTTGCTGTGTCCTGGACGTGTGAGGTCTGCAAGACAACTGAGAAACTAAGAGACAAGAGGGCAGCTAGACAAGGGGATCTTAGAGTTGCTCGCAAGATGCGTATTGGCCTTAAACAAGGACAGTAAATAACTCTGAATTTCTATATTGAATACAATTCAGCAAGCCTTTAACATAAAGGTATTGGATGATATTCTGGGGACTGAATGTTCCACAGCCTGAATTTAAAAGATTTTAGAGTAAATAATTCAGGAAAAATAAAATTAACTATAATGAAAGCATAACAGGATTTCTAAATCATATGCTAAAATAAGATACCAAATGAATAGCACGTCAGGGGCATAGAAGGACAATCCAGTTAGGACTAAAGAAGCCTTCTCACAAGTAATGGCACTTGAGTTCTGTATTGAAAAATGTTTAATATCTCAAGATGCTGAAATGACAGGGAGTTGGAAAGTGGAGGCCATGTTCAGAGCATAGTCAGAGGCAGGCAGAGCCTAAGGATCTGACACCCCCCCCCCCCGCCGGGGGACTGGGTCAGGGTGTGGACTGTGACCTAAGTGTAAAGACGACAGTCTGCCATGCTGAGGAGTCTGGCTGTTATTCTGTGTGCAATTGGGAGAATTCAGTCAAAAACTAAAGCTGTGTTTCAAAAACTGAATTAGTAGACTGGGGAAGTTGCTTTGGAGTGAGGAGGACGAAACAGCTCTACTGTGGAACAGTAGGTGGCAGCTGGAATGCAAAACGTGTGAACTGTAAAAATGCTTTTAATCCAGAATAAGTGAATTGCTATCTCCAAATCTGATTATTCAGAAAAACTGACTGCATCAGGCATCCACAGATGCTAGGAGTAGGGAAAAAAGATTAGGTGGGCAGGTCTAGTAAAAACTTATGTTGAAAATTATATTGGCCAAAGAAGCCATAGCTGTTCCCAGTGTGCCTGTTGATTGGTACATCTGCTACTGCCCCATTGTGCTGACGGCGAGCCATCTAGAACACTTTTCCTTATTGCGTGGCATTGGAGCACACATCTGCCTTTTTAAAAATTAATAAAAATTAGACTTCATCTCTTGCCTATTAACGCAAATAGAGTAAATTGTTAATATTTGTTAAATTTGGCTTGTGTCTACTTTTGTTTTCTATATGTGTAAATAATCTATGTTTAAGATAATTGATATAGTTTTCAATAATGCTTGTTTGAAATAGTGTATATTTTTCATGTTTCAAATAATGGCTACATTAAAAACATATTTCGCTACTTAAAATCAAAATAAAAAAATAGAAAATATTTGAACTCTGAAATTTTTTGGACATTTTTAAACATTGTATACATAAAGCATTTACGTTGAGGGAGTGGAAAGGAGAGCTTCTTAAACAAATTCATGATGCTACAAATTTTAAAATGTATGAGGAGTCATCTCAACATGTTTTACTGCACAAAGGAAATGAAGAAATTGAAAGTATCAAAGAGTAAAAGGAAAATAATCAGGGGCCGGCCCATGGCATAGTGGCTAAGCTCCACTTCAGCAGCCTGGGTTTATGGGTTCAGATCCCAGGCATGGACCTACATCACTTGTCAGCCATGCTGTGGTGGTGAACCACATATAAAGTGGAGGAAGACTGGCACAGATGTTAGCTTAGTGCTAATCATCCTCAGCAAAAATAAAAAAAGGGGGGGAGGAATAATCAAATGTAAATTAGTTTCAAGGCATATAAACCCCCTGATGTCAAGGATAGTCTCACATCCCCATCTGTAGAGGCACAGCACTAGAGCAGGCCCTGGCACATGGCTAGGAAGCGTCTAATGTCTGTTGCATGCAGGACTGAAATACAAGTTTTGGAAATTACCCAAAACTTCTGTGAAATGTAAAAGTACTGATGGATTGTAAAAGTACTGATGGATTCATCCAACAAGGAAATATCCTATGACTGAAAGAATGACTCTAACTTGAAAATCAAAAATGTCAGATTAGATAATTTCCAGAACCACTCTATTGCTTGTATAAGTAGCTTCATATTTTCAGATATAAATATCGGTTGAATAAGTTGAAGTAAATTCATGTAATACATTTGTAAGCATGATTTCCTTTTTTAACCTGAATAAATCATTTGACAATAATTATTAGGTACTTATGGAGCAGGCCTATTTGAATTTTAATGATTCTGGCGCTCCAACAACTCCTTTCTTGAACTTTGAGGCTCTGTGTTGAGTACCATGTCCAAACCACAATGTTTTGGAATCAGTCAACCTGGACTCATACTCTCCTCTCTTTGTAAGGTAGTTATTGAGGTGGTCACACTTATCGAACAGGACAGTTTCATTGTTAGTAATCTCAGCAAAGTGTTCTATGGGAAAAGAAAAGAGTAAAATAACAGTTCAACCTGATAGCTTCATAGATGTGCAAGTCTAAATCAACAGCAAGCCAGAAATAACCTAAGAACAACAAGTTTCTCTTGGACAAAAATGTAAATAATATCATTATATATTAAGGATAAGAAGTATCATTAGTCCAGATTCTGCCATTTCTTTAGTTTACGTATTGTTCTTATGTGTTCTTATGTTCGTATGTATTATTATGTGTTCTTATGTTCTTATCAATCTTATTGATGGATAAAGGCAGAAATATTCTCTAATATGCATGGATCAGATCAGAAGGATTTGCAGTGGCTTCTTTTATTCTTTTATTATTTATTTATGTAGAAAGAGGAATGAGGGGTTGAAACCAGAGAGGGAGAGGAAAGTTACTGTAGTGTGATAACAGCCATGAGCTCCAGTTCTCAGGAGTGTGCCTGGGACGAGGTGGCTCACGCTAGATTAGACCCAGTGAAAGTCAATTTCTCAAGATGATTTCATGCTCACTCTATATGCAGCCAAATACCAGGTTTTCTGAAATTCTCACAGTGTTTAGGGTGCCATTGCCGTAATTTCAGAGCTCACTGCCCATCCTGTGGGGATTACGTCACTGAGAGAAGCAGGGAGACTTTGGGCCTCAATGACTGAGTCTCTTGGACTGCAGCATTCCTGGTGGGGAGAGGAGAGGCTGCTGGTATGCTGTGAGAGATCGAGAATGCCTACCTCCCCATGGGGGCTAGGACCATTTCTTGACAAAATCATAACTTTATATAACCTTGTCTCAAAAAAATCTACCCTTGGATAATGTAGAGATGGCTGATATCTAGCAGCCTTTAATACCAAAAGGTAAGTTTCAGAAAACTGATCACACCTGAGAGCAACTGGTTCATTCTTCCCCTGAGTATTTTCATGCAAATTTGTGTGTGTGGAGCACATTTTGGCCAAAGACGTTCTTGATAAGCAAGGTAAAAGTTAAACCTAAGCATATGTAAATTTCTTAGAAATTCACTTTGTGGTGGCTCTACATTTATTAAGGTCCATAGTGGTTCAACTTTTCAGTGATGACAAATATATCAATTTTTCTTGACTATTATTCAACCTTTAATGATTGACTGATATATGCTGAATGATTTTGTTTTGTACTCTCTGCTGTTTAGGAGGCCTGTCTAACCTCCTCTTGCTGACCTCTAGTTGAGTCCTACCACAATGCACTGTAATGTCTTATTTGTGTTATGCCAGAGGCCAGAGGCCAAATTCCATGAAGGCAAGAAACCATGCTTTATTCCCTTTCTTGTCTTCAAATAATTTATACTCAATAGGTGCTTAATTCCAAATTTTGGAATCAATAAATGTATAGGAAAAAAACTTTAAAGCCTTCAAATAGTGACTATAGTTCTGCTTTTTTACACCCTACACCTAGTAAGACTCTACCTTTCTCATTAATGTGCCAAGTGTTGATTGATTGATAAAGGCAGAAATATTCTCTAATATGCATGGATCAGATCAGAAGGATTTGCAGTGGCTTCTTTTATTCTCTGTCCAAATGGAGTCAGTTTAGAATTATATGTAACTACAGAAAAGTTGCAGAGTGCACCTGGCCTTCAGCATTGTGTGTGTTAACATATTGGACAGAACTGCTTCCTCACTCTGCGCTTGGAGGATGACTAACACAGGGTTATCGCTCAGGATTTGACTGTGGCCAGTTACGGGGACAGATGATCATTCTGATGAGAAACATGAGTCCATGAAATGCAGAGCTGGGATATCTGGAGCGTATTTAGATTGCAGGTGTTCAGGAGTTCAATTTTCCTTAACTTTTCTCCAGAGAATCAAGGGATTCCTTGTTTTTCTGCCTGATGGAACAATAATGCAAATTGTCCAGCCTACCTCGTTCCTCAGTTTAGGGAATGATTTAAAATCATGCTTGCAAGAGAAAGTAATGTAAGTGAAAATGAAATATATGTATGCATCCATCTATGGCCTACAACATCGAGTTTGAATGCACAGAAAAGGTGTATGTTAGCTATCTTTGTGCCTGCATTTCCCAAATGACTAAGAATGGAGATGATAAAAGCAGTAAGTTTTAAAAAGGAAATATTGTATTTATGTCAACTAGACTGGATCTTCAAAGGATGGCCAGTAGATATAGCTCTGTAATGAAATAGAATTTGGGCAGGATTTCAGTAGAAATCAATCCCATTATCTAATAATCCATTATTCTAAGATGTGAAGGAGAATCAGTAACTACAATCTCATGTGATGGAATCCGAACTGAAAAAGATATGCAGGTACACAGTGAGGATGGTTGACAACACAGCATTTTTAATCTGTATCTATAGAAAACATTTATATAAGCTCTCTAATAGAGGGATTATAGAAATACATTTAATATATAATAGTGTACTTTAGTGTACTTACTGTGAAAATAGCACATTTATTTAGAGAGGGATTTTATGCCCAAAGTTCTTGTTGATATTTTGAAATATATCCATTTCCTTCTCTTGCAGTAATTGTTACCAAGAAAAGCAAAAGTACCAACAATTTTCCATTATTCCTCATCAAAAGTCTTCTCCTTTTGATTGATATTTCCCAGAGTCATCTAGAATGTTCACATCAGTAAAATATTCTAGAAAAATGTCAGAGTTTTTGTATGGTCCAGTTTCTACATTTGCCTGCATTCATGTCTTGTGCACATGGCCTGTCGTTCGATCCTCCACGTGCCTTCCTCATAAGTACAGTGACATATGGTACATTCGTCAGTCTTCACTTCTCTCCCAGCTGGGATGACAGCAGTTTCTGCAAAGCAGTTTGGACCTGAAATGCAGAAAAATGTTTTATATCGTGTGTGTATAAATACATAATATAGTTAATTAGGCAGTTAGCTTTACAGTACATGTTTTATTCACTTTTTTAATGAAAAACAGTGGATGTTCTAATTTCAGTAACATGGAGTACTCCAACTTCTTTTCTGAAATGAAATTAATATTATTTAAAATTTTTGAGAGTGATGATACTGTGATTTTCACTAACAGATTATCCCATTTTGGGCCCTTACACATAGGCCAAATCTATCATCATTTGATTTAATTAATTTTAAGTAATCATAGAAAAAACATAATTAACCGTGACTTTCACAGAATCAGTCTTATTCTTATGGTACTTTTAGAAGAGAAAGCTTAAACAAGCAAACTGGTTGAAATAAATCCGGTGTAACTTCCACACCTCTTGGAGTAGCTTTTCAAAAGTCAGCATACAAAGCAATCACCTGCAGGGCTCCTGAAACACTGGTTGCTAGTCCCCAGAGCTTCTGACTCACAGGTCTGGGATGGGCCAGAGAATCTGCTGTGGTAACAAGTTCCCTTAATGCTGATGCTGCTGGTCTGGGAGCCACACTTTGAGAAGCACCTTCTTAGCAAGTACCAGGGTTATATCTTCAACAGTCTTCCATGAGACCTTCCCTGAGATTCTCAATCAACATCAACTATGAGCTTCTCAACCCACAAAGGTGCCACATCCTCATTTTACTTACAAGGTAAAGTCAAGGACATGAAAAAATGAGTACCAGAAAGATTTCCACTATGAGTTGAAACAAACAGTTTTATGTTATGGTTCACACACCTGATTCAGATATGAACAACTGCTCTGCCTCCACACCTCTCTCTAAAATAGAAACATCAGTAATTACCGGGGCCTAAATAAAGGCGCCAATTTTGAACTTCAACAGTGTGCTCAAATTCTCATCTCCCCTCCTTTGCTTCTAAAGTCTCTGATGATGTGCTCACTACCAAAATATGATTAATTATAAGGCATGAAGTCACATGAGAAATGAAAAACATGGGTCTACAAAATTTTTGAAAATGCACTGATCCAACCAAGTCCCAGGATAAAAACTGGCCTTTATATAATTCTAAGGCAGAATAATTCTAAGCAGAGTAACTCATGCTTTTGCGGCTGCTGCTTTTCATATTATTAGCCAAACGGGCTCCTGAATGTGTCACTCTGGAAACTGTAGCCAGGTGTCCCCAGCCCCTTCTCCCTCTAGGAACTCTGCTTTCTCCCGCCCCGTGACTCAGACACAGCCCTGGGATTCTTCCCTTGACTTCTACCTTTCTCCCTTGGAGATCTTGATGTGTTAACAATCATTCGTCTGGGAATGAGACCCAAATTTCAATTCCAATCTTATTTTCTCTCTAGTGCTAGTCCTGTATTTCCGGAGGGCAGCTGTCTGCATGCATCGCCTGCTGACACTGTCAGAGCTTCCACGCCTGGGACCAGTGCCTCTTCTGTCTGAGGTGTTGAGCTTTATTGGTAGTAAAGTCACTCTCCCCCATGAGCTCTGGTGCATTACAATACTCTAAATCCAGACCCTCCCCATCCAGTAGGCCAACAGGATGTCCTCTGTCTCCACCTACTGCCACACAGCCGGCCCTGGGCTGCCTTCTGCACTCCTGGCTAGGACTGTTTCCTCACCTCTGAGGTCAGAGCCCCACAGCGCAGCCATGGCTGCTTGAGGCAGGCTCCACTTTGTAAACGCTGGTCCCACTTGGCTCCTGAGATGCCTGGGAATTTTACATTGGATGCTAGCTTTCTTTTGCATGCTTTTTTCTTTGTTTTTGTTTGTCTCTTTTGAGGACACAATCTCCTCCTAATTCGCCCTACTATCTATCAGTGTGTTTTACACATAGAGGGCTCATTACAACTGCCCAGAAAACCTGTACCCTAGATTTAGGTAAGTATAATACTTACAGGTTGAGTCTCCAGAAAAATCTGGACTAAAAATCTGGTACCACCACTTAATAGTTATGTGATCTTGGACTAAGTAATATCATTGTTTTGAGGCTTAATGGCCTCAACTGCAGAATGGGAATATAATACCTCACAGGGTCTCCTAAGGACTAAATTAGGTGATGCAATGCTCGTGCCATTAAGTTATTCAACAAATGCCCCCAATTCTTCTTGCCTGAATCAATCTTTCTATGTCAGTGCAATAGTCATTTCTGATGAGTTTTTATTATTATTGATTATTTTTTATATCACTGTAGGACTTCGGGTCTTTCTTTTTCATGCCTCACAACCATTGGAGTCTTTATTCTTTTTGATATTCAAATTGTCCCAAATTCGGCTAGTGGGAGACCTGAAATGCAAGCTGCTCTTGTGTCCTTTTGACACACTCTTTTAGTCACTAATAGCTTCTTTCATTTCTGAACCAATAAGATATCTGCAGCTCACCTTGCCCACATCTGAAATTAACCTTTTTTCCAAGGGGCCCTGATTCTTTTTGCTGGAGAATGACATTTAGGATCCAAAACCTGGACATTGTGTGCGCTCATTATTACTGGGGTGTTACTGCTTCTAGGCCCTCTCAGTGGGCACATAGGAACACACACACACACAATTTTTTAAATTGTGAGTTCACATTATTATAATTGAAAAATTTTCTTCTTAAGATCTTTGTATATCTTCTCCTTTATAATGAAACACTTCAAATTTAACATATTTTATTATTTGATTGATCCTATTAATTTTTTTCTTGACTACTTAGATTTTATATTATATATCTCCTTTTACGCTAGGACTCTTGTTTATTAAAATCATTAACATATTCACCTATTTTCTTTCTCTTCAGTTACATAAAGGAGTTTTAAACTTATAACACAAATGTTATTCTGAATAAATAATTAATTATTTTTTCAGAGCCGGCCCAGTGGCGTAGCAGTTAAGTTCGCACGTTCCGCTTCAGTGGCCTGGGATTCACCAGTTTGGATCCTGGGTGCGGACACGGCAGTGCTTGTCAAGCCATGCTGTGGCAGGAGTCCCACATAAAATACAGGAAGATGGGCATGGATGTTAGCTCAGGGCCAATCTTCCTCAGCAAAAAGAGGAGGATTGGCAGCAGATGTTACCTCAGGGCTAATCTTCCTCAAAAAAAGAACCGAGAAAAAATAATTTTTTCTTGCAGTTCTTATAGTCAGTGTATTTTGTTCAAGAGTCACTTACCTCTTTTCTCTGTGTGGTCATATTATCAGTGACATATAGAGTGAAGTTCATTTGTTTCAACTTATTCTCTCCACTCTATTCCTACTCTACCACCTTCAGCTGTTATAGTAATCATTTTCAATAATCCTGATTTATGAGCACATTATTATTTCCTCACCTTTCTTTCACAAAAGGTAGGTAGCATACTACCTAACTCCATGTACTTTGCTTTTTTCACTCAAAAATATGTCCCAGCTGATCACTCCATGTCAGGACACGGAGAAGGTCCTTGTTCCTTATGGCTCCATTGTGAGCATGCACCATTGTGTATTCACACATATGTGATCAACAGATGGGTATCTTGAAACTTGTCCCCCCTGTGTATATGAAATGTATAAATTCTTAGTGCATTTTTTATTGTCTGCATTAGCAAGGAAGACATATAATAATATATATAGCCTCTTTTCATAGCTTCACAGTTCATTTCTTTTTAGCACTAAATAACAGTCCATTGTCTGGGCGTACCACAGTTTATTTATCTATTCACCTACTGAAGAACATCTTGGTTGCTTCCAAGTTTTCGCAATTGTTAATGAAGACACTATAAACATCCATGTGCAAGCTTTTGTGTAGACATAAGTTTTCAACTCATTTGGGTAAATACCACAGAGTGTGATTGCTGGATTTTAAGGTAAGAGTATGTTTAGTTTTGTTAAGAAACTGCCAAACTATCTTTCAAGGTGGCTGTACCGTTTTGCATTCCCACCAGCAACGAACTAGAGTCCCTGTTGTTCCACATCTCACTAGCATGTGGTGTTTCCAGTGTTCCAAATTTTGGCCATTGTGATAGGTGTGTAATAGTATCTCATTTTAACTTCCATTTCTCTAATGACGTATGATATAGAGCTTCTTTTCATACGCCTATTTGCCATCTGTGTATCTTCTTTGGTAAGAAGTCTTTTAAGGTCTATCCTATTTTTAAATTGAGCTATTCATTTTCTTATTGTTAGGTGTTAAGAGTTCTTTGTAGATTTTGGATAACAGTCCTTTATCAGATTTCTCTTTTGCAAATATTTTCTCTCAGTCCGTGTCTTCTCTTCTTTTCTCTTGACATTGTCTTTTGCAGAGTAGAAGTTTTTAATTTTAATGAAGTCCAGCTTATCAGTTATTTCTTTCATGGATTGTGCCTTTCTTTGGTGTTGTACTAAGAAGTAACTTCCATACCCAAGGTCATTAGGTTTTCTCCTATTTTATTTTCTAAGAGTTTTATAGTTTTCCATTTTATATTTAGGTCTACAGTCCATTTGGGGTTAATTTTTGTGACAAGTGTAAGGTCTGTGTCTAGATTCATTTCTTTCCATGAATAGGTCCAGTTGTTCTACCACAATTTGTTGAAAAGATTATCCTTTCCTCATTGTATTATCCTTACTTCTTTGTCAAAGATCAGTTCACTGTGTTTACGTGGGTTTATTTCTGGACTCTCAATTCTGTTCATTGATCTATTTGTCTATTATTTTGCCAATACTACACTGTCATTTCATCTAAATTATCAAATTTGTGGGCACAGAATTATTAATAGTATTCCTTTATTATATTTTTAATGCCCATGGGATCTGTAGTGATGTCCCCTATTTCACTTATGATGTTAATAACCTGTCCCCTCTCTTTTTCATAGCCTGACTAAATCAGTTTTATTGATTTATTTTTCAAAGAACCAACTTGGTTTCTTTGATTTTCTCTATTGATTTCCTCTTTTCAATTTCATTGATTTATGCTCTCATTTTTACTATTATTTTTTCTTCTTTTAGTTTGGATTTAATTTGCTCTTCTTTTTCTAGTTTCTTAAGGTAGAAACTTAATTTCAGATCTTTCTTCTTTTCTAATACATGCATTCAATGATATAAATATCCCTCTAAGCACTGCTTTTGCTACATCCCACAAATTTGGATAAGTTGTATGTTCATTTTAATTTAGTTCAAGATATTTTTAAATTTTTCTTGAGAATTATTTTTTGACCCATGTATTATTTAGAAGTAATCTGTTTAATCTCCAGATACTTTGGGATTTTACAGGTATCTTTCTGTTTTTGATTTCTAGTTTAATTCCATCATGGTCTGACAGCAGATGTTGTATAATTTCTATTCTTTTAAATCTGTTATGGTGTGTTGTATGGCCAAGGATGTGGTCTTTCTTGGTGAATGTTCCATGTGAACTTGAAAAGAATGTGTGTTCTGCTGTTGTTTGATAAAGTAATCAATAAATTTCAGTTATAGCCAGTTGATTGATGGTATTGTTGAGTTCAACTATGTCCTTACTGATTTTCTGCCTTCTGGATTTGTCCATTTCTGATACAAGGCATTGAAGTTCCCAAATATAATAATGGATTCATCTATTTCTTCTCACAATTCTATCATTTTTTGCCTTGTGTATTTTAACATTCTGCTGTTAGGTGAATACAAGTTGAGGATTGTTATGGCTTCTCAGAGAATTGACCTCTTAATCATTATATAATTCCCTTCTTTATCTTTCCTTGCTTTGAAGTACACTTTGTTTGAAATTAGTATAGCTACTTCTGCTTTATTTTTATTGTGTTAGCATGGATATTTTTCTGTATCCATTTACTTTTTGCTCTATATGTGTCTTTATATTTAAACTGAGTTTCTTGTAGATAATGTACAGTTGGATTTGAATTTTGACCCACTCAATCTCTTTTATGCCATTAACATTTAAACCAATTATTGATATAGTTGGATTATACTATCTACCATATTTGTTACTGTTGTCTATTTTTTGCCTTTGTTCTTTGTTCCTATTTTTGTCTTCCATTGTTTTTCTGCCTTTTGTGGATTTAAAGAACATTTTATATGATCCCATTTTCTGTCCTTTCTTAACACATGTTATACTTCCTTTTTTTTACATTTTTCAGTGTTTATCCTAGAATTTACAATATACATTTACAACTAATCCAAGTCCATTTTCAAATAAGTGTTCTGCTTCAAGAGTAATGAATAAAAAATAGTAACAAATAAGCCTAATCCCTCCCTCCCATCCCTTGGATCACTACTGTTATTCATTTCACTTATTCATAAGCATAAACAACGATATCTATCTATGAGCATACATCATCAAATACACTGCTTCTAGTATTATTTTGAGTAAACTATTATCTGCTGGAACAATTAAGAATAAGAAGAATAAACACTTTTATTTTACCTTCACATTCCTTCTTCATGCTCTTCCTTCAGGTAAACCCAAGTTTCTGACCTATATCATTTTCCTTCTCTCTAAAAAATTTCTTAAACATTTCTTGCAAGGGAGGTCTACTGGCAGCAAATTCCCTCAATTTTTGTTTGTCTGAGTAAGTCTTTATTTGTTCTTCACTTTTGAAGGATAATTTTGCAGGGTATAGAATTGTAGCACGGTTGTTTTTTCTCCAACATTAAATATTTCACTCCTTTCTTATTGCATGGTTTCTGAGGGGAAGTCAGTTGTAATTCTTATCTTTGCTCCTCTATAGGTAAGATGTTTTTTACCTCTGGCTTCTTCAAAGATTCTTTATCTTTGATTTTCTGAAGTTTGAATATGGTATGCCTAGGTGTAAGGGTTTTGGGGGAAGTTATTCTGCTTGGTATTCTCTGAGTTTCCTGGATCTGTAATTTGTTGTATGATATTAATTTGGGGAAATTCTCAGTCATTATTGCTTCAAATATTGCTTCTGTTCCTTTTTATGTTTCTTCTCCTTCTGATATTCCCATTATGCATATATTACACCTTTTGCAGTTCCACACTTCTTAAATATTCTGCTAAGGAACCCATCAAAGGCATTCTTCATTTCTGTTACAGTGTTTTTGATCTCTAGCATTTCTTTTTGATTCTTTCTTAGAATTTCCATCATATTACTTATATTACCCATCTGTTCTTGCATATTGTCTGATTTTGCCAATAAGCCCTTAGCATATTAATCATAGTTTGATAATTCCAACATGCCATACCTAACTCTGGTTCTGATACTTGCTCTATCTTTTCAAATTATTTTTTTCCTTTTAGTATGCCTTGTAATATATATTTTTATAGTTAGACATAATGTACTGGGTAAAAGGAACTGCTGTAAATAGAACTTTAGTAATCTGATGGTAAGGTGCAGGGAGAAGGGAAGCATTCTGTTGTCCTGTGATTAAGTCTGATTCTTTTCGTGAACCTTTGCCTCTGGACTGTGAACTTCACAAGTGCTCCTTAGATCCCCCAAACTTTGGTGTACAGGATGGCTAGAGTAGGCTGGAATTGGGTATTTCTCTTTCTCCATGTCAAAGGCTAGACAAGGTGGAATTGGGTATTTCCCTCCACCAGGTTAGTTGTGCTCTGATAAAACCCAAGCAGGCTAGACTCTGGCTAAACAGTTTTTCCTGAGTGCAGACTTTCTTAAAAAAAAAATAAAATGCACAGCCAGCCCTGATGGCCTAGTGGTTAAAGTTTGGTGTGCTCCATTTAGGCAGCCCTGGTTCAGTTCCTGGCATGGAACCACACCACTAGTCTGTCAGTCGCCATGCAGTGGCAGTGGCTTACATTGAAGAACTAGAAGGACTTACAACTGAAAAATATACAACTATGTACTGTGGCTTTGGGGAGAAAAAAAATTGAGAGAGAGGAAGATTAGCAACAGCTGTTAGCACGAAACTTTCCCTGCAAAAAAAAAAAAAAAAAGAAAAAAGAAAAAAAAGGATAAAATGCTCTGACATATTTCAGAATGGATACTTTCCCTCTCCCCTTGCTGGAAGATGTGAAAACTCACAAAATTCTGGAGACTTTCCACAACTGGGTCCCCTTGGATTCTTTGACTTATCCACACTGAGCCCTCAGCAATTCATCAATTACAAGTTAGCTTTTTGTCAATTACACTTTTGGTTTTCTTACTCCAGCACTGGTTCCCACAGAGGTTTCTGCTCCAGTAAGTTGTGATTCTCTTTATCTGCCAGTCTGTCTCTCCAATTTGGAGGGAGCAGTTTGCCCTGTGACCTTAATTCTCTGACGGCTCTTAAAAGTTATTGATTTTTCAGTTTGTTGAGCTCTATTTGTTTTTAGGATGGAGAGGCAACTGGAAACCCTATTGATTAATTTTTGAAGACTAAGCCAACTTTGCATACCTGGAATGAATCCCACTTGGTCACAGTATAAAATCATTTTTTATATATTGATGTATTTTATTTGTTAATATTTTGGTAATAAGTCTTGTTTCTATATTTATGCAGGATATTGGTTTGTACTTTTTTTTTACATTGTTTTGTCTGGTTTTGGTATCAGGATAATACTCTCTTTATAGAATGTGTTGGGAATGGCTCCCTCCTCTTTTATAGTTGGAAGACATTGTGTAGAAGTGGTATTAATTCTTTTTTTAAATTTTTGATGTTATTTTCCAATGAAACCATCAGGGCCTGAAGTTTTGAGAATAATCTTAAAATTATGATTTCAATTTCATTAATAGTTTTCATACAAATTATCTATGTCATATTGGGTGAGTTGGAGTAGCTTGTATTTTTCAAGGAGTTGGTTCATATTTTCTAAGTTGTTAAATTTATGTGTGTAGAGTTGTTGATAGTATTGCTTTATTATCCTTTTAATTTCTGTTGAGTCTGTAGAGATATCTCCTGTTTTATTCATGATATTAATAATTTACATCTGTATTTTTTTTCCTTTATCTTGCTAGAGCTTTATCAATTTTATCTTTTCAAGGAATCAGTTTTTTGTTTCATTGATTTTCACTACTTTCTGTTTTTGATTTTATTGATTTTTGTTCTCATCTTTATTATTTACTTTTGTCTACGGCTTGGTTTACTTTTCTTTTTCTAGTTTCTTGAGGGGGTGACTTATTCTAACATAAGCATTTCGTTCCATAAATTTCCCTTTCAGTACTGCTTTAGCTGTTGTCTTACAAGTTCTGATGTGCTGTACTTTCATTTTCATGAAACACTTTAATTTTACAAACTTGTAACCCAAGAACTTCTAAGAATCTTGGGAAAAAATATCACTCACGATAACTTGGTAAACTAACATATAAATTATTAAAGAGAATCCTGATGTACAAAAACTGATTCTGTCCACTGTAATCATTTAGTGGCAAATAAACCCGCATATGTTCAACTTCATTGGTCAGTAGGGGACTAGAGAGAAACAGTTTTAATCTTTATTAATTAATCTAATTATAATATTTAACTTTCATATTTATATGGTACAAGAAATATGAAGCATGCAGAACAATTTTATAAATATAGAAAAGGAGATTTAGAGAGAATAAGTTTTAGTCCAAGTCACATGGCTCTTAATCAATTGCTGATCCATTACATTATGTTGATCTGGCCTGGGTGTTATTAGAGGACCCGCTGGCTGAAAATGGCTAATTTCAAAATGAACACAGCATATAATGCTTTTCTCGCCTCAGGGACAGTTGTTCAAGTAGACAGTTTATAGGCACTGCTAAACTGAACTCTTCTCTGCTAATCTGACTTCAGGGCAGAGAGTTTGCAATTGTGAAGGCTGTTGTTTATACCGTGTGCACCCCATGAATATGTGTCCCCCCTCACTGTAGCTGATGCACAGTATCGGAATAGCTTCTATCAGGCCTAGCACAGCGAAGGAGCCTTGCTCATGGAGTGACGTCAGTGGGAAGGAGCGGGTCTCACCCCTTTCTGATCCTCCGTGTTGGATCTCCTGGAATGCAGAGCCGGTGTCAAGTCCCCATTTCTGCCCTCATCACCAGCACAATCTAGCCTGTGATTAGTGTGTTTACTTAGTAGCCACTGAACTGACAATAAATTAGGCTGAGGCTCACAAATTCCAAATCAAGACTGAACCTGCTGGGCATCTGTAAGTAAGCATCCCTCCTGGCTGCTCCTGCGTCTCCAGAACTGCTTTTCACAGTGACAGTCCTCAGGGCCCACGGATACTCTGCGCTGACTGGGAGCCCTGGGGCCGCGAGCCGCGACTCCATTGCAGTTCACCCCAGGGGCCAGTACTGCATGAAGCACAGAGCTGGAGCTCAGGGTATGCACGACTCAGTTACATTTTTAGAAGTAAATAATAAACTAACATAACTAAAATAAAACTAATACAGCTATGCCGATGGGTAAGTTGCCAATTTGCTTTAGATTTTTACAAGGAATGGTAAACCACAAGAAGACACGGTGTTAACGAAGAAAGACCTAAATAGGTGCCTGGGGGCTTACCTTCTTTTCTTCCAGCAATGACCAAACACTGAGGAACAGCCCAGCACACCAGAATGGCAGGGCAGTGGAGCAGAAACCCATGACATCTAACAGCCCAGTGGGACCCAGCATTTGCTCAAAGCAGCACATTTTATTTTAGGCACTAGACAATTGTCATTCTTTCCTTTGGAACCATACAATTAGAGTAACAATAATTCCCAAGAATACCAAACTTTACATCAGTTCCCTGTCTTGAAACAGCTGCTTTTTCTCTACCCCATTGTAAATCACGTTCCCTACCCCCCAGCCTGACTCCTGAATATGAAGTCTCCCCAGTGTTTCCATACAGGGGGAGCAACATCTACTGCCTTTCCATTTCCCATTCCTATACCCAGCATATGCCAGATTCCCAGGGCATTGGTCTCAAAAGATAGATAAAACTGTTTTCCTAACATGCATTTTCATATCACTGCCAAGTAGAATGAAACAACTAAGTACATATTCATGTGTTTGTGCGTGTGTATGTGTTCATGGGTACGCATGTGCCTTTCTGGTAAGGATCTAGTACAAAATCATTTTTTAACCAGAGCGGTAAGAAGAACAATAAAATGAAAAATGACACTAACAGGCATGAAAATGAAGTAGATTTGCTCTCCGTAAAAGAAATAATCTTCTTCAAAAGAGAACTATCCTGACAAATTACCATCCTGTCTTTCTCAGTGGCTCCGAGGGAGTGCTGTGTGGGAACACGAGGTTTCATGTAGTTTACGCCTCCTTTCTGCTTCTTGGGAGCATGTCCTTATTCCAGCTTCCTGACCATTCCTGAGTCAACTTATTCCTATCCTTTCAGGTTGATATAATTTATCATAAACCACTCAGTCTCAACCAAAATTCAAGAAATAAAATAGATCATCATTTTTAAGTGCGGAAGTATTCACACACTTAATCTTAAGCTCTCAAAAAACGTCTTAGAGAATAATAAGGCCCGCTAAAGGAATAAGGAATGAGAGAAGTATTTTCCAAAGTTATGAAATATGGTAAAAGGTTTACTGTTTAAAAAAAATCCCCACTGTCAAATAAATTGGGGGCAGGCTTCATTAAACAACATAAATGGGGTTTCTTTACTGAAGATCTTTTCAGAGCCCTCTCTACTGTAATATGTACTGAGGACCTCAGAGAGAGTGCTAATGTGTACAGCATATTCTAAATGCACTTGACCATGGAGGCCTGTATTCACAGTTATTAATATCTTGATGGACGTTTATATTCCGCAAAGCAGTGTTTGGAAAATGAAGCAATAAAATTTGAGTAAAAAGTGTGGCCGACCCTTTTGCAGTGTATGCAGAGCCCAGAAGCGGCCGCTGGGGGGCAGCACAGGCTAATTTACCAGGCACGTAAATGGGTCCCTCAGCCCATCCCAGAGCGCACGCCCCCCAAAACGTTCCTGAACAAAAAGTACACTGCTCCCCTTGCCATTGTGGAGTTAAATTTTTACTGACCTTGATTACAGAATTATAAACTATATTAATAATTGGTAATAATCCATTAAAAACAGGAGAGAAAAATAGTGGACTTGTGTACAAGAAGTGTGTTAAAAGTTCTATCAAAAGCAATAAATAAGGAGTGGTTTGAGAATGTTCTGTTGCTGTGACCACAAGAATATAATATTCTAAAGCCTGGAGGCTAGACAGGCAGAGAAAACTATGCATGCTTAATGTATGTGCCAAAAGAGGGAGAGAGAGAAACTGTACCAGTGATAAAGCAAATCAGGTAAAATGATTGTAATAAGTAAATCTGGGTAAAAATAATAATAAACTATACATGCCTGTGAAAGAAAAAATTGCCCCCAACAAAGAAAACAGCAAGTAATGATTACTTGTTAAATATCAATAAAGGTAGAATGTTTCCTAATACGCCAGCTTGACCCTTATCTGGTAACCTTGGGAATGTACTTTTCTGCTAACATTTTCATGTAAACTTTTTATTGTTTACTTTTATTGCTCCCCTCCCCCCCATTCAGTTGTACACCTTGATGAATTTTCACTGAGTCAACACATGCATGAAACTGCCACACAAATCAAGGATCAGAACAGTCCTGGGACCTGAGAAGCCCCTGTCCACAGCTCCAACTCCTAATGGAATAGAATAGGGTTGCCTACATCTGCACTTCATAGAAACAGAATCATAATGTATATACCCTTTTGTAGCTGGCGGCTTTTCATCAATATTACGTTCACATGATCCATCTATGTCGTTGCATGCAGTTGTATTTATTTCATTCTCACTGTTGTATGGTGCTCCACTTTATGAATGTATCACAATTAATTTATCCTTTCTATTATTGCTACGTATTTGACTTACTTCTAAATATCTATCAATAATAGAAAGCTATAGTGGTAGCTATTAAGAAAAAAAAGCTACTATAAACATTCTTAGACATGTTTTTGGTATATGTTCATATCTCAGAAATGGGATAGCTGGGTCATAGGGCACATGAACTTTCAGGTGCAGTAGAAACCATTAAATGTTTTCCCAAAGTGGATGCCCCCATTTAGTATGTGGTAATTCCAGTTCATCCAGATCCTTGACAATATTTGGTATTTTTAGTCTTTATTATATTTTATCAATTCTGGTGGATGTGTAATAGTATCAGATTCTGGTGTTATTTTGCATTTCCCTGATCACTGATGATTTCGATATTCTCTTTCAAAATGTGCTGTTCAAGATTTTTGTCATTATTTTCTATTGGGTTGTCAAGACTTTATTTTAAGAAATCTTCATATACTTTGGATGGGTCCTTTGTTTCATATATGACTGCAAATAAAATTTCCAATCATAACTGTGGAATTGTTATCTCTTCTTTTAGTTCTCTCAAATTTGACTTTACCTACTTTAAGGCTATGCCATTGGTACATATATATTTAGGATAGGGATGTCTTCCTGTTATATCGATCCTCGTATCATCTCTCTCTAGTGATGCTTCTTGCCTTAAAATCTACACTATGTGATATTAATGTAGTACCAACTGCTTTCTATTAGTTAGCTTACATGGTTCATCTCTATCTTTTTACATTCAACATTTTTTATCCTATAGTCAAAGTGTCTCTTAAAAGCAGGATATAGTTAGAATTTATGAAACTCTGTGTGAAAAACTTTATCTTTTAATCATAATATTTACTTAATTTTTATTTGATATAATGATGAATACATTTGAGCTTAAATCCACGGCCTTAGATTTACTTTCTACGTCTCCAATTTGTTTTTATTCCCTTTTCTCCCTCTGTTGTCTTCTGGTGGATAAATCAAGCACTTTGTATAATTTATTTTTATCCCCTCTACTAGCTTTTTTAAAAGTTTTTATCACTTGAAGTAATCCTTTCAGTTATTTTTGTAGTGCAGGTCTGCTGGCAACAAACACTTTCAGTTTCCTCTTTTGTTTATTTTGTTTTCAGGAGGACTGAAAATATTTTTGGATAGCCTTCATTTTTGAAGGATAACTTGGCAAATTGCAGAAGTCTAGGTGGCAATTCTTTTCTTTTAGTATCTGAAGTTTTTACTCCGTTTCCCTGCCTCCACCATTTTTGTTGAGTGGTCAGCTGTCAACAGCATTTTGTCCCCTTAAAGATAATACGTCCCTTTTTTCTGTTTGCTTTTAAAATTTTTATCCTTGTTGTGTTTGGTTTTCAGCAATTTTACTATGATTTGTCTTGGTGTAGATTTTTTTGGATTTACTCTGCTTTCAGATTCATAAAGTTTCTTAGACTTGTAACTTGATAGCTTTTGTTGGTCTTTCTTGACCTGTTTTTCTTCAGATTTCTTTCCATCTCACCCTTTCTCTACTTCTGCTAGAACTCAAATTATTTATGCATCAGACCTTTTGTCTTCCTATAAATCAGGTTTCTTTTCTTTTCCATTTTCCTTGCTTTCTCTACTCCATCTAGATACTTTCCAACAATGTGTCTTCTACATCATTAATGCTCCCTTCTCCTCTGCCTCATCTTTTTAGTAAGCCCTTTTACTGAATTATTAATTTGCGATTGCATTTTTCAATTTTGAAACTTTTTCAATATAGTCCAGTTCTCAGTGAAATTCTCTAACTTTTATACTGTTTTCTTCAGCATGTTAATCAGAGTTATTTTAAAAACCTCACGTGGGGGCTGGCCCGGTGGCATAGTGGTTAAGTTTTCGCACTTCGCTTCAGCAGCCCAGGGTTCACAGGTTCGAATCCAGGCACAGACCTCCATACTGCTCATCAAACCATGCTGTGGTGGTGTCCCATACACAAAACAGAGGCAGATTGGCACAGGTTAGCTCAGGGCCAATCTTCCTCACAAAAAACGCTCACAAACCGTCATGTGGTATCTGCCATATCTTGATACCCTGTGAGTCTATTTCTTATTTCCTATTTTACGTTTCTCTTGGTTTGGGGTCATTTAGCCTTATTTCCCCAGCTCTGAATAGATGTGAAGCTTTGCTAGGGACGGTCTTTTGCAGTCTCCCTCACTCCTAGAGTGCAGCCCTTTGCAGGACTTCGTTGAAAGCTTATGATGTTTGCAGGGGCTCCTCCGCCTCGGATCCCCTCAAGGCCATCTCCCTCCTTGGCTCTGCAATCCAGGCAAGATCTCTGCTCGAGTTCTAGGCACCCAGCTGCTGCCTTCTGCTTGGATGCTTCCTGTCTTGCCTTGGGCATGTGTGGATTGAGAGTCTGATAATGCCTCGAATTCCATGAAGAATTTTGGCCTCCCTTCTTTGTGGTTCCCTCTTCTTCTCAAATGCAGCTTTCCTCCCAGTTCCCAGCTGCCCTGGCAGCCCTGACACCAACTTCCCTCTCCCAGCTCAGCTAGAAGGCTGCCAGCCCTGGGCCCCAGCTTTCAGTGTGACATCCATTCCTGCGCTAGGAACAGGCAAGTGTCCAAGGAAACAATGGGAGGTGAACACGAGGCTGGACTCAGTGAGCCTGCCTGTCCTCTGAGGGCTAGGCCTTCAAGTACTTGCTCTCTGGCGTCTTCTAACCATTTTTTTTTAAATGTGTATATATTCTATCTAACCAATGGAAGAGTTTTTCTTATATGCTCTATTTTATAATGGCTAAGAGTCGAATATGGAATCATAATTTTGTTGTCAAACTGTATTTGACTAAATATATTCTCAAAGGAGAAAGGACTAGATCACAAGTAGCCCTGTAAGATGGGATGTCACCTGTAGAAACTGGTAAGACGGTATCATTGTACAGGCCCGCAGGGATGTTAACCCAGATAGAGGGATTTATTGGCTGTAAAGAGTCAAACAGCATGTTTTATAATTTCGCAACCTCATTTATGCATTCCTTTCCCAACTGACCATACACATCCTGTTTTTGAACCAGCTCTTTTGTCTTCCTGCTGCTGTATCATTAGCAAATTAAATACAGTTTTGCATGTGTTCTCTATCCACTTATGTAAAAATATAATTTATATGAGGATACAATTTCAAAGTTTGTAGCAAATACACCTGACCTGCAATTATTAGGATAATAACCACCTTTTACTTATGCAGTTCTTTATTGCTAACAACTCAGAGTTCCGCTTTATCTTTGTTCATCCTCCCTTTGTTCCTACATGAGGATCATGGGTGTAAACTTCAGGGTGGGAAAATTCAGGCTTAGAATGTGCACTACAAAATATCAGAACTTGGAGATCTTTTGTTCCAACTCCCTCAACATACAGATGGGAAAAGTGAAACCTAGGAATATCAAGAGAGTAGAACTGAGAAGAGATATTCGACTTTCTTTTGCAAAAATGTATATTTGTCTCACAAACTTTCTCAATACCATCTACCATGCCAGATGGCCTCCCTATTTCAAAATTGCAAGTGTGAATGATGACACATAGGGGTATCTATTTGCTATCACAAAAGGCCAATGAAGGCTTCTTGAGTTCAAATGGAATATTTAAAAAACATGTTAATCAAGTTTGTTACTTATTTCCAATGTGCACTTTTTCTACCAGTAAAGCTTTAGTGGTGACTGTTGAAAGCCAAATGTGAGAGCCTTGAGGAGCTCCTGGGGCAACCTGCCCACTCTTGGGGGAGCAAGAAGGGTCTGTAGGGATGTCCCTTGTGTGTCCCCAGAATTCTGTCCAGGCTACAATCCTGCAGCCACCTTCTTGTTGCCTCATCTTTGACGGCTCTGGGTCATAGCTCCTGGGACTTTCTCCTTCATGTGACCATTTTAATGCCTGGGCTTCCAGGTTTTGCCATCATCTTCTGCCATCTCAAGCAGTACTTCCTCTGTTCCCCATACACAGGGTACAAACATTTATGGTATGGGGGAAAACACCGGCATAGTTACAAGTCTGTTTAAATGATGATATCCTCTTACTATTTTATCTAATACTACAGCATGTGATCAAGTTTAACCTTCAAAACAGAAGCCTAAGTAGCATCTGAAAAACTCCTGAAAAAGTGGCAACTCTAGGAAATGGTCCTTTGCCAAATTCCATTACTATATCTAACAAGTCACCAGGAGCAAACATGACATCAGCAATAATGATGACGTGAATGTGGTGTAACTCAGATACAAGGGAACGACCTGCTGTGATGCACCCAGAAGAAACAAAAGATAAACGTGCCGTCAATGTCTGGTCTCACTGGCAATTCCATATTCAGACAACAATGCACAGCGTCCAGACTGTCCACATGTCCCAAAGGGCCCCTTCACGGCCACATGAGTTCTCCCAGCTTGAGTCATCTGGGCACTGGGGATGCGCTTCTCCCCTCCTGCCCCCAGGGGTCAGGGATGTGCTGGGACACAGGCTCCTGAGGCTTCAGCAAGGCCTCTGAGGTCCCAGCTTTTGTATCACCTCCTTCCTTTTGAAGAACACCATCATATTGAGCTCATACAAAGGCTGAGTGGATTTCATTCAACCTGACTGATAGGCTTTGAGATAAATAATGATGTTAACGAATTAGGGGGGATAAAAACCCTGTATTCCTAATAGAATAAAACGTCTTGCAATCACAGTTTTATGGCCTTGTACCCCACCTAGATTGATATCTGAACGAGAAGTAAATTTAGGAAGTTCAGTGAGCAACTAAACCACAGCTACAGGGCCAGCAAACTAGATAAACACTATATTCTTATGTACAAATAAGGAAAAGCAAAACAAGGATGCCTCTATGTTATCTAAAACAGAATTGCACCTAAGGAGGAAAAAAAAGGAAATCTAGCGGTATCCTGGTAAGTGCTTAACAACTGGCTCTCAGAAAAGAGGAAAAAAAAAAGGAAAAGACCCAAGAAATAAGGTTGCCATTTAACACTTCACCACATCCAACCTGAAGCAGCCAATGTGTGACTCGCGGCAGAGCCGCAAACTTGGAGAAACCCATATATTCCAGCAAGAGAGAAAAGTATATAAAACGTGCCAGTAACAGGGAAGTGTTATTCGATAATCCTAATGAATACAGTTTTATGGAAAAATAAAGCCTATGACACACACCGAAAAGAAAATTATGAGAGTATTAAATATAAAAGGAACATACTTCATAGCGCTCATAAAATTGACTAGAAGTGAAGGAAGAAGATGCTGCAGGCATCAAGAGGTGTCCAGTCTTACGGTCTTAGCCAGGAAGGGGGACACACCCGAAGGTGCTGGGAAAAAGGCTGCTGTCAACACCTAACACACTATGTGCAAGCTCAGAACGCTCCTGAAATTAACAAGGCCAAACATCACTAGAAACCTAAATAAAAGACTTTAAAAAACATATTGAAAAGGTAAAAGCACAAAAAACAACCAGATCAAAAGCAAAGTAAAACACCAGAGAACTAAAAAAGGGCACCTCAAATAGAAAGTAGGATAGGAGAAGTCTTACCAGGTCCAACAATTGTAAGATATGTATTTTCTTATCAACTAAAAGCCAAAGGTTTTTGATTAAAAGCAAAAAAAGCACCAAAATGTGTCTAGAAAGGAACGTAAATACAAATAAAAACTCAGAAAATCTAAATAGAAAGATTAACTTTAAATGATGCATCTTTTTTCTAAGAAAACAATTGATCACATTATATACAGATATGAACATGGATGTTTTATCATGAAAAATGAGATTAAAAATATAGTGAAGAAATAACATTTGAAACTTCACACATATCAAAGAGCATACCAATGAAATACTTGAAGAAAAATCCATTTGAAATCAAAAAGTACAGTCACCTTAGTTTTAATTACCTCTGTTACATAAGGCATATCAGATGATGGTTTGTGGCTATAGGAAACGTCACTCACGTTGTAGAGGTCAGGCCAATATGGTGAGTTTTGCACCTTCAAATAGGAATATTCTTTATGTCTGAATATTCAAGGTCTTTTACTAAAAATGACTCAAACCACACAGATGATTTCAATGAAACAGAATGGAAACCCAATTTGCCAGGGTCCCCTCATTTCCCTCAGTCTGCACTGCAGTGTCCTGGACTCACTCTGTCTGCATTCACCCAGCCTGGTGGCTTCAGACACCACCAGCTCCCACATGGATGCCTCCCACCCCAACCTCTTCCCAACCTCTGGACTCTCACATTCGCTGCTCACCTGACCTTTCCACTCAGATGGTCAAGAAACATTTCAAATTCATGTTAAAAAACTTAACTCTGGGGGGCCGACCTGGTGGTTCAGCGGTTAAGTGCACACGTTTCACTTCTTATCGGCTCGGGGTTGCCAGTTCGGATCCCGGGTGCGGACATGGCACCACTTGTCAAGCCATGCTGTGACAGGCGTCCCACATATAAAGTAGAGGAAGATCGGCACGGATGTTAGCTCAGGGCCAGGCTTCCTTAGCAAAAAGAGAAGGACTGGCAGTAGTTAGCTCAGGACTAATCTTCCTTGGAAAAAAAAAAAAAAATTTAACTCCGACCTTCCCCAAACCTCCTTATTCTACAAATCTACCCATTGCAGGAAGCCTCCGATCGCACAGGCCAGAACTGGGAGGCATCTGTGACTCCTCCCTTTCCTATATGCCATGTCCAAGGACCAGCACATCCCACTCAGTTTACCCTGGAACATGTGTGGCATCCACCCGCTTCTCACCACCTCCACTGCCACCTCCCTGGTCCAAGCCCCCAGCACCTCTTGGCTCTCCTTGGATCATCCCAAAGCCTGTGACTGGCCCCCAGCTCCTGTCCTTGCAGAACTTCCTTCTGTGGGCCGGCAGAGGGATGGAGCCAGCACTTTAGCCAGACCATCCCTGCTCCTCTAGGGCCTCACCTCTGACTTTAGACATCACCATCTGGCACATCCACATGCCTTCTTATTTGTCCCCCAGGAGAGAGTAGACTGTAGGAGTTTCGGCAGGAATTTCTGCATGCCTTTTTCACGCTGTATCCCATATACAGACCTGTGCCTGGCCCATGGCAGCAGCACAATATTTAGGAATGAATATTTTTCCTTCATTTTAACTGCTTATTGCTCTTATGTAAAATTTTTTGTATAGTTTATTTTTCTTTTAAAGATTGGCAGCTGAGCTAACAACTGTTGCCAATCTTTTTTCTTTCTTTCTTCTTTTTCTCCCCAACCCCCCCCCCCCCCCCCGGAATATAGTTGTATATATTTTAGTTGTGGGTCCTTCCAGTTGTAGTACGTGGTACACCGCCTCAACGTGGCCTGATGAGCGGTGCCATGTCCACGCCCAGGATCCAAACTGGCGAAACCCTGGGCCGCTCCAGCAGAGTGCGCAAACTTAACCACTTGGCCACGGGGCTGGCCCCATGTACAGTTTATTTTGTATGAAAGAAGCAACTGAACTCTACTATTAACATGTTAGCTTCCTATTAATTTATTTTGTTAATTGAATAATTTAAAATTAGTGGAAAAATACCCATTTGGCACAAATATTGTAACTGCTATGTTGGTTTCACGTTTTACTGAACCAGGTAGAACTTTCAGGTAAAAGGAGAACAGGTATTATTTTCTTAAAAACGTATCTTGTGTTTCACTCAACTCAGCTTGAGTTGAAACAGACATTCTTTGTAGCATAAAGTTTTTAGGAAAAAATCCTAATTATTTATGGAGTTATTACCTTTTCAGAATGTAATTTGCTAATATTTAATTTATTGTCTTATACCTAAATCAATAAGTGGGATTTTCCTGTAGTCTTCTTTTCAGGGCTATTTTTTTTTAAGTTAGGTTGTGGTTTAGAATTATCTTAATTTTATGAAATTTATTGAGAAACCTTCTCTCCTTTCATGTGCTAATTTTAACTGGATACATATTATTTGGTTCTTGAAAGCCTGCAAAAAGTTACCCTGAAAATTTTTTTCAAACTAAATTATTTAACAATCATTTCAATTTATTATATGCTTTTAAGACCATTCTATTTTTCTACTTCTCCTTTTGAGACATTTTTAGTAAACCCAGAAATATTCCACTTCATTGAGATCTTGATGTTTTATTAATTAAACAATTATTTACTAAAAGTTACAATTGTACAAAATATTTTTCTGTAATTTTCAATTCAGCCCCACAACTATTATATCCTCTTTATTCTTCCTAATTTTATTAATTAATGCTTTTCATCTTTTTCTTCATTTGCTAGAAGTTATAATTTTATTGGTTTGATCAAATAATTAGTTTTCTATTTATCAATTCTCTATTTTTTCTATTTTCTAATTCATTTTTTTCTTATTTGCCTTATTAGCTACTAACTTCTATATTATTTTTGGACTTTTTGTTCGCTTTTCTCTACTTTGGAATCTTTAGTTAATGTATTTTTATCCTTGTTTAGAAGTGACAATATTTAAGGCAATGGATTCCTTCAAGAATATTTCACGTTCACAGCTGAATAGCTTTATGATTTCGTAGTGCAGAATCCAAGAAGTCTGACAGACCTCATTGTGTTCTGCTTTCTCTGTCCCTTTAGTTCAAACTCTATTCCTGGCTTCTGCTCAGACAGCTGGTTAAGTCTCTGAGTCACAACCGGGATCTCTCTAACAAATGGGTGCTCAGCCACACCCCTAGTGTTCTCGTCAAAGCAGGCTTTCTCATTTTTTGCAATATGAACATGCTGAGAATTTTCCAAATCTTCAAGTTCTGTTTCCTTTTTGCTTAACAATTCATGCTTCAGCTCATCTCTCTACTCTCAAATTTTACTGTAAGCAGTCAGAAGGACCCAACCTATACCTTCAATACTTTGCTTAGAAATTTCGTTTCATCACAAAAAGCTTCCACAAAACACTAGCACACTATTCAGCCAAGTTCTCTGACACTTTACAACAAGGATGGCCTTTCTTCCACTTTCTAATAACTTGTTCTTCATTTCCATCTCAGACCTTACCAGAATGGCTTTTCATGTCCATATTTCTACCAATATTCTATTCATGGCAATCTTAACTTCTTTTGCATGGACGTCAAAATTCTCCCAGCCACTACTCATCACCCAGTTCTAAAGCCACTTCTACATTTTGGGTATTCGTTACAGCAGCACCCCACTTCACATACCAAAATCTGTCTTAACTTGGGCTGCTATAACAAAATACACAGACGGGGTGTCTTAAACAACAGAAATTTATTTCCCACACTCAGGAGACCAGAAGTCCAAGATGGAAGTGCCAGTGGATTCAGTTTCTGGTGAGCACTCTCCTCCTGGCTTGCAGACAGCTGCCTTCTCACTGTGTCCTCACATGACAGAGAGAGCGAGTGAGCGAGCTCCTGTGTCTCTTCCTATAAGGGCGCTAATCCTGTTGGATCAGGGCTCCACCTTTATGACCTCATTTAACCTTAATTACTTCCTTACTCTAAATACAAACATACTAGGGGATTAGGGATTCAACATATGAATTTTAAGGGACAAACTGAGCCCATAGCATCTCCCAAACCCCAGGGGACTGCTCCTAATACTGTGGCTTCACTAGCCCCTTCCTCTGCCAGCCTGACTGGGGTTTTCATCTGCTTCTGATGCTCAGGGCTCTATAGTGATGTGCCATGCTCCTCTCTCCTGGGAACCAGCCCATAGCTTAACTGTTCAAACTTGTGTCCCAACCCCTCCACAAGATAAAAATGCTTTCCTCACCATCAAGCCTATGGGAGACTGCTCTCTACTGCTTTCTGGCTCTTAGATTGCAGAGGACAGATCTGAGGACAGCATGACTCATTTCTTTGCTGCACACTTTTTTTCTTCATTCTATAAATTCAAACATTCCCACCTATGTTTACATTTTAGACTCGTGATACTTGGTGAGCCATTTGATTATCAGACAAACTTTTCTTCAGTTAGGAACTTTTTCTGTTAATTTGTATTCAATCTGTTCACTCTGTTCTAGTGTCCCTTTAGAAAGTGCAACTTCGGGCCGGCCTGGTGGCACAGCGGTTAAGTTCGCACGTTCCTCTTCTAGGCGGCCCAGGGTTAACCGGTTTGGATCCCAGGTGTGGACGTGGCACCGCTTGGCAAAAGCCACACTGTGGTACGTGTCCCATGTACTATAAAATAGAGGAAGATGGGCATAGATGTTAGCTCAGGGCCAGTCTTCCTCAGCAAAAACAGGAGAATTGGTAGCAGTTAGCTCAGGGCTAATCTTCCTCAAAAAAAAAATTTTTTTCATTAAAACAAAAAGAAAGTGCAACTATAGGAAGGTGAGATCCCATGTTCTTCCGTACTTGCTGTCAACTTTTCTCTTTTCATTTTTACACTGTTTGTGATTTCCACAGCTCTAGAAGACAATGCATGAGCTAATCTCTTACTTCACCAATCTTATGTGTGCAGCTAATGTTTTTCACTGCAATTTTTAAACATTGGCAAATATGATTTTAACTTTCCTCATGGACTTTCCTAATCTCCTTTGTTATTTTAAATCAATTTCATAGATATATCATTCTTTTTGGTGTTTATTTTGAGAACACAAATCATATCCTTTCCAAGATTTTTTCCTACCTCTTTTACTAAATTTATTTCAAATGGAGGTCACTTTTACATTTAAGTTTCTTTCTTTGAATCAACAGTGCATCCTGGTAACCGGTGTCCATCAGCCTGGCCTGCTCTTCCATGGCAGAGCCTTGGTTTACCTGTCTGGCCTCTGCTCTGGGAGGGATCTCCCAGGACTAGGTTTCTGCTCATCAGGGTCGCTCACCTGACCTTCCTTTCTTCCCTTTCTCCTTCGAAGGTCAGAGGGCCCTCCTGGCCTCTCTCCTCATTTCCCCTCAAAGATGTTTTTTTTAGGAAATCTCTCACACGTCTAATCCTGTCTTGGCGTCTCTGTCTCAGAGGGCCCAGACTAGCACAAGGAAAGAGAGAAAATCTAGGTAACAAAGAGGCGAGGGACGGTGGGGGGTAGAAAAGAGACATAGGCCTTTCGGGGGCTGTCAGTGGACAGGACTGAGCCTTGGGTGCGTTGCTGCTTCAGAGAGGACAAGATGCAGGAAAATTCAGACAAGAAAAATATGTAGTGGGAGCTTAAAAATTTCCTTAATTCCCTTTTAGGAATTAAAGTAGAGAATCAAAGTTTTAAAACAATTTCTCCTTATACTTCTTGAATGGGACAATTCTGATAGTGTGGCTTTAAGAGAATTCCATATTAATCTCTTGAACTGAAATCTGGGGGTGGGGAAGATAAAAGCTTGCCACGAATGCAACACAATCTCCTCTCTCTCTCTTTCTCTTTCCTCCTCCTTCTTTCTACTCAGTTTACACAGTTGTGTCCAAACTTTATAATGGCAATCTAAATTATGCGATGGGTGTGGAAAAAGAACAGAAGAGAACACAAAAATGAAGACAGTGGATGGTTTATCGATATGAAAGACTAATGTTTTTCTCTGTGTTTCTAATTTGCTTTAACTGACATAACATATGTGCTAATGTTATAAGGTGGGGGGCGGGGGGGCTGGTCCCAGGCTTTGTAGAACAAAGAGAGATATCCAGAAATCTATCCTACTTCCATTTGCAAACTTTGGACAAATTCCCTGTAAGGAAAGGAGTGTCACCTCCATTAGTTTTGTTCTCTGTTAAATGAATAAAAGATTAATTATATCACCAGTTTATTGATTATATCAACAGTTTATTCTCAAGTTTTATGGCATGTGTAAATCTATTCTTAAATATTTATATATAATCATTTTCTGTTTTAAATAAGTTCTAAAACAGAAAGAAAATCTGTAAGCGACAGTTAAGCAAGCAGATGGCACTGGATGCTTATCTAGAAGCTATTTTCATTTTCTCTCAAGCATAGAGAATTATAGGAAAATATTTATTTTCAAGGCACATTTGAACAAAGAATGGAAAACTTTACTCAATTGGAGATTGAGTGTAACAAATAATAAAAATTGTTATTTTAGTATTTGTTCATCTTTTATAAATATATCTGTAAATTCAACTTCAGATATATATCTCTTTAATAGTACAAAAATAAACTACTAATTATTTCAATTAACGTTGTTATATAAAAATAATTTCAATCAATGTTTCAAAAAGAGAAATTTCCCTTCAAAAGCCTATTTATAGTTATGCTAATAGGAATCTAGCCAAACCAAAGGCATTTAGGAAAAATTAATATCCTAGAATAATATTGTGGGGGTACGTTTCATTGACACAACACGGCATGATAGATGGAAACAATAAGTATATCTCAAAGAAACTATGGCACATAGTTTATTTATTGATAAATAAATAAATTTAATTTATCATATAATTATATAATAATAATATTATATAATAATATTGATCATATAATCAAATGGAAAGTTGATAAATTAGAAAACTTATCAACATATTTTACATCAATACGTATAACAGAAAAAATATTATTTGAAGCCATTTGATAAAATTTAGCAGATTTTCTTAGTAAAACCTTGAAAAACCAGAAAAGTTCTTAAATAAAAGAAAAACTGTTTACTGAACTCTAATGAGAGTTATTCTCCTAAATAATAAGGCACTAAATTATTTCAGTTAAAATCAAGGACTTGAAAAGGATGGCATTATAGTTTTGTCTACACTGGAGGACTGTAGAAAACGAAAAGAGACAAAAGAATCAAATCGCTGCACAAACCTGGGTAACCAGTCCTGAGTCGGTCTGTCCTACCGCTGCTGAGACGAGATACTCAGAAAACCAAAGAACTTTCTGAGGTTTTAAAATAAGTTCATAGACAAGGAAATGAGAAAAGTACACACTGACAATGTCGATCACACTGAAAAATTCTGAGAATAATATTAACTAAGATACAAAGGACTTCCTTAAAAAACAACTACTGAAAGAAATGAAACAAGAACCAGATAATGACTTACTGAATACCAGGATGGGGACATTTTACATCACAAAAACTGTAGCCCAGGGCCTTCCAATTGGGACGGGGGCAGAGCTGCTTGTGAAAGCCATGCTTTGGGTTAGAACTCTGAATTGCTGCAGCCTAGAAGTCAGAGTAAAACAGAAGCAGACAGGTCCTCAAAGAGACCAAAGCTCTCCTTGACCAGCTTGACTGCAGTATATGCAATCTGGAATGTGCAAATGTAAACCCTCTCTGGGTAAGATAACATCATCTTTAGTCTCAAATTATTTCTACAAAATTTTGCCAGGAGAATATCCAGCAAATAATAATAATAAAAAAATGAATAAACACATAAGGAGACCAGATAAAAAGAATAAAAACTACAGAATAGAAACATAATTGCTCCAGATATTGGAATTATCTGACACAGAGTTTAAATTAAATCTACTCACTACATTCAATAATGTGTAGGGGTCTGGAATTGGCCACCCCAAGATATGTCTCTTTGGCATGATTATTTGTGGCTCCTTACTTTGCAGACAGGAAAGCAACTGAAGAGTAGAACTTGCTTACCCTTGTAAGAGACATTTACATTGTAAAGGAATTCTCCGTTTGTAAAGACATCTCCCTCTCTGTATCAGGAAGGGGAGATGACCTCCTCTCTAGAAACTCTTAATCAATACCAAAGGCAAGGACTTAAATCTGCATTTTATTGTGCTTGTCTGGTAACCTCCTGTAACTGACTTCCCTCCCCCTCCCAACGTTGGCATTTCTTTAAGGATTAAGCATCTTTCCGTAGGCTAGGAACGGAACTTATTGCTGCGCTCACCTGTGACCACTCAGCTCAAGACAATAGACTTGCCTCCTGCTACTCCCGCTGAGATAGCAGACCCACTAACTGCTGTGTCCATCAAGCGCTGTGCGGACAGGGCAATCTTGTGACTATTGTGGGAGGGACATTTCAATCACATGTGAAACACCCTGTTTGGGGGTATATAACCACTCTGTGCACCCCACTTCTTCAGTGCCCTTTCTTCCTTCAGGAAGGAAGGCCCTGGGCCATGGTTCCTCATAAAGCTTTGTTTAATTTTCTCTTGCTATTCTGTCTCATGTGAATTTAATTCATTCTCCAGCCAGACGAACCCACATTTTGGATAGAGGAAAAGTCTTCCTCCCCGACAAAGGTAAAAGGCAAAACTTGTAGATTTGGCAGAGAATTGGAAACTATAAAGAAAGAATCAAGTGGAAATTTTAAACTGAAAACACAATAATCAATATTAAGAAGGCAATGGGTAGAAAGAACAGAGTAGATACATCTGAAGATAGAGGGAATGAGCTGGAAGATAAGTCAGAAGAAAATATCCAGAATGAATCCCAGAGAGACAAAAGATAAGATGGAGAGGATGTAACAGACATAAGGATATACCGAGAAGATTAAACCCAGGAGTTGCCAGACTTTTTCCATAAAGGGCCAAAGAGTAAATATTTCAGGCTTTAGGGACTAAACAGTCTCTAGCAAACTCAATTCAGCCTTTGTAGCATCAAAGCAGCCATGCACAACACAGAAATGAGGAAGGATAGTGGTGTTCCAATAAAACTTTATTTACAGAAACAGGGAGATGGTTGGAGTCAGCCAGTGGGCCATAGTTGCCACGTCATGGTCTACCCTGTGTGAAATTAAAGTGCCAGCAGTCAAGGAGAAAGCAGTGCATGAGAAATTTTTTAAAAGACTACGAAAGAGAACTTCCAAAACTTATGAAAGACATTATGCCACAGATAAAAGAAGCCCTATAAAAACCAAAGAGAATAAATTTTAAAAATTAATAAACATCTTGGAATATTATTATAAGACTGCTGGAAAGGGGCTGGCCCAGTGCTGCAGCCATTAAGTGTGCATGTTGCACTGCTTGGCAAGCCATGCTGTGGCAGGCGTGTCATGTATAAAGTAGAGGAAGATGGGCATGGATGTTAGCTCAGAACCAGCCTTCCTCAGCAAAAAGAGGAGGATTGGCAGCAGAGGTTAGCTCAGGGCTAATCTTCTTCTTCTTAAAAAAAAAAAACTGCTGGAAAAACAAAGAAAGACAAAATCCTAACAGCAACCAGAGAAAAACAGAGCAAAAAGCAGCCTGTGGGTAAAGTTCAATACTGAGAGTCAAAGATCACAAAAAAATGACAAACTCGAAGTAGACACTGAGAAAATAAATCCTTTATAAGTTCTTTGAATAAATTATTTAAGAAGACTTTTTGAAATTCCACATATAAGTGAGATCGTGCAGCATGTGTGAAATTAAGACAGTTTCAAATGCACAAGTACTGAGGAAATTCATCATCACTGGGCCCTGACTGGTAATCTTCAGGCAGAAAGATTGTCTCAAAAGAAGCTCAGAGAGGCACAGCATTCAAAAGAGCAGCAAAGTCATAAACGAGTGAGTTGATATAAGTATTATCTGAAGAAAATGACAATACTAATGTATTGCTATACATAGAACAAAGCTGGAAGGATCACACTTCCTGATTTCAAATTGTATTACAAAGCTATAGTAATCAAAACAGTATGGTACTGGCATAAAGATTGACATACAGAACAAATGTAACTGATTAAAGAGCCTGAAATAAACCCACATATATACTGGTCAACTGATCTTCCCCACGGGTGCCAAGAATATAGAGCAGAGAAAAGAAAGTCTCTTCAATAAATGGTGTTGGGAAAACTGGATACCCACAAAGGGATGAAACTGGACCTCTATCTTACACCATAAACAAAAACCAACACAAAATGGATTACAGGCTCAAATGTAAGACCTGAAACCATAAAATCCTAGAAGATAAAACATAGGGAAAAAGCCCTTTGACAGCAGTCTTGGCAGGGATTTCTTGGATGACACCAAAAGCACAGGAAACAAAAGCAAAAGAAACAACTGGGACTAGAGCAAACTAAAAAGCTTTTGCACAACAAAGGAAACAATCAACAAAATGAAAAGGCACCCTACAGAATGCGAGAAAGTATGTCTAAATCATATATCTGATAAGGGGTTAATATCCAAAATATATAAAGAACTCATACAACTCAATATAAAAAAAATTAAAAAATTAAAAAATAACAGGTAATCCAATTTAAAAAGAAGACAAAGGACCTGAATAGACATTTTTCTAATGAAGGCATCCAAATGGCCAACAGGTACATGAAAAGAGGCTCAATATCACTTATCATCAGGGAAATGCAAATCAAAACCACAATGAGATGTTTCCTCACATCTGTTAGGATGGTCATTATAAAAAAAAAAAAGAAAAAGATAACCGTTGACAAAGATATGAAGAAAGGAGAGCCTTTGTATATTGTTGGTGAGAATGTAAATTGGGGAAGCCACTATGGAAAACAGTATGGAGTTTCCTCAAATAATTTAAAATAGAACTACCATATGATCAAGTAATCTCACTTCTGGGTATATACCCAAAGGAAATAAAATTACTGTCTCAAAGAGATATGTTCATTGCAGCATTCTTCACAATAGCCAAGACATGGAAACAACCTAAGTGTCCATCAATGGATGAATGGATAATGAAGATGTGGTTTATATATACAATGGCATATTTTTTAGCCTTAAATAGAAAGAAATCCTGCTATTTTTTACAACATGGAAGCAACTGGAGGATATTGTGCTAAGTGAAATATGCCAGACAGAGAAAGACAAATAATGCGTGAGATACACATTAAAACCTTAAATATGTACTTTTTTTTTTTTTTTTGCTGAGGAAGATTCACCCTGAGCTAAAATCTGTTGCCAATCTTCCTCTTTTTGCTTGAGGAAGATGTGCCCTGAGCTAACATCTATGCCAATCTCCCTCTATTTTGTATGTGGGTCACCACCACAGCATGGCCATCGATGAGATGTGTAGGTCTGCACCCAGGAACCAAACCTGGGCCACCAAAGTGGAGCCCACAAACTTAACCACTAGGCCACAGGGCCAGCCCCCAAATATATATATAATGTTTATTTGTCAATCATATCTCAATAAAGCCGGGGGAAAAAAAGAATTAAAAAAGACATAGAATGAATGTACCTGACAACAGAAGGAGTGTTAGGAGGTAACATGACCTGAAGCCCTTGTATTGTCCAGGCACTGGGTAGAGTGTCAGTTAATATTAGACACTGAGAAATCAAGTGTGCATACTGGAATATCTGGATAATCCCTGAAAATAAGCCAAAACCTATATAGTTTTTGAGTTAATGGAAGGGGAAAATTGAAACAAAATACCCCCAATCATCCAAACGAAATCGAGAAAGGTGAGGAAAACCTAACCTAAATGATACAGGAAGCTGAACCCACAAGTATGGACATTCTTTAATCACACCCACAAAACTCAACCCAGATTGAAGAGGAGGCAAATCAGACAGGGAAGCAGCAATCACTATCAGTCGGGGCAGAAACACGATGGAAGCAGCTCTAGAGACTACTACCTGTTTCAAAATAATAATAATGATAATGAAAGCTTATAGAAAAGCAGCTGAGGGACTGGCCCAGAGGCATAGTGGTTAAGTTGGTGCGCTTCGCTTCAGCAGCCTGGGGTTTGTGGGTTTGGATCCCGGGCATGGACCTACAGACTGCTCATCAAGCCATGATGTGGCAGAATCCTACATACAAAATGATAGAAGATTGGCACAGATGTTAGCTCAGGGATCACCTTCCTCAAGCAAAGAGAGTAAGATTGGCAAGAGATGTTAGCTCAGAGCCAATCTTTCTCACCAAAAAAAAAAGCAGTCGATGCCTAAAAAGTGATAGCGCCTCTCCAGGTATAAAAGTTAGGACTTGGTGTAGGGTTCAAAATCCTCAGCTCACAGCTCTCTGTGTCCTCCCACACTAACAGATGGATCACAACAGTTACAGACCAGAATTCGTCCATCCACAGCACTGAGCTTTGGTCACATAAATGGTCTTAAAGGAAGAAGGCAAAAGATGAATGGATGAACAAGTGACTCAGTGAATATGTTTGAGCACCAACTATGTGCCAGGAAAAGGCCATGTATCTTCCAATGTATTTTCTCATGTGATTTTCACAACACCACAGTGATGGATGCTGTCAGGAACATCATTCCTTCCAGCTCCTTCGGGCATCATCTCTGATTCTGGAAGAGACTCACATTCAAGTAGAAAGCTCGCAACCCCAGAGCGTCTTAAGGAATAAATGTGGTTTAATGCATTTGAACCCTCCAAACCTGTCAAAAGGGATTGAGCAAAGCCACAATGAAACGAGCACATCAAAAGAATCACATTGATAAATTTAGACTTTGCGCTTTAAGTTGACTTTTCAGGTTGTGTCATATTCCTTAGATATGAAGGCTGAGCAAAGAAAACAACTCTACAACTATAATTGGGAGAATAGTTTTCAAGCTAATTATGCTATACTTATCCATACCAAATAAAACTATGTTGACAGGTCATGACTGAATACAGATACAGGCTGTCAGAAAAAAGGGAGGGGAAGGGGCTCTTAAAATAGGACAAAATGTCACGGCTTATGAGAAGGAAACTTCTTCCCCTGACCTCTTCCTGGAGCTGCTCTCACTTAATACTCACAGTTTCTCTAAATAGGTATTTAATTGAAGTATGAAATTAAATATGAATTATGTATATCCCTGAATACACTTTGAGAATTATCTTATATTTTGATATGAGTTTGTGGTCTTAAAAGAGCTTTTGCATAAATTTAATTATTTTTAGAACTCTGTGAGACGGGTGCTATCTTCCCACTTTACAGATGTGGAAACTGAGGCTCATAGATATTAAGTGATTTGCCTAAACTTGTCAACCACAAAGTGGCAGACAGAAAAATCAAAATCTGGTCTCTTAAATGAAAGGCATATGCATTTTCCACTGAACTATTTTTTTGTGTGTGTTGTTAAAAACAACGATTTAAGATCTTCACAGCTGCTGTAGCCCTTGCTGATCTCTGGCTCAGTGATTGTAGTGAACCCACCACCATGGGCAAAGAGAAGACCCATATCAATACTGTCGTCATTGGCCATGTGGATCTGGCAAGTCCACCACCATCGGGCACCTCATCTACAAGTGTGGGGGCATTGACAAGAGAACCATCGAGAAGTTTGAGAAGGAAGCAGCAGAGATGGGCAAGGGCTCCTTCAAGTACGCCTGGGTGCTGGACAAGCTGAAGGCAGAGAGAGAACGTGGCATCACCACAGACATCTCCCTGTGGAAGTTTGAAACCAGCAAATACTACATCACCATCATTGATGCCCCAGGCCACAGGGATTTCATCAAGAACATGATTACTGGCACTTCCCAGGCCGACTGCACCGTGCTCATCGTGGCCGCTGGCGTGGGCGAGTTTGAGGCTGGCATCTCCAAGAACGGGCAGACCCGTGAGCATGCGCTACTGGCCTTTACGCTGGGTGTGAAGCAGCTCATCGTGGCTGTCAACAAGATGGACTCAACTGAGCCTGCCTACAGCGCCGCGCGCTTCCAGGAGCTCACCAAGGAAGTGAGCGCCTACATCAAGAAGATTGGCTACAACCTGGCCACCCTGGCCTTCGTGCCCATCTCGGGCTGGCACGGCGACAACATGCTGGAGCCCAGCACCAACATGCCCTGGTTGAAGGGCTGTAAGGTGGAGAGGAAAGAGGGAAATGCCACCGGGGTGACTCTGCTGGAAGCTCTGGACTCCATCCTCCTGCCCACTCGCCCGGTCAACAAGCCTCTGAGGCTGCCTCTGCAAGACGTGTACAAGATTGGAGGCATTGGCACTGTGCCTGTAGGCCGCGTGGAGAACGGCTTCCTGAAACCTGGGATGGTGGTCACCTTTGCCCCCAGCAACCTCACCACCGAGGTCAAGTCTGTGGAGATGCACCACGAAGCCCTGACTGAGGCCCTGCCTGGTGACAACGTGGGCTTCAACGTCAAGAATGTGTCTGTGAAGGACATCCATCGTGGAAATGTGGCTGGAGCCAGCAAGAACGACCCCCTCATAGAGGCTGGCAGCTTTGTGGCACAGGTGATCATCTTGAACCACCCTGGGCAGATCCACGCCGGCTATACCCCAGTGCTGGACTGCCATACAGCCCACATCTCTTGCAAGTTTGCTGAATTGAGGGAAAAGATTGACAGGCGCTCAGGCAAGAAGCTGGAGGAAAACCCCAGGGCCCTGAAGTCGGGCGATGCAGCGATGGTGCAGATGGTCCCCAGCAAGGCCATGTGTGTGGAAACTTTCTCTGAGTACCCACCTCTAGGCCGTTTTGCTTTGCGGGACATGAGCCAAACAGTGGCTGTTGGAGTCATCAAGACAGTGGATAAGAAGTCAACCACAGCTGGCAAGGTCACCAAGTCAGCAGTAAAGGCGAGCAAGAAGTGAAGCATGTCCCCTGCAGCTTCCTCAGCAACCTGCACCATAGAAATTACTTAACATTCTATGTATTTACCAAGTAAGACTAATAAAACTTATTTAATAAAAAACAACAACAACAAAAAAAACCCCCAACGATTTAACAAATGTACATGTTCAAGGCTCCTTGTACAAAATCCATGAGGGCTTTTCTCTCTCTATCCATCCAGAAGCAGAAACTCATGGTCACTGCAAATTGCCTTCCTGTGACATTTACAATTTTAAAACATACTGCCAAACTTTTCCAAAGCAGCCCTTCTGATTCATGTTCACACCAGCTGTGTGCACTATCATTTCCCCACACCCTCACCAACAGTTATTTTCATTCTTCAAAATAGTGGGTGAGAATTAGCTTTCTTCTATACTGTTTTGCAGTTCCCTGAAAACTACTAAGGTTGAACATTTTGTCATATAATTCTTGTCATCGATGGTCCCTCTTCTGCTCTTTCACCTTTCGCAAATATTTTTTTCTTAATAATTTATACTTTAAATCATTTTGGATACCAAATCCTTATCTTCATGGTCTTTCTATATTTTATTGTAGAAAAATATTACATAATTTCTCCTTTATATTTTGTATTTTTTTTTACATCTTGATTGAGAACATTTTCACTCCCCTTAGCTATAGATTCTCATAGATTCAATTACTTATTTTTCATATGGAGAGTTCTAAACTGCCTGGGATTTTTGTTTGCATACAGCGGAGGCTATTCCAGCACCAAGGATAGCTGCCAACCTGTCTGAAGGGCCTCTTCTGGGTTCTGCCTGGGTTGGGATGATCTAAGTCAGGAAGCCCTTGCCACAGAAACATCCGCTGCCTTTTCTCTCTGGTGGTTTTCAGAAATTTCTCCTGTAGTTTCACTAGGATGTGGCTGGGCATGAGTTGTTGATTATTGTTCCCAGGACATCTAACAGGATACTTGGTGGACACTTTAAATTGAAGACTTCATGTCTTTACACTTTTCTCAAAACTGCATCAATTGCGTCTCTATCCCTCTACCAACCCCTGTCCTATTTACTAATTTCCTATGTAATTGCAACTACTCAATTGGATTTTTAGTTTCAATGACCATTTATTTCACTTGTAGGATTTTTCTTTACTTCTTTCTATATCTTAACCACCTTTTTCTGTTTCATAGTCTACTGTCCTTGAAATGTTAGTCTTCCATTTGTTTTAGTTTTGTTTAGTTTTATTAATTTTCTTATATATCATTTTATCATTCTTTCTTGACTCCCTCTTCTTCCTCTTCCTTTTCTCTCTTTCTCTTTGTGTGTGTGCACATATGGATATATGCACAAGATGTGTGTGTTTGGGTGTGTAATTTCCAATAAGGCTGATTATACAATGCATGCTATTTTCTACAGTCACTACTTTCTTTTTAAAGAAACAAGTTATTTGTTTTGATTTTTTCATTACTTAATTCAAATCCTCTGCCCCATATTTGCATAAACCAATGGTATTACTCTAGTGTGTTTCCTTCCATAACGGTCCATTCCCATATCAAATATGAACAAAGTGAATACGAACACACAGAGGTTTCTGTTTTGTTTTGTTCAATGCTTCTCTTAGAAAAACCTACTTTTCTGTCTCTTGTTTTTCTACCTGAATACACATCCTGGAAACCCCACCAAGCAACTCATCTATACCTGAGTCGTCCTTTTTAATCGTTGTATATTAGCTCAGGAAAATATGCAGCACATTTTATTCATCCATTCTATTACTGATGAACATTCACCATATTTCCCTATTTTCTCTAATTACACAGCGGCCCCAGGAATCAAACTGTTCAGTTGAAAGGTAAATAATATTTCAGTTTTAGACAATTGTGCTTGACTATTTACCCAGAAGGTAGTAAGAAGTCTAATTAAGACACCAACAATAGATATTATCACTCCTTTTTATTTTTACTACACAAATTTTGCTAGATATTGATATTGTATTCCTTTATCACTTTATTTTTTAAATACTTTTTTGAAGTCCATCCTGTAATTCTCCATTATCTCTATATCCTTAGGGGTAAATTCTCCAATTTCTTGGTTCTGTGGGATATTTTTCATGGCTTTGTATTTTTTAGTATGCTTCATTATTTTTGATTATCAACTCATTTTCCAAAGGAATTTTCTTCTAAGAGAACCCAACACATATCCTGGAGCAGTTCCATAGTCACTTTGCCTGCGCTTTATGGAGTCACCTGTTATTCATCAGTTTTTGATAGTTTCTTGAACTAGGGTTCCCCCAGAAACATCAGGATGAAATGAGGTGGAGGATCCACATTCCCCTCTTAGGGGTGACTCTTTGCCAGTCATGACTTATTATGTGTGGCGCATTTTCCACAGCCTAGATTAACGGGGGAGGTCTCTGTTATCTACTTATGATAATATAATGCTTTCCCAGCTCTTACTTCAAAAGAACAGCACAGTTAGCCTTCCTGCTACACATAGGACCTGCAGGCTCAGCTCACCTGGGCAGGTGTGAAAATCTCAACTCTTAAGATGCGCCTTGTCCTTTCTTACCCAAGTAACTAACAGTTACTCATCTTCAAAATTTTTTAGTTTTATATATAATAAAAGATATAAATTATACAGATTGATGAATATTTGCAATATGTACACCTGTGTAGCTACCACCCCAGTTGTGATAATAGAAAGCTTGTATCTCCCCAAAAAGTTTCTTCATGCCCTTCACTAGCTAATACCACTACTCTCTCTTCTATTGCCAAAGAATATTTTTCTTGTTCTTGAACTTTAAATAAATGGAATCATATGCAATATACTCTTTATTTAAGGCTTCTTTTATCCAGCATAGTATTTTTTGAATTCAGCCGTGTCTGGCATGTAAGAATTAGTTCATTTCTTTTGACATGTGAATGGTTTTCTGCTGTATGAATTTGCTATCATTTGTTAATCCATTCTCCTCTTGATGGCCACCCTGGCTCTTTCCAGTTTGGGGCTATCTGACTAAAATAGAAATGTACATTTTTGTAAATGTCTTTCGGTGAACATGCACTCATTTCTCTTGAGTATGTATCTAGGAGCAGCCCCGCTGGGCCACAGGAGAGGCACAGATTGAAGTCTGCTCCGCCCGGTCAGGAGGGCTCCAGCTACTTCACATCCTTGCTGTCACTTGCTATTGGCAGGCTTTTAAATTTTAGCAATTTTGTGAGTAACATATCCTTTTATTTTAATTCCTTTGACCAAAAGATACCAAAATAAGGATTTAAAATTTTTCCAAAAGATCATTTAAACATCTGAGATATTTAAAACTTAGTAATACCACAATCGTAACACCTACGTTTATAGTACGTGAGATCATTCTTTTTTCCTACCTCTAATTTTCCGACCCTAGGTAGGTCTTGATTTTTAAAAATCTTTCCTCTATCTGGACTCCTCCTGCTCCTCTTCTCTGCCTGGACTGGTGAACATACCCTTACAGACCCTGCTCAATGTTACTTCCTCTACCGTTCCTCCCTGGAGCCCTGGATGGAGTGAGTCTTCCATTCACTGTGTAGTTTGAAATGCTTGATTCACAACAATTATCACATGGAATTATGGTCAATGTCTGCCTCTTCTCCTAAACTGCAGGATGATGTGTGCTACTTGTATTTATGCCCACAACCTTACTGCTGCATTTAAGCACATAGCTAGCATTCCATGAATATTCATAGAAAAAATGAAAGTGTAAATGTTCCCTCACTTGTAGGCTTTTCAAAAATTCCTTATAATTCAGAAAAGATAAACAACTGATATTTTCTTAAACTGTAACTTATCCCTCTAGAAATTATATTCTGGAAAATCCTAGATACATTTGGGACAAGAAAACTTCTTTCTATATAACCATCTTTTGCTACCTCTCTACATGAGAACATTTAAATGTATGTGAACGCTTAGAAAAATTGATTGTGTGGGGCTGGCCCCGTGGCCGAGTGGTTAAGTTCGCTCTCCGCTGCGGTGGCCCAGTGTTTCGTCGGTTCAAATCCTGGGCACGGACATGGTACCACTCATCAAACCATGCTGAGGTGGCATCCCACATGCCACAACTAGAAGGACCCACAACTAAGAATATACAACTATGTACTCGGGGGGCTTTGAGGAGAAAAGGAAAAAAATGAAATCTTTAAAAAAAAAAGAAAAAAAATTGATTGTAGGTGTACAATAACCCACATATGGGGACATTTGTAGGTTTCTCTACTTCTACATAATTTGGATGTTTTTATGAAATATAAACATAATCGCCAAGTAGACATGGCGGCCCTGACTTAAATGCACTTCATCTCACAAACACTGTGTCATCTTCAGCTGATTTGTGATCAAGGAAATGAACCACCAAGTGATATTCTGAAATTTATACAAAATTAATTTGGCAAAAGACGACCAAACCTGGTGTCTGCTTTAAAACAAACAGTGTATGTCTTCTACTAATTAAATCTACTCTTTCCCTAAGCTCTAGAGAAACCATTCATGTTACCTCAAAAGGCAAGAAAACAATTAGCATAGGGAAAATGTATTATCTCACTTTTGATGTAATGTTCCTTAAATAAAACTCATGCTACTGTAGGCAGTGGGCACCCTGAATCCACTTGGGCTGGTCTTCTAATCTTGCTACTTCTGTGCATGTGTTGGGGAACGTTCCCATTTCCTCAACTTCATGATTGATTGACAGGCATACCTTAGGACCAGGAGTCTCCTGTGTCTTCAGCCCAGAGCTTTACAGGAGCCAAAGCTCAGCAGAACAAGTTCCTCAGGCTTTCCTATCCCTCAGGCACAGAATATTACCTTGCTACCTCTGTAGAGCCTTTAGACATCCGTTCATTCATTTATTTTTAACAAACAAGTAGCATATGTCAGCCCATGGGGCATATTTTATTCAGTGTGGTGCATCATGTCCTAACATTTGTCTTAACTTTGGATGTGTAGCACCACCTCTCTGTTGTCCTTCCATCACTTTGCTCTCTCGGTCTGCTTCCTGTCTGTGTTGAGTAGCAAATTCTGATACTAAATGAATTAATGTGAACATGGCCTTTCTTGTTTTCTCATAACTCTTCCTTTCCAGCAATATTTAAGAGTGAAAAATCTTTAAAAATATATTGTAGCTATATTTTGGTCAATATTATTTCCCTGTGGAATTGTTAAAGTATGTGGACAAATAAAGTCTAAACCTCTTCACAGGAATATGGCTAAAATGGAAAGGCTTTCTTCACATGCTATTCTGTATTCAGTGAACTCTAGAGAGACTACCCTGAAATATTTGCAGGACCAATGGGTATTACTATTTAAGTTTCATGAGCCATCTGTGGCTCTTCAAGTTTTAAGGATAATGAATGTAATCAGGTCTGGATGATCCCTGCTCTGGTTTAAAGTCTCACTTATGAGTCTCTCGGCGAGAAGAGGACACAGACGGGCTTCTGGATCTCTCTGTCCTCAGAGAGAAGGGGGCCTTACTTCACTGCCACTGCTCAATGAAACCACCTTAGACATGTTCCTGCCTCAGACTGTCCGAGTTGAAAGGAAGCAAACGTAGACCTAACCCAACAATCTAGGTCATGGTCGACCATAACGCAGAGGTGCACCTTGCACAGAACCCCAGCTACCAAGGTGGTGCTTATAACCATCCTATGAAGTAGCTACTTATATTTTATTCTCACTTTTAACAAATGAGGAAACAGAAGCTCACCATCATCCCACAAAGTGGACACCTGAGATAGACTGCGAACTTGACCACCTCTTTGTGATGTGACTTTGCAGCTCCTCCCAAGAAGAAAGAACTGGAGTCTGTTTTCCGCTTTCTTTCTTTTTTTTTAGTTTGGCATTTGAGCTAACAACTGCTACTGATCTTTTTCTTTCTTTCTTTCTGCGTTTTCTCCCCCAAATCCCCCCAGTACATAGTTGTATATTTTAGTTGTGTGTCCTTATCGTTGTAGCACGTGGGATACCACCTCAGCGTGGCCTGACGAGTGGTGCCCTGTCCGCGCCCAGGATCTGAACCAGCGAAACCCTGGGCCACCGCAACAGAGCATGCGAACTTTACCACTTGGCCACAGGGCCGGCCCCTGTTTTTCTACTTTTGAGTCAGGACTTGGCCATGTGACTCACTTTGGCCAGTGGGCCATTAGCAAATGTAACACAAGCAGAGACTTACAAAGGGCTTGGACAGTGGGGCTGGCTCTCCAACTACTCTTGAAACCCTGAGACTGTGTGGAATAGACCTGAGCGAGTGTGTGCCATTAGCTTTAGGACTGGGCAACCAGCAGAGGTTGGAAAGTGGTGAGGAAACTGCCAGTCAGGGCAGAAAGAAGGACAGCTAGTGTTAGATTGCAGTTGACAAATAGAAATGGCAAGCAATAGGATATATTGGAGTATACGAGGAAGCCATTTGGTATAAACCTAATTTGGCCTGACTTTGTTTTTTCCAAAAGGGTCTGACTGTGGCCGTTGAACACGCATTGCATATCTGCTTTAAAACATTTACTATGGCAAGAACAAATGCCCTTAAGATAAAGGTGCAACTTCCCCCCACATTGGCATTTCCTTAGGGATAAGCATCTTTCCTTAGGCTAGGAACTGATTGCTGTGCTCACCTTTGACCACCCAGCTCACCTGTGACCACCCAGCTCTAGACAGCAGACCTGCCACCCTGCTGTGTTCACCGAGACAGCAGACCTACTTGCTGTTTCCATCAATCGCTGTGCCGACAGAGCAGTCTCGCAACTATGGTAAAAGGCACATTTCAATCATATGTGAAACATCCTGTTTGAGGGTATATAACCACTCTGTGCACCCCACTTCTTCGGTGCCCTTTCTTCCTTCAGGAAAAAAGGCCCTGGGCCATGGTCCTCACATTTTAGCTCAGAATAAACTCATCCCAAATTTTCATTTATAGATTGGTTATGGATTATTTTCATCGACACAGTGACACAATTGACACCTGCAGTGACTTGAAAGAAAAACGTACCTCATTTACTTTTAGATCTGGCTAAGAGTCAGTTGGTCTCCCAGCTGTATACAGCAAGATACTACTGGTGGGACAGAGATAAGCCAAAGAAAGAACTATTAGCTTATAAGCAGAATTTAGAGGAAATATGGGGGAGCCAGCACTTTCTGGATTGAAAAATAAAAGTTTCACATTTCTAAGCCAACTGGCAAAGACTCTCAAAGGAAGAAATGGCCTAAGGAAAAACGTAAAATCAATGTGTGACTCTAAGGTCTTTTATTAAGAATCAAGAAAGATTTCAAATGGTGCCTAGTAGAGTCTCCCATCCAAATAAAGGGCTGCTAAGGATCATAAGGTCACTGTCCCACAGCACCAGGAAATGCTGCCCAAAGTAGAGGGACACCTGGATTTGGAGACCAATGTGATAGTGAATGAGACTTTGGGGGAACTGGGAGGAATTGGTGTATCTCACCTGTTGGAGGAAGGTGACTCATTGGTGCCAGAAAGTGGACTGACCCCCCTTGTATAGCCCTCTCTGAAAAACACCCCTAGATGGTCTCCTACCAGTCTGACTCAATCTGATCTGTAACTTGCTTTGGACAATGGGACAATAGCAAACGATGTACAAGCAGAGGCTTGAAAAATGTTTGCATGTTGAGAGTTGCTCTGTCTTGCTGCTTTTTAGAACCCTGAGCCCATTATGTGAAGAAGCCTGGGCTAGCCTACTGGAGGATGAGCAACCCTGTGGAAGGAAGCCCCCACTATCTCAGCCACATACAGAATCATGAGCTAAATAAAATAATTTTTACTTGAGACACTACATTTTGTGGTGGCTGGTTATGCAGCAAAAGCTAATTGATATAGTACTCTTGTTATTCCCATTTGACAGCTAAGAAAACTGAAGGCTGAAAGTTTAAGTAACTGATCAAAGATTACAAAATGGATGGGAGGGAATCCAAGACTTGAGCCAAAGTAATATGATTTCAGAGCCCAACTCATTAATCACTACCCATCAAGAAGGTTTCACCTTTCTCTCCTTACCCCATGGTCCACAGCAAGAATAGTTCCCTCTTCCTGAACTTCATATTTTTATAAAATAGATATATAAAATTGATTACATTTCTACATAACAAATTTCAGATAGAAAACATGACATAAAACATGTATTTGTGTACAATAAAAAAAATAAGATCTTTAAGAATAAATATAGAGCGATGTCAGCAAAACGGCAGAGTAGGCAGCTCCAAGCTCACATCCCCCCACAGAAATGTTGAAGAACAAGCAGAAAGTGTCAGAACCAACTTTGTTAGAACTATGGAAAATTGTCAAAGGTTTACAGCAACCGAGTGAACACTGAACCAAGAAAAAGGCAACGTAAAACTGGAAGAAAAGCTCTGTGGTGTTTTCACTGGCCCTTGCTTCTCTGCTCCCCAGCTCAGCCACCATCTTGAAGACTGTAGCCTACCTTCCCCAGGTGGGAGCTCTGCCCATGGTTCCAGGGGAATCAGAGTCAACCATGTTTGCAAAATATTGTGTATGTGTGTTTGAAGCTGCCTGGGGCCACCTGAAGGACCCAAGGGATGCAAGATCTCTGCTTCTTTAAGCTCAGGAGTCATCAGGGCAGAAAAGCAGCAGATACAGCTTGAAAACATTATAAGGTGAACAACTTGCAGCTATGGGGTCAAAAATGACTGCTAAAACATACAAGAGACCACCTGGAGCAAGGGAGGAGGAGCCTGGGAAAGACTTTATTTGGGATGTTAGGGCATTCAAAAGCACCCATGCACATGGGGGGACCTAGAAGGCCATGCACATGCCCTAAGCAAGATGGGTAGTCAGAAAACCCCTGAAAAGAGCCTAAGCTTTCATCTCAGGCTGAACCCTAGGCTCAGAGAAAGGTTAGCTAAGTACTAAGGGAGGGCCCCAGCACAGACCGACCCCGTCTGCAGAGACTGGGAGTTATTATCCTTTTCCTTTCTCTCTCTCTCTCAGCATTCAAGGGAATCTCTGTCAAAACACTAGCTAAACACTAGCTAAGGAACAGAGACTTCAGTGACACAGATGACAAGGAATATAAAAATAGATGAGAAAAGTCTCTAAACAAAAACCCAGCAAACTTGTAGAAGGGGGAGAATCTGATTTCTAATTTTATCACGTGATAATCAAGTGCCCAGTTTTTCACAAAAAAAAAATTAATTAAAAAAATGAAAACACAGCATACCAAAATTTATGGGATGCAGTCAAAGCAGTTAAGAAGTAAATTTATAGCTGTAAATGCTTACATTATAAAAATAAGAAAAATCTCAAATCGATAACTAACTTTACACCTAAGTGAACTAGAAAAAAAGAGTACACTAAACCCAACCCTAACATAAGGAAGTAAAAAATAAAGTTTCAAGCAGAGATAGACAAAATAGAAAATATAAAAACAACAGAATTACCAAAACCAAAAGTTGGTTCTTTGTAAAGATCAACAATATTGACAAATTTTAGCTAGGATGACAAAGAAAAAAGAGAAAAGACACAAATAACTAAAATCAGAAATGAAAGTGGGAACTTACAAACATAAAAAGGATTATAAGATTTTACTATGAACAAGTGTGCTTCAACAAATCAGATAACCTAGATAAAATGGTCAACTTCCTAGAACCATACAAATTACCTAAGCTGACTCAAACAAAGCAGAAAATCTCAAAAGACCTATAACAAGTAAAGATATTGAATCAGTAATCAAAAACCTTCCCTCAACAAGAAAAAACCCAGGACCACATGGCTTCACTGGTGAATTCTATCAAACTTTTAAATAATAATTAGCACAAATCCTTCTTGAACTCTTCCATATAATATAAGAAGAAGGAACACTTCTAAACTTATTCTAAGAGGCCAGCATTACCCTGATACTAAAGCCAGATAGAGACACTACAAGAAAAGAAAATACAGACACATATCTCTAATAAACATAGATACCAAAATCTTCAACCAAATACTATTAAAGCAAACCCAGCAGCACATTAAAAGTATTATACATCATGATCAAGTCAGATTTATTCCTGGAACACAAGGGTGGTTCCACACACAAAAATCGGTCAGCGTAATATACCATATTAATAGAATGAAGGGAAAAAAAGACATTATCATCTCAGTTGATGCAGAAAAAGCATTTGACAAAATCCAACAATCTTTCATCTTAAAAATCTCCCAACAAACTAGGAATAGAAGAAAACTTCCTCAACATAATAAATGGCTTTTATGAAGAAAAAAAAGACATTATCATCTCAGTTGATGCAGAAAAAGCATTTGACAAAATCCAACAATCTTTCATCTTAAAAATCTCCCAACAAACTAGGAATAGAAGAAAACTTCCTCAACATAATAAATGGCTTTTATGAAAAACCCACTGCTAATATGCTCAATGGTGAAAGACTAAAAGCTTTCTCCCTAAACTAGAACACGACAAAGATGTCTGCTTTTACCATGCTATTCAACATTGCATTAGAAGTTCCATCCAGGGCAATTAGGCAAGAAAAAGAAATAAAAGGCAGTCAAATTGGAAGAAAGGGATAAAATTATCTCTATTCTCAGATAACATGATCGTATGTATAGGAAATCTTGAAGGATCCACAAGAAAGCAACTAGAGCTAATAACTGAATTTAGCAAAGTTGCAGGTTACAACATCAACACACATAAATAGGCTGTGTTTCTACACATCAGCAGTGAAAAATCTGAATTAGCAGAGCAAATCTATTTACAATAGCGTCTAAAAGAATAAAATACCAGGGCCAGCCCAGTGGCGCAACAGTTAAGTTTGCACATCTCGCTTTGGCAGCCCAGGGTTTGCTGGTTCAGATCCCAGATTCTGGGTGCAGACTTATGCACTGCTTATCAAGCCACACTGTGGCAGGTGTCCCACATATAAAGTAGGGAAAGATGGGCACAGATGTTAGCTCTGGGCCAATCTTCCTCAGCAAAAAAGGAGGAGGATTGGTGGCAAATGTTAGCTCAGGGCTAATCTTCCTCAAAAAACAAAAGAAAAGAAGAATAAAATACCTTGGAAAAAACTTAACCAAGGAGGTGAAAGATTTGTACATGGAAAACTATTAAACTGCTGAAAAAATTAAAGACAATACAAGTAAATCGAGAAAATCCCATGTTCATGGCTTGGAAGATTTAATATTGTTAGGATGGCAATATTATCCAAAGGAACCTAAAGATTCAACATAATCCTTATCAAAATTCCAACAGCCAGTTTTATAGAAATAGAAGCTGATCCTTAAATCTCTCTGGAATTGCAAGAGGCACCAGATAGCCAAAGCAATCTTGAAAGAAGGCAAAGTTGGTGGATGCACACTTCCCAATTTCAAAACTTACTACAAAGCTATAGTAGTCAAAACATTGTGGAGTACATATGGACAATGTAACAAAATTGAGAGTCCAAAACTAAACCCAGACATCTATGGCTAATTGATTTTTGACAAGAGTGCCAAGTCCATTCAATAGCAAAGAACAGTCTCTTCAACAGATGATGCTGGGACAAGCAGATAGCCACATGCAAAAGAATGAAGTTGGACCCGTACCTCACACAATATACAAAATTAACTCAAAATGGACCTGTGACCTAAATATAAGAGATAAAACCATAAAATTCTTAGAAGAAAACAAAGGTATACATCTTCATGAACCAAGATTTGGCAATGGATTCTTAGATATGACACCAAAATATGAGCAATAAAAGAAAAAAGTTGATATACCAGATTGTACCAAAATTAAAAACTTCTGTGCATCAAAGGACATTTTATCAAGACAGTGAAAAACCAACCACAGAATGAGAGAAAATATTTGTAAATCATATATCTGATGAGGGCTTACTATCTAGAATCTATATTACTCCTAGAACTCTATAATAAAAAGACAAACAACTCAATTAAAAGAAAATGGGCAAAAGGCTTGAATAGTCATTTCTCCAAAAAGAATGGCCAATAAGCACGTGAAAAGATGCTCAATATCATTAGTCATTACGGAAATGCAAATCAAAACCACCATGAGATACTACTTCACACCTACTAATTTGGCTCTAATTTCTTTTTAAATGGAAAATAAGTGTTGGTAAGGACGTGGAGAAATGAAACTTGGTAAATTGCACCCTTTGTCCACTGCTGGTGGGAGTATAAAATTAGGCAAGTGCTGTTGAAAAGTTTCGTCGTTCCTCAAAAAGTTAAACATAGAGTTACTATATTAGTTTGCTGGGACTGACGTACAAAATACCACAAACTGGGTGGTTTGCACAACAGAAATTTATTGTCTCACAGTTCTGGAGGTGAGAAGTTCCAGATCAAGGTGTCAGCAGGTTTGGTTTCTCCTGAGGCCTCTCTCCTTAGCTTGCAGATGGCAGCCTTCTCGACATGTCATCACATTGTATTTTCTCTGTGCGCATGCACCTCTGATGTCTCTTCCTCTTCTTATAAGGACACCAGTCCATTTGGACTAGGGTCTACACTTACGATCTCCTTTAACCTTAATTACCTCTTTAAAGTCCCTATCTCCAAATATAGTCACTTTGGAGGTTAAAGCCTCAACTCTAATGAATTTGCAGGGCACACAATTTAATCCATAACAGTTACCATATGGCCCAACAATTCCACTCTGGGGTATAAACCCAGAAAAAGTGAAAAATGGGACTCAGAAAGTTCCTTGAATTCCACTGCTCATCTCGGCATTATTTACAATAGCCAAACAGTTGGAAATAACCCAAGTGTTCATCAACAGATGAATGAATAAACAAAATGTGGTATATACAAACAATGGAATATTATTTAGCCACAAAAAGAAATGAAGTTCCAATAGTGGTACAAAATGGATGAAACTTGAAAATGTTAAGGTAAATAAGCTAAACCCAAAAGGACAAATATTGCATGATTTCATTCATATGAAATAACTAGACTAGGCAAATTCAGAGAGACAGAAATTAGATTAGAATTTACAGGAGCCTTGGAAAAGAGGGTTTTGGAAAAGAGAGAGGTATTGCTTAATAGGTACACAGTTTCTGTTTGAGGTGATGAAAACATTTTGGAAATAGTGGTGATAGTTGCACAACATTGTGAATATAAAATGATACTGAATTGTACACATTTAAAAAAGGGCTATTCCTGGAGATCTAATGCACAGCTTAGTGATCATAGACAACAGTACTGTATTAGAAACTTCAAAATTGCTAAGAATCTAGATCTAAACTGTCCCCAGCGCAAAAAAAAAGAAATGATAATTATATAATGTGATAGAGATGTTAGCTAACATTATAGTCGTAATCATGTGGCAATATATAAATGTATCAAATCAGCACATTGTACACCTTAAACTTACAAAATTTATATGTCAATTATATCTCAACAAAAATAAATTTTAAAATATGTCATATATATTTTACCAAAATAAAAAGAAACACAAAAACACATGATTGCAAAGCAGCATAAAAATTCTATAGATAAAATTATGAAACTCTTTAAAAAGCCACTAAAAAGTAATGGATGGATATATATATATATATATATATATATATATATATATATATATACCTAATTCATCAATAGGAAGACTCAATAAAGTTCTTAATATTCCCCAAATTGATCCATACATTCAAGGCAACTTAAATGTGTATGCATTTTAAAGACATAGCTGCGACATTTGTAGGCAGGAACAAGGGGAGAGAACAGTCATAATCGTCTTGAGAAAGGATGACTTGCCTCACCAATTTTCAAGTATAAATCTACAGTAATTAAGAAAGTAAAGTGTTGACATACCGACAGACAAATGTGCCAATGTAACCAAAGAAAAGCCCAGCACTGACCCACACATGTGGAGAAAGTAGATCTATGATGACAGAAGCAGCACTGAGGTCCCCACTTTTGGTGCTGGGACAAGTGTTATCCTCATGAAGAACAACAACAAATTAGATCCCAACCTCACACACAAAAATCAATGTCATCTCCATTACAGTTTTAAATGGGATAAGCAAAACTTTGAAAACTTTCATACTTTAAGAAGAATACACGAGAGCATCCTTGTTACATTAGAGGAGGACAAGGTTTTAAAGCCAGATTCAAAAGTGAAAATCAAAAAAGATAATATTGGTACTTTAATCCATCAAAAAATATCATAAAGAAAGTAGAAAAAGGAGCCAAAAAACCTCATAATTCAAGATACCTGTACCCTATAGAACTGTAAAAGAAGATAAAAAAACACCCCGTAACAATTTTGGTGTTGTTGAATAAAGTGGAGGATATACACACTCTATGGCCAGCAGTTCCACTCTGAGGCATGTTTCCTGCACAGACATGTGCCCACCTGTGCCACAGCACAGAGCAACGGCAGGGCCGTGCAATGCGTAAACATCAAACATGGTGCTGAAGCAACACCGATGTCTTGCAGCAGAATGGATGAATATATTCTGACATATTTCGAAAAACACCACAAGGCAGTGAAATCAATGAACTCCTGCAACCCGCAGTAAGTCTGGGTGCATCTCAGAAAGTGCATACTAGGCAAAAAAATTAAAAAAGTTTAAAATAATTTATACAATGTGATTCCTTTTATATGAGGATTTTTTTTTTTTTTCGTTTTTGAGGAAGATTAGCCCTGAGCTAACATTTGCTACCAAACCTCCTCTTTTTGCTGAGGAAGATTGGCCCTGAGCTAACATCCATGCCCATCTTCCTCTACTTTATCCGTGGGACACCTGCCACAGCATGGCTTGACAAGTGGTGCATAGGTCTGCACCCAGGATCGGAAGCAGTGATCCCTGGGCCACCAAAGAGGAACGTCTGAACTTAACTTCTGCGCCACCAGACTGGCCCCCATTTATATGAGTTTTAAGAACATAAAAAATAAATAATACATTTTTAAGAATACATACAGGAGCAGCAAAACTAACAATAAATGCACAATGAATGCAAAAATGTGAGTTATGCTTCCTCCTGGAGGAGGGGCAGCCTGGGTTTCAGCACTGTTTTTAATGCTCTTCCTAAGATTCGTCCTTGGTGGGGTCATACACCCTCATTTTGTTTTTGTATCATTTGCATATGTAATATGTTTTTCATATTGGTGGACTATTCTTAATATTTTATAAAAGGAAGATCAAGAGAGCACTTCCCTGGGATGGGAAAGACCTGCCTTAGCGTGATGACAGGCTGTGCTGCTCCTTAACCTGGGCATCTCTGAGCCAGTTTCCAGAGCTGTAAAATAGGAACAAGCTCCCTGCTTCACAGAGGAGTATAAGAAAGGTCAAAACCTACATGTGTGGAAGCGTTTTAAAAATGCTGCATCACATATGACTTATTATCCTAACTTCATTATTACTCATTTACTTGGTTATTAATCTCTATCTTCTTTCTGCCTTCCCCATCCTATCAAAACCATTCTCTGAATACAGGCTCCAGGGGGGCAGGGAACTCCACTCTCATTGACAGTATATGCCCTGTGCCTAGAACAGGAGGCTCCAATAAATACTTGTTGAATGAACTGTATGAATGAATGAATAAACTCTCCTTTCGTTCCTATAACAAACAAACAAAAAAGCCCTGCGGATCGCATTAGTGCCAGACAGCATCCCTGATAAGGAAGGTTTTCTGCATGTGGTTTGCGTTTCTGACCCCTCTGATGCCCTCACGGACTCAGAGGAAGGATACTCAGAAGCAACCAGGAGCTCTTCCCAGAAGCAGTAACTTGGCCAGAGGTCACCAATATTTTCTGCTGTGTCCCAGAAGATGTTGTTACTACATTTGTAGTAATTAACTTCTCTCTCATCAAATAAATTAAGACCATGGACATCAGCTCTCCCAGGGGTGGATTGTCCTGAGATTACAGGGCTGCCCTGGCAGCTGAGCTGAAGAAATGGGAATCCCGCTGAGACACTGCCTCTCGGTGGGGTGGTGTCTGTGGGAACCGAGGGGCCAGCCCTGAAAAGCAGCCTGATACGACTGAACAAATCAGAACTCAGTGTTTTTCAGTCAGGTTACACAAATAAGCGAACGACATAGTGGCTCACAGCAGCAACCTGCATGGCTTCGTTCCTCCACCCAACTTCAGGGAACCATCACTCTTCTTTCTCCTCCTACCCCTTGCTGGATCCCTCTCACCAAATCCCTGGTCACCAGCCAGGAGCAGGGGGGCTGGGGTCTGGAAAGTAACGTGCATCACAGGCGCCTGGCGGTCACCTGGCAGAGGACAGTGGGAGGGCTGCTCTGCCCGGGAGGCAGGGGTCCTGGAAGCCAGGTACTGAGCTGGCCCAGGGGACTAGTTTTTGCTGATTCACTACTCACCATCTGCCACCACAAGGCCCCCAGAAATGATTTTGGAGAATCACCACGTTCTCGTACAGCTCTGAGCAGGAATCTTATCCTGACTTAAAGGAACAGGGTCTCCCTAGTGCCCTCAGGGCTCCTCCCCCATCTGGCTGAGCCTTCCTCACCTCACTCCTGGACTCCATCCTCTTCCATAATGGAACCAATCAAGTTGACACCTTCCTAAAAGTTCCCTCTGTGAAAGTTAACTCCTGTTCAGAAATACTGGCCAGGTCCCTGTCAAGTAAATGTACCTAACCACAAGCGACACAGCACCTAATTAATCTACGCTGTCAGGGATGATAAGAAAGATCATGAAATAGCACTAAGAAAGAAAATTTACTGTCAATCAACTGTGACCCAATGTTTTGTTCAGCCGCTGATTGCAAAACATCCTAATTTCAAAGATAATAACATGCAAAAGAGATAGAAGGGCCTTTTAGAAACTGTGAAATATGCTAATTGTATTAACCACTAAGGACTTAATGTGAGCAAGCTTTCTACATACACAATCTCATTTATTTCCATTTTCACACTTTACCCAGGAATATATTCATTTTTCTTTTTTAAAATATGGAAGCTGCGAAGTCCTGATCCCTCGCAAACAGGCAGGCCAGCACCGTGCCTTGCATCTTTAGGATACATACTGCATACTTCTGTTATGACAACAAATATTTTCCCTCTTTTCCACCCCAGACCAGGCAGTTAGCAGCACACATCATTGGACAAATTTCTTAACCTTTTTGGGCTTCAGCTTTCTCATCTAAAAAAATGTGGACAATAATAGCCATCTCATTCTGGTGTTGTGACCAATGTGACCATGTACATAGAGCATTGAGCACAACACTTGGCTCATGGTATGCATACGATAATAAATCATGGAAAAATAAATGTACATAAAAGTACTTTCTATACGTTCTCTCCTTTAATCTCATTATAGGGTTTCTGTTCTACCCATGGGAAAATGTTAGCACCTGTCCCACTCTGTCCTTGGAACTGCAAGACACCTGAGGGCAGACACAGGGTTTTGGTGCCAAAACTCGCCCAAAGCCCTGCAGAACACCAGGCACAGCTCAGACAGGCCGAGGGCAGTGACCGAGGTCAAGGCCGGCCTGTTCAGACTTCAAACGTGACACCATGGGTCCTGCAGAGGGCCCGGTGGTGCCTCCATGGCAAGTATGGTGACCAGCCACACGTCTGCGCAGCCAGAGAAGCCTGCAGTCACCGTGGGAGGGCTGCTCCGCACCCCACACCCTGCAAAGGGGTCCCCCTCTCTGGGAGGTGCTCTCCACTGCAAACAGGGACCCAGAGCACAAATGATGGCCACAGCCACTGACTGTTCCCATTCAGAGATCTCATCCCTGCCCTTCAGCCTGGTGACCCCATCAAGGCTGGAGCGAGGTTTGGGGGCAGGTTGAGTTCCTGTGGATTTTGCTTATGTCCTTTGTTACCGTTATTTTTAAATTTTCTTTTTTTTGAGGAATATCAGCCCTGAGCTAACCTCTGCAGCCAATCCTCCTCTTTTTGCTGAGGAAGACTAGTCCTGAGCTAATATCTGTGCCCATCTTCCTCTACTTTATATGTGGGATCCCTACCACAGCATGGCTTGATGAGCGGCACCATGTCTGCCCCCAGAATCTGAACCATCCGACCCAGGCCACCAAACCAGAACATGCGACCTTAACTGCTCCGCCATCAAGCCAGCACCTGTTACTGTTATTTTTAATGTGTGGGTGAGAAGGAAGAAGGAAGAATGTTGGATCAGAGTAGATGTGTAGTAATAAAGGGCTGGAATTTTATGAAAGCCAATTTTGTGACCCCCTGCTTATTCTCATTGTCAGCCCAGCCATCAGAAGGTAGCCATGAATTTGTCTGAGCCTGCAGTTCAAGGGTACTGCCACCAGATGGTGCTGCCATCCAGGTCAAGACCAAACATTTGCTCCAGTTGGGAGTTTGAGAGCAAAGGGAAGAAGGTCAGTCAAGTGGGGCAGGAGCCTGCTGGAGCCAGAGACACTACAGTCCCCAAGACACAGGTCTAGTGGAGTGAGTGAGCCCCACTCCCTCAGGGACTGCAGGGTGACCAAGGCTCCACCTGAGGACAGATGAGACGCTTCACCCTCAAACCAGGCCCCATCATTTCCCCCAAATGAAAGCAACAAGCCATGCAAACAGAAACAACCACTAAATATTGTTATCCCCAGGTTTACTCTCCAGCCTTTCCTCCCCAAAGTTTAAGAGAATTATGAAGGTTTGGTTTAAAGACAGAATGAAATCATCTCCCTAAAGTGCTGGGCCACGTGTCAGACTCAAAGCAAAGCAAAACAGAAGTGGTTGCTCTTTAAGTCGATCAGCAAACATGTCACTGACAGCCAGCAGCTGCCCAGGTGGTGTGGCCCAGGAAATGATCTGTGATAGTCACCCTCAGTCCTCACAAAACACACTATACAGGGCTGTCATGATGCTCTCTGATGGAGGATGCAGGTGAAGCCGTGGGATCCAGGTCACTCACCTGGAAAAAGGCAGAGCTGCTGAGGCTGCACTTTTAGCCCCAGGCCTTGGTGGAGAGGGGCGAAGAGAAGGCAGTGGCCAGAGGAGGCGTGGAGCACACTATCTGGCCTGATGATTGGTTCTCTTTGGGAGGGAGACATCGAGCGGCCAGCCTCTGGGTGGCTTCCAGAGGCCTGACTCTTTAGGGTAGTCATTGTTTTGTCAATCAAATACTCATGCAAGGCTCGCAGCAGGGCTGAGGATGCAACACAGACAGTGATGTCTGGGGATGAGCATGTACTCCCCACCACCTAACAGTCAGGGAAATGGAAGTGGGAAAGAGCCGACCGGACCTCGGAGATCCCCGCACTGTGGCAGCACAAGCCCCAGAGGGCCTGGCTGCTTCACTGAGGGCTTTCTATTTCAGACTGAGTCCCGGGCTCTGGACTGTCTTCCTTCATGCGTGGTTACACAGCACTGCCAAAGCCACTGGGCACTTTTAACTTAACGATAGTGTTAAATGACAGTGTTCCATTCCCGTGGTCAGACCACCTTAGATGCCTATCTGCTATGAGCCAGGCCCCGTGTCATGGGTTGAAAAGGGGTCCCCCCAAAATAGAGCCACCTAGAACCTGTGAATGTGGCCTCATTTGGAAAAGGTCTTTACAGCTGTAATTAAATTAAGGATCTTGAGATGAGATTATCCTGGATTACCCCAGTGGCCCTAAATCCAATGACAAGTGTCCTTATTATAAGAAAAGGAGAGGACACACAGAGGAGGTCATGCGAAGATGGAAGCTGAGGTTGGAGTGACGTGCCTGCAAACCAAGGAACCCAAGGATTGCAGGCAGCCACCAGGAGGCAAGAGGGAGGCATGGAACAGATTCTCCCTGAGAACCTACAGGAGGCACCAACCTTACTGACCCCGTGACTTTGGACTTCCAGCCTCCAGAACTGTGAGCAAATGAATATAGCTTGTTTTAAGCCACTCGAGTTGTGATAATTTGGTTATTTGTTGTGGCAGCCCTAGGAGACTTTGTCCTCTTATGTCATGCAGCCTCCATAGAGGGGGTGTCCTGTGACTGGCACAGAGCCTGACTAAGAGCAGCGGCCAGGCGACATCTGCTGAATGATTACATGAAGCCCCTGCATAGACGATGGCTCTGAGCGTTATGAAGAGCTAAGTAACTTGGGAAGAGTCACACAGAAATTCATTTTGGATCAGTAAGTGAGCCCAATTCCTCCTATATTAGCATTTTTCATAAGAGCACATTTTCTCTCCAATTAAAAACAATCGCTTGTACGATATGAAATTAGGTATGGCCTGTCCTGGTAAAAACTGTGAGGAAGGTGCTGTGTGTGTGTGCACGCACACATGTGTGAGCACGCACACCTCTTGGCCCGCAAGCCCTCCTGCCAAACCACCGCCCACCTCCTTGTACAAACGTTACCACTGAACCCGTAGTTCCAGGCAGAGTCTGGCTTAGAGGGCTCTGCACGAGGATGGCAGGCCTCCTCCACTAGATGTGAAGCTTCACCACTGTGAGGGCCAGTTTTGTTCATCTTGAGCTCACCAGCGGAACTCTGTAGACAGCAGGTGTTAGACAATGTAACTAAATTAAAGGAGGACGTAATTCAGGTCCTTGGTGTGTGGCATGAGGAGGAGTGGTCTTTACTGTCAGACTCTTATTGATGAAAGACCCTCATTGTGTACTGTGCTGTGGTACTGGGCTCAGTCCTCCTGTGATTGTGCTATGGTACTATGCTCAGTCCTCCCCACTGTGCTATGATACTGTGCTCAGTCTTCCTGTATATTGCTCTTTGGTACTGTGCACAGATCTCCCACATACTGTGCTATGGTACTGCATTCAGTCTTCCTATGTACTGTTCTGTGGTACTGTGCTCAGTATTCCTCTCAATTCTACCAGCTGGGCCTCCAATGCCTTCATGGGTCAGAAAATGAGAAGTGATGCCACCCTAAGACATGGTGAGAGCAGAAGCCACATCTATGATACAGACTCAAAGAGAGCAGAGTAATCCAACTCAGGCTGGTTACCCATTCTCCCAGCTCAGGCTAAACTCTGCAGTCCTCCTGAGATAACCAAATGGTGAAAATAAACACACAGCATTAGATCCTGACTGACAGTTCCTATTCCCAGAATGACTCCTGATTGGGCAGAAAGGAGGATGAGAGACAGGATGTGCATTTAGAAGTGCTGACGTCTGGCTTGACCACCCGAGTAGGCAGAAGCACACATGCCATGGGCCTCAGGGACCATGCACTTCATAAAAGCAGTCCAAACCCCACCCATGGGCCCACAAGGAGCCCTCACTCCAACCCTGCTCCCAGCCATGCAATTGCTTCCAGAGTCTTAGAGGGGCAGTGGCTGGATGCACAACAGATAGAAACTCTCTTCTTGGCCATTCAACTCCCAATGTTCCCCTTGCCTGATTTACCTGAGGAACGACTTTAGACCAGGACTAACTAGCAGCCAAGACTCTCTCTTTCCCCCCAAATGGACAATTTGTTTGTAAAAGACAAAGTATCATATAATCAACATATGGCCACTGCATCCAATTCTCCCCTGGTGAGGTCGTCGCCCACAGCTGAGCCCTGCTGCCTTCCCGGAAACCCGTGAGAGTCCTGCCTGAGGCTGTAGAGAATGAACCACTGGGATGTCTCAGGGAGACTCTGGGGAATAGGAAATCTATACAGTAGGATAAGAAGTCACAAGCCTGCAGTTCCATCACACCTGTCACATACAAACAATGCAAGACTTCAGGAGAAATATAAACTATTGGCTACTTTAATCAAATACAATAAAAACACTTTTCAATTATAAATAAATGTATACCATTTGCAAAAATTGTTATGCATAAGCCTGTGTGAATAACAGATATGGGGCATTAAAAAATTCCACAAATATTATTAATCATGCATTTTGTCTAGACTCCTTTTTGATTTACTAATCTAGACACGACATAATCATTTTATTGGTTACACTTTTAAAAATGAATTTGATTTATGGAATAGAAAATAATTTAAGGACCAGAGAATACTTACCAAAATATGCTTTGATATTATTAACATATGGGAAAAATTATTTATACAAAACCCCAAAATACATTTGCCTGGGAGATTTTGAACATCTGAGGTCCAGGGAATTGGGAAATGACAGTCAATGGTTTACAGATCTACATATTTGAGCAAGATTTCAGAAGTGGGAAGAAAGGGAAAGACAGCTCCTGGAAGCAGCTAGAGCATCGATGGAAGATAAACTGCAAAATGGAAGCAGAGACCATGGCTGCCGATAGAAATTACATAGTGGAGCACACTGGGCTACAATCACTACTGCCCACGTCTGTTTCAGGGCCAGGTGTCTAGAAATGGAGGGCACGAACGTGTCCAGGGATGGCTTGTCCAGAGTCCACACCCCACTTCTAGGTGCAGAGAGTGTCTTCTGCTTCCTCTCACCCATGGGGAGCAGAAGAATCTGGGGCTGCACATGGGGCGACAGGGCGGGGTTGTGAAATCACACTGAGTGTAGATGCAGGACAAAGACCACCACGGGGAGGCCTTGAGCCTGAGCCCTGAGGTGAGTGAGGTGGCAGGACGGGCTCAGCCTGGGCAGCTGTGCTACACCGCAGCAGGCACCCCCAGAAACTCACACCACAGGTATGAATACAACACACAGCTCAAGCCCTCGGCCCCCGTGTTCCAGCCTCTCCAGCCCCCAACTTGTTAGGCAGAGCCTCCAGCACACAAGTGACACTGGTGAAATTTCTCCCCAGAGACGCCTCTAGCTTGTGTCTGAGACTTCGAGAAGTGGCCCAGTGTGGCATGGCATGCCCTCTCCTCCTGTGAACCATGAGTCTAACAACCTCTCTTTTCTAGTGGCAGTCAGTCATCTCCTGATCTGTTGGTCTTGCCATTCCTAAAAATCAAAAAGCAGACATTGCAAAGCACATACCCTCCAGGAGGGGCACAGTGACAGCACAGGCTGATATCCATGGACCACTGCTGGCCCTGTGCTCAGGGCCCCACACACAATTACCACCAGACCCTCTCAACAATCCTGCAACACAGGTAACATTATTACACCAATTTAAATATGAAAAAAATGAGAATTACAAGACAAGATGTAACTTGTCAGAGGTCACGTAGTTGATTCTAGTCAGATTTGGAATTTATAGTCATTATATTGTAAAATGCTCTCACTTTTCACTTCTTAATATTACATCCCACAGGAGATTCTTACACCCTGGCAGTAACTCTTTTAAAATTCATCTATTCTTGTAACGAGCCGTCTCTGTGGCTTGCTGTTCTTTTAAAACACTTTGCAAATAATAAGCCCACATTTTAAAAGACATCTGCAGTTTGTGACACAGACCTTCTGCTCACTGCAAGCTAGAGAGAAATTCTGCATGTAAGGAATTCACAGCCTCACACTGAATAATTCACATATACAATCTGTCAAACTGCTAATTATTCCTTCAAAGAAAAACAATCAGATATTTGTATCATAATATTTTACCCCATCCAGGCGAAACTGCCAAGGTGTCAGGGTGATTAGGAACCTACTTCACTGCCTGTCAAGTGATGCTCAGGAAATTTACATATGCATCTACACACAAGGACAGAAAACATGTGCACTCTATGTGATGAAATTATCAATTAATTTGACAAATATGTGGCAGGGGGACTTAGGTGTCAGCAAGTCTTTCGGCACTGTGGACACAGAGATGAAAAAGTCTATGTGGTGCTCACAGTTCAGTGCAGGAAGTAAGTAAAGTGATACTAATGTCATTAGGATAAAAGGAGAGAGTCCTCTGTCTTAGACACCGGGGCTTCCTGGGGAGGTAATGTTTGAGCTGAGTACTGCAGGGCTACGGCCAGATTAGGAAGGTGAGGAGGGACATCCAAGCACAGGCAAGAGCAGGTGCAAAGACAGAGGTGAGGAACTTTGCTGTTCTGCAGATGTCAAAAATGCCCCCAGGGGGCTGGCCTGGTGGCGTAGTGGTTAAGTTTGCACAGTCTGCTTCACCAGCCCAGGGTTCGAAGGTTTGGATCCTGGGTGTGAACCTATGCACTGCTCAGCAATCCATGCTGTGGCCGCATCCCACATAGAAAGCAGAAGACGACAGGCACAGACGTTAGCTCAGCGACAATCTTTCTCAAGCAAAAAGAGGAAGACTGGCAACAGATGTTAGCTTAGGGCCAATCTTCCTCACCAAAATAAAAAAGTGCCCCCCGGGCTGGAGGTCAACATGTACCTTGGGGAACAGCAAAAGCTGAGGCCAGATCACAAACGTGCTTGAGTGAGAAGCCAACAAGTGTGACTGTTATGTCTGATGCTACAGGACGTCAGGGAGGGATATAAACTGGGCAGTGATGTGATAATATTTTCATCTTAGATAATATTTTATCTGTCAGTAATGTGGCAGATGAATGGGAAATGGAGACAGGAGGCCAAAGTAATAAGGGTCTGACGGATGAAGAAGAAAGGAGAGATATCAGGGATATTGAGGAGGTAGTCTTAGGACTAATTTGATGAGAGGTGCCTGTGTATAAGGAAAGGAAAAACAGAGAAAAAGTCAATGAAGATTTCTGAGTTTGGCTGTGGAACTGAATGGATGATGATACATGAAGGCAGGAAATGGGAGGAGAATCGGGGTTACTTTTGTTGGGGGGAAGACCAAAAGGTGGAAGAGTTAGTGGTGTTTCATCTAAGGTGTGTGTGGGACTGTGAAGTGGAGGGGTCGCCTCACACTCAAAATGGAAGTCACGGAGGTGGGTACTCCTACATCAATCTGGACGATGATTGAATAAGAGTCCTTCAAGGGTATTAATTTTAACCTTTCCACCATTAAAGTAATTTAAAACACTCAGTTTTACATATGCAAAGTCTCACTAAGTTATTAAGCTCCACATTTTCACAGTTCCAGGTAAGCCAAGCCAAGTCGGTCAGGAACGGTCAGCTTTGCTAACTCCAGACATGTTTCTAAAACTTTATCCTATAAACACTTTCCTGTGTAATATTTATACTACATTATTCAATTAATTTTATGTCCATTAATGAATATAAATTTATACTTATTAATAGGCCATGAAATAGTAGCAAAAATAAATCCAAAAATAGAGAGAAGGCATGAAAGAGTGGAAGGAAGACTGGCCTTTGACTGAGACTCTCCACTTTGGGGTCAATGGCTCCAGCACACAGCAGCCACATTACCCCAGCAAGTCTCCCCTCGCCCATCTCCCAGCTTCAGTTTCCTCTTTTATAAAAGGAGTTGATTAAACTGCGTGATCTCTAGGACTCTATCCAGATGTTAACAGTCTATGATTTCAATGGAAACTTACGTTTTCATATACCATTAATAATTTCAAAAATAACACGTGATTATAACCATCAATGCACTAGTAAGATAGCAAACCCTTGACATTTAATAGTTTATAAAAAAGGCTAAAGTGCAGAACAGTGAGTGGATACATCTGAGAGAGAGACAGACAATGCATCTGCGTGAAATTGGTCAGATGATAACGTAATACAGAATTTTTAAGGCTAAAGGGAATTCTCACAAAACAGAGGCCAATCTTAAAAGCAGAAATTCCTAACTTCAGGACACAAACCCATGGTGATACTTTAGGCCAAATTAGAATTCCTAATAAAAGATCTTGAATTAACAAGATGAAACGCAAGAGTGCTTCCCAGTACAAAAGAGACGTTGAAACAACGCTGCACGTTTTCTCCTCCTCTATGGAAAGTCTTATGGGGGCCAGAGATCCAGAACTTTGTCACTTTGTCACTTTGGAGTAGTACACAGGAGCATCTATGCAGGAAGGAGAGTGAGAAAGCGAGTGTGTGTGTGCGTGAGTGTGTGTGAATCTCTGAAACCTGTCCCTGTGGATATTTTTATCTAAACACTTCCTTGGCACACTCATATAAAAGATAGCTCTACTCTGTGGAGTTTACCTATGTCATCCCTCTTTCCCAAAACTATCTGAGGTGGCTTCCAAAAGTAAACATTGCTTTGTTTGAAAACATCACATTGTTTCTTAGGGGACATGTCCTAAGGATCTAGGTAAGGTGACAGAGCCCACCAGAGGGACTGTCCCATGAAACACATCACCACGTTTCCAAGATCTTTCATCTCTGTGCAGTGCAGAAGCCTCCAGCCACGACTCACTCTTACCAGCCCATGCCTACTGCTCTCTGGGAAATACAGAGGGACAACAACAAACACGTGAAGTGCAGGCAGGGAAAACCTTTTCTGAACTTACTGAAATAATTCCATGAAGAGTGGTTCTTAGATTTCTGTTTGTTTTTTACTTAAGTAGCTGCTTTAGTAACATAGGAAAATTCTCCTGGGCCAGTGGTTTGAGCTGCGCTACTGCTGACCACGCTAATTAAAGTTTGGCCCCTTTATCTCCTGAATGATAAGAAACAGCACATGCACAGAATCTCCAAAAACATGTGCTTTCTAAGTTGATGGGCCTGGGTGAGCTGTGTCTGTTCCTCCCTCAGCAGAGTCTGGGGTCTGATGTGTCCGACCTGCAGCCTGATAAATTCATTTGCCTCGAGTTATCAGGCGCTAAGAAAAGTGGCTCATCCATGAGAAAATTAAGTGTAAACCAGAATATGAATCTGGATTTATATGAATATGGCCTAATAATGGAATTTCCATATTTGTTACTTCTTATTTCATTATAGTAAGCAAGAAATTTTAAAGGCAGAGAAGATGGATAATCTTATGGGATATCTATTATTAAGCAGTGGACGCACGGGGAAACACGATTCTTTTCTATAGGGTCCCATTGGTCTCCATAAAACAGGCCATACTCTAGTTGAAACAGTCTTATTAATGAAGTATAATTGACATACAATATTCTACTAGTCTCAGGTGTACATCACAGTGATTCAACATTTACATACACTTTGAAATGAGCACCATGATAAGTCTAGTTACCATCTGTCACTATACAAAGTTATTACAATATTATTGACTATATTTCCTGTGCTGTACATTACATCCCCACAACTTATCTCCTTTGTATTTGGAATTTGGACCTTTTAATCCCCTTCACTTATTTCCTCCACCCCTCAACCGCTCCCTGCTCTGGTAACCACCAGCTTGTTTCCTGTATCTATGAGTCTGTTTCTATTTTCTTTGGTTTGATCATTTGTTTGTATGTTAGATTCCACATATAAGTGAAATCATACAGTATTTGTCTTTCTCTGTCTAATTTATTTCATCTAGCATAATACCCTCTAAGTCCATTCTTGTTGTCACAAATGGAAATATTTCATTCTTTTTTATGGCTGAGTAATATTCTATTGTATATATATGCCACATCTTCTTTATCCATTCATCTATTGACAAATAGTTTGAAACAGTCTTAAAGCTACATGGCCAAACTCACACTATGAAATTTTCCTTTACTTCAACATTTCCACAGAAATTACCAACATTAGATTGGCACAATGTATTACCTTATCTCCCATATTTATTTCCAATAACATTAATGAGAACTATTATACAAGTGTACAGACTATTCCTTCTAAGAACATTCTTAAGCCCACTGACACATGATTTAGGGTGATCTATTTCAGGAAGGATCCTTTAGACAAGGTGTAGAGTCACTTCATGTCATCGAATATCACTGGGTGGCCCTTCCCGACATCAGTATCCTAAATTCCTATTTTGCTCTCATGTGAGGGCTTTTCTTTCTAACCTCTGTGTTGTCCCTGACTCCCCAGGTCCCTCACTTTGAGGCCTCGGTTCAGAAACGTAATTGACAGTCTGTTTTCTCCAGCAAGCGCTCCCTTTATTCCTTTGAGGTAGGTTTTTTAAATGCGGTGCAACTTTATAAAGTTGCCAGGAAAGCGAGCTTGCCAGGGGCAGAGAAGTGCAAGAAGCTTGTGGAACCTCCCCGCCCAATCGGCAGCCTTGACTCACCTATGGCCACAGCTGCTGGCGCCGAAGGGGTCAATGGGACCCCAGAATGAGATCAGGGTGCCTACTCTGTCTGAAGCTCATATTGGGGGTTAGGACCTTCAACATGTGAGGGACGCAATGTAGTCCATAGCACCTCCTAATAGTCACCTGACACTGGGCAACTTATAGATCACCTCTAAGCCTTGTTTTCTGATTTGCAAAATGTACATTATATTTATTTCATAGAGTCACCATGAGGCTTAAATGATATAATATAGAGTAAAAGCTCCCAGAAAATCCTGTAAACTTTTGGGTTTTGAAAACTCAATAATAATTATTATTATGACCACTACAGCTTTACAAAGATGTTGCTTAATCCCTCACTCAGAACTCTGCCCTCACACTGCTGTGGGCCACTCCAAGAGCAGTATGCAACCACACACACTTGCCAGGACGGAATGCCCTGGAGTCCACCCCACTATGTGGGCCCCTCCTCCCCCAGCCACTGGGAGGATTCCAGCTGTGAACACCTGCATCCTCAGCACCAGCTCCTGGGCTCCTCTTCCCCACTGACAAGATCCCAAGAGGCAGGAGTCAGCTTCAATTCTGCCCTGGCTCGGCACGCTTCTGCCAACAGCCAGACTGCCCTTAAAAGTTCAACCAGTTATCCTAGGAAATGAAAGAGGATTGATCTGCTGAAGAAGACATTATTTAAATAAGAGATTATAGATAAATCTCATTATAAGTCTTTAACACAAGATCCTTCAAGAGTCTCGGATGAGAAATGTCTAGCATTCACGTAACACTTCACCTATCATGGTTATGTACTCCTGGGATTTACTTACCAGAGATGATAACCCCTGACTCTGCCCCCTAATTCTTATCAGAAGCTCGAATATGAGTGAGAGATATGGAAGAACGCCTTCAGGTATTCAGCCCTCCACGCCCACAGCTATTGTAAATTTAATACTCAGATTAAGCAGGTCCATTTGAGATTTGCTTATCCAGACTGGAGAGCCCTGTCTTCTCTTCAGATCGCTTCCACTGAGCTTGCTTGGCACTCTCCCATCAACATACACAGAAGAAGATTATAAGCAGATTTTTTAACTTTCTGTAAGGATTTCAAAGACATCTTTTATTATACCATAAGGACTAATAGGAAAAATTCTTTTGAGCCTCAAAAAAGAGATAAATAGGCTCCTCCTAACCGCCACACTTTATTTGTATTATTTGCACCATGGATCATTTAAGGGAGTGGATTTCTTTCCCCAGGCTACTAGAAAATGCAAAACAAATTTGTATTCCACCTTTAAAAAGTGTATGTGACCTTTGGCAATCATTAGAGGTCATAAGCTTGCTCTTGGATTTATTTTTTTTTCCTCCCTTTTCTGAAATTGCATCACTTTTAAAATTTTAAATCTCTTCATATTTTATAGCTGGTGTGAGCCTTGTCAAGTCCTTTTTGAAATGAGGTAGGGTGCACTGGTTAAAACTCCTTTTTCATGTGCACTTCCCAACTTTGATCTTCAAAGAACACGCACAACGCCAGTGATCGCCCCAAGGCTGTTCCCGGGGCAAGTCTCCCATTCTGATCAGGTGGTCTGGATCCACTCCACGTCCAGAACTCTCTCTTCTCCTGCACCCTGCCTTCAGGACTCCAAGGCAAAACTTCAAATGAAGGATCACTTTCAATTTTAGCCAATAAGAGGGGCCCCAAAGGACTTTCACATGTCCCATGATCTTGCTTAACACTGTAAGCACATGATTGAGGTGACTAGTTATTGGTTTCCTTGCTTTAATACCATTTTTTGCAAAAGATAGACAACATTTTCAGTAATTATCCTAAGAATGTCTAAATTTAATTAAATTTGATTACACAAGGCAGTATGAGCAATTTCTGCATGGTCCGTTGAGCCTCAGAGAGCTCTGGTTATTTAAATATTCCCTCATTGAATATCACAATTGCAGTTCTTAAATTGAAGTCCTCACATCTCTATGGAATATGTTTAATAAAAATGTTTGAAAAGAAGTGGGTCATTTTTGCTAAGTTTCTCAACTCATTCCAATAGTTGCCACATATTATCATCTATAAAGCCAATTTTTAATGTCACACAAACCAGATAAGTTAGACTTCAAAGACTAAAATTTCAAGTAATTAGTGACTATATTCTTTAGCAATTAATCATGCATACATTGTTGTGTCTTTTGAAATTTCATTCAAGAGCAGAACAAAGGTGGTGCGAACCTCTGAACCTGACTTCTCTCTGAGAAGAATATATAATATAGATATTTCTGTAATTAAATAGTGGTTTGGTTACTTTTTCAGAGCGTACGTACATATATGCATAAATTCTATGTACTCCTACGTAAAGATTTTAAATGTGGTTTTAATAAAAGCCATAGACAAAAACATTAAGTGTAAAAATATTAATGAAAGCCATCAACCTACACATTTATCTCAATTTACTTTCAATTTAAAACTTTTACCAGTTTGGTTTTACAGATATAAATACAATTCTTGAGTTATCTGGCTAAAATATACTATCCAAATTAAACTTGATGGCTTGATGCCAGATTGGATTAATCTGGGAACAGCATCCCAGACTTTGGTTCAACCCAGAATGAAAACAAACTCCCTAACAAAGTCCCTTCCTCTGGCTTCTATCCATTATCACCTGCAAGTTATCAGGAATGGATAACCAAGGAGTTGTACTTTCTTCTAAAGCAATTTAATTATCTTTGATTGTCTTGTATAAAGAACTTAGTCATGATATCATTTTACAGGCTTCAATTTTTTCATTTTTTCTCATTCAAAAAATAATGGTCATTATAACAAATTAGAAGAAATATGTAAAGAAGGAAACAGAAAGTGTTAATAACCAAGACAGATAGCCAACACCAATAGTTTGTATACGTCCTTCCAGTGACACTCAATAAATCATTAACTTATTTTATTATATTTTCTAATGAGTTGCTCCTGGTGTGGGAACACCACTGATTTTTTTGTATCAACAAAGTAGTGAACAGCTACAATGTAGTTCTAACAGCTTATATATAGATTCTTTGGATTTTCTACATTCCATCTGCTGTGAATAAAACTTTCATCCTTCCACTTCAAATTCATATTCCCTTTATGTCTACTACTGTCTCATTGTATTTGTTAGGGTTTCCAATGAAGTATTGAATAAAAAAAATAGTGAGAGGGGCCTGCCCAGTGGTGCAGCGGTTAAGTGCACAAGTTCCGCTTCGGGGGCCCCGGGGTTTGCTGGTTCGGATCCTGGGTGTGGACATGGCACCACCTGACAAGCCATGCTGTGGTAGGCATCCCACATATAAAGTAGAGGAAGATGGGCATGGATGTTAGCTCAGGGCCAGTCTTCCTCAAAAAAAAAAAAAAAAAAGAATGGTTATTCTTTTCTTTTTCTTGAAGAGTACACTTGTCACATTTCACCGTTAAATATATTTGCTTTAGGTTTTTGTTTGTTTTCATACTACATTAAGATCTTTAAACTTTGCTTTTATTCTTATTTGAGATTATCTTTATTTTTCAGTCACAAATGGGGACTGAATTTTACCATATATTTCTTTTGAATCTTTGGAAACAATCACACATTTTCTCATTTAATCTGTTTACATGAATGATTACCTCAAATGATTTTCTTGTTGTGATCATCTCTGAATTACGGGAAACTCCACTGGATCACAATGTGGTTTTGTTTCATATTGATGGATTTAGTTTGATGGTATTTGATGTAGAAATTGTTTCATTTATGTTTGTAAGTGAGACTGAGTTATGGACACTCTCTTTTTTCAAGGCTTTTTGGCCTCATAAAGAGTTGGGAGAGTTCCATATCCTTTATTCAAAACAATGCAAGGGACACCTATTTCTTAAAAGTTTGATGAAACCTACCTGTAAAGCACTCTGGACCTGTTTTTTGTGAACAGATTTTTAAAAACAACAAAACCACTGATTGTCTTTCTTTAATGTTTACATGGCTATTTAGATTTTTATTTTTCTCTCGAGTCAATTTTGGAAATTTATTATTTCTCAAAAAATTATTTCACTTAAGTTTTCAGTATTTTTGCATAAAATTATTCACTGTGTTCTTTTTCTAGATTTACAGAATTTTATAGCTATAGCCAGGTTTCAGATCTTTTCTCCTCCTTAATATTGCTCACTTGCAGCTTTTCCCTTTATTTTATGCTCAATCTTGTGAGTTTATTGTTATTTTTAATTATGATATCATCATCAGTGCAGTTTTATATTTTGTGGGATTCCTCTGTACCTGACTTGTGAAAAAGTCTCTACAGAGTGGCTTGAGCTTCCTTCTGCCAGAACTCCAAGCATCTAAGTGTTGATTTGTGAACTGGAAACTCCCACACAGCACGAAGGACTTCCCCAACACTCTGCTGAGAGGCCTGGCCAGTCTGTAGTCCGCTTCCACCTGCATCACTACGGCAGCCCTGGCCCTGTTAATCTGCTGAGTCTGCTCAAGAAAACACAAAGCTGCTTATTTATCGTACCTTGTCCAACCCACAGCGCCAAGCCACGTTCAGTAATTCTCCACGACCCCTCTTCTTTCCATTTCTCCAGAGCCCCATCCCCTTTACTTTTCACTTCCCCACAGCGCCCCCTTTTGTTCTCTCTTCTCCCTTTAGAAACCTCCCTCACCTCTGCCTTAGTTGGAGTTGAGCTCAGTCCATACTGGTTTCTGTCCCCTACTGCAGTGTCTGAAGAGAGTTGTGCTTGCCACTTTTAACAAGTCTCCACTGCTGCTGCTCCTTGACAATTTCTAACCCTGTCCCCAACCCCGCACGGTGAATGCAAGACAACTGCACCCCAAGCGCATGCATGTCACAGGCTTAACCACCTCTCCCCACCCCCAACTTCCATCATCACACACAGTCTAGACTAAAAATTTTATTCAAAGGATATGTTCTAGATCTTTTGACTTACAACGTGTACAGCTAAATTCCTGTCCCCACGCGGGTTCACAATGCCAATCACTGGGACCTCCAGCCAGTCTCAAACTCCCAGAGTCACTGTGCTATTGACTGTCTGATATTACTCTGGTTTTTTACTTCTCTCTTCATTTCTAGCACCTGAGGGATTTTACCTACTTTTTTTTTTTTTTCTTCCAAACTAAGTTACATATTTCAAAAACAAAAAAATAGGGGCCAACCGGTGGCACAGCAGTTAAGTGCACATGTTCCGCTTCTCAGCGGCCCGGGGTTCGTCGGTTCAGATCCTGGGTATGGAAATGGCACCACTTGGCACACCATGCTGTGGTAGGCGTCCCATGTCTAAAGTAGAGGAAGATGGGTACAGATGTTAGCTCAGGGCCAGTCTTCCTCAGCAAAAAGAGGAGGATTGGCAGCAGTTAGCTCAGGGCTAATCTTCCTCATAAAAACAAAACAAAACAACAACAACAACAGTACAGATGTGTGTATATATATATACCCCGCATTTTGTCTTTGTAATAGGAGGGGTTTCATGAACCTCAGTTCCATCTGCCATGTTGCCAGAAACCCAGTGCATTTTCTATTGATACTTCAGCATATACTACAGATATTAACACTTAGTAGGACTGGAAGATCTATTGAATAATCAACTTTCTCATTAACTTGTTGCACGAGTATATATTTTATATAGTTGGAATCCCACTCCCATAGCTTTGTATCTTGTTTCCAGCATGGGCTTCTTAATGTGTGATGAAAGCTTTCTGCCCAAATTCATTCTCCAAATAATTGAACTGTTTGATTCCCACAGAGTCTCTCCTGGAAATGAATTAGCCACTGGGGATAACGAACAGAGGACATAGGAACATCCCAATGAACTGCATCAAGTCAACCTTGAAGTTTGCCCCAGGTCCACATAACCCACAAAATGTTATTCAGCTAATCAGAAGAGCCCTGCTCAAGGATCAGAGAGGAGTGTTTTGGAAAATAGCGAGCCTACGTCACTCTCAAATCCTACCCATCAGCCTGAGACCCCAGAGAACTACTGCTAGTCTTGCCCAACTAATATACTGTCCCCATGGGACAAGGTCAACTTTCTGGCTCTTGGATATGATGATCCAAAGGTCATGTCCACATTCACCTCTCTGGCCTATACCCATCTTCTGAATTCCAGACTCCAATTCCCTACTTGCCAAAGCCACTTGGATCATTTAGAGGCTTGTCAAGCTTAACTTATCCAAAAGTGAACTCCTAATCCCCCCGAACCACCATCTTGCTGTGTCCACATTCTTCTCAGGATCAACAAATATCAACCACATTCATTGAGTTTCTCAAGCTAAACTTGCAATTAACCCAGACAGCTCTCCTTCTTTCATGCCCCTATCCAATCCATTAGCAAGTCTTACTGGCTTGACATTCACAGCATTCTCTGATCACTAGCCCTGACACTGGTCACCTGACTTCCTGGATTCTGTACATTTCCAGCTCAAGACCTACATGACTTATAGTTGCAATTCTGGAAATGTCCTTCTCCATGGAACACTTTGTGAGTATAAAATCTCCTCATAACAGGGTCAATTTTTGTTCTACACTTTTAACTCTGGGGCCTAGTGAAGCACATGGTAGGTACTTCGTGGGTGACTGAAGAAAGCTAAATGACTACTGGGCACAGCTTATTGTCAAGAAGTTAATCAAACTTGAGAAAGTCTTGACAAGGTTGAATTTCACCTGAAGGTTAAGGAATCCTCCTACCCTTCTGGGTTCTGAAAAATGGCTGACTGCAAAGAATCACTCTTCCCTGTATGACTTAGATGAGACTCATGATGCCCCCTTGTTTATCCATGACAAGGCCAGACACACACTCTCCAAATTCCCATGCTTTGCTTCATAAATGATTAGCGGAACTGTTTTGTCTCCACAGGTCAATCAGAACAAAATGCATGTTAACATCTCTCCAGGCCCTGAACTTCTGCTCACCCTCAGCCTGAGCAGCAGAGAGCTCCTCCATCCCTCAAGAACAAGCCGGCTTCAGGTAAAATGGTCTCTGATCTACTGTCCAATCATCCTCGTCACCCCACATCCCACACCCAGTTCTCTCCAGCCTCATTTACTCCTCTCCATCAAAAAACCCTGTCTGGCCTAACTGGAGACACTCACATGTCTTACGGTCACAGTGTTGCCCCCGTTGCAATGCACCCTTTCCCCCTTGGAATAATCCTTTTGAATAAAAGTCCCTCCTTACTAAAGTTAGGACTTGGGTTTTTTTATTTGATAGTGTACCATCTTGCTGATAGAACAGGATGTTAGCCAGGATTTATTTTCACTGAAAAGAAACAACTTATTTTCAAGAAGGCATGGCCCCTCAGTCTGTGCCCACCCACCACCAGTGGCTGTCCCCTCAGCGTCCATTTCAGTGGGCAGTGACCCTCACTATCAGGAGTTTCTCTTTACACTGAGCCAAAATCTGCCGCCTGTATATTCTACCCATGAGGACGCTCTGAAGCTATGCAGAATAAATCTAATTCCTTCCCCAGGATATAAGTACTCAATTATCACATTTCTCCCTTGAAACCTGAACATCTTCTCTTCTCCAGGTTGAATAATTATGCTCAAGAAATACAACATTTGTCACATCATCCCTAAACCCTGGTGTCCAGTCAGCATGGAATGATCCTCTTTATGACTGCTGCTGAAAATATAAAAAATTTAAAACATCAACAATCAAAGGTAAAGGGTAACATTTCAAAAAAAGAAAATCCACATCAAAGTAAATTAGAACAACCCCAAAGAGTGATAAGAAATTAAAAATCAAAACCACCCAGGATGAAGGAGTTTGTTGGAACAACAGGAGAACAGGCAGCTGAGGACAGGCACCCTCCACTCGGGAGCCAGGAGCAGCTGCCCAAATCAGAAGAAGGATTGCTCCCTAGACGAAGCAGACAACCATATGCTGTTGCATCAGGAATCATAAAACAACGTATTCTAGGGAATTCAGGGATTCATAAACTTTCCAGAAGATGAAAGCAACTGAATAGAGAAATACTGAACGAGTGATGTTAGATAAACACCAGCCCAGAAAAACTATCATCAACCAAATGAACAGGAATAACAATATAACACAAGGTAAACTCACACATTTTGAAATCATATCCAGTAAATCCCACAGGTGATGAAATCAAGATAGCAGAGAAATTACAGAATTCTAACAACACAGAGCACCCCGCGCCCCATGGAGGAGCAGACCCTTAAGAATACAGCTTCTCTTCTGCTCCTGGACTCCTACTAGCTAAAGATTTTTTTTTTTAAATTTTAAGGAAGAAAAAGAAAATCCTACAACTTGCAAGGGCAAAAAAGAGAATGCCTCAGATTTCTTCCTGGAGAGTTTGAAGAAAGAGAGAGCTGCAGGGAAGAGCTGAACAGAGTTGAAAGGAAGGGAGTCACCCCTGCAAATACTGCATTCCCTTATGCTGACTGTCCCTCTGAAGGCAAAGAAAAATGTCTCAATAGATGGAAGACATGAGAAAAATCTGTAAGCAAAGACTCATGACTATAAAAATCATTAGAAGCCTCACTAGAGATCTGAGAGCAGATTAACTAGAGAAAATAACAACAACCCAAAAGACAGTTGATGACATACAAGCGAATCACTATGAAGCTCTGCTTCCAGTTAGAATATAAAAGTCTCAAGAGATTATCATTCCACCCTAACAAGGGGCTCGATAAACTATGAAACCATAGTGGGTTTGTTGTTGCTGTGGTTTGTTTTACGTGTTAATCATTAGAGAGCCGAAGATGCAAAAGAGCCAAAGTGGACTAACTCCAGAGAGCGATGAGCCTTCTACGAGAGAGGAGACGCTTTCGTCGCTGGCAGAGTGATCAGCAAGGAGGAGGCAGCCAAAGTGTCACCAACGTTAATGGCCGTGAATGGACCAGCCTGTTGCTTTGGACACCAAAAGAGCACCAGCGAGGGAGCCAGTCTGCAGCCCAACATCAGCCCTTTCCCGTGGGTTCACCAAGTGCACAGGGAAAGTTTGAGGCAGGGCAGGAGAGCAGAGAGACCCTGTCAGGCTGTCTGGGCCTTAACTGAGATCACTGTGCGTGCCCTCCAAGGGCAGCAGAGCAGAGAGAAACTGCCAAAGATAAGGAAACCAGGAACACAGCTGAAGAGCAAAAGGAACACCCAATCCCCCAGACCCAAAAGCCAGCAGCCACGATGTAAATGGAGAGAGACTCTAATAGTTCAGATAGCTGGCCACTGGGATATCAAACACAAAGAAAAAGAAAATCTGAAATCAAACTGGTGTTCAGATCCCATGACCCATACCTTTTTATTTACCTAAAAGCCATAGAAGTATACATCCACAAAAAGAGTAGTGTGACAATGCCCATGGCACTGTGTTCATTATAGCCTGAACTGAGAAAGACCCAAATGTCCATCAGCAGGAGAAAGGATTGATATATTGTAGTACTTTTGTACAACAGAATACTACTCTGCAAGAAAAAGGAACCAAAATACAAATAAGCACAGCACTATGGATGAGTTTCAGAAATATTGTGTGGAGTGAAAGAAGCAAGATACAAAACATTTCATGTATGACTCCACTTCTACAAAGTTTAGGAGCAGGCAAAAATTATCTAAAGAGAGAGAACCCAAAATGTAGGTACCTCTGGCATGTGAGGCGGGGTGGGAATTAAATGGCAATGTGCAGGAAAGAATTTTCTGGGATGACAGGTGAATATACATAATTAACAAAGTTTAAACTGGATGGTTAAGATCTGTACATTTTATTGTATGTAAATCATGCCTCAATAAAAGTTTGATCAGAATATAGAAGCAAACAAAATTCATTCTGAAAATGTATTCAGAGAACGGCCTGGGTAAAGTATTTCACTTTATGGTGGAAAACTAAATGATAAGGATATGAGGGGATGTCCAGAGGGGCTGTCCCAACGCCCTATCACAGAAGTCTCTCAGAAGGACTTGAGGCCCCATTACACGGGGAGAGCTTAGAATCGCTCCTTGTACAAAGTGGGTCTCCTATATGGCGATTACTGTTAATAACAGGATGTAATGGTAAGAATGGCAGAAAATAATGAAAGCTAACTTTTCTCTGAACATAATAAAATCTTAGAAAATAAATTTAATCACATACAATTACCTCTTGTCTCGTACAAAGAAAAAGTGTTACTGTTCCATAGAGTGATAAATACAGAAATAAAAAGAGACAACAAAGACTAAGAACAATGCTGAACATATGGGAAAATGGAGTTCAGAATTAATAAAATACTAAAATGAGTTAGACTTTTTTTATAAAAAAGAAGACACTACAGCATTTAAGACAAAAAAATTTAAAGGAGGTCAAACAACTTTGCTAACTTAAAAAAAACACTTAAAATCAAAATACATATACTAAAGTTCTAGAATGGGCAGAGCTTCACTCTACTTGCATGAGTATAAAAGTGTCAGAATTGACTATAAACACCCAAGAACACTGAAAACTACATAAAATCTAAGCATACAAAAAATGCAAGCCCTACTCACAAACGTAATTGCAATCTATCTAATTGCATTGTTAGAATATGAAACACTAAGCTAAGTAAGAAATAATAAAAATGTTTGAAGACATAATGACTATTATATTAAAGCCTAGGAAGGGTATAGGGATGAGATGTGTACACTTATATATAAGCACATATAAGACAAGAAAAAAATAATTGTGGATAAACTATTTTTTCCCAACTTGCTAAAGATGAAAGTTTTTCCTAAGAATATGTACAGAATTCACGTAATATTAAATTTACCATAAGACAAATAATACATAGTACTTGATGAAAAAAATACATACGTATATTTATATAGCATACCTAGTAAGTGCCAGGCTCCATTAAATAACTTAAGTCAGCTTTAGTGAGAATGTTTCTCAAACTTTCAAATAAGTAGTTAAATCTATCTAGACGCATAAGAAATCTACCAAAGACTTTTTAAATGTAACTGCTGAAAATTTTTTTCCAGATTCGTGGTGTATAAAAAAATTAATGAGAATTATCACTGGTTTTGACATGTAATATGTATTTCCATTCATTCAAGAGGATTTTTCTCTTTTTTGTTGGAATTTTATAGGCCATCCATGTGTGACTTCCAGACAGGGACGATGGCTCGCTTACCTGCATACCCTATGCTTAGAATCACACCTGGTAAATCGTTGAATCATTGACTGTGAGCTTTACCTTTTTGAATCCTCCAATAATTTATTCATGGCCTAAACATGATGAATTTTTTTAAATGTTCTAAGATGTTTATCGTTAGTGCCGTTGAGTAGATTCCAACTCCTAGTGGCCCTGTGGACAGCAGAGCAGAATTCTGCCCTTTGCATCATCCTCTCAGCTTCCAGTGCTGTATCAGACAATGTTCCGCTGTCATTCATAGGGTCCTTATAGCCAACTTTTTTGGAAGTGGGTGGCCGGGTCCTTCTTAGTCTGTCTTAGTCTTGGAGCTCCACTGAAACCTGGCCACCATGGGTGACCCTGCTAGTATTTGAAATCCCTGTGGCAGAGCTTTTAGCATCACAGCAACACACAGCCACCACAGTGTGACAACTGACAGACGGGTGGTGTGGTTTCCTGACCAGGAAAGGAACCTGGGTTGCAGCAGTAAGAGCACTGAATCTTAACTGCTAGACCACCAGGGCTGGCTGAAAAGAGATGTTTAGCAATTTATTTTCTTCTTTGACTACCAGAATTTATTTGTGAGAATACTGAATTGAGCTTGTTAAAGAATTCTTATATTTTCATCCTAGAAACTAAAAGTAGAACACTTCTGGTAATGGTGGTGGTACAGCTGAAAAATCCTCCTGCAGGTAACAATGATGAAAACTAAACAAAAGAGTAACTCATAGAAGGCACTGGAGAGCCACCAAAAGCAGGCGAAAAGCATGAGAGAGTTTATTTTGAAAAGACAACTAGTAAGAATTGTGAGTTTGTGGCTTTTTGCCTGGGGGTGCACCCAACAGCCTCTTTCTGTCCCAGTCACTGGAAAATCATAGTCTTACTGCCCACAGCACAGAGTTAGGGTGAAGGGAACAGCTAGAAATTTAGGGGGCTAATCTTTGAAGTGAGAAAGCTGTAGAAAGGGTAAGACACAAAATCCAAGTCCAAAGCCTGTCCACATCCCTGGTCACCCAATAAACAAGCACGTACAGTGCAAAGCCTGAGGAGCTACCAAAAGTGGGTTCAAACGGGAGAGGAATCTATCCCTGAAAGACAGAGTACACCAAGAATCATCTGTGAATTCGCTGCTCTTTTGACAACAGCATTTCCCAAGACACATGCAAGAGAATCCTGAAGCCCTACTGGCCTGAGGTGTCAGAGCATACAAGTGGGATGGACAGAAAAGCTGGAAAGTTAGGAGAGAAACCTGGAAGTAAGGAAACAGAGAGAGAGGCTAGGCATAAATAATTGCAGAACCCACACAAATGCATAGCTGTGCACTGAACCTCACAGCTTCTGTGAGACCCCAAGAGGGCCAGGCTGAAAAGAGGCATCTGCAGGCAGAAAGGATTGGGTCAAGCTGCTGCACTCCACAAGGGTGTGCCACATTTACAGGGAGAGTGCAAGTGAACCAAGTACCTACTGCAGAACACCGTCAGTACTGCCTACTGCAGAAGAAACAACAGAATCCAGAGTTTCTGCAGCATTGTATCTACAAGGTACAGTTTTTAAATAAAAAATTAGTAGCCATAAAAAACAACAATGATAACAAATATGTCTGCCTCAAGCTGAAGGACAAAGACTACAGAAACTGATTCTGAGAGAGTCTAGGTGTTGGATTCTACAAAGATGTCAGAGCAGATATTAAGGTATGTATACAGAATTTTTTAAAATGTGGCCTCAACAAATCTTAATGAGTGAACACACAGGGAATCAGAACAGAAAAGTGAAAACTATTTAAAGAATTCAATGGAATTTCTAGAGCTGAAAAGTACAATAACACAAATGAAAAAATTACTAGATAAACTCAACAGCAGAGTGGAGAGGGCAGAAGAAAGAATCAGTGAACTTGAAGGTATACCAACAGAAATTATCTAATTAAAAAAACAGAAAGAAAAAAGATAAAGGAAAAATGAACAGATCCTCAAACACCTGTGGACAAAATAAGAAATTTTCATATGTGTAGTGGGAGTACATAGGAGAAAGAGAAAGAAGCAGAAAAATAACTGAAGAAATAATGGCTAAAAATCTCATAAATTTGGGAGATTTAGCAAGGTGGGAAGATATACGATTAATAAACAAAAATCAAATGTATTTATATATTGAAGTAACAAACAACTGAAAAAGGAAACTTAATAAAACACTGCCATTTAATATTAGGAAAAAATAACATGAGGAACTGAATTAACAAAAGTTGTGTAAGACTTATACAATAAAAACTATAAAATGTCACTGAAAGAAATTGACGAAGACCTAAATAAATGGAGAGAGATGTCACGTTCATGTATTAGAAAACTCGATCTGGTTAAGGTGTCTATTCCCTCCAATATTGATCTATAAACTCAACACAATACCAGTCAAAATCCAAGCAGGATTTCTGTAGAAGCTGAAAGCTTATTTTAAAATTTTATGAAAATGCAAAGGTCAAAACAATTAAAAAAAATTGGAAATCTTATAGTACCTGAATCCAAGACTTACAATAATTCCCCCATAATCAAGAGTCTGACGTTAGCATAAGGATAAACATGTAGATCAATGGAACAGAATAGATGGCCCTGATATAGGCCAAACTTACATAGTGAATTGACTTTCGACAAAAAAGTCAAGGTAATTCAATTGGGAAAAGATAATCTTCCTAACAAATGGTGCTGGGCCAACTGGATATCAATACGGGGAAAAAGCAAACATTACCCCTTACCTCCCACCATTTACAAAACGTCTAGACTGCAGACAATGTATCTGAGATCCAAAACCATACAACTTCTGGAAGACAACACAAAAGAAACTTTAGCAACCTTCAATTAGGTAAATATGTCATAGAACAGACACAAACAATATAAACCCTAAAAGAAAAATCGACAGACTTCACCAAAATATGAAACTTCTGCTTTTTGAAAGATGCCATTAAGAAAATGAAAAGGCAAGCCATAGACTGAGAGAAAATATTCACTTTGTGTATCAGACGAAAGATTTGTACTAATCTATTCAAGTCAATAATAAGAATCAAATAACTCAATAAAACAATGTGCCAAAGATTTGAACAAGGACTTCACAAAATAGCTGTACAAATGTCCATAAACCACAAGAAAAGATGTTCACCATCAGTAGATGGAAAGGAAAAGCAAATTAAAGTCCACTGAAACCATCAGAATTTCTAAAATCAAATGTTGCCAATACCAAGTGTTGACAAAGATGTGGAGTAACTGTACACTAATATAATATTTCACAAGTGCTATGTGGACTCAGTTTTGAAGTCAGTGTTGAAAACTCTCAATTCCCCTTCACAGGCAGTTTGCTAGGCTCCACTCCAACTACTTCCCCTATCCCAGGCTCTAACACTCCTGAGTTAGAAAAGATACATCCCCAGCTGTCAGAGCGCCTGACAATTCACACCCAGGAATGGCCCCTTCTAACTGGAGACTGTGGAATTTTTCAAAATATCCAATCCCCAGGACGCCTAGGTACCTCCACCTAGGTTACTGCAGGCCACCCGCCATACATAAGGCACTGCCTACGGTTCCAGGTTGCTGTCACCCCGTACTTGGATGCAAGACACTTTGTGGCCCCATGTGGCAGCCTTCTCCTTTGGAGCTATAAGTAACAAAGAGTTCTGCCTTTTATCTATCCAAATGCTTTTGTGTTGTATCCTCCCATCCAAAGAACTTAATGTCATGTAATTATGAAACAAACTGTAGCACTCAGGCATCATTGCAAGGAATGCAAAACAGAAAAGCCACTTCAGAAAACTGTTTGGCAGCTTCTGATAAAGTTAAATACACACAGACACTCACTCCCAGCAATTCCATTCCTAGGAATCTACCCAAGATAAATAAAAACATATTTCTGCACAAAGACTTAGACGTGAATATTCATCACAGCATTATTCATGCTAGTCAGAAACCGAAAACAACTCAAATGTCCATCAAGTAGTAAATGGATAAACCGTGGTATATTCATACCACGGAATGCAATAAAATATGGTATATCCATACAATGGCATTTTTTTGAGTGTTTGCTGTCTTCAGATGTTGGAAAAATCATAGGCCTTCTCAGCTTTATATCATTTCAGTACAGAATATCTAGAGATCCAACTAAACATATGAGCTCAATCAAAATACTCTTCCCCAAAACTGATATATCCCAAAACACAATGATAAAATTTGAAAATTAAATCTTAAACAGACGTGAAGGTCTTGTCATGTAATGGGCTCAGAGACATCTCAGTACTATCTGATTCAAAGGTTTTGTTTCAACAAAAGGTAACTAGAAAAAAATTCAACAGCTGAAGATTTTTTCTATTTGTTCAATACCGTGATTAAAGATGTGCAATTGATTTTGAAAGAGACATGCAGCCAAAATACAGAGAATTCATTTACAAAAATATGTCAAAAAATGTTGCTAAGCACTTAGATTGACTCCAAAGTAGTTTTTCCAAGGTTCAACCGTTTCTAAAGGAAATCCAACTGAGGAAAGACACACTACTGCCAAGCTGAAAATTTATTCTATTCACAAAAAGACAAGTTTACAAGAATATTTTTAAATTTTGCCAAGTACAGTTTCTATATTTATTTGTAGGCTATCGCTGTTTGGATGCAATAATGAATAATATGTGCACCATAATCAGCTTCCAATGCATTTCTACTCCACTGCTTCCTCAAGTTAGTAAGATCACGTTTCTATACTGATGCTTTGCTCTGCCCAAAATTTATTCCTAGTAGCAGTCAAAAAATAATTTTACTTTCAACATGGAATTTTTAAAAATGCATCTAAAATAGAATTAGCAATCACATTAGATGTTTTACCTTTAATGAAATTAATTTCAAAGAGCTTTGCTTTGATTCCAGGAATTGAATTAAAAAAAAAAAAAAAAACTGTTGTTGAAAATAATTGAATTGATTTTCTATTTGGAGCATATGAGAAACTGATATACAACTGACATTTAATTTTTTACTATGTTTTTCTCCAGCTATTGGAGTCAACATATTAACAGCTGTCGTTTTACTTTTTATACAATTACAAAAACCTTGCAATTGAAAAGGAGTGAAGTCAGTCTGGAGTAAGTGGCTTTCATTGAGAATTCATGGATCAGAGAGTGACAGGTCAGTACACTTTCTATTGCCACACGTGTTAAATTATTTTCTTTAGACAGTTTTCTTAAAATTACTACTAATTCTTCAACTAGAAGCCAATGCCTCTTCAGCAGATTTTTCTGTTTAACTTGTATCTGTTCAGTGAGTTCACTGCAGCCCCAACCGATGACTAGAAAAAGTTTGTGGAAATTACAAGTTCATCATCAATAGCCTTGAGAAACAGAAAATCAATACTAAACGTTTGCTAAATGTTCACTTTCTAATTTTGTTCCTCTGGGTTTTTTTGTTTTTTTTAAGCTCGTTGCTAATGAAACGATTAGTTGCAAAACAGAGAAGCATTATTCAGGCTCCCATCTGGGAGGGCCGCCCAGCTCAGCTCCAGGCGGCAGGACGGCTCATCACTGTCCACACCCACCGCCTTCACAGGAGCTCCTGTGGGGCCAGCTGTTCCAGTCTGTACTCGAGTTGCTCCTTCAGGGTATGACTGTCAAGTTTCATCTTTTTGGTAATTTCAAATGATTAAGTTTTTCCAGTTTAGTTAGGAACTGTAAAGGCACTTTGAGTTTAAATATGAGGAAGAGCCAATTTAAGTGAGGTAAGCTTTTCTCTGTGTTCCTAGTATATGCATTTAAACTTACTTACATTCCTTCCAAACACAAAACAGAAGTCAAGTTCTTGTCAGTTTGATTAGAATTTTTTAACAAAATATTTCTAGTGAAACATTTTAGGAGGAAGTAAAAGACCCACTTGCAGGCACTGAATTTCATTTTAATTATTTTTAAAAATAAATTTATATTCCCTATAAGGTTTGTCTAAAGAATAGACTGGACGAAAATGAATTTCATTAAAACAAATATGTTTTAGTCTCCCTCTGCTTATCAAAGCATAATGAATGAGCCCTTCCTTCAGGCTTTTCACTTGTGGGCCCAGAGGGAGCAGTTTCAGCAACTTCGTTACTCTGATGCTGTACTTTACATAGCGAACATCAGGCTGCCTCACTGATCACCATTTCCTGGAGCCCGGGGTTTGAAGCAGTTGCATGTGAGATGTTTCTGGCACTCAAGACAGGTCAGAGCCAAGAGGAGCTGTGGGGTAGAGGGTCACTGAGGTATTTATAAGAGCTACAAAGACAAAATTTCCTTCCAGGGTTTCTCTCTCAGGTAAGGACAGAAAGCTTGGTGTTTTGAAATATTGAAAAAAAAAACATTCTATTTTCCATTTTAGTCTACACAGCTGTCCTCATGTGTGGGCATGGCAGTGGAAAATGGTGTATGAAAGTGAGCCAGTTCTGGCCCCTGGCCTTGGGCCCATCCACTGCCATACAGGAGAAAAACAGGGTGGCAAATGCCACCACTGGGGCACATACAGTGCTTCCTGTGAGCAGGAAGGTGAGGGGCCACGTACAGCTGGAGACAGACTGGTATCAGCCTTTGAAAACAGGTTGAGTTTTGTTTGTCCCAGAAGAGTTTTAATGCATTCCAGGTGGAGTGAGCAACTGAGGAGAAACAGATGAGGGTCTGTGCCCATGGCTCTGTGCAGCTTCCACATGGGGAAGGCTGAGTGCGGGGAGCCAGCGCACAGTGCACAAGCCAGGAACATGGGACAAGTTGGTGTGCCATGCCTTTCCAAGGCGCCAGTGAGAGGGCTTACAAAAATCTAATTATTAGGAGAGAAATGAATTTGGGGTTTTTAGGGGGAAATGTATGACACTTTAAAATATTAATCACATTTATTTGCTAAAACATCTCCCCTCCTTTAAGTAATATCTATATTTTTTAACTTCTAAAGGCAAGTTCATGTGTGTTCTCTCCCATTTTATCTATCTCCCTTTACACATGAGGAAAGTGAGACCCAGGTAGGTCAGGCGATTCCTTTTGCCGCACAGGTGGCGGCAGGAGTGGGTGGAACCAGACGCAACAGCCTTGCTGCAGCTCTGGGCTCTCTCTCAGGGATCCTCAGACTCCCCTGCCCGGAGGATTTTATGTGCCTCCCCATCTTCTTTAGGGGAAGGTGATATGAGACCTTCTCTGTGTGGGTCTTCAAAGAATAAGGGACAAACGTTTTAAATGTTTATCTTGTTAATTTACAGAATGACTTGCTCATATAACTAAGATAGGGAAAACCATGCAAATGTGAATTAACCAGAGAAAAGAACATTATTCTTTCTTTGCACCGAAAATGGATTGCTGAGAAATGATGTCTGAGACATGCATGCATTAGTATCAAAGAAGAATAGATATTTAGCGTTGAAGGACTCTTCAAGTCATCTGGTCCAAATTGGAAAGTATTTATCTCTGAAATTGGCTCCTAGCCTCTGAACACTTCTGAGGAATGGCTCTAATGGTCAGAAAAGGCTTCCTTGTCTTGCACCCCTATCTGCTTTCGTTCATTTCCACTCATTTTTAGGCCTTCTACCCTGAGATGACCTGGACGCAGACGCACCAGCATTTGGTCCTCTCCATGGAGTGGAGTCCAAAGTGCCCCTTTGTACCTACCGAAGTCAGCTCCTCAAGTGACCAAAGAGTAGTTTAAACCACTCTAGTTTTACCCAGTGTTACAAGAAACAGGTTATAACACAGGTAAAAGTATAGAGTCTTTTAGAAGCCTATAATTCTTATTATATAAAAAATTTCAGTGCTCTTAATTAAAGACTTGGCGGTGTTTTTCTCCCATATAATAATGCTTCACTCAGTGATGGCTGATATGCTTTCAATAGACACTCAGTGAATGTGTGATTAAAGATAAATTCAGTTCACAGCTGTCAGGATTACCAAATTGTAAGTGCTCTTAAGTGAAGGCATTTGTTTTAGAAAAGATAAGATGCAATTTTCAGAACTGGTGGTTTATGGATACCTCCTGGGGTAATGGACTCTTTTATACCTGAAGTTTATCTTCCTGAAAGACAAATAAAAGGTTTGGGTTTTGCTGTTAGTGTAAGAGCAGAATGCGTCTTCTGATCAACAAAGAGGGTATTTTACATTCGCTGGACGCACCCACTGAAAATCCTCACAAGGCATATTCATTGGCTCGTTCTCCTGGAGACGGTGACAGATTGGGCAAGCCATCCACAGGGCTATTTGTCTTCACACTGTCTACCACTGACAGATCATTTCTACCAGAATGCAGCCCATGTAAGTGTTTTGGATGCAATTCAAGTTACCTCTGGTAATGGCACCATTGATCACGCTGTGGATGTGGTGAAGATATCTGCCTGCCTTGGGATGAATAGCTTTATTGTATGTTGTGACAATTGATTTCTCTTTTGCTGAGGACATAGGCTGGAGATATTTTAGACCACTGCATTAATGACCAAGCAGCTTTTAACACATGAATAATGGCAAAGGAGCGTGATTGGATAATCTTCTAGAGGACAAAGGGAAATACAGCTGAAAAACGAACCTCTTCTGCAGCCTTGATCTGCCTGCCTGAGGCTGGGCAAACTGCCACAGTGTTCTAAGTACAAATTTAGGGGTTCCTTGAAAAAAATCTGGTGATAGGTATTATTTTTGAGAAGCACAACTTGAGGAGGTGCCCGAGGAGGCCAAAGGTGGGAGAAAAGCTTCTTGAGTCTTGAGTCCTGACTCAGCGGCAGGCACTGATGTAGTTAATCTTCAAAATAAGCCTGCAGGGCACAGACGGAAGGAAGACCATCCCCATGTGCAGGAGAAGAAACTGAAGCGGATAAGCAAACTCAACAAGATGGCAGGGATTCCACCGGAATGTTATGTCTGCCTAGCTCCAAAGCCAGGGCTTTTTGGCATTACTCCTTCACAGAATTTAGTCTAACCTGACCGCTCAAAATGTGGAACAAAGGGCATCCACAAGCCTTTGTTCTCCAATAGAGCCTACAACCTGCTCTTGCAGGGGTTCTGATCCCCACAACCAGAATGACCGCTTGACTTCAAAGGTAAGTGGCTGCTTCTATCTAAAAGCTCTTCTCTGGCACCTTCTTGCCTTGGGATTAACTCCGGCACCCTGACATGGCAGCAGGGTCCTTTGTGAGCTAGTCTGTGCCCATTCTTGTACCTCTGCCTCACGGGCCCCACCTCTCCTTCCACCTCCAGGCTTTGGGGACGATTCCAGCCCATAAAGGGGCGCCTTCCCCCCTCCACAGGCCCTCTACCCAGGAAGGCACTCCTCCCAGTTCCTCCCCCTCCTACACCCCGCAAGCTGCTCCTCGCTCCTCCCCTCACAGTGCTCCTCATCCTCTGGGGAAATCGCCCCTTTCCCTCCCATGATCTGTGTTTCTAGAGTTCTCCCTGTTTGCCATTTCATCTCCTGTGGAATACAGTAAAGGATCAATCAATATCTGCTGAATGAATTAATGAAGCACTTCTAAGCCCATCATGTTACCTAATTGTCACAAAACATCCACAGACATAGCTATATTTACTATCTCCCTTTCACAGGCACAAAAAGGACATGGAGAAATCAAGTTACTTGATTGAATTCTTACTCTGAAGACCTCATTGTATTACAGGGCAGTCCAATAATTGGTTTTCACATCATTGACTTTCAGCCATCAAGAACCATTTAAGTTATGTTCAAAGTTATTTTGTTAAGAAGGTAGAGAAGTACAATACATTGTAGAAAAAAACACCATCAAAATACTGTAAAGTTTAGGTGCTTAATATTGAAAAAATGAAACATTTTCTATAAATTAAATTACAAAAAGTTTAGCCAGGTTATCATAAAAGCAGAGGCTTTATAAATGTGCACAACCTTCTGTAAAACATGACAATATGGTTCAGAATCATAAAAATGTTCCAGGTCCCTGACCTAATAATCTCTCTCCCGGGAACTTATCCTGATGAAGTCATTCAAAAGCAAATAAAGGCCACACACATGGTGATGTTACTGCAGTATTACTCAGGGTTTTCCCCTTCCTCCCTCACCACTTTCATCATAATTCAAGTAAAGCAGTAGACACAAGTTCTTTACAGGACTACCTCCCCTCTACACTATGAGCTCATTAAGGGCAGGCACCATAACTTAACTCATCTTTGTATCCGCAGTAAAATAAATAATAAGTACCTCAATGTTTTATAAAAACAATACATATGAACACATGCATGCGCATATGCACCACACCCACAAACACACAGAGTCCTCTCCAAAAATCTAAACAGAGAACAAAATATTCAACAAAAAATACAAACATTCAACCAACGAGCATGTTTAATTCTGTCTCCATAATCCCTACATCAGAATACAGTGTGATTAGGGCTCTGGGCTCTGAGAAGAGCCAACAGTGCAATTAACCTGCTTTAAGAAGCAGGCCAGAGAAGGTTCTCCTGGGAACGACGTTTGGGCACACGTTTTCATGAAGCGGGGTAAGATGGGGAAGGGACTCCGGGCAGGAGTCTGCAGGCCCTCAGCAGGTTCAAGGGCACAGTGTAAAGTGGGAATGGCCAAGCCAAGTGGACACCAGTCTGTGACCTAAGGCCCAGCTTTTTCTGACATCCATGGCCAAATGCAGTTTGTCTTTAGGAATCATACAAATAAAACCACCCAGGGTGGGGTCCAGCAAGTCTGCATTTTACCAAGTCCTGGAGGTGATTCTGATGCTCACCAGGGTTTAGCTGGATGAACAGTGTGAACCGGAGTCTGAGATCCCAAAAGAGCACAATACCTATCTGGAGGTACCTAGCCACCTGCATTGCAGGTTCATGTCCTGGGAAGTTGAATCATAGAGAGGAAGAGTCTAGACATAAATAAAGAATTAGTTTTAGGAATTTGTATTTTCCTAGGAATTTGTTCATTTCTTCCACTTTGTCTAATTTGTTGGTCTAAAGTTGTTAATAATATTGCCTTACATTCCTTTCACTTTTTGTAGGGTCAGTAGTGATGTCTCCTCTTTCATTCTTGCTTTGTCTCTAATTTTCTTCTTGGTCAGTTTAGTGAAAGTTTTGTCAATTTTATCAATCCTTTCCAAGAACCAAGTTTCAAATAACTACTTTAACTTGATTTTATTGACTTTTTCCTAAGCTTTTTCTATTTCGTATTCCACTGATTTCTGCTTAAGTTTTTATCATTTTCTTTCTTTTGTATGCTTTTGGGTATAATTTGCTGTTCTTCTACTACTTCCTTGAGGTGTAAGCTTACATGTCGATTTGAGAGCTTTCTTCTTTTCTGATACAAGTGTTTAAAGCTGTAAGATTCCCTCTCTTCACTGCTTTAGCATCATCCCATAAATTTTGATATGTTCTGTTTCCATGTTTTATCACTTCAAAATACTTTCTAATTTCTCTGTGATTTCCTCATTGACACATGGGTTATTTAGATGCATGCTATTTAATTTGAAAATTTTTGCAAATTTTCCAGATTTCCTTCTATTGTTGATACTAATTTAATTCTGTTGAATTCTGTTGTGTTCAAAGAATATACTTTGGAAGATTAAGTCCTTTACCTTTATTAAGACTTCTTTTATGTCCTGACTTATGGTCTACCCTGAAGAGTGTCCACCTGCACTTGGAAAGAATTCTTCAGTGGTTGGATGCTGTATTCTACATATATGTCAGTTACGTCAAGGTATTTGACAGTGTTCAATTCTTCTATATCCTTGCTAATTTTATGTCTAGTTTTTCGATGAATTATTGAATGTTTTATTGAAATTTCCAACTACAATTATTTCAAGTTTCTATTTCTCCTTTGAATTCTGTCAATTTTTACTTTATGTATTTTGCGGCACTCAAGTACATATACGTTTTTTATTTGTTTTCTACAAATTTCCTGGCATTTTGTTCCTCTGTTACTCCCTGACTGCCTTTTTCAAGTTAAATAAATATTTTTTTTTTTTACTGTGCTATGTTTAATTCCTTTGTTGATTTTCTTAGTGATTGTTCTAAGAATTAAAATATGCATCTTAATTTATCACAATATACTTCAGCTTAATACTAATTTAATTTCACTAAAAAAAGGAAATCCAATTTTTTTTTCTTTCATGTCTCTGCACCAAGAACAGGCCTTGTCACAGAACTGCAATGTTACAGAAGTAATGATAAGTGGCAACAGCCCAGTGCCTAAAACTCAGTGGAAAAACTTGTATCTTGGTGGAACTAAGAGAAGGACACTGAGGTCCAGAGAGAGTTAGGAATCCCATTACATTTTTCTCTCTTTTTCATCTCTCCACTTCATTTTGACATGTTGGAATTGTTTAGTCATTCGTCAGATATATGTATTGCTTATATTTTTTCCAAATATGTGGGCTGCTTTACACTGGCTCATTAGTGTTGTTTAATAAACAGAGGATCTTAATTTTTCTTAATTTTAATAAAGTCCAATTATTCAATTCTTTCCTTATGGTTAGTGCTTTTAAATTAATCTTTGCCTACTCAAAATCATAAAGGTGTTCTCCTATGCTTTCCTCTAAAAGCTTTATTATTTGAGCTTTCACATTTAAATCTGCAATCTATTTGGAATTGATATTTTTTGGTACAATGTGAGGTAGGAGTCAATTTACCTTTTATCTTCATACTGCTACCCAATTGACTTAGCCAGCACCATTTATCGGAAGGATCATGCCGCTCCCCACAGTACTGCAGTATCAGCTTAATCATACATCCAGTGATCTTTATGCCTGGGTCTTTTCTGACTATTCTCTCCCATTTGTCAGTGTTTTAATCTTTGAGGCAACATGACAGTATGTTATTTACTTCTGTAGTGTACATTTTCCAGCTTTGTTGCTGTTCTTTGATATTTCACTGGCCAGTCTTTAACTTTTGTATTCCCATGTGGACTTTAGAACCAATTTGGTAATTTGCACACACACAAAATATCGTTGGGTTTTTTTACTGGAATTGTACTGAATCAATAGATTAATGTGAGGGAGACTGACATCTTTACATTACTGAGTCTTCCAATCATGAATATGGTACATCTTTCCATTTACTCAGGACTTCCTTAATTTTTCTCAATAAAGCTTTAAGACTTTTAAGTGTAGCAATGTTGCACAATTTTATTAGATTTACTCTAAGTATTTGACACATATGATATTATTTGAAAGAGTAGTTTTTAATTCATTTCTATTTGGTTGTTGTTGATATAGAGAAACACAGCTGATTTTTATGTACTCAGCTTGTAAAACAACCTTGCTATAATCAAGTATTAACTCTGATATTTGTAGTTTCCTTTATATTTTTAATGGACACAATCAGGTCATCCTTAAATAATGACAGTGTATTTCTATGAGATTGGTATTATTTCCTTGGTAAGAATTTTGGAAAGATTCAATGGTGAGGCCAAATAGGAGTAGATTTTTCTTTGTGAGAAGGATCTTGATATGAATCACACACACACACACGGACACACACCATTCAGGTCTGTCTGACTCACTATATGTAGTTTAACTAAGACCTTATCTTATTCTCTGAAATACACAGGAGAATTAAAAAAATACAACTCTGCTTAATTCTTAGTCAATGCTTCTCACATATTTTCCATGAAAGTGACTCTAATAATTTGAACTCTTTGTATTTATCTTAAACATTTCATAAAAGTTTTTCATTTTCTTCCAAAAAATAGCCATACTTACTCTCTTGCAGAAATAAAGCTGTAAATAACTACCATCAAGTAGCACTGGGGCTTCCAACAGATGTGTGATCTTTACAGCCAGCACCTTTGCGCTTTCAGTACATGTCAGACCCTCTGGGGTATGATGTTCCGCCTCAGAGAAGCACAGCTAATCCCAACAATGCCGTCACATTTCAACATCAATGTCCCACTTCTATCAGGTCTCCTCCTGTGCACGCATAAAGTAAGGTGACATGCACACTCGCAGAATGGAGGTCTTCTGCTCTCTAATGATCACAGGTGTGTCTAAGACTAGGGGGCTGGGACGGAATGGATGCTGTGAACCTCTGAAGTACACCTGTCACTAGAGAAAACCTGAATTCCTGAAAGTCAATATAACACTCACTGTTTGTATAATGGGGAGGAAAAGAAAACAGTGGCACACAAACATCCATTTTATCAAAAGAAAATCCTTGGGAGATTGATCTATACAAGTCAACAAAGTGAATATATTAAGTCGTATTTGAGTTGTGATCATTTATTTATATTCCAGGCATTCCTGGTTTCCAACTTTTGCTCCTTTGATGCAAGTGACTTTGGCAGCTTGCAAATGAACTGTAATTTTCCTTCTGTCAGGAGAAAGAGCTATTTAATGCTCAGGTCAAGACATTCGAGTGTGTGGAGTAAAGGCCAGCTTACGGAGATCGAAAGTTAAAACCTTTCTATTCCATCCGCACTAAATCTATCCGAGCATTTAATTTCATGTAAGGCATCATCTTTGATGTCCTCTAATCTGTGATCTATCAGACATGTAATTTTTTCTTTTGAAAACATTGTTTTTTGTACAAGAGGCAGGGTTGGACTACCGTAAATTATTCATTAATCTCAGCCAATTATTACAGAGCATTCATTTCTGATAGAAACTGTTTTCATTTTTCAAGCAAATCTTTTAGAAAGAATTCCAAACACCACATGTCCTGTCAAGGTCAGAATACCCTATAACTAGAGACAGCTAAAAGCCAAATTCTATCTGGTGAATAAGTTATAAGAGAGCTTAATAGTACTTACATGATTAGACACACTGAAATTTATTTCTAGTTGTATTCCTGAAAAGAAGTTGTTGATGTTTTCATATAACTGAATCAAACAAATCCTTTTTAATACAAATCCTTCTGTAATCTGTAATCTGTAATCCTTCTTGAATCTAGTTTTAAAAAACATATTCATTCTCCTTCAAAGAATCTCTAATATGCCACCTCAAAAATCCTGCCTTCCTTCATCCCTTGCTGTCTCTCAAAGTACAGAGGCAACGGGAGAACACTGAGAAGTCTGTTATCAGGGCCACAAGCATCCCCTCTCTCCCAAACCATCAATGCAGTATGAAAACATCCTGTGAATCTCTGAGTAGATCTTCTTTATATAGAGTTTATGTTTGAACAAATTTTGCTTATCCAAAAAATAAAATTATATCTTAATGACTAAAGTTGAATACAATCAGAAAGAAATGACTTTAAATCTTTATAAAATTTTAACATATCTGCACACAATAAAGAATTAATTCAAATAATTTCTAAACATAGTTTTCTGACTCTTCACCCTAAGTGGGACATGCCCTCAGGGCAAAAATAACTGCAAAGAAATCTGGAACTTCCTCAGTGGTTTTCTTGGTGGTGGTGGTATTGATAGAAGCTATCCTGTGTGTATTATGGAAAAGAACAAATAAGCAAATAGATTGATGGTGTTAGGTTATATATAGAGGTGGGGAGCAGGGACAAAGACAGAGACAGAAAGAGATAAAGTAAATAAAGCAAAATGTAACAACAGGTACATATAGTGAAGGATATACAACGGCTCTTTGTAGAACTACTTCAACTTTTCTGTAAGTTTGAAAGTTTTCTAAAGGAAAAGCAGGGGAAAAAAGACTCAGGGATTGAAATCACGTCTTCCCATTGTTTTTAAACATCCAAACTAGGATTCGCTAACTATCTAATGCCAAAACTTTGTTTCTAATCATAATTGACAAGAGAAACACACAATATCTTGGATACTTAAGATGCCAAATATTTGAGCTACTCATATTCAATCCATTCACTAAATATCACTGACTCAATGAGAGGTTAATTGTCCAGTCCACCCCCACACACAGGACACAGCAGCCTGGACGTCAGCCATCATGATCCCCTGAGAGACCACAGGCACCAACTGGCTCCTCACCTGGCTTATTTCACTCCACACCCTAGTGAGATGCTGCCAGCCTCTCTACTTGCTTCTCCTCCTCTAACTCCAAAATCTTTTTCCTCCTATTAGTTAGTCCTAACTAACACTAGCTAAGTAAACTGTATTGATTTCCCTGTACCCTACAGCTAGTACTGTAATGTTATTTATTTACTGTTTTGGTGAGGAGGATTGGCCCCAACCTAACATCTGTTGCCAATCTTCCTCTTTTTGCTTGAGGAAGATTGTTCCAGAGCTAACATCTGTGCCAATCTTCCTCTATTTCGTATGTGGGACAGTACTACAGCATGATTTGATGAGCAGTGTGTAGGTCCGCGCCCATGATCCAAACCCGCAAACCTCAGGCCACTGAAGAGGAGTTCGCAAACTTAATCACTACGCCATCAGGCTGACACCATGATGTTATTTTTTTAAAGAGCTTAGTTCATGCTCAAAGACCTCTTCATTCTCATTATAATGAAATTGTACCTTATGGTTCCATTCTTCATAATTAGTACATACAAAAGAACAGCCAACTCCATATAAAGTACACTCTGCAACATCTTGACCCTGTCCACTTATGTTCAAAGGACTGTACATGCTGTGTCTCCACAAATCCTTTTCATTCTTAATACAATGATCCCATTCTTGCAGGACCATCCTTCTTACACAGAAACTTCATTTCCTCTTCCATTTATTTATTTCAAGAGTTTTACAATTTGTTGTGGTGAAATCTGGGTATCTGTGTGTACTTGGTGAAAGGTATCTATGGCACCTCATGGCCCACACAATTTTGATTGGCATGACTATAGAATCGCAGAATTGTCTTAGAAATCAATAATAACCCTGTGTAACCATCTGCCACTTACAAAGCCCACATCACGTACTAGCAAGCTCTGTCCAGCAACCTCACAGTTGACAAGCTAAAGACTCACAAGTTAGTCCATTCCTTCTCTGAAATGATCAGGCTGTGGGACTGCTTTCATCTTTCTGAGCCAATCTGTGACTTCCGCCATGAGTCATAGCACCATGCCTTGGGGCCACAGCCCAAATGCTCTCACCAGGGAAGACACTCAGATATTTGAAGATGTGGTTGTGTCTCCTCTTCCAAGCAATGCTCAACTGCCCTCTGGAGCCATAATTCTTAAGCCTATCCTCCCTGGAAACACACTCTTATCAAATACCCTCTGAAAGTATGATGCCCAGGAGGGCTCTCAGTACCTCAGGTACAAAGTTATCCTCATTATTCAGGATGAGGAAACACTCTCCTTTATAAATTATGATCAAGGACAACCTGCCATTTTTTTTTCGTAAAGCAGACAAGGCTTTTGATCTACCACTGGCTCTCACTGGGAATAAGGGGGGCTGTCTTCCTGCCTAATTTGCTTATGAAAAATATTCAATTATGTTCCACGATTCATTCACTTAGTAATGAAAAGTAAATGAGCCCAAGCAGCGTGTTTGATTTGTCTTGGAAAGACAGAAACTGCTTTGCAAGAACAAACAAAGTTGAATTAAAATAAGTGACTCTCCTCAGGGGTGGAAATTGAATTTCTCCCCAAAGAACTTCTTAACCCGCATAAAACATGGGGCTGACACCGGTAAGAGAGAGCAGGCCTTACTACATAACAGCTCTGACGTCCCCAAGGCCTCGCGGTTCCAGAGATACACGTGAGTGTGGACACACACATTCAAACTCACATATTCACACATGACTGTGGACACACATAGTCAAACTCACACAGCCAGACATCTTTCAGCCACCATGATGTGAGCAGTGACCGCCTACGTGGACTTCGGGGCATGGGGAGGTGCATCCGCTGCCCACAGCATTTCACGTACCGTTTTTGCAGATGGGGCAGCACTGGTCCGGCTCGTACACGGGGTCCACACACTCTGTCTGGGGACATGCAGACACTGTGCACAGCACTTCCCCGCTGGCCTCACAGCGGCACCTCTCGCATGGAGACACCTGAAACACAAGCCCAGCGTCAGGGTCACAGCTCCCACTATCCTTACCATATAAATTCATGATTTTCTTCCCCCAAACTTTGTGTGAAGACATCCAAGTGTTTTAAGAATGTTAACAAAATGATCCATCCCAGTGGTTTTCAAAGCGTGGGCACAAGGGTCCTGGGGTTTAGTAGGTTCCCCTGGGGTGTAACACATGCTCCGGCCATAGGGCTCCTCTCTCTCAGCTCCAAAGGAACAGCTGTTTTTTTAGTGATCCACGTTTTGAGCTTCTTTATAAACTTCGTTTTGAAGAAAGCTTTTTGTTTCTTTAAAAATTAAACAAATAATACATCATATTGAATTCTTGCCCAACCACTGATCATGCAAATCCCTTTTCCACAGCCCTGCCAAGTGCCACCTAATTGGCCTAGAAAACTGCCAAAGTTTGAGTCAAGAAGACGGTAGAACAGGAGAAGAAGGTGGAGGGGTGAAAGAGTGGAGAATCTGAGCCTCTTCCCCACCCAGGCACCTGGCCAGCGGCTGTCTCAACAGGACCGCATTGAACTCTCAAGGCAACACTAAAATACACCTACTAAAAATACTGGCCCTGTTGACTGATGAGGAAACTGAGACTCAGAGGCATCAGGCAACTTGCCATGGGCAGACCTTTCATAAGAGGCAGGGCTCCTGACTCAAAGTCCATGACGGTACCACTCTCCTCCAAGGTTTCTCAGGGTCACGCCCTTCTATCCCCCAGTGTTACCACGTTCTTCTATGTACTGGGCTTCAATCTGCCTCATTGCACTTCCCAGTCATTGGTCCAAATTCTACCTCTTTGGATCATCCCAACCAAGCATAATGGCCATTCCCGGAAAGGTTGTACACTGCCAACTGAATCCTCATATAAGAACTCATACAAGATGTGATGCGAATTATTTTCTTCCTGAAAACTATCGATAGAGTGATTTTTCATCTGGATTGACGCAGGACAAAGCAGAACCAACATACGCAGACCCAGCAATCAAAAGCAGAAGCAAAGCTGTGACGTGGAAATAGGTGCTATAAAGACAAAGGAGATGGGAAGGGGGTTATCAAGCTGAGTTTCCTGGGCAGGGAGGCCTAGCTGACTTTTGTGTACACACCCACAACACAGCCAGCACTTGTATAGTAAGGAACACAAACAACATTCACGGATGCTGCCTTTGTCTATACAAGGCAAAAAATAAACACCAAATCTCCACCAAATATCCTGGTTATTTCATGAAGCAAAAGCTCAATTTGTATTTCAAGGCACGTTCTCAGGCACTACACCATAGTTAACTCGGCTGGGTCAGGACTTAGGCATGTTTGTGTGTGTGTGTGTGTGTGTGTACTTGGAAAATAGCAAAAGAAAGGAAACACTGGAAACTTTACAGTGGCCCAGGGCAAAATCTTGACCTGGCCACCATACAGCCTCAGGAGTTAAAATCAATCTTATAACAACATAAAGGCACGTTTCTGAGAGGCATTGTTAGCAGGATCAGGTTTTCTTGCCACCATAATGAGCGTTGCTCTTTGCTGCTGCTGCTGTTTCCTTCATTTCCTGTGTCTCCTACCAAGTGTCCCTTCAGTCTGGAGCATCCTTGTGTCAAGGGTGGATTTACTTATCAGGCAGGACAAGAAAACGATTCAGAGTTTTAAAAGCAGAGAGCTTGAGTTGCAAGAGAGACATGGTTCACTGCATATCGGCACCTTCAGCAGAGGACGCTGGGCATACGCCATAAAGCCCAGACGGTGTGGGTTAGATGGTGGGGAGCAGGCACTCTGCCACAGAGGGGCGAGGGACCATCCCATCCGGAGGGCAAGATAGTCAGAAAGGACCACGAGGGTCAGGAATCACCAGGGTCTGTCCTCAAGAGAGGGGCACAGCCTGGCACCACTCTGACCCCAGGTTGATGAGCAGGAAGGCAGGAAAAAACACTGTTTTGGTTTGGGAATTTGAAAGAAGGTGAGAAAGGGCCCTCTGCTGGGTTCCCAGGAATGGCTTCAGAAAGCCACACAGGGGCACCTGGAAGTCAGCAGGGCTTCAGGCACTTGGGCAGCAGCCCTGAGTCAGCCTCTCCCAGCAGTTTCCACACAAGAGAGCACATCCTCACAAGCCAGGCAGAGATGCTGGCCTGGAGACAGAACACTTCTTCCTGCTGCATCTGAAACGTCCCTGCATCTGCGTCAGAGAACACTGCTCAAGGGAATGCATACAACCTGGTCTGCTATTTTCTTAAAGGTTCTGCAACTTTATCAAAAATTTGATTATGAGTTTTACTGTCACTAAATATTTAGAAATCCTATTCCACTATTTGGAGATTTGCTCATTTCTCAAATGTCTACAATGAACTTAGAGTCAGGATCACCATGAGCATGTCCCTCTCAGGCCTCACCTTCAGCTGTCTGCTCTGCCTTCACCACACCCCACACTGGGTTCCCACCCACTTGCATATAAGGTTGAGCCCAGCCTTATTCCTTCCTCTCTCCCAATCCTTCCGTTTCTTTGAAACTCTTTAAGTCCCAGGACCTCTTGAATTCTTCTAGGTGTACTGGCCTAGAGCAGAGTCTCTGTCACTGAGAGCCCTAATCCCAGTCTGCAGGTGAGCCACCACCGAGATTTGGTGCACGTCAAGGGTCAGACCGTATCTCTGTCACATCTGGGACTGTTAGAGTGATGAAGCCAGTCAAAATGCTCAAGCAGCTCAATCAATATTGACTGAGTCAAGAAAGAAATGGTTGGAAAGACACAAGAGCTAAAATTAACATGGCACATTATGAAAAACACAAAAAATTAAATCTACAGCTTTGCTTCAGGAAGGGTTGGTTGCTCAAGGCCTCACAAAAAGCTGCTCAAGGATTAGATACTCACACCTAAGGAAAAGAGCATACAGACAAATCTTTCCATTGAGAAGGATCAATATTGGATTACACATTTAATCCACAAGTGGAAGAGAAGATAGGGATGTTAGAATGACATAAACACGAAAGCAGTGACTTTACAGAAAAGATCCGATAGCACGGAAAGGAGTGTGTGGAAAGTGAGTAGCTAAACACACAGCCTGAGATCACAAAGCAGAACTTCAAGATTCTGAAGCAATTTATTCCTGAACCTAGGGAACAGATGTCACACCACGCTCTGTCCATTACATATTTCTCACTCTTCTACTCTGTCTGTCAATGTTTTCTTTAAATAGCTAAAATTTATATTGAGTAGTTGAAGATTCATACTCTCACTTTCCCAGTGGATAAATGTATTTTCAAATGCAAATATAGAAGATATAAGATATGGACACATATATTTTACAGTTTGGGGATTATACACCTGTAGTTTCTGGGACAACGATGCCAAGAACAACCTTCCAGTTCCCATCATCAGCCCCTCCATCCTCCACTGACCAATCCCATAGGCTTACCACCTTACAGAATCCTGCACTCGGAAGGAGAAATACAAAGAAGTACTCAATCCACTCACCTCAATGCTCAGCCTGGCCAAAGAGTTGAGACATAAATGTGTGAAAGAGAAACTAACAGAACAGCAGAAAATGGCAGATACTAATTGAACTGTGTGCATATTAAGAATTTTAAAGGCAAAGTTGTGGCTTTTGGTTGGAAAGATATGGAAAAGATCAAACTGAAACACGGTTAAGTAAGTTGGGGAGGACTGGGGCAGGTGAAGAAGAGACGACCATCAAGACGATGGGGGCGTCACAAGTACCGCAATTCCCTCCTGGGGCAGAGAACCAAGTGGGGATGCCTGGGCCCCCACAGCTCAAGGACCAGCAGTCCTCAGAGGGTAGGGACAGGGCAGCTGCAGAAAGCAGAGGCCCCAACACCAGAGGCTGCAAAGAAGTCCACAGGCACAGCCCTGGGAGCCAGCATAATGTCCCCAAAGCCACAAGGGACCTATTGCATCTTGGGACACAAGCCCAGCTCTCTCCTGGGAGACAAGGCCAGAAGCTGATGTCTTGGGGACAAGGTGTCTTTCCCAACGCCATGAGGCTACATGAGTTCTTCCCAGTACCAAATGGAGGCCATCATGGGAAGAATAAAAGGAGGTAGGAGACATCTTCAGAGGAGGAGAAATCCTGAAATGCTGAGTAATTACCCAAAAATGAGGAGATTCCAAAGACCTCAAAAGACTGAGATACCCTAAAGAGACTTAAAACCTTTAAATTGATAACAACAAATATTTTCAACCTTCAGCAGATTCAGAAGCTACAGAACTAAAAGAACTGTTCTAAAACTGAAGAACAATGTCTCAGTGTTTGCACATCTGAGTTTTGTTTACACATTTTGACCCTACTATGTAATTATTCTGACGCCCTAAAATTAAGAATCAAGCTGCCAGAGGCAGGAACTGAAAGCGCCCTTCACTAAAAGCAGTCTTTGCTTGGTTCTGGATGACAAGTAGCTTCCCAAAGTCATTGTCACAGTTTTGTCACCAGATGGCGAAAGTGTCCTTTCCAGGTGCCGAATCTGTCTTTCCAAAAGTGTCCAGCGTCACACTTGTTAGCATAATACATGTAGAGGGAAATCACAAACTTCCCTTCTATCTAAACCCTGAGATCTTATTGGCTTCTGACAGCCTGGAGCTATGTTTTTTGGAGCTGGACACATGAGCATGCCTTTCAGTTCCGCTTTTTTATGGAGTGAAAATGCACCCAACACATCTGGTGAATTACCGCAAACCTACACAGCAAGTCAGGTCAGCAGCCTCTCATTCACCATATTCCTGAATACATCCTGGGCCACCCTATCTACTTTAAACAGCATCTCCTGACTATCTGCAAGAAGCCTGGAAGATGCTATGCAGGTCATGGCTTTCTTTTCAACAGTCACCTCGAAATGAATCTTTCCCCAACCCTACTTCAGGTTCCTTTCCTGAAAATGTCTTAACAAACCAGCCCAAGGCATTGCAAAGTTCTGCCTTCAAATTGAAAAGTAGCAGGGCCCTGAATGGACACTCGGAGACACCTGCCCCACGAGCCTTCGTCTTTGAGGCTCCAGGCGCTGTCTGACCTCTCTCCTCCAGTCAGGGCCATCACGAAAAGCTCCAGACCCCCACATGCTCCTCCATCCTCTCTTGCATGGTAGACAGCAGCTCCAAAGTGAAATGAACTGGATCCACAGCCACCTTCGAGCCTCCACAGCCACCTTCCAGCCTCCAACACAGGTTGCTGGCCATGGAGCAAGAGAAAGCCTCTGCTTCCTGCGCCCTTCAGAAAGATTTTTTTTTGTTCTCTTTGTCTTTCCACTGTCTGTCAGAGAATGGATTTGCACACAAAAGAACTTAATTAAGAGCTGTCCCCAGAACCTGTCAGCTTAGAGTCTGAGGAAGAAAACAACTTCACCTACAAACAACAGATTAACAGTACAACAGTCTGACGACCCAAAGCAACCCAGCTTTCTTCTCAGGCACCAAAGAATAGCTTTTCCTTCTTTGTAGTTTAGCTTAAGGCAAGACCCTCTGTCTAATAATGTCTTTCAAACCTCATGTGAATAATTCCCTCAGATTAACATACATCATGCAGGGACTTGCTTATGAGTGGAAAAGATGCTGGCAGTGTTTACACGGCATATTTCATTTGGCAGCAAACAGCTGAAGAGCTAAGATGAGAATGAGGAAGACCGCATCTTCTGTGCTGAAGATCCAGACCTAGTGAACATTCTGGAAGTGCCCTAACCTGACAGATTACACAGTCAGAATAGATGCAGCAAAAAGCATGCTGGCCACCTGTTATGAACTGAATGTTTGAGTCCTCCCCATCTGTTCATCTGTTGAAGCCCTAACCCCCACTGCGAAGGCATTCAGAGGTGGGGCCTTTGGGGGGTATTAGGTCATGAGGGTGGGGCCCTCATGATGGGATTAGTGCTCTTACAAGAAGAGGAAAAGACTGGAGAGCACTCTCTGGTTTCTCTCCACCATGTGGGAAAACGAGAAGGTGGCATCTGAAAGCCAGGAAGAGGACTCGCAGTAGAACCCAACAGTGGCACCCTGATCTCAGACTTCTGACCTCCACACCCTGGCCTGATGCAAACAGAACAATATAGAGAGACAGGATGAGCCGGTGAAGAACCATGTGACCACAGGGCCATAGGCAGCCAGACTCAGGGCTCCACCCTGGGCACTGGGCCCAAAACAGGAAGGAGTCTCTCTTCTCCCACCTTGGGAACCTGGGTGACGCTGAGGTTTTGCTGGAGTTACTTTAATGGATACTTTGCTCATTCACAGATTCTTAAATTAAACTCTTAACAGAAGGGATGTGATGTCAATCAGGCATGACCTCCTACCTGGGGCAGACTAGGAGGAAAGAAAGCCCTCTGAAAACTCTTGTTAAAGCCAAATTCTTCTTCTTAAAAAAATGGGAGGATCTAATTAAAGGATTAAAGATAAGTAATCCTTGGGAGAAAGAAACAAAGAGCTTAATTTTCACTTAATATTCAAATAACTGAAATTAAATGTCTTCCAAAAACTAGGCTTTTAAAAGATGGGTGTGAGGATGTGACATGAGAATTGGTTCTCTCAGAGATCATAAACTCAAATTATTTCAGGGACCTGTCAAGTAAAAATCAAGGTAGTTAACTAGGGGCAGTAACATGGAGTACTGGGGACTGTGACAAACAGGCAAAAACCTTATTCCATTGAAACAAATATACATGTCTCTTCATGATGTGCGCGTGCACGCGCGCACACACAAAGAAAACAAAGCCACGTTGCTCCCTTTAGGCATTCTTCATTTGAGATGGCAGTAATAAGGCTCATCTTAGGCAGGGAGTAATGAAGATGACCAAAGGGGTGTGTCAGTTTCCTTCGCCCAAAGCTGGCCAGGCTGCAGGAAGAGGGCTCACACTCCCCAACTATAAAGTGGCCAAGTGAACTCCCTTCTGGACGCCATCCGAGGTCAGAGTCTGGCTGCCTTGTTGAAGCTCCCTTCAGTATGCATCCGCTGCCAATTACTCTGAAAGTGCCAGACCCGGGCCTGAGCCCGGAGCACAGCACACCTCTGGCCTTGCACCTCTCCTTGAAGCTGAACCTCTTCCAAAGCATTCGGAAATTACAATGGGATGCTGCCAGCAGTTTTCCCAGTTAATGAAGTCCCTCTCCATGGATTTTAAGCTCGGGTGAAGAAGACACTGCAGGGCTCGCTCACAAGAAAGGGATCCATCTCTGAGCTCAGACAAATGGGCAGCAGGGTCTCTGAGAGCTGACCGTTGAATTGTCAGTCACCCCTCGCTGTCACCCAGGAGAAGACAAGCTTATTTCCTCGGCTTCCTGGAGGGCAATCAGGAGCCAGAGGCGAACTTCGCTACCAGCAGGAGGTGACCTGAGCTGAGAGGCTGACATCAGAGCACAGTTGATCCCTCAGGCCATCTCAGGGGCCCAGGGAAAGGCAGCAGCCTTGTCAGAATTCTTTCTTTTCCAACCCACCCACCCCTGACATTTCTGCATGTGTGACATGGCTAAACTAGCAGCGGGTTGAAGCAAAGGTGCTCAGGCAGCCCTGGCCACGGGAGAAGGACTGCAGGCACCCTGGCCACGTGCAGCTCTGCACTGTGGGGAGGGACCAAGATGCCACCACGACAGCCCGTCCACTGGCTGAGGGCCCTGTGTCCCCAGAACATAACTGTCAACCATGCAAGAATGTGACCAGAAGTGGAGCTATAGCTCCTGACACCCAACAGAAATTAATAAATATAAGTAATGGCTTACTGGAAACTAATTTTGTATTTTGTTTCAAGCTTCCTAAAACAAAAATATCGAGATACTTTCTCAAAAAGGACATGGAATTTGAAAGTAAAATATAAAAAAGAAATTGTTGGGGCCAGCCCGGTGGCGTAGTGTTGAGTTTGCACACTCTGCTTCAACAGCCCAGGGTTTTGCCAGTTCGGATCCTGGGCATGGACTAGGACTACTCATCAAGCCATGCTGAGGCAGTGTCCCACATATAAGGACATACAACTAGAATATACAACTATGTACTGGGGCTTTGGAGAGGAAAAAGCAAAGAAGAATTGGCAACAGACATTAGCTCAGGGCCAATCTTCCTCACCAAAAAAAAAAAAAAAAAAGGAAGACGTTAAAAAAATGAAGTTGTTTTTAAAGCTGGACAAGGGAAATATCAATTAGTGCAGCATGTTAACTTATGAGGAAAGCAAAGAAACTATACAGATGGGCCAATCTGTTTGGTAGAGTTCATGCTATTATTTATTTCTGAGTTGCCTAGTGAGCACAGTGTACTGAGAGCCATGCAGGAGGAGCATAGTATTTTGAAATGGTCTGAATTTTCTTACATGGCCAACTGGAGCTTGGTGGCATCATGATCAGAAGCTCTGGACAGCAGGAGGGGCCTTTGATATGTTCACCTATTTCATGATTTGGCCTAAAGCTGAGGTGGCCCCTAGTAACAACTTTTTCCCAAGAACATTTAAAAGTTATATTGAACGGCCATTTCCTGTTTGTTTAAGGATAAAGTTCTCAACTGAAAATTCAGTGCAAGACACACCAACCCCTGCAAGGCACAGAAACATTAGTTCCACCTCCAGCTGGGCATGGCCACCCTGGAAAGCCCCGTTAGTTAGTCTACAGTTGGGGTTCTTAACCCCAGCCCCCTGACAGTGGTTGTCAGGGACTGTTCTGTACCCTGTAGGATTTCAGCAGCATGTCTGACCTTTACCCACTGGATGTCAACAACATCCTTCCACGCCACCCCCAGTTATAACAACCAAAAGGGTCTCCACATATTGCCAAATGTCCTCTGTGGGAGCAACGAGGTCCCTTAAAACCACTGGTCTACAGTTTGGTGAACAACAGGTTTCATTGCATTCCTCCTTGACTCTGTGACCCTGCTTCTGGGATCACAGTCCTTCTTCCTGAATTTCATCCTTTAGATTGCATTTTGAAGTTCTTTCAGTAAAGGTATTTTGGTGGTATGCTCTCCATTTTTGTTTGAAAATAACTGTTCAGGCTCCTTCCTAAAAGAGAGTTTTGTGAGATACATAAATCAGATTAACACATTTTCTCTTTGTTCTTGAAAGATGTTCTACCATTTTAGGTTTCCCACTGATGACAAGATGTCAGCTGTCAGCCTAGTTACTCTTATTTTGTAGGTGAAGTCTTTTCTCTCTGGTTGCTCTTAAAATCTTCCTTTTGCCTTTGGTGTTCTGCAGTCTCACTATGATATGGTTAGGTGTGCATATATTTTAATTTATCTTTCTTTAGATTCACTGAGATTCCTGAATCAGAAAATAAGGGTCTTTCAAGTAGAAGTTTCAGGCACTATCTCTTCATGTCCCTCATATTCTCTGCTATCTCTTTCAGAATTCTAACGTGATGTAAATTTGATCTTCTCTCTCTGTCCTCCATGTATCAAAACATCTCCTTCCTATGTTCCCATCTGTGTGTCTGTGTTTCTTTTTGGGTAAGTTTTTCAGATCTACCTGTTGGTTCACTAAATTATCTCGTAATTTGTACCTAATCTACTGTTAAACCCTCTCATTGAATATTAATTACAATTATTGTATCATTCATTTATACAAGTTCTATCTGATTCTTTCTCAAAGCTGACTAGTATTTTAGGTACACGTGTTGTTTACCCACACGTGTTTCAGTATTAACTTCTTTAAGCATGTTAAATATTCTCATGTATATCCCAACACCTAGGTCTGATTCTACTGCTTTGTCTCAGCTGAATCTTTCTTATGATACTCTTTCTTCTGACATGTAATTGTTATTCTCACATTCCTTGGAACACTATTTGTAGGGGTTCTTTGTGGCCTCCGTGGAGGGTGCATTCTTCCTGAATGCATTTGCTTCTGTCAGAACCTGTAGGCCTTGCCACCCTGGGCTCCCTTTAAAGAATAATATTCCGCTTTATGGACTGCTCCAGTAGGCAGTATGGGCTCACGCCCATAAGAGGGCACGGACACTAGAGTCAGCAGCTATTCAGAGAAAACTTTCCAGCTCTGCACAGCGTGGAGGCCCATTCAGGGGAGTTTGTCTGCACTGTCCTTTGCAGGACAGGCTCTTTGGGGGAGCATGGCTGTATGGTCCTAATCTGATTCTCTCTACTTGGGGTCCTGAACTCGTCACATGCCTCAGCCTGACATGAGTCCAGGGGCATCACCAGATGCTCTCAGCCACCACTGCAAGCCTGAATTTCCTCTCTGGATTCCAATTTCCACTTCCAGGGGTTAATTTCCCTTACTTTTTTGCCACTTCAGTGTGCTTTTAAGATGCGTTTTATACAATATTCGGAATTTCATGAGTTTTGTAAATGGTGGGTTTTCAAGCTATCAGTCTTCCATATGCTCAGGCAAGGGGTGTCTCATCATGTTTAAAGTAGAATCACTTCTGCCATAACTGGAAAGGCGCAGAGCCACATGGCATCTCAATTTTCCGTCCCTATGCTTTTCCATGGGCCTAGGGCCTCCGAGAGAACTCACAGGGCCACAGGCAGATGTCTGACATCATCCTTTTCTACAGATTCGAAAGGCACTCTATGTCCTGGCCGCACCCCAGTGCCTGACAGAAATAGAATGAGAAGTGAAATCCAGCTGGCAAGATCTCAGCCTTGGAATAGATGAGCAGCAAGAAGGATTTCCAGCTACATGGTCAGAACCACACTATGAAGGATGGCTACAAGGTGCATAGACTTGGGTGGAAAACCATGTCCGTTACTCAAACTTGCAGTTGTTCTCTTTGAGACAAACTCTTGTCTTTTCCCTAAAAATCTGCTCTAGGATTCCTCTGTTATTTAAAAACAAATCATCAACAATAGAGTCCATATAACCGGCTTCCACCTGCATCCCCTGCAAAGCCCCTCCTGATGCTCCTCAAAGCACATCACACACTATAGGCTCACTGATATTTATTCAAAAAAGCCATCCCTAATGATGAGAGCCTCCACAGGTCGGTCTTTCTAGAGACCAAAAACCGTGCTGGGGGCAGTTACCGCCCAAAAGACGCACACTCACACACTCAACACAATGCTCCTAAAACTCCACACTCACCTCGCAGCAGGTTTTTTTTCTCCTATTTGTTCAGAGCTTTGTAGGTTCCAATTGCTTTCATATATATCTCATTTACTTCTTATAATGTGAGAGATAAGCAGGATATTCTCCACTTTTTACCACCAGAAAATAAGGAGGCTCTGAGAATTGCCCAGGGGCACAAGGATGAACTAGAACAAGGGCTCACACCAACATCTTTAGACGTTAAGTACTCTGTCCTTGAAGTTCTAGAAGCTGACTCTCCACCCGTGCTGAAGGGGCAGGATGTGTTAGCGTGGGTCCTCGGCTCCTAGGCCTCCTCTGATACCAGCTGGCTGTTTTGAATAACGCACTGGTTTCCTAAGGGGAAGTTTCTCCACCTGTGAACAGAGAGGCATTACAAAGCCATGTGGCTACAGGACCACAGGTAAATCCTGCTGAGTGGGGACATGGTCAGCTGGAAAGCAATTGCTCTTCTCAAGAGGCAGCCCCACTCAGCTGCAACAGATGGCGGCCACCTGGGAATCATCCCGTCTTCACAACAAATTGGCAATCTGGGTATTTACACGAACCTCTGATTTGTTAAGTATCTGCACTAGTCAAACAAATCTCTCATGTGCTGTGAGCCAAGCGGAACCTCTCCCTGGGCTGGATCTAGCTCTCAAGCCACCAGTCTGCCCCCCGTGGGCCCGATAATCTCCAAGGTCCTGCCACTTCTGAGATCTGGTGTTCGGTCCACTGCCCACTGGAATCCTTCCCTCTTGCCTTCAGGGAGCTCTTGGAACTCCTGTTCTCATTACAACTCAAGATTTCACACTTTGAAGGACACAGATTCATTCATTTTGTCCTAGATGGCTTAAGTCAGCTATAACATAAATCCACATAAAAAACACTTAACCAAATAGGTGCAGCATTTACCGGACACAAATGTGGGCCAGGTGCTCCTGTATAAGCTTCCCCTTCTCCATGTACAAGAAATTCTCTCAGCCACGCACAACATGACGCTTCATCACCACATGATCATGAAGATGAGATGGCATAGCTGGAAGCAACCATCTTCACGGTACAGCAGACTATGACTCAACTCCTGGCTCCACCATATACTGGCTCAATAACTTCAGTCAAGTTAATTCACTCTTTTGAAACTTAATTTTCTCTCCTTTAAAATAGAGGAAATACCACCAACTCGTCAGTCTGTTGGTTCCCTTCTTCCCATTATAAAAGACCAAATTTCTATGGTGTTTATCCCATGTTTACAAATCAAATATGGCCTGGATCATGTAAATAAACAGTCATTGAAGTTGCGTTTCCCCACCTGAGTTTGGGGCATATCTGCAAGGTCCAGAAAATCCATATGACTCCTTTTTTTTTAATTGTTACTGTTTAAATGGCTTTCAACAGAAAGGCAGAAACTGAGAAGTCCAGAATGTGCAAAATCTTACTTGGAACCAAAACAAACTCAGAGGCAGCAACAGCACATGCACTAAACTGACGTACAGAAAAGAACATAAACTCTACACAGCTTGATGCATTTTACTTTGCAAAGGTAAATAATGGTACTGTTTTTGGTAACATCAAACATTTTGTTTTTAAGTAACATCAGCCAAAAGAATATAAATACCATTAGACTGAAAAATATGAAGAATCACGTCTTTCTCTTTATTGCCACTTTCTCATAACTGCAATAGAAATCTAGGTGGAGCTTTTGATTCCACATTTCAAATAAGATTTTTTTTCTTAATAAAGTGCTAGAAATGAGATTTTGCCACAGGGTTAATCATAAGTCAGACACTGAAGCCATAGGCGAGGGTTTGGTTTCACCCAGTGGTCTCGAATCATTTCACCTGCAACTCCCCCTTCCAGTTTATCTCCAGTACTATAGTCCTCAGGCTTTGAAAGACAGTCGAGCAAGCCGCACTTATTAATAATTCATGCTGTCTTTTTCATCAAAGACTTCTACAATTGCCAATCAGAGCTCCTGATCAGCTATGATAACTAGTGTGGACACATTGAACTGATATCATCCCAACCCAAAGCAACGGAATGTGAAGTTTTAGTTATCCCTTATGGTCCTTATCTTAGAGAGCTGCATAAATTCCATTAGGTTCTATAAAACACTGAAACAAGCTTGCAGACCCCATTTCTATCTTCACAGTCCCCCACAGATCAGGATTCCCATGAGGGGGACAACTCCTTTTGTTGCTCCAAATGGAATCAATTTTTATTAATGAATTTCAAATTTGATTTGCTGTTGGCCTGTATGGTAGTCATCAGGGGCGAATTTAAAACTGCTCAGTAGAGCCCCTCCTAGTCACCACTTAGTTATGGACTATACAAGGACCCACTGACATAAGGACAATAATTCCTAAAGTGGTGCTGAGAATGGAATAGAATCAGAGTGGTCTAGGTGGGCTGCTTAATTATGTTTATCAGGCATTTAGTTTATTACTAATCTTTCTGTACCTTCTTTATAAATTCTTTCTTCCAATCATACTTGCTGATGCCCCCTTCTCCCCACCACATTCCTTACATCTAGTTGGTTCCATGTCTATGAGGTCAACTCTGGTCATTGACACCCTATGCTGTGGGCTGGATCGTGTCGCCCGCCTCCTAAAACGCTGAAGTCCTTACCCCAATACCTCAGAATGTGACTGTATTTAGAGACAAGGTCTTTACAGAGGTAATTAGGTTAAAATGAGGTCATATGGGCTGGCCCCAATCCAATCTGACTGGTGTCCTTATAAGAAGAGATTAGGAGACAGACATGCACAGAGGGGCGACCATGTGAGGACACAGGGAGAAGGCAGCCATCTGCATGCCATGGAGAGAAAGGCCTCAGGAGAAACCAGCCCTGCCAACACCTTGATCTCAGACTTCCAGCCTTCAGGGCCATGCAACAATAAACTTCGATTGTTTAAGCCCCCCAGTCTGTGGTACTTTGTTATGGCAGGCCTAGCAAACGAATACACCCTAGAAAGCAGAGAGCACATGAAAATACCATTCATTTATGAAAAATATAAACCAATAGACAGGCTTCCTTACTCAAAGTTGGACACCTGCTGGTATAAGCTGAAGAACAAGACACTTGATATATTTGAGAGGCAGTGGAGGAAATGCTATTAGTAACTATGTTTTTATTCGGATATACAAATTAAATTGCAAACATCTCTGGAGGAATGAAGATATCACTCTAATTATTAGCAGCTTACTGGTATTTCACTGAAGCAGTGAGGTCTTCTGCTGACATCTGGCTGAGATGAACAAGGCTGTAAGGAATGGGAGTTGTAATGGGGCAAGAGCACAGAGAGAAGGGAAAGACAGGTTTGAAGTAAGGAGAAAACCCAGCAGAGAGGGCAGCAAGCAGACAAGCACCCAAAGAAAGAGAAGCGCAGGAAGACAGGGAGTAGCCAGGCTCTCGCCAGGACCGGATCCCCATCACACGCACAAGGCAAGATCTGGAGTTCTGGCTGCTTCTCACCTCAGACACCCACAATCAGCATCCAGCCTCCATCAGTAATTTCCTCTCTCTCGGGAAGCAGAGGACAGACTGTCAAGGTGTCTGTGTGCCTCCCAGGGAAAGAGGCCCAGACCAGCGTCCATTTTGTGTCCTTCCTTGTAACAGTGTTCCAAGCATGACCCTATTGTACCATAACCTCCATCTAAATTACATTTTCTTCAGAGAAATGCAAAGTGCTTCAGACAGAAAATGCTTTCTTTTTCCATTTTCCATAGACTTTGTGCTATGCAAACTACAGGCTACAAATGATTTCCCTCTGAAGCCCAGAATACCCAGCACAGTCATGTGAACAATTGTTGTACCCTGGCACTCAACATCACAATTCTCCATTACTACAACCCACAAACCCCTTGGACTCACAGCTGTCCCCCTACCGTTCTACATTCATCCTTCCAAAGCACCCATCCATACTGCATCCCTTCTTCTATACGTTAAAGAAATAAAAAATGCAGACACTAAATGACTTGTACAAAGCCACACTAAATTAGGGAACTATCTAGAAATTTTCTCATACTAACAGAAATGAACAAGCACAATCCATACAATGAAATAGCTATGTAGCTGTACATATTATAGCAGCATACATAATTAAAAATTTGTAGCAGCTTTGCAATATTCATGCACTGTACATCCTGGCAGCTGGTAAAGATTGGATGAAAGTTAAGAATGAAGTGTCACTTGAAGATGAAAGATACGCTTAAGACTCTAAGAATAGGTATATTACAATTCTTCCCAAGATTGTAATCTTTACAATCTCCCTTTTGTTGCTATCATCTCCCATCTCCAGAGTTTGAAACATCTTCCACCTGTTGACAACCAATTTTTGAAAACAGGAATCAAATAAGAGATCTCCCTCCCCCATATGCAAAGGCAGCCTCACAGCATCTAGCACTTAGCCATGTGTTACTTAACAGAAGTTGGAGTTCTTCCTTCTACCTATGATCTCAGGTCCACAAGTGGCCCACTCTACCATGAGCTTTGTAGATCAAAATGCTAATAATTCCTCAGACTACCTCATGGGACACTTCTAAGAAATGACTATGGAATTATATACAATGCAAACAATAAATGTTACTAATTAATAACTAACTGCTCATCTTTGATCTTATAACACTTAGATTTCCTGATGAACGTAAAACACTCAAGAGAATTGTTTTGTTGGGCCCACACATATAGGCCTGTCCCAGGCCAATATGGAAGGTCTCTCCTCTGATCTCCACCAGAACCCATGGCCACCTTTCCCTCAGCACTCTTTTTTTTTTTTTGAGGAAGACTGGCCCTGAGCTAACATCTGTGCCCATCTTCCTCTACTTTATATGTGGGATGCCTGCCACACCATGGCTTGACAAGTGGTGCCATCCCCACACCCGGGATCCAAACCAGCAAACCCCGGCTGCCCAAGCGGAAGGTGCAAACGTAATCGCTGCACCACCGGGCCAGCCCCGCCTCAGCACTTTTGTATTGCATCCAAAACATCTGGAGAGGTGTCTGCCTGGCTCCCCAGTAGACGGGAAGCATGTTGAGGTTAAGACTCCTAACTGACTTCTGTTACATGGCCAGGTCCTAGTTCACGTAGGGTTGTCATCAAATTTACCTTTCTTTCTCCAAAGGGCTGAAGCAAAGAGCAGTGAGCATTAAGTAGGTATGCCTGGAGAGCTCCCATGAGCCTTAGAAATAGCTGGCCCCTTATCTTACATAGGAGAAAAAGGAAACCCAGAGGGAAGATGTGCTTTGTTCCCCTTACGCAACTGGTTAGTGGCAAAGGCAGAATGGAAACTCATGTTTCCTGACTCTACATCCCAGCATTCTTTCCTACTTTGTACATTATCTGTAGATCTGTCCTCCTGGCTTTACATATGCACAACACTTGGGAATTCAATACGCCCTGTCACACCCTGGGCACATTCCCAATCTGCAGATGTCAGAGGCTGTGCTCTGGGGGACTCCTGCAGGATTCCTCCCCCGTGCCTCCCACGCTCAGCTTTGGGGACTACAGGTCCCAGGATGCCCTCTGTAGCTCAGGAAATTTCTGGCATGCCAAGTCAACTGGCCAAGCCCAGACAAGCCACAGGTTGAGCCCACCATGCAGGGTTGGAAAGGCTGAACAGTCATGCAGGTCTCTCCCCGGCCCGCCAGAGAAGACTTAGGGCTTTCGGAGTACACTGGAGTTAGCGCATGCGTGCTGGGTAGCACCTCCCTCCAAACCAGAGCCCCCAACGCGGCTGGGCTCTTGGTTCCAGTAGAGTGTATGGAGAAAAGCATGCGCTGCAGGGCTGAACTGCTTAGCTTGACAGGAGTCGGCTTCTTAATAGCCGCCTTGCCTTCAACACGTTATTTAAATACTCTGTCTCAGTTTCCTCTTCTCCATAAACCAGAGCTAATACACTACTTTATTGCAGGTATGAGGTTTAACCAAGTTAACACACGTGAAAAATGGAACCTGGAGCCTGACACACAGTATGCAAACAAGAAGGCCAGTGCTAATACTATTGCTAGTACTCATCTAAAATAAAACTGTTTTTAACCATAAACTGGACTTCTTGTTTTTGCCGTCCTCTATGTTTTGGCATCCAATGAGCAAGCATTTTTCTTTTTCTTTTAATGTTTAGCACATTTGCATGACACTCCAACACGTAATCTAGGGAATTGCCTTATTTATATGAATAGTCTCCCTTAATTGGCTATTAGCGGAAGAATATATCCCAAATGGCACGGTAAATTACCCTGTGTTTGAAAACAGGTTGAGCATTTCAGCAGCAACACTTTTAAATTAGGAGCAGTAAATTAATGTTAAAAGTACAGCCAATAAGTCTGTTCGGGGCGGTCCCTTCAGTGCCATGGGCTTCATTCTAATGAAACCCTTTTATAACGAAGACCAAAGAAATTAAAGTGGATTGGCCACATTGCTTTAAAGGATTACCTCTGCACTGAAAAAGAGAGGTCGTGTTAAGGGGACAGGAGCACAGCGCTGTCCGCCTCTGAAAACCAGAGAATGCCTCTTCTTCAAAGTGGGGACACAGAGCACAGAGCGGCGTCACCCCTTCCTGGGAGGTGCAAAGCCGCCGGGCGGGCGCTCGCCTCTTACCACGAACTCCTCCAGAGTCTGGTAGGTCTTGCCCCGGAACTCGCAGTAGTTCTTCCTCTCCTTGCACTGCGGGCAGCACTGGCTTGTATCAACGTGGATGCAGCGCGGGTGCAGCCGCGGGCACTCAGGCTGCGCGCACAGCGGCCCCTCCTCGGTGCACAGGCACGGGCAGGCCGAGGGGCCCGGCGCGAACTTCTCCCCGATGGCGTACACGAAGCCGCTCTCATCCACGCAGCCCTTGCCGCGGTAGTCCGGGTACACGTACTCCTCAGGCGGCTCAGGCGTGGGCGCGAGGTCCGGGCTGGTCGCGTCCTGGGCAGCGGCGGCCGGGGGCTCCTCCTGCGGGGTATCCCCACGAGGCCGGACCTGCAGGTCCCCAGCCTTGGCGCCCGTGCCCTGGGCGGTCCAGGCCTGCTTCTGCTTGCTCCACGCCTCCCGGCCGGCGAGCCCGCGGCCGCCCTTGGTCTTCCAGTCCCGGCCGCTGCCACCCTCGTCCCTCGCAGGACGCCCGAGCTCGCTCACCCGCCCCGGGCCGTCCCGAGACGCGTGCTCGCGCTTCTCCTGACCTGGCTGCTCCGGCGCCTGGGCCAGTTTCTCCAGCGGGATGCTCGGACTGCACAGAGCCACCATCAGGCAGCAGGTGACCAGGAGGGAACTGGACAGCGCGCCAACTGCCATCGCAGTGGAGCTGGGCATCCCCTACCACGTCCCGGCGGGCGGGCGGGCGGGGAGCGTGGCCGAGGGGCGAGTCGCATTCACAGCCCGGGGGCGCGCCGCCGCCAGCCGAGAGCCGCCGTCCCTGCGGAGAGAACAGCAGCACAGCTGAGCCCCGCGGCCCGCGCACGCCCCGGCCCCCACCCGGCCCCGCGCCGCCCGGGCTCCCGAAGCGCTCTAGATTAACCAGCTGGACCACGCGGGCGGGGGCAGCATGCCCAGCGTCGGTGCACAGCCGGGATCCTTAGACATCCCAAATTGTGGAAACGTACATGGAAGCGAAGTCCCAGAAAAACACCGGCGGGCAGTGTTTCTCACGTAGTCGTGACTGGCGGTGGAGATGGCCGAGGGCGGGTGTCGGAGCCGCGGGAGTGCAGCGAGCCAGGCCCGCGCCCCCTGCAAAGCTCCACATAGAGCCACATAATTCAGGAGATGAGGGTGCCCCTCCCTGGGTCCTAGACACACTTTCTCAAAGGTTATTAAGCGGAGAATTCCGCAGTGGAGTTGGATGCGGAAGACCGTATAGGAAGCTTAAGAGGGAATCCCTCCCTCGCTTGCCTTAGGGCATTGGGGGAAAAGGGGAGGAAGGGGGTTAAGCAGAGCTTCTAGGACCCCGTGATTCATTTCTAGCAACTTTTTAAATGCCTTCAGTTGGGAAGCAAATGCTGCCTCCCCACCCTCCTCCCCAGGCCTCGGTGCCCATAAGGATGATCCTGATCATGCAGGGCGGCAGGGTGGAGGATTCCGGAGGCTTCTGCTCCTCCACTGGCCACCCGCCGCCAGCCCACCGCTCAGCGGCTCCAAGCGGTGCTGAGAGACCCCCGCGCGGGCCGCAGCGCTCAGTCTTGTAATTGCTTTTACCCCAGAAAGGGTCTTGGAGGTGCAACAGAAGTGTCCGGGGCAGCACTAAGGTGTGCGGAGGGGGAAGTTGGGGTTGGAGGGTGCGGGTTGGGGGCTGAGTCCCTCTCGTTCTCCTGGTCTCCAAAAGCCTTTCTGGATCCCAAAGTTTTTGCCGCCCAAAGGGGCCGAGAGAACCCTAGATGCTGCAGGGTGCCAGCAACCCAACCTCTCTCCGTTTCGCTCTCCTACTCCCTCTCCCAATTCAGCGCGTCTGGGTGTCTGCCTCCCTCCCCCTCAACCAGCTTCCAGTAGGGCTCTGGTCTTCCGCGCCTATTACTCCCTCTCAGCTCCGGCCCAGACGACCTCAGCCCTGGGCAAGTCGCCCGTATTTACAAACTTGGCGTGGGGGTGGGGGAGCTCCTCCCAGAAGCAGAGAGGCGGACGGGTTGCCAGGGCACGTCCAACGCGCACGGCGCGGACACCCAACATGCACCCTCATCCCTGGGGGCGGGCGCCCAGCCTACATACATGAGCACAGGGCGCGGGCCGGTCGCTGGGCTCGCGGCGGGCGCGGGGACAGCAGCGGCGGGCGCGGCCCCGGGGCACCGGCGCCCATTCTCTGGCTGGCCGGGGACCCGCGGGGGCGCACCGCGGGTAGCGCAGCCCCACCTGCGTGCTCCGCCCGGCGCGTGCACCGGCTAGGGCGTCTCCGCGGGCTTGCTCATCTCGCTGCCGGCGGCCGGTAGTCGCGGCCCCAACTCGCGTCAGTGCCCGCACCGCCCTCAGCCGCTCATCCCCGGGTATCGTCCCCGCGTCTCGGCGCCGAAGCACGCCCTGGGAGCCGCCGGGGCTCTGCCCCGCGCCCCTCCACCGGCAGGTGCAGGGAGCTCTCCAGACCAGGCAGCCGGGATGCCGGGGCAGCCGTGCCGTGTCGGAGGCAGAGGAGACGCCCGGAGCGCGGCGCGCCGGCGAGTGGCACCGAGGCCGGCGCAGGAGCCGGTGCGTCCGCCTCCCGCCTTCTCGCCTCCCCCTGCCGCAGCCGCCTCCCGCCCCGCGCGCTCTCCTGCTCGGGAGGCGTAGCCGCGGCGTCCCGCGCTGCCCCGGGGTTGGAGGACCTCCCGCCCGCTCGCTCCCCTTTCCGGCAGCGCAACCCACCTGTCAGTCTCCTGTGCGGCCGCCTCCTCACCTCCCCGGCCGCTGCCAGCCTTGTCCTGGCTGCCATTCTCCTTCCTTGTCACTCCATCTCCAGTGGACCTTTCATCTGGGCTTTTTTTTTCTTTCCTTTATTCTTTTCTTTAATTTCTTCTTCCTAATTGGCCCCCCTCTGGCTTTCCTCCCTGTGGACAGCTTGGTTTTGCCACTGTGAAAAACCTGAACCAAACTGTGTTCAATTTGGAATCCGAAGGCCATGTTAGTTTACACTGTTTGGAGTTTTTTTCTCTTCACATTTTAGAAACCCAGAAGTACAAACGTGGAGGAGTAAGAAACTCGTAAATATCCAAACAACCTATTTTCTGAATCTCTGCCAATCTCTCTCCTTGGTCCCCTCTCCCCTTTCCTGCCCGTTCTCTCTTTTGTCAAGCAGAGAAACGTTTTCAATTAACTTTGTTAGAATGCTAAACTGTTAAGCAGAGGCCTATGTGGTTCAAACTTGTTTTTACTCTTTGAACTTAGTCAATAGATTTGTCACTTTTCTTGGATAAAGGAGAAAAGGTACCTGTTTAAATTAACTCCTAGAGTGGAATTTTTGTAGAAATGTGCATTCCCAGGGCAGTGGTTTCTGCTTATGTCATCTTAGAATCACAGAAAATGCTCAGATGCAAAACACACAACGTTTTCTCCAGGTCAGGCCCTTGTTGGGAGGTGGGATGATTTCAGACAAATTCTTCTTCTCCCCCACCTCTTTATGGTGGACAGACCAGATTTAAATGAGGTGCTAGAAAGGACAGGAAGGCCACAGGAAGCCTGGGGGAGAAGGTGCTTCCCCTTAGCCACAAAAACACAAAACAAAACAAAAAGCGAAAAAGCGAAATATGAAAACTGGAGCTGGGTGGAAAGTTTCTTTGTTCAGAATGATTTGAGCCCCTCTGCCTTGGCAGTCCCTGCTCTCTTTTCTTCCTGTCACCCCAAGGCATAGACAGATTACATTTGCCTGTGAATGTAGCAGCCTGGACATCCGGGATAATTCTTCTCCAGTCATTAAATATGTTTGTTTTGCCAAGTGCTCTCATATGGTTGCATTGGGGTAGCCCCAGGTAGATGTGACTGATAATAATAAAATTCTAATAGTATGTGTGAAAGACCTATTTCCAACTGAAAAACTGGTTGGGGAGCCAATTAAGGGAATCATGATGTCTCTTTATTGATCCCATGTCAATCAAAGGTCCTGATGAATCAGAAAGCTTTTGTCTCAGCTCCTGGTCTCACTGGAGAGCCATGATTATGAGACAGTGGAGCTCCCAAGAAGAGGCGTGGCCAAATTAGGAACTAATTGTGTGACCTAGTGTCCAAATCACTTTATTCTGTCAGATCCTCTCAGAGGTGGTGTGATAGAGCAGATGAGATGAAGGGGAAATAGTTTTAGAAGGATTTCTGTCCTTAGTGAAGAACAATGCCATGCAGCCTTGTTTAGCTGAGTAATTCAAGGAAATATAAGGGACTTTGCAGGCATCGAGGGAATTTGCAATTTATTGCCGATGTAATACTTTTTTCTGATGTTCTCCACTTCCTGTTTTTTGGTTTTTGTCTGTGTTTTTTTCAGGCTACAGAGTAAGAGGCAGTAGCAGGAAGATCTCTGGTCAGGGAGTGAGATGACATGGGACTCAGCGGGCTCCACCAGGGCCAGGTTTTGCTACCTCAGACAAGTCATCCAGTGTCTCAGGGATCATCTTCTCATCTTTAAAAGGAAGAAGAGAAAATCTCAAAATGCATGGGATCCCCAAACTGCTCTGGGACTATGGCGTATTTCTGCCGGTTTGCCCTGTTTTAACCCAGTTTATTACTTCCATCTTTCTGGGTGTCAGAGTTATCAATCAACTGAAGCACAGTTTTACTCAGTAATGAGTCTGAGAGTGTGTGCTCAGAATCCAGGCCCATCTGAGCAAGAGGCAGAGCAGGTGGGTTCCAGGCCAAGATCAAAGTTGCCTCTTCAGTGGCCTTTTCTGTCCCCTTAGGCAGAACAATTCTTGCCTTCCTCTTCACCACTGAAGGCAAGATTTACATGTCTGCTACAGGCCTTATAGCAATTGACTTTCTCCAAGCCCCAGGGTATCTGCACCCACTCTGAAACAGCAGCTTATTAAAGGGCTGGAGCTATACTGGATTCATCCTTCTATGCTTATAGCCTAGGACCTAAGTGAACCAAATGAGGAGGGAGAGAGAAAAGAGGGAGAGAAGGAAAGATAGAAGGAAGGAAAAGGAGGGTGTGAGGGAGGAAGGAAGAGAAGGGAGGAAGAAAGCCAAGGTGGGAAGGAAAGGAGGAAGGGAAGGAGGGAGGAAAGAAGGAGAGGAAGGGAGGAAAGAGAAGGGAGGGTGAGAGGGAGGGAGAAGAAAGCTGGGTGAAATGGGTGAAAGCTGGGTGAGTTTATTACTCACACAATGCTGGGCATGCTCATAGCCATCTCATTCAGTTCCTTGCAATGCTCCCAATCTTGGGAGGGTCATTATTGTTTCTTTCCATTTTGCCAGTGGGAAACCACACTTCAAAGAGGTTGTGATTTGACTAAGGTCACAGCTAATACGGCAACAGTCAGCTTGACGTGAAACCACAGACCCTAATCCCATTGCTGTTGTCCCAATGCACACAGCTGCCTGTCAATTGTTTGTTGTACCTACTAAATGGGTTCTCCCAGCTTCTCTCTTCAGCTGATCCCTCATGACCTTGTTTACTGGGCCCATGTCCCTAAGAGCACAGAGAAGCAATGGGGGTAAAGGCTAGAACAGGCTGTGTGTCCTTAAGTCAGTTTCTGGAACTTACTCGTGTTCACATGCATAGATCAACCCAACCTATAACAGGGCTCAGTGTATGTTTGCCAAGGAATGGGGGACAAATTGATACATGGAGGGTAATTTGATGGAAAATGGCTCAGACCCAGGAGAAGAGGACTAAGGAGGAGGTTTGCCTTGAGGGGAAAAGTAAGGAAGCTGAATTGGGAAGAAGGTACGTCAGAGGACAGAGTTGGAAGCCAAGAAGAAGAGATGTCAGGAAACTTAGCTCTGCACCTAGAAGGATGAGATGAGGTCATCTGCTGGAAGTGAGGGAGGCAGAGGTGGTGTTTGTGGCTCGAGAGTAGAAAAGAGACTGTGCAAAATGAAATATGGAATGAGGTTAGGATGAGTGAAAAAATGGCCGAGGAACCGAGGGCCTTATGGAGACTAAAAAGCAAATGCATGGAGGGTACAAGCACCCTGTTTTACAAGCATTTTCTTGACAGGTAAAAGAGCCACCTGCGCATGTGGAGGAGAGCTGCTTTAGAAGAGGCAGTGGAGAGAGGGTGTGCTGCCAGTACTTCCTGGCTATAAGGGTGAGGAGATGCAGAGCAGCTCCCGGGGAAGGAGAGCCTTCTGGGAACTCATGTTCCAGGTACAGCAGGGCAGCAGCTGCAGCAGTGTTTGCAGAAAATGTGGAGCCCCCTCGCATAGCTTGCTGATCACTGATTGCCAGGATCCAATAAATAAGTGTTGCTTTCATTTAGTTCACACCTTTGGCAAAGCTGTATTTAACTTGAATCCTGGCCTTGAGCCAGTGAAGGAAGAGCTCTAAAACCCTTATCTTTCGGGGTAATAAGGAGTAAAAGCCACCTCCACCTGAAATCAAGGGTCACCAGGATTTTTGTGCTTCAGAAGGTTGACCACTAACTCAGCTTAATGTGTGGGAGAAGCCACCATCAGAGCTCAGGTGGCTTTTTATGGATGTAAACAGAGCAAGCCCGGCTGTCAAGGGAGACACTAATTAAGGTTCCTCTCTGGATTGGGCTACAAGGCAGCAGAAGCAACAGCTCCATTCCTGCTTACCCTTTTGATACATGCCTGTGGTTGAGAATTGCTGCTCCCTCAACTGGCCTGCTGCACAGCCTGCCTGATTACACCTCCCTTCGGAGGCTCATCCCTTCTGCTGTTATGCCAAAAGTCAGCAGCATCTGCTGAGATAATCGAATGGATGACTCATAGATATTTTTCTGAAATCAGTGGCAAAAGCATGTTCCTTGAAAGGAGGTTTCCAGGGATCCATTTTTAATATACTGTAAAGTCATCCACTGTATTAACATCACCGACCACATACACATCGACCAATAAAAAAGTTTCAAGTACAATAAGCAGTGAGGGCAGGGTTGTGGGATTCTGATGGCAAATTACTGTGCCCTCAGAGGACAGGACCTGGGAGCATCAAGCAGTGATGACAGCCTTTGGTTGCATTGAGGTTTTCCTCCTTCTTTTGGAGGGAGTTCCAAAGGAGGAAGTCGCTGGCAGGTGCCGGATGCCTTGTCAACTCCAGGCAGGAATTTTCTTGGGGCTGATAAAGGGAGTCCAGAATCCACTCTGGAGCGCTTTTAAGATGGGATGTATCTTCTCATGACTGCTTCTCTGGCCCATGGTTTTCCCAGGAGCCAGGCACCAGACCTGGCCATGGTGCAACTAGAGACCCAGCATTATTTATTCCCTGCATCAGGGTCCCCCAAAGTGGGCTGTGCAGGGGGTGCCTTGCTGGATTGAGCACAGCAAAAAGCAATGTAAGGAGGGGAGGCTATTTCCAGGTGGGCTGATAACATGAGTGGGTGGTACAAGTGTCTTTGGTGGAGAGTCAGGCAAAGTGTCTTCCTGTGATGACTTCCCTCCCTGGCCCCAAGCTGATTGGCTTCTGGAACCTTCCCTGGTATGCCAAAGAGACTTTAAAATCTTCTAGGGCATCTCAAAGCTGTCCCAGATATCACCAGTTATTGCAGTGATGTCAGAATCTTAGGATGAGGAGCCACAAGAGACTCCTTCTGGAAACAGTCAGTTGAGGACACAGCTCGGGGCTCAGACCCTGGGCTTCAGACATGGGCTGGGATAGTGAGCATGTGCTTCACAAGAATCATGGGCCCACTGTCATAAGGAGGCGCTTGTTTGCCCCAAACTACTTCTGCATAGAATCCAAACATAGGATTGTCCAGACATCTAGGACTTAGGTGGACAAAGATAGTGACTGAATCATAAATCTGTGGTAAAAGCAGAAGGTACAGGAAAAGTGTGGAAAGTATCTAATGTGCACAACGACATTGCAGTGGTGCATCCTCAGGGACAATTAAACATGTTCCTCATACATATAGAGCCTTCTGTGGAATCTGCTTCTACTGGTCTTCCCCAGGGGGTTGGGGATTTGGGGCTGCAAACCAGAACAGGGCTGGCACCATCCAACTGCCCACAGAGCCAGTAGCCTTTCTTTATTTTAAAATCTACACTCCTCAGCATTTGTAAGAGAGTGTTGCATATATTTGTTTAATTATTTCTCTCACCTTCTGTTGCCCAACCTCCTTACCATAAGTCACTTCTGTCTTCCTAGCATGTGGCTCCTGCGGCATCTATAGCATGTAGCCAGGCCATGACAAATGTTTATGAGATGAATTAACAAAGAAACACGAACTATGTGGCGCAAAGTGCTTTTTATGATCTTGCCTTTGCCTACATCTCTTGTTACTCCTCCACCCCTGCACTGTGCTTAATCATGCAGAACAGTCCTGCAAATGCATTGAGCGCTCACTCCCTTAGAGGCCTCCTGACTTTTCTCTGCCCTTTGCCAGATTCTCCCAGGCGCTTACTCTTCTCCCCCTGGCTCTAGAACATGCAAGTTCTGTTTTATCTCCAGCTATTGAAAGAAACTCCTTTCTTTTAGTATCAGGTGTAAAGAAGCCTCACGTTTCTCTGTAGTCCTGGGCCAAGAATAATTCTTGTTCTATTGCTTTACCTATGCCTTCTGTATCCTAGTTATCCCCTACTCTTTTGCAACATTCAAGAAATAAATCCTTTGAGGATTTGATTAAGGATTGAAGAATTCAACACCTGGCCACCACCCCTGGTCGGTGAAGAGGTTACTCAAGTGTCCACCAGAATTTGCCAGTGGACAAGGCTTCCTGTCATATGGTTGTGAAAGTGGTCTTATGTACCCAATCAGTAGCCTTTATTTTATTCTTTACATCGAGTTATTCAATTTGGTCCATTATTCTGGTGATCCTCATTCTATCTCCCAGTAAACTAACTCACTAGTCAACGTTTGTTTCACATAGAGATTTTATGAGCATAGCTGCAAGATTCTATCGCTAAGCATAGGACTTCTCGGCACACCACTGTTCATTGGCTTCCAAGTTGAAAACAATTCACTAATTAGTATTCTTGGAGTAAAGTTTTTCAAACAATTCCAAGGCCACCTTTTATACCTGCATTCAAATCACATTTCTTCCTGTGCTCCCAGAATATTTACTATTCATTCATTAAAGGTATACTTATGTATGCCCGTACTTATTTTACTGGAGATTGTGTGCAGCTAAATAGATATAGATATCTATATGGCTATAGATATATAAATGTTTGCCACCCAATAACCATTCTCTTCTTCTGATAAGAAACTCTAACCTTATTTTCCTCTAGTGAAACAAACCCTACTCTATTCTCAACCACCTGCTTCTTAGGCAGAGCTGTCAGATGTGGCAAGGGATCAAGTCTGGCCAGCATCACAGTCCCTCAACCACAATGGATGGACCAAGGATGTTCATGTCATCTTCTTGAGGCGAGTCAGGTCTACACTTCTGCCTGAACCATCTGAGAACAAAAGTTTTTTTCTCTTTCCCACTGGACATGAGTCTTGTAAAAATTAAGGCTGACCTGCCAGGGGCATTACAAGTTGTAGATTCTACCTGACTTGGAGACAGCACAGAGGAAACTTGAAACAAGAAAAGAAGAAAATTAAATCCTGAAAATGTTATGTGAGTTCCTCACAGCCTCAGAGTAGGTTCTAACTGGCGTCTTCCATCACCAAAGCCCATGTATATTTTTTTTTTTTGGAGTTTTATATCACTTGCAAATTCAAAAACCCTGACTAATAAAATGGTTCATTGATTGAACTCAGTGGTATCACAATTCAACTAGTGCCCCCAAATATATGTGCGGACACCAAAATCCCACCGTAATGCTTAGACTGTAAATGGTTTCAGTTCTATGGTCAGTGTTCTCAAAAGTGCTCTCTCACTTCAGAATTAAGCCACTGCTTTTTCTAGACAGGCTCTCCTTTCATACTATCCCAGCGAATCTGCCTCTGTGCACTCAGAGGAAGAACTGTCTCTGAATTGTGCAAAGAGTCGCCGTTGCCAGCTCTGCTACTTTTTTTCTGGCAGCCCCAACCTCCAATCAAGATTTCTGGATCTCTTACAATTACAACACCATTTAGAAATACTCTACGTTTCCTGGCCTTGAATAATGTATTGATCCCTTTAAAAGAAGGAAATATTCTCACAGACCCCCAATGCTTACTTAAATTCTTTTTATTGTAATTTTACTTAAATCCACGCTAGCATAAAATACTACAAACTCCTACGCTTACAGCTTTTAAGCAATTATAAAAAATAAATTTACACATCAGATATAAAATAAACTACAAAACCAAAGAAATTGAAACTAACCACATTAGTTTAAGGGGACGGAAGAGAGAGCACTCCTGAAGCTCCATAGCTACTCACAGTGTGGGAGGTCCATGGCTCTAATTACGTGGATACTTCTGAGCTCAGCATCTTGAGAAGATTCCTGCCTAGTGGGGGCTGGATTCTCCAACATTTTTCTCTGTTCAAATTACCTCAGTGCTTCATTAGCATGGCTTCCCATAAAGTCACTGGCATCGAGACTCAATGCAACCACATTTATTTATGAAGACCCACTGTTATTTCTTATTGAGTCTGAGTATTAAAATTGTATCAAGTGTGGTGTCAGCATACTGATAAACATAAGTCAACTGTGGGAAGGGAAGTCACATCATGGTCCTCCATGAGGTGGTTATCTGAGGATCTAGAACATACTTATATTACTTCTAACCAACTTTATTGAGTAACAATTTAAATACAATAGATTGCACAGATTTTATATACTTTGATTAATTTATAAATGTGTATACTTGTGTCACTAACACACCAATCAAGATACACGTTGTTACACCTCAGAGATTTCCTTATTCTCCCTTTCCGCCAATCTCTTATCCGACTGCCAACCCCACCGCTCACATGCCAGTGCCAGAAAACAGCTTTCGTTTTGCTGGTTAAGGACTTCCTATACTTGGGTTCATGTAGGATCATAGAACCTTTTGTGTCTGGCTTCTTTCACTCACTATAATGTTTTTGCGATGCCTGTGTGTGTTATGTGCACCAGCAAGCCGTTCATTCTTATTGCTAAGTAGTGTTCCACTGCGTGACTCCACCATAGTTTGGGTTGTTTCTGGCTTTTCAAATAAAAGCTAATATGAACATTTCTGTACAAATCTTTTTTTTTTTTTTAAGATTGGCACCTGAGCTAACAACTGTTGCCAATCTTTTTTTTTTTTTATGCTTTATCTCCCCAAATCCCCCCGGTACATAGTTGTATATCTTAGTTGCAGGTCCTTCTAGTTGTGGCATGTGGGACGCCGCCTCAACATGGCCTGACGAGCGGTGCCATGTCCACGCCCAGGATCCAAACCAACGAAACCCTGGGCCGCCACAGCAGAGCGCACGAACTTAACCACTCGGCCACGGGGCCGGTCCCCGTACAAGTCTTTTTGTAGATACATATTTCCATTTTTCTAAGAAGTAGAATTGCTATGTCTGTGGTAACTGTGTACATAACTTTATAAGAAGTTTGCAATACTTCCTGAAATGATCTTAAATGTCTTACACTTCTACCAGCAATATGTGAGCGTTCCCATTACTCCACATCCTTGCCAACGTGGATATGACCAGTCTTTTTAATTTTAGCCACTCTAGCGGATGTGAAGTAAAATCTCAATGTGGTTTTAATTTGTGTTTGCCTTTTCACTTGACAAGGCTGCAAACTTTTTCATGTGCTCTTGGCCTTTTGTATATCTTATGTTGTGAACAGTCTGTTTACAATCGCCTATTTTTTATTGATTATCTTTTTTGTTGAGTTCCTGAAGTTTATTCATGTTGTATAAATTCCTTACATATAAGTATTGTGAATATTTTCTGCCAGTTTCATTGGTTTAAAAAAGTCTTAAAAGTTTGCATTTTCAATTTTTAATAATGAAATGAAAGCAAAGTTTACAAAGTCCTTATTTTTATTTTTTAAACAAAATCTCTTGAAAAGCAGTAATTTTTAATTTTCATAAATTTCAATTTATCAAAGTTGTGTTTTGTTAGTGCTCTTTGTGTGTGTGTGCTTGCTAAGATATATTTTCCTCCTCTGAGGCTGAGAGTAGCTTTTTCCACGTTTTCTTCTGGATGCTTTATAGTTTTAGCTTTTACGTTCAGGTCTATGAGCTACTTCAAGGTAATTTTGTGGTTTATACAGGGTTACAGGTCAAGATTTATTTCTTTCCATATAGACATCTAGCTTTTCCAACAGCATTGTTGGGACAACTTTCCTTTCAGAATTTGTCAAAATTCTATCACCCCTTGAGTATATCTTTTGGATCTCTGTTCTGTTCATGAATTTATGTATATATCATTATGGCAATACCTTTTGTGTCTTAATTAAATAACTTCAATAATAAGCCTTGAAATCAAGTACTGAAAGCCCTTCCAACGTTTTTAAAAAATTGTATTAGCTTTACTAAGTCTTTTTTTTTTTAATTCTTTTTTTTTTAAAGATTTTATTGTTTTTCCTTTTTCTCCCCAAAGCCCCTGGGTACATAGTTGTATACTCTTCTTTGTGGGTCCTTCTAGTTGTGGCATGTGGGACGCTGCCTCAGCGTGGTTTGATGAGCAGTGCCATGTCCGCGCCCAGGATTCGAACCAACGAAACACTGGGCTGCCTGCAGCGGAGCGTGCGAACTTAACCACTCGGCCACGGGGCCAGCCCCAGCTTTACTAAGTCTTTTAAATTTCCACGTGAGTAGTTGAATCTATGTGTCAATTTCTACAGAAATGCTTGCTGAGATGATGTTGAGTCTATAGATTCACTTGAGGAAAACTGACATCTTAATACTATTGAGACTTCTAATCTATGAACGTGAATCCATGAAAGAATCTGTGAATATTGAGCCATCTAATATATATGAATGTATATATATGTATATGTGTGTGTATATATACATTTAGCTCTATTTTCTCTGTGGAATTTTTAGTGTAAAGGTCTTATTCATACTTTCTTAAATTTATTATGAAGAATAATTTTTGTTTTTAGATGTTATTGTGAACGATACTTTAGAAATTTATTTTCTAATTGTTCATTGATAGTATATAGTAATGCAATTGGTTTTTGCCTATTGACTCTGTATCTCATGACCTGGGTAAATTCACTTATTAATTCTATAATTGTTTTGTGTATTCCTCAGGATTTTATAAGCAAAAATTACAGGGACTTCAAATAAATACAGTTTTAATTACTTTTTGATTCTTATTACCTTTTACTTTTTAATGTCTCATTGCATTCTTTAGGAACCTCTAACAAAATATGGAATAAAAGACTCAAAGCCTTTTCTTCAATTATACATGGAAATTGTTCAAAATTACATGATAAAATATGATGTTGGTGGTAAGTTTTATTTGTGGATGTCTTTATTGGATTGCAGAAATTCCTTTCTATTTTTTCTTTGCTGGTTGCTTTTTGTGATGATCATGTTTTGAATTTTGTCCATCTATTTTCTGCATCTGTTAACTTGATCATATGATTTTCTACTAATGTGTGAATTACATTGGTTGATTTTTAAATGTTGAATAAATGCTGCATTCTTCAGATCAACTCTACTAGGTCATGATGCTGGATTCAATTTACTAATGTTTAATGAGGATTTCTATTTTTATGTTTATGAGAAATATTGGTCTATGATTTTTTTTTCCTGTAAGATCTCTATCAGGTTTTGCTATTAGATAATGCTGGCTTCAGGGAAGAACTCATGAGGGATTTTCTCATCCTCTTTTTTCTGAAAGAGTTTGGGTAAGATTGATCTTATTTCTTCAGTAAATGTTTCATAAAACTCATCAGTGAAGCCACCTGTACCTGGAGGTTTCCTTGTAGTTGGAGAACATCATCGAGAGGACGTGGCCGCCAGTTGACTGGAGAGCTGGTCCTGGGCAATTGGAGGTTCCTCATCCCCTCCCTTGTCCTTGGAATGTGTGGTCTGCTTTCCTTGCCCATCCTAGAAGCTTCCTCAAGGACACAGACTTGAGATAGTAATGTGTTGTTGAGTCCATCTGGATGGTATATGTGACTGAACCCAGTTAAATCCTCTATACCAACTTTTAAGATTCTGGCAGGTAGGTGTCAAGATCTATTCACCTTGCAGCCACTCAAAACAAAGCTCATTTATAAGTTCCCTTTCTTATTAAACCAGCCACCTGCCAACATGGAGTGGTCTGCCTCTCACTTTGGTATCTCCTTGCCCTGCACGTATGGGGCCCAGTTTCAGATTTCACCTGGGAAGCTCCCCAGTTTGCAAACCAACAATTGGCAAGCCACCAGGGAGACCAGAGAAATGGGCCTTGGGAAAGAGGCAGCTGCAGGGAAATCTCAAGTTAGCCACTGACCTCTATGTAGGGAGAGGTGGCCTGTATATGCTAGATGCTTGTGGACTGCTGTATGAGTATAGCAATGGCCCTACAACAGCAACTACTCTAATGCACTTGTTAGACAGACTATGCGTAGCACACTGTGGCAAAGAAGAGAAACAAATGGCTGCTGCAGTGGGCTGGTCCCTACTGTGGACAAATTTGGCTAGCCACCAATGCCCAAATAGAGGCTGAAACTCGAGTTAGGAAGTAGGCAGAAAAACTGAAGTTAGAGACAGATGTGCAGTTGTTCACGACTCTGCTAACTTCGGAGCTGCCAGACAAGGTGGGGAAGCAGAACAATAAGTTGGAGAACTTAGTGTGCCATTTTTCAAAGCTAGGATGGTGCAAGCTGCCATGGATTAAGATCCAAACCCTTGTGACAAAGCCTGACTAGTATGCCAAGAGGCACAATCCCTGGGAAGGTGAGGAAAGCGAAGGGGAGGATCTTGGGGTGATTGACAGTGAAACGGATGGAGTGTCCCATGCTGTCCAACCCATTATATAAAGGACAATTTTAGATAATAGTTACCCTAGACTTCTGATAAAAAGAAAAATACCCCAAAACTCCTAGGAGAAAAATACTTGCATTATTTCTCCGACTCTTAAAGCTGTATCGTGTCTTTGAAATGTAAACACCCCAGAAGATAAGTAAAACACTGCCCAAAGAGACTGAAGGAAAAGAAAAAAGAAGGGGAAAGAGGCTTTTTAAAATACAGACTGCCATAGGAGTTCCCTTGCTCAAAATCTAGTCCACAGCCTCCATAAGATTGTTCATTAAGGGCAAATACAAATCTTAAAAGTCTTCTCCACAAATATTAGTAAAAAGCTTTAGCCGTGTGAGGGGGTAACCTTAACTTGTTCTGTCTTCCACTGACACAATTTGAATTCAACATTATTTGTCAGCTAGTGAGTTTTGTATTGTTGTACTTGATTCATGGCTAAAGTTTTGGAATGAGAGTTATGGGATTGTCTTTGTGTTTATGAATGTCTATGGCCATATGTTATGTATGTGTGATGTTTCTCTACCTCTGGAGCGTAATCTCAAAATTAATTCATAAAATAATTCTATTTAATTGGCCTAAAGAAAAATAATCTTTAATATCAATAGTGTGCTTACACAAAACTAAAACTTAATTTTCTTTCATCTGAGAGAAGGACAAAGTTTTCTTGGACTATTGATCTGTTCTTGATAAGGTTATGAAAGGTTTTTCTTTACTTCTTAAGTAATTTGCCTAGAAAACAAAGATTGTGTTTTGTTAAAATAATTCCTTTGCTTCATGATGTCTTTGTCAGGTCTTTGATTAAGTAAGAAAACTGTCTTCTCTATTAAAAGAGCTAAGATTCTTTTACAGCTATGTAACTTTCTGTATTTGTCTTTGAAGTCTTTAATTGTCACTTTGGATAAATAGATTAGTATTGTTTAACAGTGACCTATGATCCAATTTAATCAAATGTTTTAAATCTTTTAATATTTTTGACTGACTTCCTCCTAATAAAATTTTCAGTAAAGACTTATTGACCTTGAACTAACTTTGGGATTTTCCAGAGGGCCCTTAGAACATCTCTAAAGATTTGTTCTCTCTCCTTATAAAAGGGAGATGATAAACTTATTAAGCTTATTTGATATGTTAAATTACATGGGAAGCATTGTCAAATAAGAAGTGATGCTAAACATTCTTTAGGATATAATAGTATAAATATATGTTGTTAATATAAGTGTTCCAGAAATTGTATGAAATTCCTAAAAATCTGATATGTAAATATTATCAGTCATAGTTCTAGTTATTATTTCAAAGTGTATGTCACAGAAATAACCAAATTCTCTTGTCAATTGCATTATAATAAACTTTCATCAGATCTTTAACCACAGCCATTTTTAAGTCTTTTGTCATGTACAAGACAGTTATTGTTTTACCCTGATGCTTTTGCAAAAGCATTCCTGCAGAAGTGCTTCATCTTCAAAGTGATTCATGGAAAAGACTCTAACAAGTACAGGTTTCACTTAGCATATGACCCTCAAGCTCTAATCATTTTGTCACAAATGGTAGAATTTCATTCTTTTTATGGCTGAATATAAAGTCACTTTCTTTATCCATTTCTTTATCCATTCATCAGTCAATAGTTAAATTAGGCTGTTTCCGTGTTTTGGCTATTGTAAGTAATGCTTCAATGAACATGGGTATGCGGGTATCTCTTTGAGATCGTGATTTTGTTTCCTTCAGATATATATCCAGAAGTGGAATTACTGGGTCATATGGTAGTTCTATTTTTAATTTTTTGAGGAGCCTCCATACTGTTTTCCACAGTGGTTTCATCAATTTACATTTCCGCTAATAGTCCACAAGTGTTCCTTTTCCACCACAGCCTCACCAACACTTGTGATCTCTTGTCTTTTTTATAATAGCCATTCTAACAGGTGTGAGGTGATATCTCATTGTGGTTGGTTTTTATTTGCATTTCCCTGATGATTAATGATGCTAACACCTTTTCACGTACCTCTTGGCCATCTGAGTATCTTCTTTGGAAAAATGTCTATTCAGTTTCTCTGCCCATTTTTTAATTGGATTGCTTGCTTCTTTGCTATTGAGCTGTGTGTCTTCTTTATATATTTTGGATATTAACCTTTATCACATATAAGATTTGCGAATATTTTCTCCCATTCGGTAGGTTGATTTTCTCTTTGCTGATGATTTCCTTTGTTGTGCAGAAGCTTTTAAATTTGATGTAGTCCCACTTGTTTATTTTTGCTTTTATTGCCTTTGCTTTTGGTGTCAAATCCAAAACATAATTGCCAACATCAATGTCAAGGAGATTAGCCCAATGTTTCCTTCTAGAGTTTTTTGGTTTCAGGTCTTACATTCAAGTATTTAATCCGTTTTGAGGTTTTTTTGTATATTGAGTAAGACAGAGGTGCAGTTTCCCATTTTTGCGTGTAGCTGTTCATTTTTCCCAACATCTTTTATTGAAGAGACTATCCTTTGCCTGTTGTATATTCTTGTCTTCTTGGTCATAAATCAATTGACCTTATAAACCCAGGTTTATTTCTGGGCTATCTATTCTTTTCCATTGACCTATGTGTCTATTTTTATGCCAATAACATAACTGTTTTGATTACTATAGTTTTGTAATATAGTTTGCGATTTTAGGATTGTTTGTTCTATTTCTGTGAAAAATGCCATTGGAATTTTGATAGAGATTGCAGTGAATCTGTAGATTGCTTTGAGTAGTATGGACATTTTAACAATATTTATTCTTCCAGTCTATAAGCATGGAATATTTTCCATATATTTGTGTCTTCAATTTTTTTCATCAATGTCTTATAATTTTCAGTGTACAAATCTTTCAATATTTGGTTAAATTTACTTCCAGGTATTGTGTTCTTTTTGATTCAATTGTAAATGAAATTATTTTCTTAATTTCTCTTTCTGATAGTTCTTTGTTAGTAATGCAACTGATTTTTATATATTGATTTTGTAACCTGTAACTTTACTGAATTTGTTTATTAGTTTAAACAATTTTTTGTGTAGAGTCTTTAGTTTTTTCTCTATATAAGATCATGTAATCTGTAAAGAAAGATAGTTTGCTTCTTTTCTTATTTGGATGCTTTTTATTTATTTTCCTTGCCTAATTGCTGTGGCTAGGACTTCCAGTAGTATGTTGAATAAAAGTGACGAGTGCAGGCATTCTTGTCTTATTTCTGGTCTTAGAGGGAAAGCTATCAGCTTTCCACCATTGAACATGATGTCAATTATGTTCTTGTCATATATGGCCTTTTGTATGTTGAGGTACATCCCTTCTACACTCAGTTTGTTGAGTGTTTGTGATGAATGGTTGTTGAATTTTGTCAAATACTATTTCTGCAACTATTGAGATGATCATATTATTTTTATCCTTCGTTTTGTTAATGTGGTGTATCACATTGTTTGATTTGTATATCTTGAACCATCCATGCATCCCTGGGATAAATCCAACTTGATCATGGGGATCCTTTTGAGTCATATGGTGGATCCATGGATCATATGATCCTTTTAATGTATTGTTGAATTTGATTTCCTAATATTTTGCTGATGATTTTTACATCTATGTTTGTCAGGGATATTGACCTTTACTTTTCTTTTCTTGTCATCTCCTTGTCTGGTTTTAGTATCAAGGTACCACTGGCCTCAGGAAATGAGTTTAGAAGTGTTCCTACTTTGGGAGAGTTTGAGGAGGATTGGTCTATTTCTTTAAAATGTTTGGTAGAATTCCCCATTGAAGCCATCTGGTCCTAGACTTTTGTTTCCATTTTTTTTTTTTTAGAGATTGGCACCTGAGCTAGCATCTGTTGCCAATCTTTATTTTTTCCTTCTTCTTCTTCTCCCCAAAGGCCCCCAGTACATAGTTGTATATTCTAGTTGTAGTCTCTGCTGGTTGTGCTCTGTGGGACGCCACCTCACCATGGCTTGATGAGCAGTGCCATGTCCACGCCCAGGATCCCAACTGGTGAAACTCTGGGCCGCCGAAGTGGAGCATGGGAACATAACCACTTGGCCACGGAGCTGGCCCCTGGACTTTTGTTTCTTGAGAGGTTTTTAATCACTGATTCAATTTCCTTACTCATTATTGATCTGTTCAGATTTTCTATTTCTTCATATTTCAGTCAAGGTAGGTTGTATGTGTCTAGGAATTTATCTATTTTTTATAGGTTACCCAATTTGTTGGTGTGTAATTATTTATAGTAGTCTCTTATAACCCTTTGTATTTCTGTGGTATCATTTGCAATGTCTCCTCTTTCATTTCTAATTTTATTTCTTTGAGTCGTCTCTCTTTTTCTTGGTGAATCTAGCTAAAGGTTTGTCTCTCTTGTTTATCTTTTCAAAAAGCCAGCACTTAATTTCATTGATCTTTTCTATTGCCTTTTTAGTCTCTATTTTATTTATTTCTTCTATTCATTTTTTAAAAACCAATATTTTATTAGCCTATAATTCAATACAGATGATTTATACTGACTTTTCTTTAAATTTGCTTATCCTAATTTATCTGTATTCAATCTGCTATTAATCCCATATAGCGAAATTTTATTTTAGGTATTGCATGTTTTCGTTCTACTATGTCATTTTATATAGTTTTTTTATATTTCCTATATTCGTCTCTTTATTCACCTTTTCCGATAGTTTTTTTTAAAAAACACATCAATCTCACAGTTATTTTAAACTGCTCACCTGTTGATTCTGGAAACTGAATCATCTGTTGGCTTGATTGATATTTCTCTTAAATGTAGTTGAGATCACTTGTTTCCTTGTATGTCTCTTGATTGTTGCATGCTAGTGTGCTGGACATTTTCTAAGAGAATAATAGATGGTGAAAAAAATATGCGTATGTGTATAGACAGATACAGTTTATATATAGACATAGATATGGATATAAATGATATAGACATAGATACATGCTCCTTATTTGAGGGAATCCTTCTTCTCTGTTAGGCAACTGGAGTGTTAGGAGTGATGTGTTTGATCCAATCAGGAGTTGAACTGGTTAGATGGAGTTTCGTGGCTTTAATACCCATAGCAAGCCCTTGAAATTCAACCACCAAGAGTTCCTTTGTTTTTCAACTTGGCTTCCAACTTCCTGAATCAATTAGGTTCTTTTACCTTCAATTCTAACAGAAGTTAATGAGGTTGGGTTTTGGTTGCATCTTTGCTTAGGCTCAGCTCACTTCTCACTTCAAATGCTTTGGAAGTGAGTTCCTCTTGTAGGACTCTAGGGCTCTGGAGTCACCCACAGGGAGACTGCCACATCTCAAAGATAAGAGACCTTGAGACTGCTGTGTTGCACATCAGGAAGACTCAGAGACTGCACTGTGGAAACTGGGAACCCTGGAGGTTGAGATCTGGACACTGCAAGACTCTGAGACTCACACAGTGGGATATCATCGTTTCTTTCTGCTCTCCAGCCCCACCTCTACCCTCTACACCCCCCCACAAAATTCACAGGTTACAGAATTACTGGATGAAAGGATTGTTTTTGCCTTTGCATTTTCTCCAGACTCAGAGATGACATACCAGTCCATAGGTATATCAATAGAAGGCATAGTTTCTCCTTACCCCAGCACATTATCTTTCTCTGGCTGACTTATGCCTCCACCATGCCTGCTGCCAAGCTCAGTAATGACAGGAAAAGGTGCTCTAGTCCTTGATCACTAGGACAGGCTTGTCCTTCTGGAATTTAATTTTTTCAGATTTTTTTGCATCCGCAGCTCCTCAATGACTCAAAAAAGTTTCCTTTGGTTTTTCTTGGCACAAAGTGAGTGATTTTTTTCACATTCATCTAAATACTAACTAGTAGTAGAACCTGCTTATATGATTTTATAAATTATTAGAAAAATGAAACTAAAAAACTTAAAATCAATGAAACAAATACGGAAACCTCAAAACCTATGTGCAAAAGTTTTTGGTCTCCTTGGGTTCCAATAAATATTTTAGTCAATCACATCCTTCCGGGAGAAGTTCATGAGGAACTTTGCCTCATCCTGCAAATCTTTACACAGACTATCAGAACAGTCCGTGGCGAGCCTTCCTATTTAACACAGAAAACTCAGGGCCAGGTCCTTAGGGTCAGGGCAAGAGTCTGACACCAAAAATAATACTTCTTATCCTGGATTCTTCCCACTTGGGATTGCCAGATCAATGCATAAAATATTGCAGGAGACGTACTTATACCAAAAATATTGTATATTGTTTATCCCAAATTCAAAGTAAACTGAGCACCCTGAATTTTTATTTGCTAAACCGGACAATCCTATTTCTGTTGCATAATGCTGACTCTTTATGTTGAGTTTCTATAGTACATTCTAATGACAGTTTTCCTAAATCAAAAGGTGAAAAAGGAGTATTTTAACATTCGATTATTCTATGTGATCAGAGCTTTGCTGGTAGAGATTTTTGACATACAGTGAAATCACTTTATGATCCTGGGTTCTGCGGAAAGCAGCCTAGCAAACGTTTTGTGGAACTAAAATTTCTTTTATTATACTATAGTTTCCTTGAGGGAAGGGACGCAGTCTTCTTACTGATATTAAAACTTATATGAAGGGCATTTAATCAAAAATAACATATGTTTATTTAAGGACATTTGGAAAATTATAACAATGTATAAGAAAATAATCAATAATTTGACCACACAAGAGAAGCTCCTTCACAAATCCTTTCAGTCTTTATATGGATATAAGAAGGACATGTGTGTGTGTGTGTGTGTGTGTGTGTGTGCATAATATGTGTAGAATCACTATGTCTCAGACTCAAGCAGCCAACCTGTGACCAGAGCTATAAGCATATTTACATAAATAGCTTTTGTAATAGCCCGTGAGGAAACTTTTAAATACGGACCCTATGCATGTTTACATACACATTTGCAATTCTGGAGGCCTAAGAGGCCACTCTGCCCTCTGTCTTAGTTGTTGCTACCCCAGACTCCTTGCTTGTCTAAGTGATACATGCAATTTCAAACCTCCCTGTAAGAATCTCCCTGGTTTCCCCTCGCAGAATGCCCATCTGTTTCAGTAACAGTAGTCAATTGCTTGCTTTTTTGCAGCTTTGAGTCCAGCCAGTAGTTGGCTTTACTGTCCCCCTGTCACTTGCTGTCAGTTGGAAGAGCTGTGTTCACTCCATACCAATGTGGACAAGAGCCATCCTGAGTGGCGGCCATCCATCGCTGAAGAAATTGTAAAAAGACCCAAGTAGGGAAGATATTCGAATTCTTAGGGATAGGGCGAGGCCATCTCAGCGCTCTAGAAACAGTCTTTGATGCCTATTTATTGGAAGATGTGTCTTATTCACAAAAAGTTTACCACAGTGACAAATAGGAACTGCTGGGGGCGATCTAGTGGTCTGCGCAGTTGGTATCTGTGGCCTTATCATTGGCTAATGCATGGAGCATTTCTATTATAATACATTGCTTAAAGTTAATCAATATCTTTATGTGACTGGTGACTGGAAATATTTATTTGCTTTGAAAAAACCCATCATGAGAAAAAAAGTTCATCCACAGATCATGGAGGTTGGAGAACCACGGGGCAGAAACTAAAGGGAGCCTGTGTTTTCAAAGGGAGATCCTTCTACAGGCCAAATATAGAGCTTAAATTTTGAAAGTCTTGATTAGCAGGAAGTCCTGTCTTACATTCTCCTAGTTTTTTATCCAAATAGTTTTTCAGGGAAGCTTCCAAGTCTTACAGATCCACCTGCTTTTGGGAACTGGATAAAGTCATTTCCACAGTTGGTCTCAAACTCACTGAATCAATATTTCTCCATTTGACAAATATCCGGAACTGAGTCATTCTCTTTTTCTCCTGCTGCAAATCTCTTCCAACTGTCAGAAATGATTCTGTCCCTGCATGCCCAGCTCTTTCAGAAAAGGGGCACATAGCAGAGCTCTTCGGGTGATGGGTGATACAGGGATTCCAGGTGTGCCCTTTCCTTCCTACAACAAAAAGACCCCATGGAGATCAAAGGGGCCTGCAAGCTAACCTGTAGAGATAGGTGTTGGCTTGTATACGTCCTGCTGAGCGCTTGGGGCTCTGCTCCAGATTTTCCCCAGCTCCGGCTTTCCTCATGTCAGTCTGGACTCACCTGAGCTGTGGATGTGGGTGGGGCTCCCCTTCTCACCCCTGGAGCTTCTGGGCCTCCCTCCATCTCAAGTTGTAGCTCCATGTTGATTGAAGGGTGGCCAACGTACTAAGAAAAGGAGATCGACTGATATACTCTGGCATTTAAGAGGCCTCTTTTCTAAACAGTATAGTTGGGAAGAAGCATCAGTTATCATTCCATGCCTGTCAGTCAGACTCTAGTCTTCATGCTCTTTCTTTCTCTTTCTCTTCTCACCTCTTTTCCTCGACTCCTCTCCTAGTCTCCTGAACAAACTTGGGCCTGCCTTTCATTTAAAAGTTCATTTCATGTTTTTGCCTGCATTTAATCACTTTCTAGGTAGTGATGATATGAGTGAAATGGATAGTCTTCGAAAGCAAATTAATGTGATTTTCTTTGGCTTCCATCATTTATCACCTGTATCATTGGAGGACAAATGTGACGCTCTGAGCCTCAGTTTTTCAGTATCTACAAAGCAGAGTCAGTAATGTCCATTTCAAACATACGGGTGTGAAGCTTGTGTGATTTAATGCACATATTTTCTCACACAAGGAAGTCATCTACAAAGGGGTTAACTTCCTACTCTCCTTCTATCTTATCCAGTAAGTATGTCTTAAGCAGCTGGGATATTTTTTGTTAATGGACTGTCTGATTAATTTAACTGCTCACTGACCTGGTTGCTAACTTCCCCTCCACCTTGTTGAGTTTTGAGGAGTGAAGACATAGATTTGGTCCTTTGACATGAGGACATCTCCTCCCCACGGTTCCTCCTCCCCACTGGGGCTGGAGTTGGTGCTGTCCTGGGAACCCCCGGCCTCCATCTGTCTCTCCTACACTGCTTTCTACATAGGCTGTACTTTCCTCATTGGGAACTTCTCTAGTCAATTTGGAACTGAGACCCATCAAACTGAAGCATCCAATTAAATGCCGTATTTTCCACAAAGCCTTCTTCCTATCACCAAGAGGAAGAGAGCTACATCTCTGTATAATCGTGATACTTTATCCACACCCATCTTATCAATAAAGTTCTCATCACATTTTGTGTAGCTTGTTGAATGAGGGTTTATTTGAAGACGCTCTCTCTTCCCCATTACATAGTAAACCCTGTGGGACCAGAATCTTCATCTGCTTCATCTTTACACCTTTCACAGATCTAGAAGATTGCAATATATGCAGAACTCTCACTGCAAATGGTTTTTAGTAGACTTATTCATTTATTAAAATATCAAGTACTTGTCCACAGGATCTCCAAGATCTTTTGAAGTCTTATGTCTCTAAAACTCCATCTTTATGGATAAAGGTTTTTCTCTAGTCTCTAGCTAAAGATTTTTAAATAAATTATGGCACACTCAAAGCAGCAGTTTCTTAAAATGATAATGCTGTTTTATTTACTAAATGGAAAACCTTGAATTATAAGAGAAAAACTGGATTAATAAAGTCATAGAATTGTTATATACATATATCATATAAGCCTGGAAGGATAAAATCAATATATTAGTAAATGTGTTTTTTCCTAAAAAGTGGAATTTTACTTGACCTTTCTTCATATTTGTTTACCTGTATTTCCTATTCTTTTACAATGACTATATTACTTGAGTTTACAAAAAAAGGAAGAAAAAAATGAAATGCCACAGCTAAAGTAACAAAAAAAGAAAAGAAAGAAATACTGTAATTCAAGGACATCCGTCTGCTTTTCAAGGTGTAAGGAGCTGCTGCCATGAGATGCTGGCTGAGCCTTGGCTGTGGTGGCAGCTGGAACTCCCTCACGGAGCGGCAGACCTGAGCTTTCAAAGCTGTAACTTCTCAACGACAGACTCAACCCTGCAAGACTTCTCAATTAAAATAAAGCTCTGCAAAGGAGGGCTGAAGTCTGCTCAAACACCGTATCAGTATATAAAGAAAAGTACCAATATCAATCCATACCATTTGTAATATTGTAAGCAAGGAAAACTCTGACCTTTGAAAATCCATAGAAGTTGACAATTTATGAACCGGATGTATTTTTCAATATAAAACAAAGTTGGCATGAGACATAAGGTAGCGTTACGTTTTCCAAGCAGAAAATATCCAGGTAACTACTGACACATTGCTTATCTGAATGCCATTTTTGAGAATTCTTTACCATTCTATTGCCATCTCTGACTGCCCCCGTAACGTCTCCTTCTATGGGGCCTTTGTGCTTAGGAAGCAACCTTACTCATTCATGACCTACGGATCAGAAACAAGAAACAGTTTTGTACAATTGTTATTCTATATGATTTATGTAAACATGGAAATAAGTACTTAGCAACCGCATATAAATACTTGGTTTTAATTAAAAATTGTATTCTGAACTATCCTAGTTCTTACTTCAAAATGTGTAAGTATATGCTTTGGAATCTTGATGAACAGGACCATTTAGGGAGGCCTGTGCTCCTGTTCATTGATTTTCCCGAGAAAGAATGTGTGCAGAAATATCTTAGAGTCTTCAAACCCATAAAATACCATGCTATTTGCTATGCTCTTTTAAATTTTAAATTAGAAGATAAATGCTCACCTGTTTCCTCTTATCCTTTTGATTCCTATAATTATTCTTATTCAGCCTAGTGATGTGGAACATTAAAGTAGCAATACCACTCTTTGTTCTAAGGCCTGTTTCACAGATGAGGAAATTAGAGTGGAAGAGAGCACTGTGGTTTGTCCCTGGTCCCACAAGTGCCACCATCAGGCAGTTTCCTCAGGGAGAATTCAGCAGAGGCCTTTCACCTCACATTGGTTTTCCCCACCTTCCAACCCCCAGCAACACTAGGTAGGCCACCCCCCAAATTTCCCAGTGACTTATTACTCTTAAACAGTCAAAAAAAATGTTTTTGTACTTTACTCCATTGTGTTATAAACACTTAACATGAGATCTATGATGTATGATGAAGTTCATTGATTGACTTTCAAATGTTGAGCCAGCTTACATTCTAGGGATAAAACGCACTTGGTCAGGGTATATGACCATTTTTACATATTGTTGGATTTTATTTGCAGGACTTTGTTGAGGATTTATACATCTACGTTCCCAGGTAATATTATTCTCTGGTTTTCTTTATCTGTGCTGTCTTTGTCTGGCTTTGGTATCAGAGTAAGATTTACATCATAAAAATGTGTTGTCATATTTATGTGTTCTCCCCTCTTTTGCATTCTGGATGAGTTTGTGTAGTTTGGGTATTATTTCTTCCGTAAGTGTTTGTTAGAAGAGGACATGAAGGCATCTGCTTCTCGAGTGATCTTTGCTGGAAGGTTAACTGTTAATTTAATTTCTTTAATAGGTATAGGACAATTCAGATTATCTATTTTTTCTTGTTTGAATTTGGTAGTTGGTGCCTTTCAAAGAATTTTTCATTTCACTAAACTGTTCAATTCATGGGTATAAAGTTATTTATAGTTTTCCTGGATTGTCTGTAAAGTGTATTGATTGAATCTGTAGAATGATGTCACCACTTCTATTCTTGATATTTATAATTTGTTTCTTCTGTATTTTTTTATTGGTCATTCTGGTTAGAAGTTCTACAATTTTATTGATTTTTTTCAAAGAACTCATTGTTTATTTCATTTATTTTTTTACTCTACTGTTATTCTATTTCAATTTAATTGATTTCTGCTCTTATCTTTATTATTTTCTTACTTTTAGTTGCTTTAGATTTAATCAGTTCTTTTTCTAGTTTCTCAAAGTGACAAGTTAGATGATTGATTTAAGACTATCTTTCCTTTGTAATATAAGTATTTGATTTTATAAATGATCTCTTAAGAGCTAATTTAGCTGCATTTCACAAATTTCAATGTGATGTGATTTTATTTTCATTGAATTAAAGATATTTCCTATTATCTTGTGTAAATTCCTCTTTGTCCCATGAGTTATTTGAAGATGTTTTGTTTAATTTCCAGATATTTGGGGTTTTTTCTAGATGTATTTCTCTGTTCATTTCCACTTTATTTCCCTCTATGGTCTAAGAACATTCTTAGCATAATTCCAATATTTTAAATTTGTTAAAGGACAGGCATTTTTTTGGCCAAAAATAAAGTCTATCTTGGTGATTGTACGATAAGAATTTAAAAAGAGTATTTTGGAAGTGTTCCATAAATATGTATTAGGTCAGATGCTTTGATAGTGTTGTACAGGTCATCTTTATCTTTATAGATTTTCTGTCTGTTCTGTTGACTACTGAGAAAAGAGTATTGAAGTCTTCAATTATAATTGTGATTTATCTATTTCTCCTTTCACTTCATGTATTTTGAAGCACCGTTACTAGGAGGGAAATTATGCAATCACTGTCTTTATCTCCGGTAATACTACCTATTTGAAAGTTTATTATGTCGAATATTTGTGTAGCCATTATACCTTTATTTGATTGAATAAAATATCTTTGTGTGTCCTTTAACTTTTTAACCATGTATGTCTTTATATTTAAAGTTGATCTCGGGGCCGGCTCCATGGCCAAGTGGTTAAGTTCGTGCGCTCCGCTGCGGCGGCCCAGGGTTCGGATCCTGGGCATGGACATGGCACCGCTCGTCAGGCCACGTTGAGGTGGCATCCCACATCCCACAATTAGAAGGACATGCAACTAAGATATACAACTGTGTACGGGGGGGGGGGGGTGGGGGCGTTTGGGGAGATAAAGCAGAAAAAAAAAAGAAAGAAGATTGACAACAGTTGTTAGCCCAGGTGCCAATCCTTAAAAAAAAAAAAAAGTTGATCTCTTATAGATATCATATATTTGGGTCTTACTATTTTATCTACTATGATGATCTCTGTCTTTTAAATGATGTGTTTAGACCATGTATATTTAAAGTAGTTTTGATATGGTGGCATTAGGACCTATTATTTCGCTAGTCATTTTTCATTTGTTCTATCTTTGTTCTATCTTTACCTTTATTTGTTCTATCGTTTTTTTTTCTCTTGTCTTCCTTCTGTGCATTAATTTAGTATTTCTAATGATTCCCTTTTATACCCACTTTTGGATCATTGTTCCATCTTCTTTTCTTCAACATTTTCTTAGTGATTTTTCAGGGTATAGGCTATACATTTTGAATTAATCACATACAAACTTCAAATATTATGCCACTTCTCCTATAGTGTAAAGATCTCCCAACTGGATTCTTTCTATTTTTTCCTGCCATTATTTGTGATATTTTGTCATAAAATTTTACTTTTATATACAATATAAATACAACATTGTTACTATATTGGTTTTACACAGTTAATCATATTTTAGGGCAATTAAAAAGACAAAAAAATTGATTTCACATTTACCTTTATTTGTGTCTCATCCAGCATTCTTCATTTCTTTCTGTAGATCCAAATTACTGCCTAACATTCTATGCCTTTGTCCTGAAGAACTTCTTTATCATTTCCTGTAATGCAAGTTGGTTGTTAATGGATTTCCTAAGTTTTTGCTTATCTGAAAAAGGCTTTATTTTGCCCTTTTTGGGAAGTTATTGTCAATGGGTCTAGAATTCTGAGTTCACTGTTTTTGACATGGTACTTTAAGCCTACTCCTTCATTGTCCTCTCACTTGAAACACACATTCCTGAGGAGAAGTCTGCTTTTCAGATTTTTTTAGTTTACACAAACTTGTATATCACATGTCTAGATGTTTGTGTTTGCTTGGTTGTTTATATTTATCTTGCTTACTCTTCTCTGAGCTTTTCTCATCTGTGATTTTGTATCTTTCATACTTTTTGACAATTTCATCTATGATCCCTTCAAATATGTCTTTTGCCCCATTCTTTCTCTCTTCTCCTATGATTTTAATCACATATGCATAGTAATAATTTGATATTGTTTTGCAGCTCTTGAATGCTTTTGTCTGCTTTATTTTTCCCATTCTTTCACTTTGTACTTCAGCTTGAGTAATTTCTTTTGAAGTATCCTCAATTTCACTGATTCTTTCCTTAATTGCAACAGGTCTACTGATGTACCTGTTGAAGACGTTGGTCATGTCTGCTGCAATGTTTTTCATTTCTATCCTGTTTGATTCTTTTTTGCAGTTTCTATCACTTTTCTAAAATTTCCCATCTCTTCATGTGTGTTTTCACCTTTCCCATTAAATCCTTTGGTATATTATCATAGATATTTTAATTCTCTTGTTTTATAGTTTCAACATCTGAGTCATATCAATGTACGTTTCTGTTGATTATTTTGTCTCTCTTCAGTGTGTTGTCTTTTCTTGACTCTTTCTCCTAATTTTTGGCTGAAAGCTTGACATCTAATGTAGGATAGAGGAGACTGAAGTAAATTGTAGTTATGCCTGGAAATGGGCATGCCTTCTCTTTTGTTAGGTACTTAATGTGAGACATTGAGTCAGTATAGGCAAGAATTGAGCTGGGTTTGGGGTTTGTTGTTCCTCTGGTTACCCTCAGTTCAGTCTAGGTTTCTAATTTCTCTGTATTACATTGAGTTTAGGGTAGGTGCTGTGTTGTCAGAGGTTTTTTCTCACTGATCCTGATCTACCACCAGCTTTAGGCCTTCCCTGTGTGCCTACACCTTAGAGAGTTCTCTTTATGCTCTCACGCTCCCTCGGCTTTGGAGTCCTGTTATTTGCTACTTCTTGCTTGCTGGCTGGGTGGGAAGGGGGCAGGGGTGCTTTCCTTTGTCCTGGGTCAGCCTTCATGTTAGAGAGGGCTTTGTCCCTGGTTCCTCTGTGATGTTGCTCTTTCTCCAGTGTTAGGGGATCTCTACTGGTCTGGGCCCAAGATTTTTTCAGCCCCTATTCCAAGGTATAAGATTTTTTTTAGTTCCCTTTCCATAGCTGCAAAGGGTTTTCTTCTGTGCCCTGGGAATGGCAGGGTTTGCTGCCCTTCTCCTATCAGTTTAAGGATTTTGTTCTATAGGGGAGATAGGAGACAAGGGTCTGGGCAAAGCTATGTTTCTTTTGCACAGCAGCTACCATGCTCTTATCCAGGCCCTGCACTGTGAGCTAGGCTTTCTCCTCTCTCTTGTCTACCCCTTACCTTTCTTTAGAGTTTCCAGTGAAGTCTCTAGAGAAAAGCTTGTGAGTGAGTAAAGTTTCCTTGTGTCTGTGGGTCCCAGGGTTCTCTACTCCTGTGCTAGCCTACATTTGCCCTTTAGCAAGTGCCTGTGTTTTATCTCTCTTTGAAGGCACTTGCATTTGCTTACTTGTTTCAGCTAGTTGGTTACCCTGCAATTTCAGCTTTCTGATAGATTCAAGAAAAATTTTGATTTTGTAGATTGTTTTTCTTCTTGTAAGGTTTGGAGTAACACTTCCCAGGTTCTTAAATTTTAATTGGAAACCAAAAAAAAGGACCTTTCAATGAACCCTCCTGTCCTTCAGTTCTTGGAAGTTTTCCTGAATCATTTCACTGAGGATTATCTTGGCTCTGTTTGCTTGGTTCTCTCTTTCTGGAACTCCTATTACTTAGCTGTTGGATCTTCTGGACTGAGAGCAAATTACTCACCATTTGTATTATCCATTTGTTGGTCTTTTAAAGACGTTTTCATGGATTTTCCTTGATTTTACCTGTACATTCTTCTCTTTAGTTTTATATTCATGCTATCATGCCTTCAATTCTTAAGAACTCTTTTCTCTTTGCTGAATGTCATATATTTATGCCATATATATGTCAAACATACACTTGTATGTATGCATGCATAATTATTAATAAATTGCAATTAAATAAATGAATTATATAATTTATAAATTGAAATTAATAAATTACGTAACTAATTATACATCGTATATTTATATATAAATAGGATATATCATCTATATCACATGTCTATCTTAATTATATATAATTACTTATTTAATTTATAAAATAGTTCTTTTCTTTCTCTAAGGATGTTCTTTTTGTCTTGTTTTAGTTTTCTTCTCCCAGTATGGTCTCTATTTCCTCTAAGTTTTTTTCCTATTATTTCAGGAATTCTCTCTTTTCCTCATTAGGAGCTTTCTTCAGATATATGATAACACATGGCTGTCTTCTCTTAATTAAGATTAGGGCACTGAGAAGCTAATTGCAAGCTTTGAATGCATGGACAGAGCTCAGTCATTTTGACCTTAAATGTGGTTGGAGCTATTTGTGGGGTAACTATTGACACTATCTTTGGGTTTTCCTATTGAGTTGATTGAATTACCCAGAGAAGAGCCTTTCCATCTCCTGCACCGGGGTAAGGACCTTCCTTCCATTCATCATTCTGGGAGCTCCTTGTGGGGATGTAGGGGGTGGGCTCTCTGCATTCACCAATCGGCCTACAGAGTCGCTGAACTCCTCTTTAGTTGTGAGGGTGGTACCCGCACCCTCAGTTGAGCTTTGTGTCTCCTAATGCATTTCCAGACTTCTGGTGGTTGCCCAGCTGAGCAGAGTAGAAGAGGTAATAAGTGAAGCATTATTATCATCTTGCCTTCACTCAGTTCTCTTTGTTTTCATTTCAAAAGATTAGATTTTATTCTAAATAACACTTCTTTTCTAAATTTTAAGGACACTCCCCAAGATGAAGCTCTTTTCCTGGTCTCATAGCTTAAAAAAGGGAAAGGCGTCCTAGGTGGATTATTGGCCATATGCAGAAACCACAGTCCTTCTCCAACCTTCTACACACATAGGGATCGTGCTTTTACTCCCAAGTACATTGAGCAAATACACAAACAAAACAAGCTGTATGCAAGGTCAGAGAGACACAGGAAAGGGTTTGCAACTGAAGTCACTGGTTTCTAGAGTTCTTTCTCTAGACCGCTCTTCTGATATTTTCTTCCATTTGTCAATTCATTTGTATATTACGTGAATATTTCTGAGCTTTATTACTACATCCACATTTAGGTCTGTAACTGGTACATTGTTTTGCATATTAAATTGATGAAAAACACTGAAGTTCTATATGACATTGCTGGGGGGAAAGGCCTAAAATATTAAAAGAAAGAATCTGTAAACTACAGACCACTAGCCAATAAACAATGGCTGACTGTGTTTCCTTAAATGCCAAAAAACTTTAAAATCTGAAATAAAATACTCATACATGTTCAGTATTAGTAAATGTTATAAATCCTCTGTAACTTACTTAATTGTATGTTGACACCTGTCTTGACCAGAATCTCATAAAATGCATGAGCTCAGTAGTTCAAACATGCTAGAATTTTTATCTAATAGAATTTTGGAAAATCTTTTAAAAAGATTTTAAATTTTTTAAATCTTGTAAATCTTTTAAAAATCTTTTAAAATGCAAGTTGAATTTATGTTTGCTTCATGTTTTAGAAGTAAGCTAATGAAGTGGACATATGATTTGAAAGTGCTGAAAGCACTCCAAGAAATACGCTCATCCTAGTTTTTTCCTGAGAAATACTAAAAGAGTAGTTCATATCAAAATATCCTTTTACCTTATTTTTTATTTTTGGTAAGTAAGATTCTTCCTGGGCTAACATCCATTGCCAATCGTCCTCTGTTTTTTTTCACTTGAAGATTGTCCCTGAGCTAACATCACTGCCAGTCTTCCTCTATTTTGAATGTGGGACATGGCCACAGCATGACTGATGAGTGGAGTAGGTCTGTACTCAGGATCCGAACCCGCATATCCCGGCCGCCAAAGCAGAGCACGTGGAACTTGAACCACTCGGCCACAGGGCCAGTTCAAAAATATCCCTTTAAAAAGGTCTGTGAATTGCATCTGGTAATTTCTTAAGCGTGCAAGCATGCAACTGTTAAAGGCAAAGGTGTTCCCCTCAGGGAATCCCAGTCACTGGGTCTTGTATATCCATCTTTATTTTGTTGATGCCAAAGCATGGGTACTCCAGGTAGGCAGTGCATTTGCCTAAACTGATAGGAACCGGTGCTATAGCAAGTGAATGACTTCAGGCAACTGGAGATCATGCCAGGCAAAACCCCTGGGGTCTTTCTGAATGCTGTACACTGATGGAATTTCATAGTGACATCATCAGCCAGCTCTGTATGCTGAAGCCTGTTATAAATTCACTCTTGCACTTGATATTGTATTGATCTGTAGGGCTCTGGGTAGGTAGTTGCGTGCAGAGCTTAATTCTTTCTTTGGAGTATAAGGGTACTTTGTACTTTGCAGATTTCCAACACTTACTGAGTCTGTGCTATACAATGCTGCCTGCAGTCCTTGGAGCTCCACAGTTCCTGGTTTGGACTGCAGTACGCTGGGCTGTCCTAGGTCCTCCCTCACCTATAAGAGTGACGTAAAAGTTAGGAGACACAGCCAATGAAGAGTTTGGCCAATCTGGCCATGCTGACTGGCATAGGAAGCCCTGAGCCTGTGAGGCTGTCTGACAAAGGTGTAACCATCCTCTCCTAAATGTCGCACTGCTACTCCATGTCATGAAAATTCCTTTTCAGTGAAGGTCTCAGAGGCTGTGGTTTGGTGGTCATCACTGAGCATTTGGGGATGATGACCTCACCCGGCCTTGGGATAGAGAAGCTGCTCTAGTTTGTGCCTCCAACAGGTTAGCAGGGCCCCACTCTGGTTTGGTACTGAGGGGTTATCTCTTGGGACTAGGAGTCCATGGGGAGGTGACTCAAGCAATCCCACATACAGCTGTTGGGGAGGCGTGTCTCTGCGAAGGACAGAAAGACTGCCCACTTCGATCCTCTTTATTTAGTCCATTTAAACAGTATAGTTCTAGTTACAGAGGGACTGACTTTGTCAGTTATGTGCACTTTCTGGATTTTGCAGTGTAAATCATGTCAGCTTCCAGCTTGCCTCCCTGCTTGGGATTTGCCTTGTTCTGGTCAGCTAGTCAACTCCCACCTCACCCATCTGTTTCTTAGCTTTGGATATTTCCTGTTCTTGTCTCCTTGCCTGGTCTCGCTGTTTCTGTGGGTTTATGTCTCCTTTCAAGTTAATCTTTATTTTTAAATGTATCTGGAAGGAGAAAATTTGATGTCTGTGTTTAATCATTCACCTAAATCCAGAAGCTGAATGTACTGTGTTTGCTTAAATTTCCCCCCATCTCCACCAGTTGCAAACTACATTTTGAAAATAAAGATAATGTGGTGGTGACCTGTCTTATTCTTTATTAAGACACATACATGAATAACAGTTAAAAAATCCAAGATAATCCACGAAACAGAAGTTCTTCAAAATGGCTTTTAGTATATATAAGACCTTAATATATTAACAAAGAATAATTGTAAATCAGCAAAGAAGGAGCAAATAAAAAGTTGGAAATAAAATCATGTTAATATATGAAAGTTATATATATAAAAATTATTTTATTAAGACAATATTTTTAGAGCAGTTTTAGGTTCACAGCAAAATTGAGAGGAATAGTCAAAGATTTCCCTTATACTCCCTGTGCCCCCTCCCCCTACTTCCCCCATTATCTACATCCACCATCAGAGTGGTACATTTGTTATAATTGATGAGCCTTCATTGACATTGTAACCCAAAACCCATAGTTTATATTATGTTTCACTTTTGGTGTTATATATTCTATGGGTTTGGACAAATGTATTATGAAACAAATCCACAGTTATATCATACAGAGTATTTTCACTGCCCTAAAAATCCTTACCCTTCACCTATTCATTTTTCCCTCCCCTCAACCCTTGGCAACAACTAATCTTTTTATTGTCTCTACGATTTTGTCTTTTTCGGATGTCATATAGTTGAAATCATACAGTATGTAGCCTTTTCAGATTGGCTTCTTAGTAATATATATTTAGAGTTCCTCCAGTCTTTCTGTGGCTTGATTGCTGATATCTTTTTATCACTGAATAATATTCCATTGTCTGGATGTACCACAGTATATTTGTCCAAACTGAAGGACATCTTCGTTGCTTCCAAGTTTTGGTAATTATCAATAAAGCTGCTATAAACATCTGGGTGCAGGTTTTTGTGTGGACAAGTTTTCCACTCCTTTGGGTAAATACTAAGGAGTATGACTGCTGGAATATATGGTAAGAGTATGTTTAGTTTTGTAAGAAACCTCTTGTCTTCCAAAGTAGCTGCACCATTTTGCATTCTTACCAGCAATGAATGAGAATTCCTGTTGCTCCACATTCTGGCCAGCATTTGGTGTTGTCACTGTTCTGGATTTTGGCCATTCTAATAGATATGTGGTGGTATCTCATTGTTGTAATTTACATTTCCCTGATGACACTATGTGGAGCATCTTTTATATGCTTATTTGCCACCTGTATGTCTTCATTGGTGAGGTGTCTACTTGTTAGGTAATGTCTTTGGTCCATTTTTTAATTGGGTTGTTTGTTTTCTTATTGTTGAGTTTTAAGAGTTTTTTGGCCAAGAGTCTTTTATCAGATGTGTCTTTTGTGAAGTTTTCTCATAGTCTGTGATTTTTCTTCTCATTCTCTTGATATTGTCTTTCACAAAGCAAAAGTTTTAAATTTTAATAAAGTCTACTTTATCAAGTATTTCTTTCATGGATTGTGATTTGATGTTGTATCAAAGAGTCATCACCATACCCAAGGTCATGTAGGTTTCCTCCTATGTTATCTTCTAGGAGTGTTATAGTTTCTTGTTTTATATTTAGTTATGTGATCCATTTTGAGTTAGTTTTTGTGAAGGGTATGTCTTTGTCTAGTTTAATTTGTCTGCAAGTGGATGTCCAGTTGTTCCAGCAACATTTGTTGAAGAGACTATGATTGCTCCATTGTATTTCCTTTGCTCCTTCATCAAAGATCAGTTGACTGTATTTAGGGGGTCTGTTTCTGGGCTTTCTATTCCATTCCATTCATCTGTCTATTATTTCACCAATACCACACTGCCTTGGTTACTGTAGCTTTATAAGGAGTCTTGAAGTCAGGTAGCATTAGTCCTCCAACTTCGTCCTTCTTTAATATCGTGTTGGCTATTCTGTGTCTTTTTAACCCTCCATATAAATGCTAGAATCAGTTTGTCAAGATCCACAAAATAGCTGGGATGTTGATTGGGATTGTAGTGAATCTACAGATCAAAATGGGAAGAACTGACATCTTGATGATACTGAGTCTTCCTATCCATGAATGTGGAAATAGTTATCTTTTTAATATAAAATAATTGTATATTAGACAAAGTAAGTGAACAATTAGCAGATGTAGTAATAAAATGATTATTCAGAACAAAAGCTACAGATAAAATCCTGAGAAAGATATAATTGTGTATATAAACATTTTACATCTGTATTTCCAGGTACTTTTCATCTGACATGATTTATTATTTTTTCTTTATGCTTTTCTGTAATTTCAAGTATTCTACATGACAGGAATTATTTAATAGTAAAATTTGGCTCAACAATTTAGATAACAACTTGGGGACTTCAATTTAAGACAAAACGCAAATGTACACTAGAGTTTTACAGTATGAAACCTTAAGTTTCTTGTTGAGAAATCCATACCATGATTTTTCTTTCCTATATCGGTGTCCCAATTTCCCACAAAATATTATGTGACAAGCACCATTTTTATAAATGGACTAACATGAACTGTAAATTGTTTTCCTTGAAAAGCTAAGATGAGAAATGTCTACACAATTGCCACCTTAGCAGAACTATAAAATGTCCCTTCTCTCTTAATTGTTGTCCTGTCAAGGAAAAGATAAAGAAAGATATCAAACACAGATCATCCTTAAATACCTTCAGCGCCTGTGGGAACTAAAAGCTTGTTCTCATTTTAACAGTGTGACTCCAGAGTTTACTAGTATTTCACATTTATTCTAGGTACTATGATTGGTAAAAAATATATATATAAAATAAAAAGTAAATAAGACACAGTAACTGTACTGCCATGGCTTACATACCTAGGTGGGTTTGGGCTACAAAAAAAGGTAACTCTGTTACTAATACAGTGAATACTGCGATAATTTTGTGATTTGGTTTGGTGGCAAATGTATGGTCTCATATGGATGGTTTAGGGTGTAGAGGAGGAGAGGGTATTTAAGGGAATATAAAGGGAAAGAGGTGAGGGGAGCCAGTGATATGCCTGAGCATGGGGGATACATGGGTTGAAGTGGCCTTCCCCTTGAGTGGGCAGATGACAAACGACCATTTAAGTTAACTTTGTTTCACTTAAATCCTTTTTTACGAATATCCAATATGTTCAAAAAAAATCTAAAGGATGTAAGGTGTACGATAATCCAAACACTTCATTTTTTCATCACCTGTCTTAAGAGCATAACCAGTTCCTTAGGAAGCTCTGTGCTTCTCTTTAGTTCCATCCTTTCCTTTCCTTCAATCCTAGTGAGAAAACCATTATCCTGGACACTGGGTATCTCATTATTTTTATCTCAGTCATCTAAATTTCATTTAATTTAGCATGTTTTGAAACTTTTCATAAATGTATTATTTTGTGATTTTTTTCATTCAGTATTTTTCTCACGCGAATCATCCACTGTGGTAAATTGTAACCATAATATATTCAGTTTTAGTCCTCCACAAATTTCTGTTATGTGAAAATACCAAACATCAGTCATCCAAATTATCCTGTTATTGGACAGTTTGTTTATTTCCCCTTTTTTTTTTTTCCTATTACCATCATCTATGAACATCGTTGTCTTGCTTATGGTGCACACATGCAAGAGGTTCTCTAAGGTGTGTGATCTGGAAGGAAAATTCTCAGACATATGATATGCATGTCTTCAACTTTGCTGACGTATACCAAAACCCACTGGAATTTTGATCCGGATTGCACTGAATCTGTAGATTTCTGTGGGTAGTATTGTCATCTTAACAATATTAAGTCTTTTAATCCAAGAACTTAGGGTATCTTTCCATTTATTTAGGTCTCTAATTTCTTTCATCAATATTTTGTAGTTTTCAGGGTATAAGACTTTCACATCTTTGATTAAATTTATTCCTACATATTTTATTAATTTGAATACTATTTAAGTAGAAATGTTTTCTTAATTTTCTGGCCACTTTTTGACAGCAAATCTTCCAATTAATTCACCTTGCTGATTTTGCTGAGCTTGCTGATGTTGTACATGGATTATATTCAGTCTAGGGGAGAAGCGAGCCTACCTGGGGCACCTTTTGTTGCTAGGCTGGGGTTAAGGTGGTCTTGGGTTTGGGTTGTCTTCTTTCGGGTGAGAGTGGGTGGTGCTGCTGCTTCAGCCCTGATCTTCCTAAGCAATTTTGCTTCCTCTTCCCATCTCTCAGTGCTCTTCTTTCCACATAAAGTGTTCTTCCTAGAATTTGTAGTTGTACTTGCCTGAAAGGAGCAGGGAGAGATGAGTCCATGCCATTTTGTTGGGACTGGAACTCCTAAGTGTCTCTGTCTACAAACATTATTATTGAATTATAGTATGCATACCTTACACTGTATAAGTCTTTGGTGTACAGTGTGGTTAGATTTTACAACATGAACACTGATGTGTAGCTACCACACAGATTAAGAAACAGAATTGATCAGAAACCCAAGAACTCCTTCTAGTTCTTTCCTCATCCAAAGTTCGTCACTATAATAATTTTGAACTTTAAATAAATGGAAACATACAGTATGTATTCTTGTGGATATGACCTCTTTTATTCAATATCACTTTTGTGAGAATTACGCATATAGTCCTAGATTATTTTAATTCCTGTATGGTACACCTCCAATTTGGTATAGAAATATACCAAAATTAATTTATCATTTCCATTATTGATAAACATTTTGTGTTTTTTTTTTCCAATTTGGAACTCTAAAAATAATGCTGTTATGATCATTTTTGAACCATGATTTTGGGTATATGTGTACATATTTCCACTTGAATACGTACCTAACCATAGAATTTCTGGTCATATGATATTCAAGTTTAAAAGACTTTTATCTTCTTTAAAATATATTTTTAATGGTGTATTGCTGTGCTGTTATGATTAGTTAGCATTTGTATATTGTTAATATATCTAACATCTTTGCTATATTCTTTATGAATTCTTTTTTTATATATGCATAATAATGCGTATTGTCTATTTTGTTTTTGTTGTTTCCAATCTTAATAATTCTCTTTTCTTACCTATTGCACTGACTAACAACACTAGTTCACAGTATAAAATTTATGATGTGTCTTTGCATTTTCTCTTCCCTTAGGGAATACTTATACCATTTCACTATTAAGTATAATGTTTGCTGTAGGTTGTCAGTACATACCATTTATCATTTTAAGTGCACTCTTTATAATCATAGTTGACTTGGAGTTATATTTATCTTTAATGAAAGTTGAATTCTTTGATCACCTTTTCTTCAACTTTTTCAAATGTCACAATTTTACCCCTCTAAAATGCTATGAATTTCATTAATTTTCTGATAGTAGCCAACTTTGAATTCTTGAGATTCTGTTGCCTATATTATATATTGACAGATATTATGTATTACTTTCTTTTATATATCATTTCTATTTTTATGTTTGCTAAGTTTTGTTGTTTGTATTTTGTAAAGATTGTTGTATCTACATAAATGTTATTAAGCTTATTCTATCCTTATAAAATGAGTTGGGGAGGGTTGCTTTTTTTTGCTGTATCCTACAATGATGTAACATCTGGATTATCTATTTCTTGAATGAAATTATCTATTTCTTAAATGATTGGTAAAATTTACCACTAAAATAATAAAATCATCTGGACTTAATGATTATTTCTTTATTTCTTCTAAAATAACTTTGATAAGTTCCAGTTTTTCTAGGAATTTATCAATATATTCTTTGTTTTTAAATGTGTTCTTATCAGGTTGATTCTAATACACTTATTTCTTATTCTCTGTTACATTTTTGGATAAGCATTTTTTTAATTCTTAAAATTGTTTATCTGCACCTACTACTTTTTTTTTAAGGTGCTATTTCTTGAGCTCTTACTATAACTCAGGCATCATGACAGATTCTTTCTGTGTACTATTTCATTTTTTTCTTGGTATTATTCCCACATCATATATATATTTTACAATTTTAACCATCTTTAAGTGTACCGTTTTGTGGCATTGAGTATATCACCTACTATTCCTTTGACTATGTTATTAGTATATTCAAATAAACATTTATTTCTGTAATTTCTGCTCCTATCTGCTTCTATCCTTTCCTTTCACTTTCTTTAGGCTATTCTGTTCTTTTTCATGTTTATAAGTTAGAGTCTTAGTTCTTTTTTTGTCACACTTTCTTCACTTATAAAGCAAGCATTTATGATGATAAATTTTCCTTTAAACCTCATTGGGTATGTATTAATGTTCATTATTATTCAAATATAAATACTTTCAAATTGCTTTTTGATTTCTTCTTTGACCTATGAGTTGTTTAATACAGGTTTCAAAATTTTAAAGGTATAGGCTTTTTCTCTTATTTGTTATTGATTTCTAACTTAATCGTATTTCCTTGAGAAAAAACTGTCTATTCAGAGCTTTGAAATGTGTTGTGGAAGAAAAACAATGAGCATTCTTCTACAGTTTGGCTCATTAGGTCAAGTTGATTATTATTCTTCTTCCAATCTCCTTAGTCTTAATGTTTTTATGCATGTTGTTTGTTTTTGTGTGCTTGACCTATCAATTACAGAAAAGAATATGCTAAAATCTCCTATTAAGATCATCCTTTTTTTTTCTCATTGAAGTTCACACTACTTCGTACCTTATTATTTTAGTATAAATATTTTCAAATATATGACAAGGTTGAGAGCATTTTATAGTAGATTCCTATAAAACCACCACCTAAATATTACATTTTGCTATACTTGGCTTTTCACATGTCTGTTCATCCCTTTCTCCATTTGTCAATCCAACTTATTCTTTTGATACATTTCAAAGTAAATCACAGTATACTTCCCTACCCTCCTAATATTTCAACATGCATAACGTTAATAAGTATTCAGTATTTGCTTATACTTTTAAAAAATATTGAGGTAAAATTTGCTCGGAATAAACTGCACAAATCTTAAGTGCATCTTTTGGTAAGTTCCAACAACTGTACATACCTGTGCAACTCAAATCCCTATCAATATGCAGAACAGGACCATTACTTTCTTGTCTCTTCCTGATAAATCCTTGTCTAACCCCAGGCAAATATTTTTCTGAATTTATTCTACCATAGATTAGTTTTTCTTATTTTTGAACTTCATATAAATGTAATCATACAGCATTCTTTTCTTAAGGCTCCTTTTACACAGTATAGTGATTTTGAGACTTACCTGTGTTGTTATGTTTCTTTATTTTCATTGCCGAATTGAATTCCATTACATATATGGATGTCCCACCATTATTTTATTCATTTTCCTACTGATGGACATATGGCCTGTTTCCAGTTGTTGGGTCATATAGTAGATGTATGTTTAGTTTTATAAAAAATAGCCAGCCCTGTTTCCAGAGGAGTTGCCCCATTTTGCATTTGCATTGCATCAACAATGAATGAGAATTCCAGCGCTCCACTTCCTTGCCAGTATTAGATATTTTTCAGTCTTTTAAATTTTAGCTATTGTGGTGGATATGGTTTAGATTAGTTAGTGCTGTCCAGTTGATTCTGAGTCCTCGTGCCTCTGTGTATAGAAGAGGGAACCCTGCCTGGTCTTTTTGCACCATCCTCTCACCTTCTGGCACTATATCAGACAGTGATCTGTGCTATTCATAGAGTTTTCATGTCCAATTTTTTTGGAAGTGGGTGGCTATGTCCTTCTTCCTAGTCTGCTTAGTCTGGAAGTTCTGCTGTAACCTGTCCACCATGGGTGACCCTGCTGACATTTGAAATCCAGTGGCAGAGCTTTCAGCATCACAACAACATGCAGCCATTACAATATGACAGCCAAAAGTTGGCAGGTGTGGTTCCCTGATCCGGAAATGAATCCAGGCCATGGAGTGAGAGTATTGGATCTTAACCACTAGACTACAAGGGCTGGATATGTAATGACAAATAATTTTAGTTTTATATAATTATTATTTTCTTGATGGCTAATGATGGCAAGCAATGTTTCATATGCACATGGGACATTCATATGTTTTCCTTTGTGAAATGACTCCTCAAAGTTTTTGCCCATTTTTTATCAGAAATTTTCCTTTTATTATTAAGCTGTAAGATTATTTTGTAAAGAATGTACACCAGTCCTTTGTCAGATATATACTTTATTAACATTTTCTCTCAGTTAATATTTTCTCCCAGGTTCTGGCTCTGTCTATTCTTTTTCTTAACTGTATTTTTTGATAAGTAGAATTTTAAAATTTTGGTGAAGCATAGTTTTTCATTTTTTTTCTCTTATTGGTTAGGCCTACTTTTGATTTTACATTTTCTGAGGCTATAATATTAGGTGAATTCACAATTGAATATTTTATTATTCTTGGTGAATTGTGCTGTTTAATTAGTGTGTAGCATCCTTCTTTGTCTCTAGAAATGTTCTTTGCCCAAAGTGTATTCTCCCACATACTAATATAACACTAGTTTTCATTTGGTTAGTATATCTAGCAATCTTTTTCTACCTTTGAATTTTAACTTCTATGGAGTTTTTAATCCTTGCATAATTAATTTATCATCTTTTTTTTTTAAAGATTTTATTTTTTCCTTTTTCTCCCCAAAGCCCCCCAGTACATAGTTGTATATTCTTCGTTGTGGGTCCTTCTAGTTGTGGCATACGGGACGCTGCCTCAGCGTGGTTTGATGAGCAGTGCCATGTCCGCGACCAGGATTCGAACCAACGAAACACTGGGCCGCCTGAAGTGGAGCGCGCGAACTTAACGACTCGGCCACGGGGCCAGCCCCAATTTATCATCTTTTAAGAATCTCTAATTCTTTTACATTTATTTTAATTTTGAAATATTTGTATTTATTTCTATCATTTTATTTTGTGTTCAGTATTGTCTTTTAGATTGGATATTTGTCTTTTTATGGATTGATTATTTAATATTAATCAGTATTTTTATGAACTGTGCAAACAAAATGGGACCTGTGATTGATTTAGCTAGGATCATTTCTTTGCAACTTTTATGCTATTTTTGTTCAGTATTTTGGTTTTGTTTTATTTGTTTAACCCCACACCTTGAACAGAAATATTATTGGTCTATATAGTATATTATGTTACTAGTTAGTTATTAAAATCATTGTTCATTTATTTTCTTTCTTATTTGACTTTTAAGTTTGGATTATTGATGCCTACTGGAAATAAGATCTTTAGAATTTACTTGAGTATTTGTTGGTGGAAAAAAGCTCTCATTCTTTTTTCAGTAAAATATCCTTATTTCTGTATTTGATTTTCGGATTCACTATGAGTCTGATTCTGAGGATTGCTGTTTTTCAACCATTCTAAAAAATTCTCAACCAATGTCATAACAAATATTGGCTCTTGCCCAGCCCATCTACAATCTCTTTCTTGAATTCTTAATAATAATCTTCCGTATATGGTTACCTCTTCTCTCTTTTAATATGTTATACTTTTCTTCTCTGTGTGCTATATTTTGAGTAATTTTTCATAATCAATATTTTTGTTTACTAATTTTATCTTTAACTGTATCTAGCCTGCTCTTTAATCTGTCCAATGTCTCCAATTTTAACAATTTTTTTTCAGTTTGGAGAAGTTCTGTTCTGTTATTTATTTATTATTTCCCAAATCTACCTGGCCCCTTACTCTGCGCTTGTCTTTCCAAGGACCACTTTTGTTTTGGGACACGTGTTAAACATAACTTATATTCTGTCTCTGTTCACTTTCATAACTGCATTCTGTGTCTTTTCTTGTTTGTTTGCTTTTATTCAAAATGCCTTGTTTTCTAGCATGTTTTATGATTTTTTTCCCTGAATAACCTATTTGGAAAAGACTTTTGGAAATTTATCTGTGGGTTGAAATGATACTTCTTCAGAGGTTTGCTAATGTCTGTCTCCTCTAACACTTCCAACCCAAGACTACATTAAGTTAAATTCTTCATTTGACTGTTTTCAGGCAACACTAGTAGCACCAATTCTGTCCACAATCTTTGGTTAGGTTTGGTGAGACGGATTTAAAAAAAAATTCTTTACCCAGATTTTAGTTACAAACAGTCATGTTTTCTTCCGTTTTCCAGGATTATTTTTTATCAACACTTAACCTGAGGGTGTGGTGTTCATGTTCCACCTCAAAGCTCAGGTCACTGCTTAGACCCCCAACGTCAAGTGAGCCCTAGCTTTCAGCACCTGTTCCACGCAGAAGTACTTTTAAGAGCAAGACTGTTTAAACTGAAATTCTTCGTGTTGCTAAGATATAAACCTCTCTGCCCTTCCTAAGAAGTCTTCAGTAAAGTTGGGTTTGTAGCTATTTTAATTTGTTTGTTTTGTGCTTCTGTAAACTGAGATTCTTTCTATCAATGTAAGACAGGTGGAGGGGACATTTTTATGATTTCTAGGCAATAGATTTCTTAATCATTTCAATGGAAACAGTAGTTCAGAGCCAGGACAGCCTTAAGAATGTTAAGATCTCTGAGAAATTGTCAGAAATGCTGTGCAGAGTTTTGATTGCTATAGGCTGTGGATTACGTACTATAAAACTGTTTTTCCCCCTAAGATATAGGGACTCCATCAGATTTTGAACAATAAACAAAAATCACTTCTCGATGTAGATTTTAATTTTCTCCCTTTTCTTTGAATTTGTGCCCCAATCTAATAATCTATTGCAAATTTTGTAGTCCTTTCTAAACTACAGAATTTCTCTTCTATTCATATCTATTGAAACCAGCTGCAATCCTTTGGAAGACATTGTTTTTCTTTAACTCCTTATTTTCACTTATTTAGTGGCTATCACACTTTATGATCGTGATCAACAAATGAAAAACCCAGGCAGTGACTGTCAAATTGATTGAAATTGCGCTTAGTTATATGCGTTATCTTTCAGTCTTCTGTGAATTTGAACAAGGGAAGCCTCTTTACACAATTCAGCAAAATCGTATTTCAAAATAACTTTTTGAATGTGAGCATACAGTGGACAGTAATTCTTATGGTAAAGAATAATTAAAGGAAATAACTTGTTTTAAGAATAGAGACATAATCTGGGGTTAAATAGTTTATGTTCTAATATTGGTTAGGATCTTTGTAAATAGTTCATGTTACATAAATGCTAGATTTTATTTAATTCAGATACTAGTTTGGCCTTTTTACCAAGGCTGCTGTTAATTGCTTTAGAAGAACCAAGTGCCCACCATCAAAAAAGAAAATACAAGCAATCAGGCCCTATGTGAGCATAGCAGGTGCAGAAAACAAAAAGTTGTACATCATGTCTACCCACGAGCTCCTCTCCTAAAAAGATAGATTTGAGAGTTCAGTTAGTGATGGTGCAGTAGAGTGTGTGGATTTGCTCTGACACTTCCGTACCTAGTCCAGGAGCTGATTTGCTTAATTGGGATCATGAATCTATTGCCTTAAAATACTCATCTGGAGGGGCTGGCTCCGTGGTTAAGTTCGCGTGCTCCGCTGTGGTGGCCCAGGGTTCGGATCCTAGGCGGGGACATGGCACCACTCGTCAGGCTACGTTGAGAAGGCCTCTCACATCCCACAACTAGAAGGACCTGCAACTAAGATATACAACTGTGTACACGGGAGGTTTGGGGAGATAAAGCAGAAAAAAAAAATTGGCAACAGTTGTTAGCCCAGGTGCCAATCCTTAAAAAAGAAAAAAAATACTCATCTGGAGAAAGTATTAGTTCTGCAGGCAAATAATATAATGTATGTGAAAGTTATCTTAAAACCAATAAGCTACTATACAAATGTAAATTATTATTATAACTATTACTTTCAAAAAGTTTTTTTGGAGGGGCAGGCCCTATGGCCAAGTGGTTAAGTTTGCACGCTCCGCTTCTGTGGCTTAGGGTTTCACCAGTTTGGATCCTGGGCACAGACCTAGCACCACTCATCAAGCCATACTTAGGCGGTGTCCCCACAGCAGAGCCAGAAAGACCTACAACTAGAATATACAACTATGTAGCGGGGGGCTTTGGGGAGAAGAAGAAAAAGAAAAGATCAAGAAGATTGGCAACAGATGTTAGCTCAGGTGCCAATCTTTGGGAGGAAAAACAAGCAGGACCTCAAAGAGCCCTTCCTATGCCAGTAGCGGCTGTGAGTTTGGGGGAGGGCACTTCAAACATTAAAAAAAAGAAAACGTTTTTTTGGTTCCTGAACTTTATCTGCAGAAGTTTTTTTTTTTTCTTTTTAATTATATATTTTTTTGAGGAAGATTAGCCCTGAGCTAACTCTGCCAATCCTCCTCTTTCTGCGGAGGAAAACTGGCCCTGAGCTAACATCTGTGCCCATCTTCCTCTACTTTATATGTGGGATGCCTGCTACAGCATGGCTTGCCAAGCGGTGCCATGTCCACACCCAGGATCTGAACCAGCGAACCCCGGGCCGCCGAAGAGGAACGGGTGAACTTAAACGCTGAGCCACTGGGCTGCCTCCCGGAAGTTTTTTCTTAATATCCAAATTTAAAACTCAACTGTTGAAATTGAATTATTTAACCTTATCACAGTTTCACTCAATGACCATACCACAATTTTTGCTTCCAATTTTTATGGTAATGGAATTATCACAAATAAGAACAATGGTTATTTTATTGAGGTATAATTGAAATATTAGTTTCAGATGTACAACATAATGATTCAATATTTGTATACGTTGCAAAATGATCACCAAAATAAGTCTAGTTAACATCTGTCACCATACATAGTCACATAAAAAAATTGATTCAAACTTTCACGATAACACAGTTATCACATATAGCAATAATCATTATCTTTAACTGCAGAAAAATTTTCTTTTTCTTTTTTTTTGCTGAAGAAAATCAGCCCTGAGCCAATGTCTATTGCCAATCTTCCTCTTTTTTCTTGAGGCAGAGTTTCCCTGAGCTAACATCTGCGCCAATCTTCCTCTATTTTGTACGTGGGTCATCACCACAGCAGAGCGGCCAACAAGTGGTGTAGGCCAGCGCCTGGGAACCAAACCCAGGCCACTGAAGCAGAAAGTACTGAACTTAACTACTAGGCCATGGGGCCAGCCCCAGAAAAGTTCTTTGCTTATTTTCTGCTCTGTCCTAAGAGAAGCCGGGGTATAGGTAATATTGAAAAGTATCACTTCCTTTGGTTTCTCCTTATGCTCCAAAGTCAACAGCCTGGGCTCTGTACTCAGATTCTACTTGAAGTAATAGATTATGAGGAAATAAGATGACAATTGGAGAAAGATTTGCATATTAAAAATGTATGGGTAAATAGATTTGTGAGCAAATAGATTTTGTGTTATCACAAAACTATAATAGCAAAATATTGAAAACAACCTCTTTATCCAGTTTATGTGGATTAAATAAAAGTTAATATATTCATACGGTGGAATATTATGTAGTGATCCAAATATTCATGAGGAATTTTTATGGGATTATACTCATGATATAGTTTTCAGTGAGAAAGCAGTAGTCAGGAACATTCATACGTTAGGATTTCAATTTTCTACAAAAATTTGGCAAAAATACTGCGTGGAATACATATAAAAATGAGTTGGTTCTTTAAATGGTGATATGTAGGTGAATTAAAATTTTCACACTTTTCTATTTTTCCTAAATATTGAACAATGATCATATTTTTAAAATTATTATCAAGGTAAAATAATAAATTTTTATTTAAAAATGCAAAGGCTCTCCTCTAAGACAGAGGCATTGGCAAACGACAGCAAAATCCTACTGGCAATCTGAATTTGTGAGTAAAATTTGATTGTAACACAGCCACGCTCACTCATTGAGTTACTGTCTGATGCTACTTTTGCACCACAACCACAGAGTTGAGGAGTTGCAATGGAGTCTACATGGCCCAGAAAGCCGAAAATATTTACTGTCTCTTTTTTTACTTTAAAAGTAAAAAAAGAAAAGTTTGCTGATCCCAATTCTAGGATATTACCCTGCCATTAATCTCTTCCCAGTGATTCTCAATGCCGTGTCTGAGAAACCCTCAGCCAAGACTGCGCTCATGAGTTCTTGCTTACTCGTGACAGGTGTTGTCTATGTAACCTCTGAAAGTCAGCTTTCTGAGATCTCAGGTCTCGTTGCTGCTCAGTCAGCTACCTCTCAGAGCCTTCTGAAAGTGTGGACACCAGGAGTGCTCTGCTTGCAGCCCTTACTATCCCGAGGACTCACCTTTAGCCACTGTGTGGTTGACATTGTGCCTGGAATTCCTGTCAATGCTTCTGCTCTTGTAGAAGCTGGCACTGACCCATTTACCTCTCCTAGATGCTATCTTGCTAGATGGCAGCGCTGCGTTGGCTTCCCTGTGTCCTGATGAGTTGTAAGCCCTTTCAGTTCTCTCGAAACCCTCAATCACACTTTTTGGAGCCCAGTCTATCTTGAGACAACCCAACTTGTCTGTCCTTGGCCACCCCTCACTGCCCCATCTGCCCCTAATGAAGTCTTTCTGCTACAGGCTAAATTTTGTGCAGGCATCAGGCCAATGAAAGAGAAGCCTGGTAGTATGTTTGGCACCCCTTGCTCATTGGTAGTGGGAAAAAAAATTGATTATCCAATTCATAAGGAAGGCACATAAGCATTAAGTATTCTTCAATTTAAAAAAATTAAAATAAACAATAAAGCCACAAAGCAAAAAGCAAACATTGTGTGATCTGCTAGGCCCACTCACCTACATAATTTAAATACCTTCCAGGTACTTTCTACACATCATTCATTTTAATCCTCCTAAGGACTCCAATGAGTATAATGCTATACTACGATATATTACGGATTTTCTGGGTTGTTGGTGATAAATCAAATCTCTGAATATTGATGTCACGAAGTCAAGAACTTACCAAGTCTGCTGACGTGAAGATTCATGTCTTACATGAATGAGCTGTGGGTTGCAGCCTCGCTTTATGGTATTCCCTCCATACACCTTCCTGCCTAACAGGCCCTTCTTTCCAGGTCTCTAGAGCCACTAAGTTTTCTATGACTCAAGCTCAGTTCTTAACACTTAGGAATCCTGATATTTCTCCTTTGAGTTATTCAGGCGTGTATCTTATTTCTAGTGGCTCTCATTTCATTTTGCATAGACATTCTTGAGCCTATTATGGCCACGAGTCCCTATCAGTCAGTTGTTCCTACGTCATATTTTAATATCCTCCATCCAGTTGAATATTTTGCATATTGACCCATTGAATAGTATCTGATGAGTTTGTGACTCTCCTTCTGATTTGATTTTGTAATGTTGTGTCTCCTCCTCTCATCCCCATATGCTCCAGGAAGAGAGGTTATCGTGATGACCTCCTTTGTCCCTGTGTGCAGCAGGTCTCAAGAGTTTCTTCTCTTAAAAGCAGCTCTTCCCACCAGTACACAATTCAATTAAAATTTTGCATATGTACTCAAGATTCTATAAGACATGGCATTACAGTTATTACCCCAAAGATGAAATGGAGCTGAGCACGTATTTTGAACTTTGTCAATATTATCAGAAGAAAATTCAGAGGAAAGTAGAAAATGTTCAGAGAAGCCCAATATCACCCCCAACAGGCAGCTTTGCCTAAAATCTATGTCCAAGTAACGTCTGTGCCCAGTTGTAACCGTTGAGCCTTGAAGGCCCTCTTAGGGTGGCTGTTCCTTCCATACAGTCCTTTAGATGTTAGGAAAGTTTCCTTTCCAAGAATAGCAGAATGAATTTTTAAGCACCCAAACCACCCCAACTTTATCACAGATCTTCCTTGGGAAGGAGAGTACAAACATTGCTGAGTATGTATTTTATTTCCAGATTGACTGCAATTCACTCACCTGCACTCTTAAGCTATTAATCATATTTATGTGATTTGTTTTTTGCAAGAGGTGATGTTGTGGCTGCATCCATCATTTAAAGTCAGCCTTCATAAATCTGCACATGAGCATCATGTTCAGAGACAAACGTCTTGACTAACGTGCGGAATGGAGTCGTCATTTCGCTAGAGTCGGGGAAACACCAGATTGCCTGATGCTGCTGCTCCTGTGATGAGTGTGACTGAAATATACTTCCTTCTCCAGCACTGAGTTTAAGATCATGTTTTTGTCACATCAGTTACTCATTGATTTAAGCTGTTTTCTGACTACACCCCTATCTGCATTGCTGTCTTTGAGAAAGAACTCAAGAATCTCTTTATTTTTATTATTTTTTTATGTTTCCTTTTTCTCCCTAAAGCCCCCCTGGGTACATAGTTGTATAGTTTTAGTTGTGGGTCCTTCTAGTTGTGGCATGTGGGATGCCGCCTAAGCATGGCTTGATGAGTGGTGCCTTGTCAGCGCCCAGGATTCGAACTGGTGGAACCCTGGGCCACCGAAGCAGAGCGTGCGAACTTAACCACTTTGCCACAGGGCCGGCCCCAAGAATCTCTTTTATGCATTTGTGTGTGAGGAAGATTGGCTCTGAGCTAACATTTATTGCAAATCTCCCTCTTTTTACTTGAGGAAGATTCACTCTGAGGTAACATCTGTGCCAATCTTCCTCTATTTTGTCTGGGATGCTGTGACAGCGTGGCTGGACAAGTCGTGCTAGGTCCGTGTCCAGGATCTGAACCTGTGAACCCCAGGCCACTGAAGTGGAGTGTGCGAACTTGACCACCAAGCAAACCGGACAGCCTTTCAAGAATATCTTTTACTGCACCATCCAAGAGCTGTCTCTGCACTCACTTCTCTTGCAATGTGTAGCTACCCAAGGGCCTCTTTCTGAGATTCAGGCCAGAAGATGGTTGGATGGTCTGCTCAGCCTAAGATAGAAATGATGGCGGAGCATAACCACAAGAAAAGACCTGGCAGTTTCTTGAGGGGAAGCCTCCTTCCCCAGGAGGAAGTGGTCTAGGGTGAACTTTTTTACCTCTTACTTTACCATTTTAAGTTTTTTGGAACAGACATATTGTTTGGTGGAATTATTGACATTTTAAGGAAGATAGTACAGCTAGCCCTCAACAGGGAAGGCTGGCTGAAATAAGCATATTGTGTACAAGATAGAATGTATCACTTGGGGTGTGTGCTGAGCTCAGGGCTTGGCCCATAAGCTCTGTCTATCGGTCCACCAATGTTGCCAGGATCCTAAAACTGACCAAGCTTGAGAGATGCTGATTAGTGTTGACTAAACTCAGGAGAAATAGAATTTTATACAACAGGTACCAGTTTATTCTTCTGTAATGTGAGGAATAAAATGCCCAGGGGATTGAAATTTCCTTGGAATGTGTTGCTGGTGCCTTCACTCTCTGAAGACATTGGACAGCATGAGAAAGCTTGTACAATCTGAAGTTTGCTTCTGGAGCTCAGAACTGAGTGAGCTGATTCTATGGGCTGGGCTAATTTGACACTTTTATGTTCACAGTAGGTGTGAGTTTTCTTCCAGTACCAGGGTATGCTCAACTCCATGGCCAGGCACCTCCTCCTGTTAAGAAAAACACATGAATCTACGAAGTTTGCTTTCCTGGCCCTCCATTTCTAATACTTTCATTACTCACCCATCTGTCTTCTTATGGATCTTTTCCCTTCTAAATTCAGTAACATCTCAGTTAAGTGTTGTTTTCTTTAGGCTCAGTCTCACTATGTGAATGCGTATATTGCTGTCCTGATCTCTTATATTTTTGTTTATAGTAATTCTCAGTGACTATCTTAGTATATCCTCAAGGTCACAGGGTAGGGGCGCAGGCAGGAAGAGGAGTTATTGTTGCCTCAAGTGAGAAGACTCTTTGTAAAAGAGGGGAAGAGAAAAATGCAAACCTGGGTTTTTCATCCATCCAACTCAAGCAAAATTTAAAGTATGTGCAACTTATCTGTGCTGTTATTTCATTTTCTTCTCTGTACTGTCTCTCACTTCTTAGTCCCCAAGTTCATCCCCCATTCAAATTCTCTCTCTTTTATCCTATTACTCTAACTATCCCTTAGATACCTAGAATCCAAAATTATTTCCCCTTCTTTATTACTATCAATCACTCCCAATGAAATCTTTCATTCTCTGAAGCGAATATTAGAAAATACAGTCAATTTTATTTTGTGTAGGGTGAGTTCATGTTGATCAGCTATATTCAATCCAGGATTTAACAGGAAAGATGCAAAGACAATGGGACGATGGGGGGTTGACGAGTGTGTTCTTAGATTACTTGGTGAATTGTTATTAATACACTTCTATCTGCATCCTAGGATGCTGTTGTTACATGCTGTCAAGTTGGCTCTGACTCCTGGCAACCCTAAGAATGAGTGATGCCCACAATGTCCTGTCTTCAACAGCCCCTACTCAGCTTCTGTAGACTCATGACCCTGGCTTCCTTTATGAAGTAAATCCATCTCATATTTGGTCTTCCTCTTTTCCTGCTGCTTTTTACTTTTCTCAGCATTATTGTCTTTTCTGAAGAATCCTGCCTTATCATGATGTGCCCCAAATTGGATAGTCTCAGTTTTACCATTTTTGCCTCCAGGGATTGTTCAGGTTTAATTTACTCTAGTGTCACTTATTTGTCCTTCTGGCAGTCCAGGGTATCTGTAGAGCTCTATTCCAACACTATATTTCAAATGAGCCAATTTTTTCCTGTCAATCGTCTTAACTGTCCAGCATTCACACCCGTACATAGCAATTGGGAATACAAGCATGTGGATAATCTTGGCCTTGGTCCCTAATGACGCTTCCTTACACTTCATGATCTTTCTTAATTCTTTCATTGTTGTACTTCCAAGTCTCAGTCTTCTCTTGATTTCTTGTCTGCAGTCTCCACTTAAATTGATGACTGAATCAAGGTAAATAAAATCTTTAACAATTTCAATGTCTTCATTGTCTACGTTAAAGTTGTGTAGTTCTTCTGTAGTCATGATCTTTTTCTTCTTGACATTCAAATGTAGTTCTGCTTTGGCACTTTCTTCTTTCATTTTCGTCAGAAGTTGTTTCAAGTCCTTGCTGCTTTCTGCTAGGAAGATGGTGTCATCTGCATATCTTAGATTGTTGATATTTCTTTCTCCCCAGTTTTTATCCCTCCTTTATCTGAGTCTAGCCAAGTTTTTCATATGATATGTTCCATTATAGATAAAGCAGATAAGGAGATGAAACTCACCCTTGTCTGATACCTTTGCCTATAAAAAACCATTTTGTTTCTCCATATTCTGTCCTGAAAGTGGCTTCTTATCCACAATATAGCTTACACACCAGGACAATCAAGCACTGAGGCACACACATTACTTTCAGAGTAACCCATGGCGGTTCATGATCCACACAGTCAAAGGCTTTACCGTAGTCTGTTGTAGGGGTGGAAGAAATTTTCCTTCACCCTTCCAGGTTCTTCTGGCTGGTGTAAGAATTAAATTACATGAGACTGAATAATGGGAGGAAACTACAACAAGATTAATAATACGTATACATGAGAGAAACCCAGGAAAACTGAGTAACTCATCAAGATGGCCAAAGCCACCACCTTAAATACCATCTTCAGCTAAAGACAAAGGAAGATGTTGGGGGTAGTGATTTGAGACTTCAAAGGGGAGGAAGACAGTTCACATAGAGATGGAAAAGCAAATGTTTAGTAAACAAATGTTTGCCATGACATTGCCAGAGACAATGGGACATAGGGAAGAGTTTGCTCAAATGTGCCTTGCTAGATTCCTCCCTGTCTACCACACCTAATTTGTATTATATTATAGTTATCTATGGCAATATCTCCTTTCCAGAACAGGCCTTCTATCTTAAATTCTTTTAGGCAGTTAGAGGGAAGGTCAAAGTTTCTTCCTGAGTCTTTTGTTCTTAACAATAATCAGCCCAAAATAATCCTTAAGCCAAAAAGCCACATTTTGAGGTGGCAAATTCTCCTCCCCTACATTATAAAACATAAAGTTACCTTATTCTGAAATTCTTTGGAGCACTCCAGTAGCCAACAAATGATCACAATTAGATCTCATGTGCCTCTCCCTTTTTGAAATCCAGCTTGGACATCAGGCATTCCTTGGTCCATCTAAGGTAAAAGGCTTTGTTGTAGCACCTTAAGCATCATTCTGCACTCCTTGGCGTCTCCTTTCTTGGGACTTAGGATGTATATTGAGATTTTCCAGTCTGCAAGCCATTGTTTTATTTTCCACATTTGTTGGCATATTCTTGTTAAGATTTTGACAGGTTCAGTCTCTCTGACTTGAAATAATTCTGTTGGTATCCCATCTTCTCCTGGTGACTTATTTCTTCCTAGTACTTTCAGGGCAGCTTTCACTTCACTTTCTAGAATTATGGGTTCTTCCTCAAAGAAATCTGTCATCCCTTTATCTCTTCTGTGTAGATCTTCAGTGTATTGTTTTCACTTTTCCTTTCTTTTCTCCTGATCAGAGAGTGTGCCTCCCTGGTGGTCATTCAGTATTCCTAATCTAGGTTTAAATTTCCCTTTGATTTCTTACATCTTCTGGAAGAGACCTTTTTGTTCTTTTTTGTCATTGTTTTATTCTATCTCTTTGCATTGGCCATCACAGTGGTTCTCTTTACCTCTAGGTAACAGTTGCTGAAACGCTCCGTTTTGCTTTTGCTTTTACTTTTACTTTTTGCTTTTGCTTTTGCTCCTTGCCTATCTTGAACAATTTTTTGTGGTTTTCTTTTTGTCATCCATCTTGATGTTTCTTTTCTTTTACTTCAGGCATTAGCAATGCAAATCTTGTTTTTATGTGAACTTCAAATTCATCGAGAATGTTGTTTCTGTTATATTTTGGCACTGCAATTCTTTTAGTACTCTTCTTCAGCTTTGCTCTGATATTTGATAAGAACAATTCATGGTCAGAACCACAATCTGCTCCTAGTCTTGTTTTGGCAGAGAGAATACAGCTTCTCCATCTCTTGATTCCAATTACGTAGTGTGTTTTATTTGGCCATCTGGTGATGTCCACATAGACAGTCATCTGTTCCTTTGCATGAAACATGCATTTGCAATGGACAGACAGTTGGCTTTGCAGAAATCCAAAAGCCAGTCTCCTGCTTTGTTTCTGACTCCTTGTTCATTTCCAATAATGTTTGATTTCCCTTTATTTCCTACTTGTACATTCCAGTCACCTATTATTAACAGCATGTCTTATTTGGGTGTATGATCAATTTCTTCTTGGACGTTTGTTTAAAAACTTTCAGTGTCATCTTCTTCAGCATCTGTAATTGGAGCATTGACTTGGATGACGGTTATGACGCTAGGTTTCCGCAGAAGTCTGATTGATGTTATTCAGTCAGACCTTGCGTTATAGCCCCCAGCTGCCTGCACACCTCTTGCCTAGTCAGAACCACTTTGTTTCCTTTGAGTTTGTAATTTCCAGAGTTGAATGCTTTGTATTTGTCTGACTGAAAGTGTCCCATTCTAGTCCACTTTAGTTTACTAATGCCAAGCACTGCAATATTTAAATGTTCCATTTCCTGTTTTACAATTTCCAGTTTCCTTGTTTCATGCTTCTCACATTCCATGTTCCACTAGTGTGTGTTTTATGGCATCTGACTTTCCTTTCACCTTTGTGCACTTCAGCTGCCAGACATCCTTCTGGCTTTAGTCTAGTTGTGTCAGTAGCCACAGTGCTACTGTACTTGTTCTTTGCTCTTCCCCAGTAACTGTTTGAGCACCGTTGGACCTGGGGGGTCTCATCTTCCAACACTATCTCATAGTTCATTTTGGACTGTAATCATCATAGAGTTTTCAAGGTAAAAAAATTTTTAAAGAAAAAAAGAAGGGGAAAATACATCAGTGGTTTACCATTGTCTTCTACTGATTGGTGTGTAGGTCCAAACCACATGTGCTTGTGTCTGTGGTATTGCAATCACCAAACATTTATGAAATGGAGGTACCCCTGCAGGTTTCTTAGAATGAGGGTGATGCAATAAAGAGTATACAAAAACTAAAAGCACTGCTTATATTCAACATCATACTGGAAGTCCTACATAGCACAATAAGACAAGGACAGAAAATAAAAGATATACAGATTGGAAAGGAAGACACAAAAGTGTCTTTATTATTAGATTACATGATTGTCTATATAGGATTGCTAAAAATTTCTTGAAACTATAAATGGTTATAGCAAGGTTTCAGGATATAAGCTTAATATATAAAAGTCAATTTTCTATACACTGGCAATGAACAATTGGGATTTGAAATAAAAAATATAATAGCACCAAAATAATGAAATGTTAGGTTTAGATAAAACAAAATATATATATAATCTATAAGCAGAAAGCTATAAAACTGATAAAAGAAATCAAACAAGATCTAAGTAAGTGGATAGATATCTGATGTTCATTGATTGGAAGATTCAATATTACCGTGCCAATTATTCCCAACCTCATTCATAGATTCAATGTTATCCTAATCAAAATTCCAGCAAGATTTTCTGTAGACATTGACAACTGATTCTAAAGTTTATAGGAAAATGAAAAAACCTATAATAGCCAACACAATATTGAATAGGGACAAAGTCAGAGGGCTGACACTACTTGACTTAAAGACTTACATTAAAGCAACAATAATTAAGACAGTGTGGTACTGATTAAAGAGTAGACAAATAGATGAATGAAACAGAATAGAGACCCCCTAAATAGAGCAAAAAATATACTCAACTGATCTTTGACAAAAGAACAAAGGCAATGCGCTGAAGCAAAGATAGTTTTTTTGACAAATGGTGCTGGACAAATTGCACATCCACATATGAAAATGAAAAAAAAAATCTATACACAGACCATACACTTTTCACAATAATTAACTTAAATGTAAAATGCAAAAGCATAAACTATTAGAAGAAAATACAGGAGAAAATTTATGTGGCCTTTCGTTTGGTGATGAGTTTTTTGATATAACATGAAAACCACAATCCGTGAAGAAAATATGGATTAGTTGTATGTTATTAAAATTAAAAATGTCTCTTCCATGAAAGACGCTGTTAAGAGAACTAAAAGGCAAACTACATTTGGGAGAAAATATTTGCAAAACACATATCTGATAATGTCTTGTATTCAAAATATACAATAACATATTAAAACTCAACAATAACAAATTAGCACAATTAAATAATGGATAAAAGATGGGAACAGACACCTCACCACAGACCACATACAGATTGAAAAGCAGCATAAAAATAGATGCATACTATCATTTGTCATTAGAGAATTGCAAGTTAAAATAACAGTGTGATGACACTACCACTTGTTAGAAAGACTAAAATCCAAAAATATGACAAGACTAAATGCTGTTTAGGATATGAAGCAACAGGAACTCTCATTCACTTCTAGTAGAAATGTAAATGGTACAGCTACTTTGCAAGACAGTTTGACAGTTTCTTACAAGGCTAAATGTAGCCTTACCATACAATACAGCAATTACACCCAAGATATTTATCCAACTGATTTGAACACTTACATCCTGCAATGAGAATGTTTATATCAATTTTATTTATAATCAACTAAAACTGGAAGCAACCAAGGTGTCTTTCAATAGGTGAATGGATAAAACACTGTGGTACATTCATACGATGGAATATTATTTAGCAAAAAAAAAAAAAAAAAGGAGAAATGAGCTGTCAGGTAGTAAAAAGACATGGATGAATCCCAAAGGCATATTGATAAACAAAAGAAGACAATCTGAAAAGCTTCATGTTACATGATTCCAATTATTTGGCACTAATGAATCAAAACTAGAGAGACAGCAAATAGATCAGTGGTTGGTAGAAGTTTTGGGGAAGTGGGAGAGAAGGAGGGATGTGGAATAGGTGAAGCATAGGGAATTTTTTAGAGAAGTGAAACTATTCTGTATAATACTGTAACAGTGCATGCATGACATTACGCATTTATAAAGACTTACAGATGATGACAGAACAATGTGTGAACTGCAATGTATGAAAATTTTTAAAAACTCATTTAGGAGATCAGGGGAACCCAGGATGGAATGCAGACTGTGACAGAGCCTTCTAACAGTATGATAAATGCTTGAAACTATCTCACTGATGGGGTAGGGGGAGAAGGTACTGAGCTAAGTGACTTTGGAAAAGAGTGAAGTCTGTAAGACTAAGGCAGAAGTAATTTTATGAAAGTACTGTACTCTAGTTGATAAGGTTATTTCTGACAGGTGTACTGTTTAATGATCTTGACACTTTTATATATGTAGATTGGAACTGAATAAGTAAATAGACAGTAGACAGTGGGAGCCAGGTTTCTCACTGTTGGAACTGGAGTTACAGATAAGCAAGGAGAGGAGGCTAGAGTGATCCATGTGGTAAGGAATTACAGTTGAAGACATCAGTATGAACTCATTTTTAGGTTATAGATACAATAGTTACATATAGAAATATATGTAGATTCATATATATCTACATACCTGGGTTTATACAGACAAATTTATTTCCTCTCTGTCAGCTGCGTTAACCTAGAAACAACAATATCCCAGCTGCAGCAAGCACACATGGCACTTAGATTTTGGTTTCTAATACCATTCTCCAGTAAAGGATCCAAGGCTCCTAGGAGAATTGGCTAATTCGATACCTGGGCAAGGGAATACACAAGATGAGTCAGAAGCATCTTATTGGACCAAAAAGTTAGGAAGAGCTCAAAACAAAATAACACAAACAAACAAAAAAAACCCCCAAAGCCATGATATGATGAAGATATTTCAAAGGGACACGGGAAACAACTGAGAATCTTCTGATGGCTAAAGCTAGAAAATTTGAGCAAATAGAAAAGTAAAATAGTGGATTACAATCCAAAGTATAAAAAAACTATATATTCATATTGATACAAATGATTGAATAAATAAACAAATGGAGGTGAATAGTCAAATCTCCTGTACAGAAGAATTCTTAATCATTTGTGTTGGTACTCTGTCCTCATACAGGGGGGACATAACTCCTCATTCCTTACGTGTAGATTGTACCTAGTGACTTCTTTCGAAAGAGGGCTCGAGGAAAAAGAGTAAATTCACAGTGGAGAAACCTGACAAGCAGTACCTCAAGCTCCAGTGCTGACTCCTGTGGATATAATGGGATGGAAATGCCACTTTACCTCTGTGTTCTTCCACCCCAAAACCCAAATCCATGGTGTAATCACGATAAAAACATCAGACAAATCTCAGTTGAGGGACAGTCTGCTAAATACCTGACTAATACTCTTCAAAAAACTGTGGAGCTCATCAAAGATCAAGGAAAGCTTGAAAAACTGCCACAGCCAAGAAGATCTTAAGGAGACATAATGACTAAATGTGGTATTCTGATTGGGATCCTGGAACAGAAAAAAGACATTAGTAAAAACAAAGGAAGTCTGATCATTGCAACAAATGTACCATGCTTGTGTAAGGTGTTAATAACAGGGAAAACTGGATGGTTACTATCTATACAATTTTTGTGGTTTTTCTGTAAATCTAAAAACTGTTCTAAAATGAACTTTAAAAAGAACCAACTAAGAGAGTTGTCTCCCTAAGAGTTTGGCTAACCTACAATGGATCTGTGGTTTTTAAAGAAATGATTTGTACCATCCACATTTGAGGTGACTTGTAATGAATTGGAGCATGAGCAGTGACCTAGCCAACCTATTACCTGGTAGGGATGATGGAAAAGAAGCCATCACTGATCCCTTTATCATGGGCATTAGTGGCATTGGCATATTTACTGGGAGCCTTTTGGAAGATTCTGAAAGTAGCATCATTGGTTTCTCAGCAAGTTTCTTCTTTCTTTCTTTAGCCTTAATACATGTGTATCTGCAATGCATGGTGGCTAAAACAAAAGAACAGGCAGATATTGAAAATCTTGCAAAAGTCTAGAGAGATATTTCATGAGAGTAATATACTGCCAGCAGGAGCTACTCTTAGGCTCTTTGCAAGTGTACTTCTCCAACTCAATAATGGAATAATCCACAGGCTGCTAGTTTTGAGTGGGGCCCAGAAAGAAAGATGGCTCTGTGGCACGCCCAGGATGAGATCTGAACTTTCCTGTCCTATAATCCAGTGGATTTAATGCTGCTCAAGGAGACGTCTAACGTAAAAAAGACTGATACTGGGACCCTGGCCATCCCTAAAAAATAGAATCACAGGGAGGATCCTGAGGTGTTTAGATTAAAGCCATGCTTTCCTCTGTTGATAACTGAACCCATTTCAATAATTAGCTTCTTGGTTACCATTGAATCTTGGAAGAGACTCCCACTTGTCCCCAAGTATCAAATGACTATGAATCTTGAATTTACCTTTATAAACTGGTTGACATTAAATCGCCAAATCATAAGGTGAAAATATATAGCAGAAATATATTTTAAAATGGAAGTTATATATACATACAATCAGGGAGATCCACAAGGCATAAACAGTTTGCATGAGAAAGTGACCAAGACTTCTTATTCTTTCTTAATCCTCGGACTCACAGGAAATTCCCTTTGGCCAGTTCGTGAGAAGGAACAAAATTTTGATGCTGTTTTCAGAAGGTACTGTTTAATATACTGACATCAGCCAAAAGTGAATTTCTGCCCCAATAAAACCCCACTCAAGAGTGGCTGGGGCCGGCCCAGTGGCGCAGTGGTTAAGTGCGCATGTTCTGCTTCTTGGCCGCCCAGGGTTCGCCGTTTTGGATCCTGGGTGTGGATATAGCACTGCTTGGCAAAAAGCCATGCTGTGGTAGGCGTCCCACATACAAAGTAGAGGAAGATGGGCATGGATGTTAGCTCAGGGTCAGTCTTCCTCAGCAAAAAGAAGAGGATTGGCAGTAGTTAGCTCAGGGCTAATCTTCCTCAAAAAAAAAAAAAAAAAAAAAAAAAGAGTGGCCCTGAAAATTAGAGGCTATGGACAGTCGTTTCAGAGTATGGAACTTCCAGATATAATGTCAGGCTGTTCACTTTGAATGGAAGGAGAAATGGCCAGAGACATAGACATAATTTCTTTCTGGGAAGTAACTTACAGTTTGGCCTATTAGCTAAAGATTTGGAATTGATTGATAGGTTGCTTTCCAACACCCATAAACAATCCTTCAGACACAAACTTGGTGTCCAACAAGTCAATTAGATTCTGACGCTAACTCCCTGGAGTTAGCATGAGATTCCACAGATCTAAAGGTTTAGTCCTACGAGAGTGCCCCTGCTTCAGACACTAGTCACAAGTCCTGGGCCACCCATACTTGTGATGGACTGGTTATAAATTGGGGGTTCGCATGAGCGCATCTTCAGGTTTGATAATTTTCTAGAATTTCATACAGAGCTCAGGAAAACACTTTACTTACATTTATTGGTCTATTATAAAGGCTACAACTCAGGAACGACCATGTGGAAGATAGGCATAAGGTCATGGAGAACTTCCTGTCCTCTCTGGATGTGCCACCTACCAAGCCAGTCACTGTCTTCACCAGCCCAGAACCTCCCTAAATCTCATGTTCAAGAGTGTCTACAGAGCTCAACCTCCAGCACCCCTCCCTTTCCTGAGGACCAGGGTGGGGCTTAAAGTTCAAGCCCTCTGATCACTTTGTCTTTCTGGTGACCAGCCCTATCCTAAAGCTATCTAGGGACTCTACCTAGTGCAATCATTAGCATAAACTCAGGCATGATCAAGGGACGCTCTATGTTCCAAGAAATTCCAATGGTTTTAGGAGATCTGTGCAAGGAACCAGGGATGAAGAACAGATATATTTCTTATTATGCCATAATCAGTGAGAAGAAATTTTAGGGAAAGATAGGAGGTTGGACCTATTGTAACGGAGAGAAAAAGTGAGGACATTTGGGTTTTATACAAATGTTCAAGAAGGTCGTCTGCTGCAGAAAAAGCTCCTGGTAATGAAGTGACCAAGAAAATCCACCCCGTGGATGTCAGCCAGCCACTCTCTGCAGCCACCTGGCACTTGCTGGCCCATGTACAGTTGCCATGGTGGCAGAAGTCGGGGTTCTGCATGGGCTCAACATATGGACTTTCCTGCACTGAGGCTGATCTGATGAACGCCATGCTGAGCCAACACTGGATTCCTACAGATCCTCCGCAGAGGATCAGTCAGTTCCCTGGGAACAATTTGATTATACTGCAACATAGTAACTTTATCATGATGAGTTGGGGGACACAGAGATTTCATCTCCCTTGGTATAGATTTATTTTATATGCCCAGAATATTTCTGCCAGCTACACTGGTCTTGACATCTCCCCTATCATATAGAAGCAACTAGACTGATAAATCCATGTTAAATGTCTAATGATGGCTCAAGCATGATCAAAAGATAGCCACTTTCAAGATGGGGTTGGGATTCTACAGGATGGAGTGCACGATGAACTAGGACCAGGATATGAATAACTTTTGCAGGGTTTTTGCTTTCTTTCTCTTCAATTCTGAGATATGTTGGTCTAGAGACCCTAGTTTCCAAGAAAGGAATGCTTGCAGCCCTGGATACGGCATCAACCTCATTCAATTGGAAGTTGAGACTGCCACTTGGCTATCTTTGGCTCTTTAGGACTCTATGCCAATTGGCATGTGAGATTACCTGTACTCTTTGGGATGATTGATCCCAATTACTAATCAGAAATTGGGTTGCTAGTCACAATGAGAGTGAGGATTATTTATCTGGAAACTAGGGAATTCTTTAGAGTGCCTCTTAGTAATTCTAGGTTCAATGGTAATAGTCAATATATGACTACAATGCCTCAATAAATCAGGACCATTAAGGATTCCAGCAGGTAAAGAATGCAAATTAATCAACGTGCTAATTGAGGGCAAGAGTGCCCAGGAATGGATATCAATGAGGGAAGTAATAAACATTAACTACTGCCTCTTGACCAGTTGCAGAAAAGAGGACTGAAACAGTTATAGATTTTTGTTGTATATACAATAGCCAATGATTTCCTTCCCACTCTTTTGAATGAGGAGTGTTGGTGGTGTTTAGCTCAGAGTTTAGATCAAGTAGAGTCATGTCCACACCTCAATAGGAGAACTACAGATCCTTGGGATACTAGGTTTGAAATGATGTGATGACCAAGGGGACTCATCTTGGGAAGATGGCGAGAGCCTCTTCATTGATAACTGTTGGCTCATGGCACATGGACTCATGATGTTGTTTGATAAGGGGAAATGAGTGAGAGTGGATGCTGAGTAGCAAAGTTGATAGGCTGTGCTGTTCTTGAGCTTACCTCCTTCAGATTTACCCCTCATCTTTCTCCTGCTCTGCTTTGTCTCCCAGCAGGGCTGATTTCTACAAGCTAAGTGCTTAGGCTTCTGTGTCACCTGCCTTTGACCTAGGTTCGTCAGTAGGAAGCACTGGGGAAGCTGGAGAAGAGAAGGGAGAGAAGCCTTGGGCAGCACCTCAGGCAGTGGCAGGCTCTTGTCTGTGGTTGCAGCCTTGGGCAGACAGACCCACTATCATTCCAGTTTTTGTGGGATGGCTCTAGCTGCTGGGCTTCAGAAACCCTCTTCCTTTTGTCCCTCTGGTTTAAGGGTTCTTGATGATGGCTTCCTGATATTGCCAATTTTTGGCTTGTTTCATTGTCTCCCTTCATCTTCTTAGCTCTTGCATAACCTGAGTAGCCTACTCTCTGGATTAAGTTCTCTCTGTTTTAAATACATGAGGTGGCTTTTGGTTTCCCTGTTGGATTCTGGAGGACAAGCCCAGATTCATGGGTGTGCACCTGCAATATTGTGATTTATAAGAAATATATATTTGGTGATTCAGATGACCAAAATATGTTTCTCAAATATTTGGTCTTTGTCCACTATTCCTTGATTCACAGCTCCCCAAAACTTGGAATTTCCTGAGCCATAACAGCAATGGGAACATCTTTTCTTATAATATTTGATCACTTGTCCTCAGTTCCTGAAAACACTTCAGGGACATAAAAGTGAAGTTAGTGTCTTGGTCACAAGTCCCTTTCCACCAAAACTTGGTTTATGTTAGTGAGGTGACTTTTGGAATACACATAAGGATAAGTACTGGTTGCCAGGGGAACCAACCATGAACAGAAGAGTGGAACTTTCAATCCCATCCCTTGATTTCAAGGAGGGGCGAGGGGCCGGAGGTTGAATCAATCACCAAAGGCCAACAATTTAATCAATCATGCTTCTGTAAGGAAGCCTCCATTAAAACCCCAAAAGGACAGGGTTTAGAGAGCTTTCAAGGTGAACCAGGACACATCCACATGCCACCATGCTGAGCCTCAAACTCCACAAGGACAGAAGCTCCTTTGTTCAGGACCTGGCCCTATGTATCTCTACATCTGGCTATTGATTCATATCCTTTAATATCCTTTGTAATATATCTGTAATCTGATGAGTCAATAGGTTTCCCGAGTTCTGTGAGCCACTCTAGCAAATTAATTGAACATGAGATGGGAGTTGTGGGAACCTCTGATTTATAGCCAGTCAGTCAGAAGCACAGGTAACAACCTGGGCTCGCAATAGGCATCTGAAGTGGAGGGCACTTTTGTGGGACTGGGCCTCTTATCTGTGGATTGAATGCTATCTCCTAGTAGATAGTATCAGAATTGAGTTGAACTGTAGGACACCCAGCTGGTATACAGAGCATTGCTTCCTGTAGGGGAAACACTATCCCCGTCAACATACACAAATGGTTGAAATGGGTACTAGAACCTAAATTGTGTCCTACTCAGATGCTCAGGACCCCACTCTTGGAAGGCCGTGTTCTTGGTTTGGTGCTCAGCTGTCATTATATTGAGCAAAAGACCCTGCCATTTCATTCTACACTGGTCCCACAGATTATGTAGTTAGACACACGTGGAAACTCTCAGAATCTCTTATTGTGCAAGTCTAGAGGGGAATTTTGTCCTTGACAGGATTTCCTGCCAAGGGTTCTAGACAGGGGGTGGGATGTTTACTCAGATCTGTAGGCGGAAGGGCAACCTGAAGCACCATCAAGGAGAGAAGCAATCTTGGTGACAGGGAAGGGCTGTAAAGCATACTGACTGAGGCGGTGAGGTAAGACTATAAACAAGATCGCCCATGACAAAGTCAGAAGCTGGGAAAGCTGTGATTCCTCATGGAGGAGTCAGCGGTTGGTCCTAGACCATGAAAAGTGCAGAATATTGGAGTCCCCATGTTGGTGGTGATTGAAAGCCTTAAATGGCCCATCCAGGTTCACATATTTTGTTCCCAGACTTTTCTTTACTAGATACACTGTAGTATGAAAGACGTGATTTCCTTTCATACATATTAATGCTGTTATTGTTTCATCTCAGAAAGATGGACAATTTCTTCATTTTGTGTCCCAGTCATTCTAAATATCTTGAAAGAATGCTTGTACCTATGCTAACAATATTTCATTAAAACAAAACAATGCACTCTTTTGCAACTGAGCCAGGGATAGTGGATAAAAGTCCAGCACTGCTGCCATCTCCAGAGACCACACATTCTGAATCTAAAGAAGCCATCTTCCTTATCTTGGTCCATTGGCTCTTTGAAGGAAGGTTCTATACAGAAGATTAGGAGGCTCATAAACCCTCAGTGGAGGGAACAAACCGAAGCCCTTGTGCCTAATTTATACTGAAAATAATAGCCAACCTTTATATGAGGCATAATATGTTTCAAGTACCATACTAACCACATGTATTTCTGGTTATCCTCATTAAAAACACCATGAGATAGGACTATTGGTATGGTTATTTTACTTTTGAGAAAACTGGGGCTTAGAGAGTGTGAATAACTTGTTGAAGCTTACATAGATAGTAAGTTCTGTAGCTGAGATTCACACCTAGGCATTCTGCCCGCACAGTCAGTCTCCTGACTTCCTTGCTCACTATGAAACATAATTCTGGCTCCTTTAATATACTGACTTATACTGAATATGGCTAAGAAGGCTAACACTGTGTTAATTGCTTGGCTAATGCCAACTCTTCCCTTTAACCCTTGGTTCACCCCATGGGCAGCTCAGGCTCTCCTCCTCTCTGCATCCATATTGTACTAGGAAATACCCCACTTTTGCTGTGCTAGGAACATTAGGGTTTATCATTGACCAACTGGCCTGCCCTTTCTACCAATCTTGGGTGTCTCTAAAGCAATGATGCTATATTTCTGATATGAGCATTTACAGTACAGTCATCTGCCACATAACAATGTCCCAGTTCATGAAGGACTGCATATACAACAGTGCTCCCGTAGGTTTAGTACCATAGAGCCTAGGTGTGCAGTGGGCTATACCATCCAGGTTTGTGTAAGTACACTCCATGATGTTCACACAATGATGAAATCCCCTAATGATGCATTTCTCAGATTGTATCCCTGTCATTAAGCAATGCATGACTGTAGTGTCTAACACATAAAATATCCTAAGATGCATCAACTGAAAGGGGTGGACAAAAGACTTTGTCTAATTCCAGACTGGAGTTGAGGAGATCCGAGGGGAGCGCAACTCCGTCGCCTTGTTGTGCTGATCTTCTGAAGACTGACTTCTGCCCATCTCCTCTTCTACAGCCTCTCTGCTTTCCTTATCACTGCTGATCATCCTCTTCTTAAAACTCATTATTCCAAACAGTTCTCTCTTGTTGATTTTGATGAACAAGACAAAAAAGAGATTCTTGTCTTTCTTTAGACTGTTTCTTCCTGGCTTTTCTATTCTTAACAACTCCTTGAGAAATCAAGGTCTCCATAGGGAGGATTTAGAGAATGTCCAAAGCGTTTCAGCCAGCAGAACCATATCATACTTCTCAAGGAATTTTAATTTCTGTTTTAAGGGAAGCTCCAGGATTTGGGGAGTTGAGTAGAGATTTTTTTGTTGATTCTGGGGGAACCTAGATTTTTGGTAATTCTTCTGTATCCCCATACTTGCTATAGGGTAAAGCTTTGCTTTTTACATTTCTGCTCCAAACTCCTGCCAAGTTACCATTTTCCTGACTTAAGAATAATTGGGAGCCAGGAAAAGGTACCAGTTTTATTTAGGTAGTGTAATATTTTAATTCTATCTTCAAAGCTTTACAGCTTCTGCTTTTCTCACTTCCCTCCAGCCAAACCCCCGGGAGGAGATGCTTTCACAGAAACTGCTGCCTTATTTGCTTTCCTTTCTGACTCACAGGATAATGTGATTAGTCACTAATGAAAAGGGACAAATTAAATCAAATTTACATTCTGATCATGTACAATCATTTTTCATGTACCAAGGTTAGAAGGTAGTGTTGTGAGGTGAAGCAAAACAAACATAAAATAAAATAAGAAGCCTGCCTGGCTCTGGTTTAATCCCAGTTCTGACGATCTCTAGATGGAGAATCTTGGAAAAGTTCCTTTTTCTCTCTGAATCATATTTCTTTTTTCTATAAAATGGAGGTTCTATGAAGTTGTGTAATTATTTAATTAAGGAAAAAAGCCCATGTAAATTGTCTACAATAGTGCCCGGCAAATAGTAGGTGTTCAAGTCATGTTAATGTCCTTTCTAATTTTCTATATGAGGAACTAGATATCAGATATTCATATAGTATAAGTAATTCATTCTTTTCCGGTATGCTAATCAACCAACTGTTCTGCCTTTGCTTGAAACCTCCAATGGTAACTCACCATCACCATGGAGTCTATTTTAAGCCCTAAGAGTAGAGAGATCTTTCTTAGAATGAGTTGAAGAGACAGAGTAGCATTGGGCAGGAGTGGTGCCTGCAAGTCGGGGTTTTGCTTGACTGTCTGTTGCAGCATTTCCTTTGTATCCTTTGTAAGAAAGGCCAGTGTGGCAGACAGATGGTTATAACTCCCAATGATCCTACGTCTTGGATCTCAGCCCTTTTTCTTCTCCCCTTGAGTGTGGGAGGTTGTCTGTGATTTGCTTCTTCATTAGAATATGGCAAAGATGTGTCATTTCTATGGTTATATTTGGTAAGATTGTAATGTGTGTCTTTCTAGAAGACTCTATGGTATGGTACACTTAGATGATGGCACTCAAACTAATTGTCAGTTCATCATTATTCCACAGAACAGAGCATCTTTGGAGCCTCCCCTCAGTTTGGTAGGAGTCTTTCAAATATGGGATGCTATGAGAGGAGGCCCATGCTCATAAGCTTGGCTCTGAACCAACCGTGCCTCCCTGCAAGTCTCGCTGCTACCTACCCTGAGCTCTGGCTTCGCTCCTCTGTCTCTTCATTACTTTCATCCCCGTCTCCAGCTTTGGTATCACAGTTTACTGATGCTCCTGAGGCTGACTTTGCTTTACCTGAAGACTCCTGGCATGTTTCCTGACTTGTGGCTGAGCATTTCTTGGACAGACTGTCTGGAGATTAGGCATCCGTGGGTTGACCTCCTAAAGCCCTCTAGTGATCTGTCTCATGGGCAGCCTCGGTGGACCTGGGCTGGTGTTGCCCACCCCACCTCCCTTCTTGGTTCCTGTATTGCAGGGATAAATGCAAGAAAAAAACCTAGTTCCTTCCCCCTTCCCCAAACTAGTGTAGAGAATTTTATCCTTGTTAATTTTTATCATGTTGGCTTTGCCTCTGCCTATTAAGGTCATTTGGGATGCTGGCATCTAATAAATTTGCTAATTATCCTGGCTTTTGTCCACTTTAAAAACTGATGAGTGCACTGCCCAAGTGCTCATCCACATCAATGATACATTTGTAGGACAAATCTGGACAAAAGGCAAAGTCTTATTTTCCAATGTAGTTAAAAGTCCCCAGATATTTTCTTCACAGAGGGTAAAGCAAATACAACTAGATTTGCTTTAATATTTAATGAGAGATCTCGAGAGAAATTTAAGACTCTTGTGCTTAAGAGATTAAACCCAAATACATTGATTCTTTTCCTTTATGGTTAATGGATCATTAGATGTTTTACGCTTTAATTTTGGAAGGAATAGAAAATGTTATCATTCACAACATGCAAATCTATGTGATGAAAATTTTGTAAAATGAGGGCCACATTTATTACCATGGACTCTTCTTTACCATCATATGAATCTAATGCCCAGAATTTACCTAAACTGCTGATGCTCTCGATGGAGATGCTTAATTTGCTCTCTTAAAGGAAGAGAGTGAATCAGAAAAGTCGATGTGTGTATGTCTCCCTATTATCTCCACTCTGTCTCTAAGCCCCACCAAAAATTGCCATGGACTACACATCAATATGCTTAATGGATTCTTCATCTGTCTCAGGATCTGTGAGGAGGGCTGGCAATTAAAGACATTCGTTTTACTGGATCAGAAGCATGTCTGCTCAGTCGTTGATGGAGAGTCTCACTTCTATATTGGAGGCCCTCGGGCAGTAATAACTTTCAGTCTTCACAGTGCAGAGCTACATTCGGACTGACCAAGACAGAGAAAATGCCATATATTTTTTAAATCTATTCCTTCAGTCATTGGTTCTTAAGAAACAAAACAATTTTCCTTCTGATTATTGTGTTTACTTTCTTTTTTTTTTTTTTTTAGGAAGATCTTTCCTGAACTAACTGCTGCCAATCCTCCTCTTTTTGCTGAGGAAGACTGGCCCTGAGCTAACATCCATGCCCGTCTTCCTCTACTTTATGTGTGGGATGCCTACCACAGCATGGCATGCCAAGTGGTGCCATATCCACATCTGGGATCCAAACCAGTGAACCCCGGGCTGCCGAAGAGGAGTGTGCAAACTTAACCGCTGCACCACCGGGCTGGCCCTGATTATTGTGTTTTCAAAAAAATTGACAGTGGCTCATTCTTAGCTGTAGAGACCTTTGATGTGTTGTAACCACGTGCCTACTTTTAACTGAGTGGCACTATACAATAATAAAAATCATAGTTCCCATTTATTGAAGGCATTGTGCCAGGTGCAAATCTTGCTATACATTTTCTTTAGCATCCACAAGCTCCCTGTAATGTAGGTATTAGTATTTTTCTCTTAAAAACAAGGAAACTAAAGCTCAGAAAAGTGAAATCCTCAGATACATGACTTCAAAGTCCAAAAAAATGAAGCTAGTGGTCCATTTTCAAATAGGCATGCTCACGCAAATTTTGATAAATGGAGCATGCTCAAATGATTGATAGATCTTGGTACGGTCTGTGAAAACACACATGTCAATTTAAAGACACAAAACACGATTATTATACACTTTTATTGAATGTAAATGTACATATTGAAAAAAATTAGTCAAACAGTAACTTAAATGGTTGTCTATTTAATAAAAATAAAACAATACAGTTATAAAAATGCAAGTGTGTTGCTTAATTTTGAGCAAGTTTGAAATCTGATCCTAGTTCCTATTTGGAACACAAGTATACAGAAACTGAAGGAAAATGTATACACGTATTTGCAGGAGTCAGATCTGACAAATGTTCAGCCCCAGATCACAGAAGTCATCTTCCTGAGTCAGGCACGTGCCTTCCATCCACCCTTCTCAGCCACAGTGGAGCTCTCCTGTTCCATACATTGTTCAGGAAAGGGAAAATGTTATTCCCTAGCTGTGTATCCCAAGAACTGATTTCTTCTTGCAAAGCTTTTTTCTCCCTAAAACAAATATGATTGTTTCAAATTCATTAGTAAAAGCTGGCAATGGTTCCCCAGAAGCTCATGTTGAAGTCAAATTTAAATCCTGTGGTCGATTGATCGATTGGCTGCAGTTCTCCACACCTCACTGTATCCATGCCCTTTGGTCATTCTACCAAAAAGTCACAGCTTCAGGCTGTGCCAGTGACTAATTTTGGCCACTGGGGTCACAGTCGACTTGATACAAGCTGGGACTTCCATTGTGCTTGCCAGCTGGGAGAGTTTTCCTGAGCTTCTGCCATCACCTAGAAAGGACAGATTCTGGTAGCCTGCTGATCCTGCATGGAGGATGAAAGACATGTAAGAGAGTCACCTCAGCTGATCCACTCACATGTGAGCAATGACTAAATCCTTAGATTTGAGTGCCATTGAGATTCTGAGGGTGTTTGTTACACACCAAGAGGTAACTGTTACAAATTCCCTATAGCACTTTCCAGGACCTGGGCCCTCTTGATTTCTTTGGCTTCACCTCCCACCACTTGTCTCCTGGTGAATTTCCCCCAATGACTTCCATTGGCTGGCAGCTCCTTGAGCTCACATGTTGGCTCATGTTGTTTTCTAGCTGGCCTGCATGCCTGTGATGATTTTCTTGAGCCTTTTGTCTGTCTACCCCTCCTAGAGAAGTTGATAATCACAGGGATTTAGAGAATGGCTTTGGGAGTCAAATGGCTCTCTATGATAGACATAGATCTGAGCGTTTAAGCTTGAGTTCACACAACCGCTCAAACGTGAATATTCTCACCTGGAAAATGTGGACAACAATATCTTACAGAGTTTTTATGAATATTTCATGTGTATAAATCCTTTGTTAGACTGGTTTAATCTTCTCAATAAGATTTGCTAATGTTAGATATATTTTATTTTTATGTAAGATTCATGTAAAAGTCGCCTCATTTGGGGAATTACTTATTCCCGTCTCCTAGTCTTCTGCCTCCCTGATCCCCCAAAATGAAATTCACTGTATGAACTGGGATTAAAGAGAGCCTAAACTCTCAAAGGGGAGAAAGTAATTCTTATTCAATGCTGTTTGGTATGCAATATGGGTCACATCTTTCTAGTACAGAACTGAACTCTCCTCCTGGTTATTGCCTCCTGATGCCCCAACTACAAACCTAAACTTCCTGGGGCAAACTCCATTATGTGTGTTCTGTTTCAGCCCCCTCCCTCCTTACCTCTGACTGCACCTTCTGTTTACTTCTTATAACCAGGAACATTCATCATTCTTGCATGTTTTCTTCCAATGGGACATGATGGACATCATTATTCATATGGAGGAGTAAGCAAATTCAGCTTGTTTCCTTCTGGGAACCAATAAACCTAGAAGCTATTAATTTAGACTGGAGAATAGGAGTTAAAAAGCTTTTCCCTTTTTAGTGATGCATTCCTTGTAATTCTATTGTATTACATTTGGGAAATAACATGAGAGTCCTCTTGTGGCTAATTTAACACCTGTTCTGGGATAGAAAGTTCTTTTTTTTTTTTTCTTTAACAACTAGTACATTAATTTTGTTGCTTTTCTAAAGAAAAAATAAGATTAAACATCTTTCACAAGAATTAAAGAAAACAATTAAACCCAGGTTCTGCACTATTCAAACATTTTTAGGAATACTGGGTTAAGAATGGAGTGAACATCATCATTCATACACACTGTGTTTACTTCTGAGAATTTTTGCAAACTTTGGTGCTGATCTTTTTGTGGAAGTTATGAGGAAACAACTTTGTTTTCTAAAACTTTTTGGTAGTTTTGAAGCAAATAGTTGAGTATCAGGGATTTGAATTTCTAAAGAAGGAAGCATAATATATATTGTAGAAAAGTGTTCCTATTTTGAAGTCGAAGAAATGTGCATTTGGGCAACTTGCTTGTTAAGCGTGTGAAATTTAAAAAAGATCCTCTCTATATCTCAGTTTTCTCAACCATAACATGGTTGAGACATCACAAACTTATTGTGGATTAAATGTAAAATCTCCAAAACATATTGGATGCTTTCATTTGAATAATATTCATTTGGTTAAAAACAAGATGGAGCTCATTTCTCCATCATTAGAGGGACAGATGCAGCTGGGCTTGCTGCTTCAGCTTGGATTCAAAATTATCCAGAAGCTTAGGTATCAGCTTCTCATTCACTTTGTTACTCTGAGAAAGTCACTTACCCTCTATAGCCTCAGGTTTATCAGCCATACAGAAAGGCAACTATTAAACAAACTTTATAGAGTTATTTGAGTAGGAAAATATGTCAGAGGATATAATTATCAACTGACTTAATAGCAATTCTTTTTTTTCTGGACAGCTTTATTGAGATATAATACACACCACAAAGTTCACCTGCTTAAAGTGTATAATGCTTTTTATTATACTTTTAGAGCTGTGCAATCATCACTATAATCTCATTTTAGAACATTGTCGTTACTCTAAGAAGAAACCTCGGAACTATTATCAGTCACTCCCTATTTCTACCCCTGACTGACCCCGCCCCAGCCCACAGCCCCAGGCTACCACTAATCTACTGTCTTTCTCTTAAATTCACCTATTACAGACATTTGGAATAATGGAATCATAAATATGTATATTTCTGTTACTGGCTTCTTTCATTCTTCATAACGTTTTTGAGGCTCATCCATGCTATCACATGTATTCCACATTTACATCAATACGGTATCAAAGTTTTAATTTCCCCAATCCCTGTCCACATTTATTATTCTCTGTTTTTTATTTTGGCCATTCTACAGGGTGTGAGGTGATATCTCACTGTGCTTTTGAATTGAATTTCCCTAATTACTAATGATATGGAATATCTTTCCATGTGCCTACTTGCCATTTGTATATCTTCACTGGAGGAATGTCTATTCAAATTTTTGACCACTTTTTAAAATTCTCTTATTAAGCTCACATTGATTTATATGTGTAAATTTCAGGTGTACATCATTATATTTCAGCTTCTGTATTTTTCCCACTTTAAAATTAGTTTATTAGTCTTTTATCAAGTTGCAGAAATTCTTTATATATTCTGGATCCATGTCCTTTATCAGACATATGATTTGTAAATATTTTCTCCCATTTGTTTTTCTTTTTTTTTTGACACCAGAGAAGTAAAAGCAAGACAGCTTCCATCTTTGCAGGATATTAGGGGTCCTTTACTAATGTAGTAAAATCTAAAAATAAACACTTGCTTTCTTCATTCTGCTTGGCCATGCTATGCCCCTTTTTGCACAAATGTTAAATGACATTCATCACAGATAACCAAACTTACCTGTCTCAGGTATAACCGTAGTTTGGCGAAACAGAAAGAGTGAGAGTTGGGAGTCAGGCAAACATTTATTATTTCTGTGTTTGCAAATCACCTACCTTTCTGCGTCCGTAAATGGGGATAATAATACTGTCCTGACATGGGTGATGGGATTAGATGAGATGGAACCTGTAAAGGGAGTAGATATAAAAGCCCAAGACAAACAAATAGTAGATAAAATAAATGTTTGTTTTTATCCTTGCTGACTTGGGTCATGGACTATGGATATAGACAAAACAGATTTGGTACTCTAGCTCTGCTGAGTCTCTGCCTCCCTCCCTCCTCATCCACAGCCTTGGCAGGATCCACATTGTTGGAGCTTAGATGGTGGCTGGGCCCTGCTCCCCTTCCCATCTCCTTGCTGCCTCACAGTGAGAGAGGGATTATCTGCTCTTTGATGGCTTCTTAGAAAGAGGCAGCCTCCCTCCCCAAATAGTGAACAATGAGAAACCTCCAAATAGGAGGGAGTTCAGTTCTCAGCAGGCCTACCTGGACAGATAGCCAGTATAGTATCCTAGGTTTGGGAGGTCAGGTGTGCCAAACGGATGTATAAAGAACTCAGTAAAATGATTACGCTCCCACACAGATAACTTCAGAAATAAATATCCATTATGTAGAGGCAATTAAGGCATTCCTTAGATTTGTACAATTAATAGCATAAACCTGACATTTTTGTACTTTTTGTAATTTGTCATGGCTTTACTTTCTTGGGGTTCACTGAAAAAGGAAATTTTGGTGACTGAGGAAGGAGATCCTTCTGTAGACTAGAAATTCCTTCCTTGGCACAGGATCTGGTTTTCTAGGTGATAATGTGCTCACAAGATGGCCTCAGATACTCTCCGAGGCCATGTCTTTTCTCTTCCTGTTATCTACTGTTGTGATCATCTCCTACCTGCTTTGCCCACCCCTGGTCCTGTCCTGTCCATATTCAACATAGTGACCAGAATGGCCTGCTTATCTCATTGTTCAAAAGGCAGAGCTACATGCTCTGCCCCGTGGCCCCCTCCCAATTTCTTTCTTGTTAATTGCTACTTATCAAGGACCCTGTTCAAATGTCACCTCTTTGGAGCCTCTCCTGATTTCTCTTATCCACGTGTCTGTTGTAGCTCTTGAATCACTTATGTGTATGGGTTGTCCTCTCTTAGATTATGAATTCCTCATAGGCTGAAATAACTCATTAGTGCTTGTCTTTCTCATGGGGCGCTCCTTCTACCAATTGCCCAAGAGAGTGTGTGGTTCCTAATACACACTTGGTTCAAGTATATTGAATCCAATAATTCGTTACTATCAAGGACAGCCTTAATAACTACTGGGCCACCATTGGTTTTCCCAGGGCCAACTGTTAGCTTTCCATGTACCCTTCCTAAGGGGTTGAGGCTGTCTCAGGGTCTCTCACCAGCTCATCCAGTCACTCAGTCTATTTTAGGCTCTGCAAGCAACAGATTAATTTGGCAGTCCAAGGACAATTTCCCACCAAAGAGTCTTCTAATTCTTCCCTTCTGCTTTCATGTAAACATTTGCACTTACTCACACAACTTCTACTTAGCATTTATTTCTCTTTTGACCAAATTAGGCTAGTTATTGCCTCATTTGCATACAGGAGTCACTACTTGAAAAGTGTTCACAAATCACAATAATTAATCCTTACTCGCACTCAATATCACCTATCTGCAAAGCAATTTAAATTTATAAACTAAGGCAGCTAATTGGTAAACAAGTATAAACCATTGCCACTGTTACCGAGAGTGGGAAATTGAGATGTGGAGGCTGTAAGTGATTTGTCTAAGCCATTCAGCAAATGAATTGTGGAGAGAGGGTTTGCACTAGGCTAGTTGTTGGCTCTCAGCCCCTCATCTAAACTGCTGGCGCAGTCCATGCTGCACAAGCATTGGAGGGCAATTAGCTATGCAAATCAGGTAATTACATACATAAATACTCATTGCCTCATGCCACGTCTGTTGGCTTGGGACAGCCCAGTTAAAGCCAGGTCTTGAAGGACTATATTAACAAACTCAGCAGGACTTTGTGTTCAATCTCAGTGGGAGAAGAAACTATCATCCAGTGACTCTTGTCTGTCACTAGGGCTGTGTAGAGAATGTCGAAGTTCTCAAAGCACATGTTGTCTTAAATGAAACTCTTTTATCATTCTGATGCGAAAAATGCTATCTTTTTGAGAAAAATAAGTAAGTGAATCACTTAAGTAATTTACACAGAACATTTATTAAGCTGTCCTGTGATTGGCATTTGGGAAAACGTGAAAAAGACACAGTCTCTTCCCTCATGAGAATTATCGAGGGAGCTGTTGTGTTCCAGATGCTTTTATACATGTGGAACTCTTATATCTTCCTAGGAGATCACTGGGAGATGTGGTGATTTTCTTGTATACATGGAGGCCCGATAGATTAGGAGATTGCCCAGAATCAAAGGTTGCAGTGAACGTCTAGAGATTTAGACTCAGGTCTGTGTGATTTTAGATCTCCCGTATTTTAGAGAGTATATCATGAAGACAGAGAAGTGCACAGATCAAAAGTAACAAATCTTCACAAAGTGAAAACGCCTAAGTAACCAACGCCGGGTGAAATCTCGCTCATTCTAGGGAACTCGCTAGGAGATGGTCACTGTTTTAGAGACGTCTCCTATTAATCCTCTTTGGCAGAGATGAGCGTGGGTTTCTCTGGTGCTTCCCTCATTTTCCTGTCCCACCTCTATGCAGTTTTGGAGATTCCCAGCTATAGTCAGAGTGTAACTTATATTTTGGATATGTTCTAATCTTCCTGGGTACTCCAGAAGGTCAGCTATTTATTTACCAGTGATGGACACATAGGGAAAAAATCATGCGGTACGTAGGAGATCTGGACACTGTGTGAAGAGCCTGGCTGATGTGTGGTGGCCTGTTATCAAGACGTGAGACTTGGGAAAAGACATCAGGCTACATAGAGTATATCAGGAGACACAGAGAGTCAGGGAAAAAGAGCCAAGAGAGAAACTGAAGTTAACATGTAGACAGCACTATTGAAGCACATTCATTCTGCTGGGAGCAGGCCTGGGAAAGTGAGTTGAGGCGATCCGGTTAGCACGAAACACCTCCATGGCTTTAGCTAGTTTTAAATGAAGGAAGGTGACATGAGGTATGGGGACACGATCCTATGGCCTATCAGCATCCCTCCCTGAGCTTCAGTCTCCTCACTCCAAAACACTACAGTTTGGATAAGATGATTCTCCTTTGACTTCCAGCCCTTAAGATTTTATGATCTTGGCTTGTTTAGAGAGGATGAGCTGGAGCAAGAGTGTCGAGGATGACAGGGACCACTGATACAGCCGAGGGCTCAGGACACAGATTGGGGGCCATTCCTCCCTGCATACAGATCCTTTCCCTGCAGTTTGTTTATCATCTTTTTTGGGGTCAGTTATTTAGACTTTCTGTTTCTACATTGCTTTATCTGTAAAAATAGGGGCAGTAATAGTAACTTCCATACAGTATTTTGTCAGTTAAAAACCCGAATATATGGAAAGTATCCAGAGCAATGCCTTTCAAGAAATGGCCTTCTATAAAAGTTTGTGTTAGTATTGAACTCATGGACCATGTCCTCCAAGATGCATGAGGCATGGCTGTGACTTTGTAATTTATTGCTGCATTCCCAGGGCCTGGAATGTGGTTGGTACCTGGCATGCACTGGTTGAATGGCTGAACTGTTGATTGAAGGAATGATGTAGAGAACAAAACTTAATCTCAGGGCTCTGTTAAGGTTTCTACCATGACCCCATCATCTCCTTTATTTATAATCCTTCAGGCATAGTTTTATAGAAGGACCCATGTCTTTCTGCATCTTCTCTTAACCTTGGAGTGACCCTGGATAGATGTTTTCCAGTGAAGCACAGACCTGATCTCTTGATAAGCAGAATTAGGAAGGAAGAAGCTGGTTAGGGTGAGCAGCGAATGACAAGCTCTTAGGAAGGGATTGCATTGACAGCGCAGGAAGGAGGAGTATTTTGCAGCCCTGAGCATCCCTTTGCAATATTTGCTTTTGCTGTAGATATCACATCTGTGGCCCTACAAAGGGATGCTGGGACTTTGGTTTATGGGTGGAAATTAGGAGAGGATTTTCAGCATTCCTGAAAGCATGCTGCTCTTGTCTCAAAGAGACCTGATGGGAGTACTGGGAGTAATGTTAAAAACATAAAGTCCAGAAAGCAATCACATTTAAATAAAATAATGGCTACCCAGAAATAAATATGAGGAGGCAAATGTTACTCTCAGCGAGAACATCAGACCACTTCGTCTCTCCTGGTGAAGAACAGACCGTCTTCTCTGATCTTGCCTCTGCAGATTAATTTTTTGTTATTAAGAAGATAAATAGTACACAATCAACACTTCAATCTGGATGGTGTTGAAAGCAGCCTATTAATTTAAAATGAGAGCACTGCACCCGAATGAACTTACCCTGCAAGGAGAGGCTCATGTATCATGAAGAAAGAATCAGATTAAAACGGGTAAGCTTTGTAATAAAACTAAAACATCAGGCATCTGGGAATTCAGCCAGAGACATGCTCGTGCCTCCAGTTTTTCACAAGGGAAAAGTAGAATTATAGGGTGTCCTGTAACAGATGTTTCTGTTAGGTAGGGCCCCGTGGGTTGATGAGAATGAGATTTCTTAAGAATAGATGCATATTTATATTTACTTGCAAAGTTTTAAAATTCATTATGGTGTATGTACATGTAACATGTTTGCTAATTTTTTATGAAGGACGGCTTACATGGTGGAGGTTTAGTAGGGCTGAGGAGAACATTCTAAAAGTGTGAGATGGCAAATAATACTGTATTAACAAGTCACAGACAGGACCGATATTACAGGTGCCATCTTGAATATATGAGGTATTAGGTATTGGTGTTTTTTCTTTTTCACTGAACATAAACAGCTGTGCATATTCCTTACAATGTGACAAACTCTCTATGGAATCTGTTGAGAGTACATGCTGCAATTTAAAAACTAATACTATTCTCCTTTCCACTATTAAAAATGTATCCACCCCAAAGGTGACCATTCCTAATATTTTCATGTTTTCTTTTGTCTTCAGCATCCTTACATGCATTGCCTTTGCCTACTTGTTTCACATAAGTATAATATTTTAGACAGAGTTTTTAATCAAAATATATCAATTTAATATAAATAATTATTAAATTCCATGATGTTATGCATTTTGAATACCTTTATAGTCGGTGCAGTAACAAACGTATGATAAACTATAGTTTAATTAACAATTTCTCTGCTACTGGAATTTCCCTCCTAATTTTCTCTCCCATAAAGCAGTGTCTCCTCACCAGCTTGCAAGTCTATTTTTGCAGATGAATTTTGCATTGGAATCAGCCAGAAGGCTTTCATACTCATGTGTGGTTTATAAAGAGTTTTTAGCCAATTCTTTACATATTACTGCGCAGGCAAGTAGGTGGGTTTCTCTTGGAAATACATTCCCCACACTGTTGTCTAGCAGCAGGCTCTCCTGTGGAACCTTCTATGGTCAGCCACTAGGATTCTGTTAGATGAGAATGCCATAGCACGAGAGCAAAGGTGACAGAAGTTTTGTAGAAGGTGGAGAATTAGTGATGGTGAGGGAATGTAGAAGTTTTATTTGCCTTCCTTGAATCCATGCTACCCCTCTCACCATGTGGCAGTTGTGTATTCTTAGGTAGGTGGACCTCTCCTCCAATGCAGGAGGGATACTCTTTAATCTCTGTGAATCAGAGTAATACAGTGAGTGCCCCAGCCATAATGCTTGGTCAGGAGGTGGGCTCATGGATTGAGACGGTCCTAATATAGTGAAGTTTAAGACATTTTTGTAATAGCTATAGGAAGAGGCATATAGTTTCCCCAGATGGGAAGCATGCAGCCCCAATACTACTGACAGCCATCTTTCTGAGGACAAAGGCAGCATATGCAAGAAGCGAAAACCCAAGGAACCACAGAGAAACAGCTTTTGGACCAATGGAATCAAGAAGACTGGGCATGAAGCCTATGGACCTACAAACTTTTCAGTGAGTTAGCTGATAAAACTCCTTTACGATGTAGGATATTGAGTGGCTCTTTTGTTTCTTCCAACTGAAAAGATCATAATGATATAGGAATGCTGGGTTAGACTGGAGTGAGGAGAAGGAGAGGTTATTTGAAGAAAAATAATAGTAGTCACCAGAACAGAAAAAGGCCAACTGTAGAAGTCACATGAAAGCAAACAGGATCTATGCATGACAGGGAAGTGGAAGGACTAAGAACGTTCTGTGGACCTGGTCTTGCTATCTCTTGTAAGAAACCAAAGCTCAGACAAGTTAATTTTAGAACACAATTTAGAGCATTGATTAAACTATGAAGCAGGAATTAAGCCCAGATCTGACTGATTCCGCGGGTTTTTTTTTTCCTACTGTATTTTTGCCTCATCACCATTCACAAAATCCCAAATGTATGGTTATAGGGGAAGGTGCAGAAGATACCTCTGCAATGGGTGGGTTTACACATTAAACATTCTGTAAGAAAGGTTCCTTCCATTGCCCAAATTGGAAAGTTCATTACCAGAAACAAATGAAAGTCGAACTTTATCTGATCAGAGGTCTGATTCAGCCAGGCATTAGGGACATTGTACATGTGTGTCACCGTGGGAGCTGGCATGTTCTTTTGCATGGATCCTGACTTGCCTTTTGAGCTAAGGTAATATAAACAGCCTCCTAAGGATAAACTCATTGGACAAATGTTAAATCTGATGCAGTACAAAGTTGATAAATACTTTGTGGGGAGAAAACTCATGATTTCATATTCTCCTTTTGTTGAACACACTGGAAACTCTAGGGTGGGCTCCAGGTCACAACATCAGTGGGAAAGAATATTTCAAATGTGGATTTAATTCTGGAAATGAATGATAACTTGTCATCTGTGTCCCTAGAATTCTGGCAGCAGGTACCCAGTAAAATGCTTGCCGAGCAAGGAAACGGGGGATTCTTACGAGGAAATCTTCCTTCGTTCTGTTGACTTCTATCTGTTGCAGCCTTCACTCTAGGGGTTAAAACTCAAATGCATTTTACTTGGAAAAAAAACTCTTTATTAGATATTTCTGTTGTTCTACTGTTCTTAACATACAATCATTGATTTGGACTGACTTGTTAAGGAGAATTGAAATATGTTTGCCTGCTGTAAACTTCAGCCTCTACTTAACTGATCAGTCACACATGAGTCAGGGGTCGCAAAGACTCTCTGAATAGCATGGGGATTTAGCTACATAAACTTGAAATATTTGTATGTATGATTAAGAGGGAAGAAAAGGAACCAACGATAATTTAGCATTTATGATGTGCCAGTCCCAGTGTAACAGGATTTATAGACATTACCTCATTTTGTCCTCACAATAATCTTATGAAGAAAGCAACATAACTGCCATTTTCCAGACGAAGAAAATGAACTTCTGAGAGGACAAATAATGTATCTAAGCCACGGCCACATTGGATCTAAACTGATATTTCTGGATCCAAAGCCACTGCTCATTCTTCTTACATCAGGCAGACCTAGGACATAAATCTAGTTCTTATGATTGCAAAATATGTACACTTTAGTTAACAAATACAAATAAAAAATATACACTAGAAGAGAATGATGCACTAATACAATATACTTTGGGAAAGTGGAGTTTATATTATTATTAAAATATTCATGGTATTAAACATATAACACTTTAAAAATTGATTCCCAATTTAGACCACATTAAAAAAGACAAAAATTGAATACAAAACATAATTACAAATCAATTACAAAGCATTCAGAATGAAGGTGGGAACTTGGGAAAGTTAATACAAATGTTTGAGTGTTTTACTTTTCCATTTGTAAATAGGAACAATTTGCCTACTTTTAAAGAGATTGAACATAAAGGCCTAGTACATTCCTGACCCATAGTATGTTTTCAAACATACTGAGCATGTTGACATCTGAGTGGTGATGTGGCTTAATTACAAGACATTAATCCAAGACAGAAGTTGGAGATAGGTCCTCTCAAATAAACTTGAGCAAATCTTGAAACAAACTATAGAACAATCATTTTATTTTATTACTACATTTTAACTATTGCTCTTCTTCAGTAAGTGATGTCTTCTGACTAAAGTTTAGAAAATTCAACAAAGAAAAATTCTAAAATAAAAATCACCAATAGTAAGAACTCTTAGGAAAAAAATGATTTTAGTAATAACCTGAATATAAGCCTACTTATTCTTGAATCCCACACCTAATCAATGGCTATACAAAGACTTGGGGGCAGACCCAACCCGCTGCCCCTGCTGGCCACACTCTCCATGGGGGCTAAGGTGGCCTCCAGGTGGCCCCAGAGCAGTGGACTTCTTGGGCTGTCAGTGGGATATTTTGTTCCCTCATTATCACTATCCTGGAGCTGTGTTTGGCTCCAGGTGGAAACGGGAGCCTCCTCCCGGAGGTGCAGGGTGCATGGCCTCCCTGTGCCTGAAGGGTGTGCACTGCTCGCCTCAAGGAAGCATCTCTGCAGCTCTGCGGCGGGTCCTTAGCTCCACAGAGCTGAACCATGGATCGTGCTCATCATCATGATGCTCTGTGTCCCCGGAACCTGTTGCCATGTGGATCTGTATTCAGTCATTCTCCCTGACTCAGAGATTCTGCACCAGCTGAGAAATGAACTCAGAACCCAGATGAGAATTAAAACATCAGAATGACTATTCGAGCTGTGTTATTGAAGATGGCAAGGTTTGGAGGAATAATGGGCTTTCTTCCGAGTCCCCTGAAATGACAGCCCGCCCTGGCTTCCTCCTTTGCTCACTGCAGAGACAGGGAAATGAAGATGAAAACCTCAGCTCCTGCCAACAGGGACCCTCTAAAGGCAGAGCTAGGCACCAGAACACGTGTGCCCAATACAGCTGTCACAGGAGAACTGACTCAGGATGGTAGCACTAAAATGTGAATTTAGCATAGCTTGCTTAGAGAGAAAAGTAGTGTAAGGCTGCTTGGAGAAAGGAATAGAAAAACCCTCATGGAAACACGTGGAACGCTTGTCTTGGTAGAAAGTGCTGGAGCTTGCCAATATTGCACACAGCAGCTCCTAGCTTCTGGCTGCTTGTTGGAATCACCTGAGTAGTGTTGAAACAACTGATGCCTGGGCCCTGCCTCCAGACAGTCTGACTGAATTTACCTGGATGTCCATGATAGTTCAACACTTAAAAAAATTCTCCCCAGGCGATTTTAATACGTAGACAAGTTTGAAAAATCCGACAGGGCCCTCAAAATGATACCAATTTTATTCGGTATACTTAAGCTCTCCTTAATTGTATAAAATCATCTGGATCTCACAAAGGCACATGGCATTGGACAGAGAGGAAATGACCTGCCCTGGTGGCCGGTGACGATGTTCGACGTCTGCTGTTGAATAGGTCTCGAGCCACTCATTCTTCCCCCTGGAGAAGGCATTCCTCAGTCCTGATCTGAGTCAGAAAGAGAGTCAATCACAATGGGAATAAAACACATCTATCATGGGAGCAGCAGAAGCAGAATAATCACTGACCGTGACATTTATTAAACAACATCAAACACTCATGTTATAAAATGCGACTCAAGGACTGAAGAAAAGGTAAGAGAAAAACTTCCAGGGATTATATGTAATTAGTAGCAGGTATTTAAGTTGCTATAAGCAGAAAGCAAAGCCTCCCTCACAATGCTATTGATCGGGATAGGACCAGATGGATTGTGAATCTGTCAATAAATAGAGCTGAAGAACAGCGCTGACATGTGAGACTCAAACCAGCATGAGCTGACATGGGGCAATATAATATCATTGTGGACACAGAAAGGACTGTAAAAAGAAAATTCAAAGAGAATTCAGAGCTGGCAATGACTGAAGCTATTTTTAAAACCACATAAACTAAATGGTATCAATAATTTTTGATAGAGATAATTTGGAGTTTTACCTCCAAATCCATCCAGGATGAAAGGCTATTTTATTCAATTCTCATCGTGTGACTGTGTCTATGGAACTCTTGGATTTAATGGGAAGTATTTGGGTACAATGAGCCCTCCCTTCTCTAACCAGAGCAGCTCTGCTTTGACTTTGCGCTGTTCAACATACATACTGGAGGTCTGAATCCGATTTTTCTTTTTTTAGGGGAAAAAAAAGTCAAGTGCTTAAAAAAAAGCAGTTTAAAAGCCACTATCTTAATGTTAAATATATGTTATCATTCCAAAGAGTGGGCCAATAATTCTAAACAGATCCTTTACTAGTCACTTTTTATTAAATCACAAGGGACACACACTCCCACAGCTATTGTTCTAGATAGAGAAGTGGACTGGGTGGATCCCAAACTGGTTGCAGAGCTTTAAGTACAGAATAAGTTACAAAGAGGCTTTTAACATAATTATTTCTGGCCAAGTATGCTTCCTGCTATACATCAGTGTATTTTTACGACTCACAATGAATCCGCATTCATATGCTATTTAGTATGCTAAATATTTGGGCGCCAAAATAGTAGAAAAAAGCTTTAACATAAGCCTCTTAGTTAATATGTGTTGATACAATTAAAATGCATGTGTCAAGCCCTCTGCTCGCACAGAAGGACGTGCAGGTTAAATGAATTGGTTTATGTATACAATCAGAGACAGATGAGGGCAGCTCTGTTTGAATAAAGAGAAAATGATGCAATTTCTTCTTGTCCTTCATCAGCTTTTCTAAATTTGTAGGTTGTCCATGCTTGGGAAAGAAGACAAGGTCTGAAGCTTCTAAGTAAATGTTGAAGGATTGAACAGCACTGAGCCTTTGAATGAGATCATGAGGGAATGGAAGCATGTCTAAAGAAGTGGGTACACATGTGTGCATGTGCTCATGTGTGCATGTGCACACACCTGGGTTTCCTAGTGTGACAACAGGAGACATTTATTGTGAGAGTTGGGTCTTGAGCCCTTGGTGAACAGGCATCACCATATTGATTTCATTCCTTTCATTACTGGAATTTAGTGTCTTATTTAATCCTCACTGAAGTGTTATACTTACTTTATAGGTGATGAAACTGAGGCTTAGAGTTCCGCCCTATGTCTCAAATCTAACCCACAGCAGAGCAACTCTTCAGGTTAAGTCCCTTGACGTCAGACTCTTACCATGCTCACCATCTATGCTGATTTCTGTTAGTTTGTTTTTAAAATAAGATATAGCCCCTAAACAATATTAGTTTTACCCAGAGAGGGTCCACAGTTAGCTGAAAAGGAATCATCTCAGTCCTAGGTCTGTGAGTCTGGATTAATCAATCTAAAGTGATCTCAAGGATATGATTAAAATTTTTGATGTGTAAGCAGCTTGGAAGCACAGCTTTATGATGTTCATAGCTGGATTGAAGACGTAGGAGGTTGTGATATTTTATTCTAATTTTATTCTACATAATATGCTCCATTGAGAATTCCTCAGAGCCTAATGAACCAGCACAAATAAGTTATTTCACATAGGTTAATGCTGCAAATGATAGAGTATCTTTCCTTTCTTCCCAACCTTTAATTTGAATCTCTGTTGTAATTTTATTAATTTAAATATTTTTGTTGCTTTTATCATTGCTTTTTCAACAAATGTATTCATGTTTCCTTATTTTAAAGAATATGTATATTCAGTTATGGAATCATGTTTTACAAAGAACAGTTCAGTGAAACTACTTTAAGTGTGAAAGGAAACCTGAAAGGATAATTGGAAAACTCACAGACTCCAGCATCAAGAGTAGGCGTGGGCTTACAAAGGTCTGACAGTGCAGAGCATGCTGCCCTCACTCATGTCTCTCAGAAGCCTGAACTCTCTCTCTCCTGCGCTTCACTATTCACCTCTCTCTCTGTCTCTCTCCCTGTTGCCTGTTACTCTCACTCATTTATTCTTTCTCTCAACATTTTCTTGTTTTCATAAACCTAGCTTTCCCAGACTCATATTTAAGGATCTTTGCAGTTTAAATAATTAATTGACTAACTTTAGTTTCTATGTCTTCAATTCAAATTATTGAAGAAAGAAATGGACGTCCTCAGCTGGGACTCACAGTCCATTCCTGTTACAGTCACTGACAGCCTAACCTGGCAGGTCTGGAGGGATGGTGACCACTTGCAGCTGTGGAGTCAATTCTCTAATCAGGGGATGTGAGCAGAACTGCGGATGATAGATTATGCCTGGAGAAGAGGATATGGGCCAGGCCATCACCATAGGTAAATTCAACATAGTTTTCATATGGTCAAGTTTTTCACAACATTCATTTATTTAGTGAGTTGTACAGTAAAGATAGGAAAAGATAGGAAGAGGAGACTTGAAGGGTGAAAATTTGGGTAAAAATGTAAAAATTGAGAAAAAAGAAACAAGATGGTAACAATAGAAGAGAAAGGACCAACATCCCTTGTAACATCAGAGATACTTCACCAAGTAGATATTTTTCATCCAAAAAAATTCTATAGATGCAGTGTGGATATCTATTTATCTATCTCTCTATCATCTATCCATCAAGAGAGAATGAGAGAGGTAAAAGAAGACAACCCTCTGCCCTCCCACTGCACACAGACTGGGATTCCATGTGGCTGAGGGTACTGAGAAGAAGGAAGAGGTCCTGCATCATCAGCCGTCTCAAGAGAGACTGAAACAGCAAACAGATGGATGTAAGCGATAGGACAGGTAGTTTGGTGGCTTGTTTTATGAGTCCTGAAGTTACTGCTACATTTTAGTTAATATAACTCTACCTTTACTGAGTGGTAATCATGGGGTACAACACTCCAAGGGATTTTTCTATGATGCTGATTCCTAAGTTCAAAACAGTAAATATTGATAAGAGTTCTAACTATTCTTTATCTGGTATGCAAAATTGGGATTACACAAATATTTAAGTTCTTTCTTCTCGACCTTGTATAAAATCTCCTCTCCTCTCTATATGTTTGTATCAAAATAAAATGTTGTGTTTTATAGTACACAATTTAGTTTCAAGTTCAAAACTAAAATTTATTTTCTGATAAATATTTTAATTGTGGAGAATTTCTGTATCCTTTTATCCTGATTTAAAAAAGCAGTTTTTAAAGGTAATTTCAATAAGTTACTAAAGAGGAATTCTATTGTGAACATGGCTTCAAATTGTGCTTTTTCCTTCTCCTCCTGGAAAGTATTCAAAAGTAAAACTAAAAAAATGACTCCAGAAAACTCAACTTTTAGTAAACTAGGAGGTAGATATAATTCCAAGATTCCAACAACATACAAGAGACTACCCAAAGGAGTTGAGAAAAGAAAAAAAGTAAAAAGGAATGAGGAAAGTACAGGGCCTCAGTAGCATCAGAACCTAGAAATACCAAGCAAAAACACTGTTGTTGCAGATGAACACAGAGCTGAGCGTAAAAATCTAACATCAGAAACAACATGGAGGGCTTCAGCTCAAAGGAGCAGAGAAGGCAGAGAGAAAGGCACATCTGTGTTGTGAAAACTAGAAAGCTTGAAAAACCGCTTTGTCCTGCTCAGCTGATAGGAACCTAGTTCCAGGAAAGTCAGGATATTAGATGTTGAGATATAGAAAAGATATAATATAATATTGATGTAAGGCTAGTGTAAGCAGAAATGAAGAAAAGAGCTGCAAAAATTACTAATAGATAAAGAACATTCACTGGAGAAATGTTGCCCTGGAGAAGACAAAAATTATGACAAAAAATTTGGCTTAAATTACAAAAACAAACAAAATGCAAAAGCTTAGTGAATAATTGCCTTTATGAGGAAAGACCACAAAACAAAGAAAAATTCAAAAAGTTATGGAAGCGATGGCATAGCACAATGAAGTAGGAATGGGCAGAACTCAGTAGAGAAATACAATAAAGAAACAACCATTATAGAAATAACAACAAATGAAACGACAGAATGGATGCTATGGAAAACATACTAGGAGATGCAGAGAGAAGAAATGAGAAAAGTAAGTAAAATAAAACAGAAATAAAAATGTGTTAAAAGAAGAAAGAGAAAATGAAAACCATGAAACACAGGAAAGGAAATCCAGCACACGCACAATTGGAATCTCCAAAGAACAAAACCAAAGCAATACAATGGAAAACTATTTAAAGATATAATTGAAAAAGTAACATTAAGATTCCAGCCTATATCCTGAAAGATTATCCATATGCCAAGCAAAAGTATTCCTAAAATACTTAATACTGAGGCACGGAATGGTGAAGTTATTGGGACTCACTCATAAATAATTACTTGGGTGCTCAGAGAAAAGAAGAAGTCATTTATAATGAAAAAAATTAGTCTCAGGAGCTGGTGGTGTAGTGGTTAAGTTTGTGCACTCCGATTCAGTGGCCCTGGGGTTTGCAGGTTTGGATCCCAGGTGCTGACCTAGCACCACTCATCAAGCCATGCTGTGGTGGCATCCCACAGCAAATAGAGGAAGATGGGTACAGGTGTTAGCTCAGTGACAATCTTCCTCAAGCAAAAAAGAGGAAGATTGGCAACAGATGTTAGCTCAGGGCCAATCTTCCTAACAGAAAAAAGAAAAAATTAGTCTCAGACTTCTCAGACAGAAACATTCACTACCTTCAATAGAAGAAGACAATAAAACTGCATTAAAATATCTTCAAGCAAATAAGCTTTGGGCCAACAATTTAAAATTCACCCTAATTGTTCTGCTAGAATAAAGGTTACAAAACAAGAGTTTCTAACATGCAAGAACTCTAGGAATGTTTTTTCTTGAGAAAATTTTAGAAGACACACTTTAGCCACCTAAAACATTCCTGGAAAAACTATGGCAAAAGACTGGCAGAGCATATTCAACACATTTAACTAGACGATTGTGACAAAAGGTGATGTGGATTTTAGAATAACAAGAGAGAATGGAAGTGTTATATAATAACGCAGGGAGGTTGGACCAGAAGGGGAGCTGGAAGGTGGGATGTAAGCTGGTTACCAGCCTCACTTAAAGAGCTGACAGTTGGAGGATGATGCTCAGGGTTTACAAATCCTATAGTAAAAGTTTCAGTGCAAAGAACAATACAAAGGAAACACTAGAAAAGATAATATTATGGTTAAACTGAATGAATGAAAAGACAGTTTAGTGAGGGAGGAAGAGGATACAAGCCAACTTTATCTATGGCCTATAGTTAGAATTTTTTTTTACTTTACCTTACTATTACTTTACTTTTAATTTACTTTAACTATGGCCTATAGTTAGAATTAATAGACACAATCCGAATAATTAGAAGTAAGGAGAGCATATAATTTATGAATATAAAGGTAAATACTGGCAAAAATATAGAACCTCTAAGCAGCAAAACTACACACACACACACAGGGCACGTAAAAGACTTGAGAAATAGACAGACTAACATTAAAAGATATGAAAAATGTAGAACAAACCTATTGGTCATATCTACAAATGTAAATGAGCTTAATTTCCAAGTGTAAAAGAAATAAAAACTTTTCTTTATTTCTTTATTATGGCTCACAAAACAAAACCCAACTTTGTGCTGAATATGAGACACATATACGATAGGATTCAAGAGGTTAACAATAAAATGACATTCAAAGATAGACAAAGAAAATGAAATAAAAGTAAAGAAAAAGCTCACTATGTTAATGTCAGAGAAAATGAAATCTAATTAAAAGTGATTCAATGAGACAAAGAAGGACACTTATGCTAAAGGACGCAATTATCAATGAATATATAATATAAATATCTGTAAAGCAAAGAGTAGATTATGGACTTTTCAAAATCAGCCATTCCAGGAGATAAGATGAGGAACAGATAGAAATTCACTAGGAGTAGGAAAATTTAATTCTCTTCTCTCAGTACAAGAGGATTAGGTGTGCCCAAAATAGGTAAGACTACAGGAATCCTTTTTATAAGTGCTTCTGTGACATTCACAAAATTTGACCATATGTTAAATGCAATATAACTAGAAATCAATTTTAAAATGAGAACTCCACAAATTTGTTCCTCCTGGAACTTTAAATATCTTTACTTATCTCCTGGGTCAAAGAGGAAGCAAACACAAATAAAAATTATACACCAACTAGGAAAGAATAATAATTAAAAATAAATTCAAATCCTCTGGTATACAGCTTAAAGACTACTGAAAAATACCACAGCCTTAAATACTTATATCAATGAAATAAAGAATGAAAATGAACGATTAAACATCTGACTCCAAAGATTAGGAAAAGATTGGTATAAACTAAAGGAAAGAAAAGGAGGGAATTACTAGATAAAAGCAGAAACCAATGATTTGTAGAACAGAAAATGCTGAATTAAGAAATAAATCTAGGGGCCAGCCCCGTGGCACAGCGGTTAATTTCTCACGTTCGGCTTCGGTGGCCCAGGGTCACTGGTTCGGATCCCAGATGCGATGTGGACCTATGCGGACCTATGCACTGTGTTATCAAGCCATGCTGTGGCAGGCGTCCCACATATAAAACAGAGGGAGATGGGCACGGATGTTAGCACCAATCTTCCTCAGCAAAAAGAGGAGGATTAGTGGAAGATGTTGGCTCACGGCTAATCTTCTTCTTCAAAAAAGAAATCTAAAGGTGATCTGTGATAAAGACAATAAAAAGATAAACTATTAGCTGATGTAACCAAAAGATGCTCAGAATAAGAAATGATAAGGACAAAATAATCAGAAAAAGAGGAAGTAGTATAAGGAATGGATGTATTTACTTTGCTTAATTCTGTGCAAACTCATTTGGAACCCTGGTAGAAATGAATATAATCATATGAACATCTCTACATGTTCTGAAAGCTATTTGGGAAAGTATTTTTAAAAGTCTTGATACAATCAAATTGTTAAGTAAAAATAGGTGAATACTTGTGTAGTCTGATTAAATTTACCTGTTTCAGCCCAAATTCTGGATTCTGGCATCATTTCTTTAAGAACCATGAACCATATAGTGACAAGTACTCTTAACTTCTATTGTTTTATGCTATTTTGGAGATACAAGCAAAAGCAGCCAAGAGAAAACAGACATGCAAAAATTAGAAAGAAATTGAGACAAGTACTCTTTGAAAATTATTTGACTATATGCTGAGGAAACCCAACAGAATCAACTGGAAAACAAAAACAGATAATCACAGATGTTAGCCTTATAATAAATAAATCAATAGTTATCAGTTTTCATATGTATAAACTACAATCAATTAGAATATATTATTAGAAAAAGCATGTTATTTATCACAATTTAAAGTTATATAGTGAAAGAATCAAAAAAACTATACAGGAGCAGAAAAATCAGTGCAAGTAGATTAGTCCTAACAGATATTAAATACTTTTATAAAACCCTAGTAATTAAAATAGTGCGGCACTGATCTACTAATATCATGTAGACTGATGGAAAGATAATTTAAAAATACAAACACATACATGTAGATATTCAGCATAAAGTAAAGTTGGTGTCTCAAGTCAGTTGGAGGAAAACAGGCTATTCAACAAATATTATTGAGAAATTGAAGCTAGCCGTCTGGAAAGAAATTAATCTAGATCTCCACCTCACACTGAATAGCTGGAAAAGCTCTAAGTGGGTCAAAGATTTAAAGGTAATTAGTGAAAATTAGAATTTATGTATAACTTTACATAAACCGTATTTTAAATTTAAACTTTACAGAACTGATCTACAGTGGAGAAGGACTTTAACCATAATTCAAAATCCAAAAGCTGTAAAAGGAGAGACTGAAAATTCTACTCCTCTAAGGACAACAATCACAACCACAAAACATATACTTGGTAAAAACAAGCAAACAAACATAAAGGGAGCATAGTCACAATTCAAATGATTGGAGAGTGTTCCAATTTGTATCACAAATAAAGAACTGATTTCCTTAGTACATAAAGAGATACATCGAATAATGTTACTTCGCTCCCTCAAACTCTCCATCAGATTGGGAAATTGAACATTTGTTAATGCTATGTAATAGGAGGGCTGAGGGAACAGGACATCATATGTATTGCTACTGGAGATCTAAACTGGTTAAAGTTGTATGGGAAAATAGTTTATCAAAATCGACCAATTTATCCATGCTTCTACCCTTTGGCCTATCAATTCTACTTTTAGGAGTTTATCCTATGGATATATTCGCACATTTAAAAAATAGGGTATTATTGTATTAATCATTGAAACATTATTTTTAACAGCAAAAAAAAAAAGAATTCTAAATTTTCATGAATATGGGATGGTAAAATGAATTCTAACCCTTTTTCCCCCTATAATACTACTATGAAACTATAAAAGATTTAAGAGAGCTCTCTATGCAGTAAATGGAAATATCTCTAGCATACCCTCTTAAGTAGATAAACCAAGATGCAACACACTGTGGATCACATCCTATCGCTTGTGTTAAAATGCTGGAAAATGAGGATATTACAATTTTTGCTTGTGTCTTCATGAAGTATGTCCACAAGGATTTACAAGAAGGTAGTAATAGTGGTTACCTGATTGGAGGTGAGGTGGACAGTAGTTGGGCAGATGGGGAAGAGAAGTGCCAGGGAGATTTCTCATTCTATTCTTTTACTATTTGACTTTGAATGACGTGAATATATTATCTTTTCAAGAATTCACTAATTACTGCAAATACAAAAGTAACTATACTTTTTTATATTTGGCTTTTGGGGGAACGATTCTGAATGGATCTGAGTGAGATTCAGTGACATCTCTGAAACATACTGTAGATCTTTTGACTCTGTCTTTTGCTATGGAAATTTACAGTTGCCTCATTCTAAATTTTCACATAGTGGAAATAATTACTTTTCCCCACAATTTTTGGCAATTTTCATTTGCAATGTCAGTTATTCATGGGATGTGAGTTGTTTTCCTTTGTACATTAATTTATTACTAATTAATAATATTTGAGAGCTTAATGTCAATGTTTTTAATAGTTTAAATGGCAATGAAAATTGCTCTAAGTGGTATGTCAAGAACTGTGTTATAACCGCATATTATTTATAGTGTTTATATTATATAGAATAGAACGTGTAATCAATAGTCATAGATTGACTGTGGACATATGAAACTTGAGAAAGACAAACATTTTTTCATTGCTATTCTGAGTTGACATTATCTAGAGTGATCCATGACATGATGGAGATTCTTCTTATCCCTCATCATGATGAAGTTTTGTAGCAGGACCAAAAATAAGAAGGAAAAGCGCATGCACACTGTAGCACAGCTGGTCAACTTCTGGTGTCTGGTGGAGATACAGGTGCGGCAGACCAATCACCCTTTCAACAACCTGTGTGGAATTGCCACCTAAGTCTAGGTGATATTTTATAATTTGCTCTGTGTTTTCTTTTTGATCCATTGATTGTTTGAGAGTGTTATTTAATTTGCACATTTGTGAATTTCCCAAATTTTCTTCTTTCATTGATTTCTGATTTAATTCCACTGTGGTTGGAGAACATACTTTGTATGATTTCAGTCCTTTCGAATTTATTGAAACTTGTTTTAAGGCCTCGTGCATGATCGATGCTGGGGAATGTTCTGGGTACGCTTGAGAGCAATCTGTACTTGGCTGTTGCTGGGTGAAGTGTTCTGTAGATGTCGGACAGGTCTAGTTGGTTTATAGTGTTGTCCAAGTTCTCTTTCCTTGTTGATTTCTGTCTAGTTGTTCTATCTCTGTAATACTAGACAGCAAAACCAAGTAGTATTAAGCCACTGTTGTTTTACAGATATTGAGCTAAATTGGTGATTTATTATTTTAAGTGTAGGTCTCAAGAAATACTGACAAAAAAAGAGTCTAGCATTTCCAAGGTATTTTAAAAAGAAGAAACTATATATAATTGAATCTTATGTCATTATGAACCATTTAAAAGACCAAACTGAAAGTATCAAGACTGGAAATACGGCATAAAGTGGAAATCATGCCACCTAAATTTAGGAGCATCTGAAAATATGAATGTCTGCCATCTCCCCTCACTGTTGGATGGATGTCTTCATGGACTGTCCCTTCCCCTGTTTCATAAAATAAGGAGAGGCACTATACCTTCACATGTTCCATTGTTTTCTCTCTATCCACAGGTCTTTTCTGTATGAAATAACCCAGAGAAGCTAATTTTGCTTGATTTATTCTCTATCACAGATGCTTGCTGTTGGTTTTCCCCGGATATTCGTGATTTTTCAACAGAGAATTCTATATGCAGAGACAAATTCTGCAGTGTTTGTACAGGAACATAATGTATTCACCAAAATCTATTTCTGTTTCTTCCTGGGCTTACTCCTAGACCAGTGGTCCTCTAACATTTCATCTCAGAGTCCCTTTACACTTAGAAATATTGTTGGTGACTCTAAAAATGCATTTGTTTGTGTGTATTCTGTGTTTTGATATTTGCTGTATGAGAAATTAAAATGAGACATTTAAAATATTTATTAATTTATTTAAAAATAACAATAATAAATATATCACATGTTAACATAATAATATGTTTCTCATGAAAAATGACCATATTTCCCAAAACAAAAAAAATTATGAGAAAAGTGGCATTGTATGTTTGCACACCTCTTTAATGTCTAACTTAGCTGGATGTAATTGGATTCAGACACCTGTTTCTATATTCAATATTTTTCAATATGTTCTTTTGGTTGAAGTATGTGAAAAAGAAATATGACTTCACACAGATATGTAGCTGGAAAATGAGGTAGCATTTTAATAGTATTCTTATTGTAGATATTAATTGTAGCTATAACTATAGACGTTCTTCTTTGATTATATATCAAAAGTGGACAAGAAGTAATTTCTTAAAGGTTAGTTGCAATGAACTTTACCTATATTGCCACATCAGAGTCCAATTTTCTATCCTGCAATTTGAATATATCTTTTATCCATGCATGATTTTTATTATATAAGGTATTGGTCATTTGGAAAATATTGGTTCACTGCCTTATTCAAATCTTCCTTTAACTGTTAGAAACTGAAAAGCATGAGGTGTTTACATTTTCACAAACTATGAGTCAACCGTGAAAACTGGGCACCCACCAAAGAAAGCAGAATCCATAATAACAAGTCAGATGTGGCCCTACAAGGCAAAAACACGAGAGAAGGTCTAAATTGGTGGGGCCATGGGACCCAAAGAATAATGGATTATGGAGATCCTTCCCCCAAAGAAAATCAGGAGCTAATCAGGGGAAGTCGCACAGCCCAGGAGAGGGCAGCTACCTATCAGGATTTTGGAAAGCTACAGACCTGTGAGGGCTGTTTTTCTACATTCTAAGGGAGAGTGTCCTGAGGTTGTTCAGTCCCCGCTCTCCCACATATATTGCCTATGTGTGTGATGATCACATAGCTATCTGAGTTTACAGGTCACCAGCCCACAGAGCTCCCTCTGCACCTGAAGGTGGATGTTGTGAATCACCTAGACGTTTTGAAGTGTTAGCTAGTTGTGGTACTTAGAAGAGAATTGAAGTATCTTCCTTGGGTAAGACTGCATATTCCTTTGGTGGAGAGAAAGAATGAAAGGAATGTTTGGGCACAAGAAGAGTAGACTATGGCAGAGACTGCTATGGGTTCCTCCCATCCCGTTTCCTCTCCCTGAGTACAAAGCTAGGCTCTATTTCTGAGCGTTCCTTCCATTTTAGTGGGACTATTAAGCACCGACCATGTGAAAGGATTGTATGCAACCAGAAACATTAATATTGATCCTTACTTGAGTGAAAATGATATTCTATTGTGTTCAAGAACGGATTCATTAATTGTTGTTTTAGGACTAGCTTTACTTAGCTAATGTTGCCAATACAATGGTATTCCACTTTTTAAAGCTTAAAATATGCTTATTTCACAGTCTCTGTGAGCCATACAGTAGGTGATTTGATTGCAGTTCAGTGAAAAATATCATCTGGAAGTGCTGATTGATTACTAGTTCAATGTAACCTAGAGTATGACATAGCTAAAATCCTAGGGAAAAAGTCCTTCTGAGAATGTGATAGAGTAAGAGGTAATGCTCATTATTCCATAAAAAGCATCCAAAGGAAAGACGATTCACAGCAGCAGCGTGGTGGCAGCAGCAACAATGAATAGAATGTGAGCTTTTCTAGATAAGAGGATGTGGCTTTCTACATTCAATGATTTCAGAAATAGAGTCTGTAAACTCTTTCCCCATTTGGTGATGCCATAATTTGAACCTATATGATTTGTCTGTGTTTATTCAATCCTTAAGAAGGTGGATTAGGTAATATCCAATAATATCACCTTGAATCCAGTTAGGACTATCTATCAGAATTCAGGATTCTGAATGATTTACCTCTGTATTTGCTCTTGGAGCTTAACAATATTCTCCCTTAGAATAGGCATCTCTAGTAGATTTTAAAGGCAACTCTTAGAAATTGATAGTGATAAAGTATGAAATTTAATAATCAATGTATAGGCAATCATCTGAAATGATTAAATGAATGACATTTAGAGATGTGAGGAACATTTTCCACTTGAAAATATTTCATAAAATAAAATAAGGTTAAGGAAGAGTTGTTATCTATTCTCAATTCAATTAGAGAGTATTTTATGTATCAAAAAAATAGAGACAGAAAGAGAATGCATTGAAAGGAAGACCTTAATTGACTAATTAAATTGGATTTGGAAGCAATCAAAGAGTAGCATTAAGCTTGTAGAAAAGTTAATCAGGGATACTTAAAATTAAGAAAGACAGTAATCAAAAAAATTTTAGAAAATATAACGAAATGGAAAATAGCATAATGTAAGTTAATCTAAGAAAGAAAGGAACTCCTGATGAAAACAGAAAAAAATAATGAGAGTATATTATGAGAGGTAAACTAGAATAAAATTACCAAGAAATGAACAACTAAGCAAACCTCTACTATTGCCTAATAAGCGAATTGAACAAATTTTTAAACAAATGCAAAATTTATACCTACTTAAGAAGAATGCAATTTTCAACAATAAAATGGATGAAGGAACTGTGGTAAAACCATATGTAAACTATGTAAAATCATAAAGTGATAAATACGAATGAATGATACTCCAAGTGTCATTGAGGTAAAGACAGCACACATAAAGAAATAGGTATTTTATTTTATTTTTTTTTACATGAAGACATTATATTTAGGACTAAAAGATTTCTGTACTTTTACATTTTTGTATGTGAATACATTTTATCGTTTCTAATGCTAATGTCCTCAATGAATGGTGTGTGCTAAGATTATTGCCTATTATCAAAACATCATTATTTATTTGATTTTTTTTCTTCTTACAGACTTCTCAAAATACATGTGGTGTATTGAAAAAATTGCACCTAGTGTCAGGAGCATTTGAGTGCTAGACCTCTCTCCACTACACTAGCAACACAGAATCTAGGAAAAATTGTGTAATTTCTTTGGAGATCTATTTCCTCATTTGCATACCAGATAATGGTTTACGGAATAAAAGCAAGGGCGTCTAACTCTAGGACCAATGTAACTGTAACTATATGATTTGATGTAAACAACAACACCACCATTTTCTTTCTTAATTAGAAAGGTAATAACCTGATCCTTCACTACCTCAGTATAACTACTTCAAAACTTTCGTTATGTAGAAAATACTCTTATAAAGCTCTAGAGTAAATTATGATATAACTATAATCTATCAATAACAAGCAGATATAACATCAAGCACATAATTCGAATAGCATACATTTAAAAATATAAACCAGAATTAACTTTATGCCTGCTGGTCTTTTCCGTAACAAAATGTACGTCTTCCTAAAGCAAAAAGGAACTGTAGCAGCTGCAATCTTGGTGCTTGCCAATTTGACAGTGGTTGGAAGACTGAAAATTATTAGCACTTGTACTGTGCTAGGAAGCCATTTTTGCAAAAAATAGGAAGTCATTTTATCCTAACATGACTTTTAAAGCAAGTGCATTGGCTTGGAGGGCACACAGGGCAGAGATTTACATTGAACTGACACTTTGGGTAAAGAGCATCATGGGAAACTTGGTGTCACTTGCCTCTTGGAAATTGTGACCAAGCTTTGACCTTGGAGAAGCAAAAGGAATTTTCTCTCCTAACAAGATTGAGTATATAAGTGTGTGGCTTGGATAAGCAAAATCTCAAAAAGGGAATATGCATTCCCCTAGCAATGGAGGAATTATGTGCTACTTGTATACAATTTTAAAACTGCGGAAGTTACAAAGAAGAAAATTCAAATCAACTAAATTCCCATCTCAGAAATAGAGTTATGGTTTGGTTTTATAAAATTGAAATCAATTAGTATATTAATTCTCCATCCTGCTTTCTTTTTAGTTAACATTCCATCATATGAATTTCCCTGCATCATTACTTGCTTTTAAAAATAAAGTTAATTACATTTTGTGATTGCACTTTCTGAATCTGCTACAATTTATTTAACCATTATTTTGTATCAGAGATCCACTTTTTTGTTCTTACTTACAAAAGTGTAGTGAATATATAAATCTATGCCTGTATTTCTGACAGTTTGCTTAAAATTTTTACTAGAAGCGAACGAAATTATTAGGACACAAGGTGTCTTGATTTTAAGGTTCTTGAAACATATTTTGAAATTGCTTTCTAGAAAGTATTTTTCTGCTTGTATTCAAAACACATGTTGTGAATTTTTAACTTTATTCATTGTTAAGTGAGTATGGATTCATAAAATTGATTGGTCATAAGGTTATTTGACACTCTGACCTTCACACAGGGGAAAGAGAATTCTTTCTTGTAACAGGTTCCCCTTGACTCCTAGGGAGGCGAGAAGTCCTAGAAGGACCAGACGTTTATGGATACGCTTGAGGATAAGCAGAGTTAACTGGGAAAAGCAGCTTTGAGAACAGAGATTTGCTGGGAGTAATGGGGACTATCTGCTTCTAGGGAGAGCCCATTATTAGAATCTATTTGCCTACTGGTTAAAATCTTTATTTCTCCGGGGATACTTTAAAGAAAGTAAAGGATGTCTTTTCCTGGTAGGTTCATCATGCCTGCTCCTCATGGTATAGAGATACACCAGATAATGCTGAAAATCGTCAATAAGACAATTACATAACGATAACAGATAAATCAAGTCATCCTTTTCGTCATTTTACAGGACCTTCTCTGGATTTGTCATATGATCTGGTTTATGTTTTATACTATAGTTATTTCTGTAAGCGTTGTTGTCTTCTCTAATTGATTGTGTCCTCCCATAAATATAGCACCCAGGACCTTGGCTGGAACATTGGGAACACTCATAAAAATGTATTGAATGGAGGAGTGAACACATCAATGAATGCTTTTGAGAGTTTTACCTGAGAGAAATTAGTTACCAGATTTAGTTCCAGGACAGTTAACCAGTTTATTAAGTCCAGCTAAATTCTCCCCTCCCGAGCTATTTCCAACAGTTAAGTATTATCTAATTCATATTCTTTCTTTTTTCCAACAATTTCTGGTGTTGAATTGATGAGTACATCAAACTGTAAATCTATAAAGTGGTTTCAAAGCTTAGAATTCAAGGACTACTGTAATTAAAACAAATAAAATGGGGACATAATCATAAGGTTGATAACTTTTAGATTTTGTCAAAAAAGTAATTAAATATAATAAATTAATATATGCTGTCAGAGGATAGAAGTCATTTTAGCATCTCCAAATAGGAAGGATTTATCCTCTTCCTCCCCACATACTTTCTTTCTACCTAAGAACCATTACTTTGAATCCTTTGTTTCAAATTATTCTGGGAGCTGATTGTATATCTGACAAATATTTATTTGCTTTTTTATTGATTGGTTCTTTCTTTTAGTTTTAAAAAAGTTTATTTTTTTATTTTTAAAAAAGGTTTATATCTCTTAAAATAAATAGCAACAGCCAATTGGAAACATATTTATTCCTTAACTCCAATCTTATTTTTTTTAAGTTTAGAGGTAACTTCCTGATTTAATTTTTTTTTTTTCTTTTCTGCTGAGGAAGATTAACCCTGAGCTAACATCTGTTGCCAATCCTCCTCTGTTTTTGCTTGAGGGAGATTAGCCCTGAACTAACATCTGTGCCGATCTTCCTCCATTTATATGTGGGTCACTGCCACAGCATGGCTGAAGAGTAGTGTAAGTCCATACCTGGGATCCAAACCTGCAACCCTGAGCCACCAAAGTGGAGCATGCCAAACTTAACCACTATGCCAAAGGGCCAGCCCACTGACTTACTTTTTTAAACAATTTCCCCACCCCTAAATAATGTTCATCTATGCTTGCTGAATCCTGCCAAGGAGATTGCTCCAGAATATGTCTCTAGGTCCTTGTTTTGCTCCCCTTACCAAAAAATGCAAAACACAATTCCATGGTGCCTCTTAAGGGCTCCAGTTTTCAAAAATAGGAAAAAAAACCTTTAGAATAGCTAATTAAGTTGAATTAAAAAAAATTTAGGGCTGGCCCGATGGTGCAGTGGTTAAGTGCTCATGTTCCACTTCAGCAGCCCGGGGTTCGCTGGTTTGGATTCTGGGTGCAGACATGGCACCGCTTGACAAGCCATACTGTGGCAGGTGTCCCACATATGAAGTAGAGGAAGATGGGCACGGATGCTAGCTCAGGGCCAGGGTTCCTCAGCAAAAAGAGGAGGATTGGTGGCAGATGTTAGCTCAAGGCTAATCTTCCTCAAAAATCAAACAAAAACCAAACAAACAAAAATTCAGACAACTGTGCTTTGGTTGGGACAGGAATCCACTCCTGTGTTCCTGGTAATCTGATACTGCTCCCTGAATCCTTGTAATTCATCCTCCCTATCCTATCCACATTGTGACTTGAGTGAAGAACATTCTAACTGAAAAAAAAATAATTTCATGACAAAACATCCTTTGTTCTCACTGGACTGAGGACAATTTCTATGTTGATATAGGCTGACATTTGGGAACTGATGACAGGAATATCTTTGCAGGCTGAAATTACTTCTAAGTGCCCATGCTGTGGGTGCTCAGTGTTGGTGGCAGTCCCTTGGTTACTGTGGAGATTACCACCTCCTTGGGAGAGGTGTTGTGATGTTGAACTCACTTGTGACCTTCCTATTTGGTAGACGTTGAGCCCATTTCTCTTTTGTTCTGCAAATGTTGTATGAGAAACTTCTGGCTTATTTTTCTGTAATTCTGGACTTTCACACAAAGTGATCTATTCACAGGTGTATAAAATGAATAGTATTTAACAGTTCATAATGCAGTGAGATGGTCCCCTGCTCCCTTCCTCGCCATACACTTTCTTTCAACTTAAGGGTCATAATTTTTTTTTTTAAGGTTATGAAAGTTAACATCCTTGTGAAATTACAGATGTACATCATTATTAGTCATGTTGTAGGTACACCACTTCACCCCTAGTGCCCTCCCCCCACCCCCCTTTCCCCTGGCAACCACCGATCAGTTCTCTTTGTCCATATGTTAACTACCACCTATGAGTGGAGTCATGCAGAGTTCGTCTTTCTCTGTCTGGCTTATTTCACTCAACATAATACCCTCAAGGTCTATCCATGTTGTCGTGAATGGGACGACTTTGTCCTTTTTTATGACTGAGTACTATTCCATTGCATATATATACCACATCTTCTTTATCCAATCATCAGTTGCTGGGCACTTAGGTTGGTTTCATGACTTGGCTATTGTGAATAATGCTGCGATGAACATAGGGGTGCATGGAACTTTTGGAATTGCTGATTTCAGGTTCTTAGGATAGATACCCAGTAGTGGGATGGCTGGATCATAAGGTATTTCTATTCTTAACTTTTTGAGGAAGCTCCATACTGTTTTCCATAGTGGCTGCACCAGTTTGCATTCCCATCAACAGTGTATGAGGGTTCCCTTTTCTCCACAGCCTCTCCAACATTTGTCACTCTTTGTTTTGGATATTTTTGCCATTCTAACAGGTGTAAGGTGATATCTTAGTGTAGTTGTGATTTGCATTTCCTTGATGATTAGTGATGATGAGCCTCTTTTCGTGTGTCTATTGGCCATCCATATATCTTCTTTGGAGAAATGTCTGTTCATGTCCCCTGCCCATTTGGTAATTGGGTTGTTTGATTTTGTATTGTTGAGTTGTGTGAGTTCTTTGTATATTATGGAGATTAACCCTTTGTCAGATAAATAATTTGTGAATATTTTTTCCCAATTAGTGGGCTGTTTTTTTGTTTCAATCCTGTTTTCCCTTGCCTTGAAGAAGCTCTTTAGCCTGATGAAGTCCCATTTGTTTATTCTTTCTATTGTTTCCCTCATGTGAGGGGTTATGGTGTCCGAAAAGATTCTTTTGAAGCTGACGTCAAAGAGTGTACTGCCAATATTCTCTTCTAGAAGACTTATTGTTTCAGGCCTATTCTTTAGGTCTTTGATCCATTTTGAGTTTATTTTAGTAAATGGTGAAAAAGAATGGTTGATTTTCATTCTTTTACATGTGGCTGTCCAGTTTTCTCAGCACCATTTGTTGAAGAGACTTTCTTTCCTCCATTGTAGGCCCTCAGCTCCTTTGTCAAAGATTAGCTGTCCATAGATGTGTGGTTTTATTTCTGGGCTTTCAATTCTGTTCCATTGATCTGTGCACCTGTTTTTGTACCAGTACCATGCTGTTTTGATCACTGTAGCTTTGTAGTATGTTTTGAAGTCAGGGATTGTGATGCCTCCAGCTTTGTTCTTCTTTCTCAGGATTGCTTTAGCAGTTCGGGGTCTTTTGTTGCCCCATATGAATTTTAGGATTCTTTGTTCAATTTCTGTAAAGAATGACATTGGAATTCTGATTGGGATAGTATTGAATCTGTAGATTGCTTTAGGTAGTGTGGACATTTTAACTAAGTTTATTCTTCCAATCCATGTACATGGAATGTCTTTCCATCTCTTTATGTCGTCGTCGATTTCTTTCAAGAAGGTCTTGTAGTTTTCATTGTATAGATCTTTCACTTCCTTGGTTAAATTTATCCCAAGGTACTTTATTCTTTTTGTTGTGATTGTGAATGTGATCGAGTTCTTGAGATCTTTTTCTGTTAGTTCATCGTTAGCATATAGAAATGCTACTGATTTATTTATGTTGATTTTATACCCTGCAACTTTGCTGTAGTTGTTGATTGTTTCTAATAGTTTTTCTATGGATTCTTTGGGGTTTTCTATATATAAAATCACGTCGTCTGCAAACAGTAAGAGTTTTACTTCTTCGTTGCCTATTTGGATTCATTTTATTTCTTTTTCCTGCCAAATTGCTCTGGCCAAAACCTCCAGTACTATGTTGAATACGAGTGATGAAAGTGGGCACCCTTGTCTTGTTCCTGTTCTGAGAGGGATGGGTTTTAGTTTTTGTCCCTTGAGTATGATGTTGGCTGTGGGTTTGTCATATATGGCCTTTATTATGTTGAGGTACTGTCCTTCTATACCCATTTTATTGAGGGTTTTTATCATAATTGGATGTTGCATCTTGTCGAATGCTTTCTCTGCATCTATTGAGATGATCATGTGGTTTTTGTTTCTCATTTTGTTAATGTAGTGAATCATGTTGTCGACTTGCTGATGTTGAACCATCCCTTTGTCCCTGGTATAAATCCCACTTGATCATAGTGTATAATCTTTTTGATGTATTGCTGTATTCGGTTTGCCAAAATTTTGTTGAGGATTTTTGCATCTATGTTCACCAGTGATATTGCCCTGTAGTTTTCCTTCTTTGTGTTGTCCTTGTCAGGTTTGGGGATCAGGGTGATGTTGGCTTCATAGAATATATTAGGGAGTGCTCCATCTTCCTCTATTTTCTGGAATAGTTTGAGAAGGATAGGTATTAAATCTTCTTTGAATGTTTGGTAGAATTCTCCAGAGAAGCCGTCTGGTCCTGGACTCTTATTTTTGGGGAGGTTTTTGATTACTGTTTCTATTTCTTTACTTGTGATTGGTCTATTCAGATTCTCTATTTCTTCCTGATTCAGTTTGGGTAGGTTGTATGAGTCTACGAATTTATCCATTTCTTCTAGATTGTTCAATTTGTTGGCATATAGTTTTTCAAGGTATTCTCTTATGATCCTTTGTATTTCTGTGGTATCTTTTGTGATTTCTCCTCTCTCGTTTCTAATTTTATTTATTTGAGACTTCTCTGTCTTTTTTTTTAGTGAGTCTGGCTAAGGGTTTGTCGATTTTGTTAATTTTTTTGAAGAACCAATTCTTTGTTTCATTGATCCTTTCTACTGTCTTTTTTGTTTCAATATCATTTATTTCTGCTCTAATTTTTATTATTTCCCTCCTTCTACTGACTTTGGGCTTTGTTTGTTCTTCTTTTTCTAATTCCGTTAGGTGTCATTTGAGGTAGTTTATGTAAGATTTTTCTTGCTTATTGAGGTGAGCCTATATTGCAATGAATTTCCCTCTTAGGACTGCCTTTGCTGCATCCCAAATCATTTGGTACAGTGAGTTTTCATTTTCATTTGTCTCCAGGTAATGTTTGATTTCTTCTTTAATTTCTTCAATAATCCATTGTTTTTTCAGTAGCATGTTGTTTTGTCTCCACATTTTTGGCCCTTTCCCAGCTTTATTCTTGTAGTTGATTTCTAGTTTCATAGCATTATAATCAGAAAAGATGCTTGACATTATTTCAACCCTCTTGAACTTGTTGATGCTTGCTTTGTTTCCCAAGATATGGTCTATCCTTGAGAATGTTCCATGCACACTTGTGAAGAATGTGTAACCTGCTGTTTTTGGATGAAGTGTCCTATATATATCTATTAGGTCCATCTGATCTAATTTGTCATTTAATTCGATAATTTCCTTGTTGATTTTCTGTCTGGATGATCTATCCATTGTTGTTAATGGGGTGTTGAGGTCCCCTACTATTATTGTATTGCTGTTGATGTCTCCTTTTAGTTTTGTTAATAGTTTCTTTACGAATTTTGGTGCTCCTGTGTTAGGTACGTATATATTTATAAGTGTTATGTCATCTTGGTGGAGCGTCCCTTTTATCATTATATACTGCCCCTCTTTGTCTTTCTTTACCTGTTTTGCTTTGAAGTCTACTTTGTCTGATATAAGTATGGCAACACCTGCTTTCTTTTGTTCATTATTAGCTTGGAGTATTGTCTTCCATCCCTTCACTTTGAGTCTGTGTTTGTCTTTGGGGCTGAGGTGTGTTTCCTGGAGGCAGCATACTGTTGGATCTTGTTCTTTGATCCATCCTGCCACTCTGTGCCTTTTGATTGGAGAGTTCAATCCATTCACATTTAGAGTGATTATTGAAATGTGGGGGCCTACTGTTGCCATTTTATCACTTGTTTTCCAGTTCTTTTGCATTTTGTGCTGATGGAGAGCTGTTACTTTGTGCTATTGTCCTTCTGCTTCTCTCCTTTGTTCTGGATTTTGTAACCCCTTTCCTTTTTTTGATTTTTCAGGAATGAGGTTCTTCCTGAGCATTTCTTGAAGAGGAGGTTTTGTGGTGATGAACTCCCTTAAATTTGTTTATCTGGAAAAGTTTTTATTTCTCCATCGTATTTGAAGGATATTTTCGCTGGGTAGAGTATTCTTGGCTGCAGGTTTTTGTCCTTCAGAGTTTTGAATATTTCTTTCCAATCTCTTCTAGCCTGTAAGGTCTCTCCTGATAAATCTGCTGATAGCCTTATGGGGTTTCCTTTGTAAGTTATTTTCTTCTGCCTGGCTGTTGTTAGTATTTTCTCTTTCTTGTTGACTTTTGCTAGTTTCACTACTATATGCCTTGGGGTTGGTCTTCTTGCATTAATAAAGTTTGGAGATCTATTGGCTCCAGTCACATGAAGTTCCATCTCTCTTCCCAAGTTTGGAAAGTTCTCAGCTATTATTTCGTTGAACAGGCCTTCTGAACCATTCTTCTCTTCTCCCTCTGGCATACCTATAATCCTTATGTTGCATCTCCTAATTGAGTTGGATAGTTCTCAGAGAGTTTCTTCAGTTTTTTTTAGTCTTAGTTCTCTCTCCTCTTCTGTCTCCAGCATTTCTGTATTCCTATCCTCCAAATTGCAATTATGTCCTCCATATTATCAACCCTACTGTTCAGAGAGTCCAGATTTTTCTTAATCTCCTCCATTATGTTCTTCATCTCCAGTATTTCTAATTGGTTCTTCTTTATTGTGTCAAGCTCTTTTGTGACATAGCTCCTGAACTGATTGAGATGTCTATCTGAATTCTCTTTTAACTCGTTGAGTTTTTTAATAATGGCAGTTTTGAAATCATTGTCATTTAGGTCATAGATTTCATTGTCTTTGGGATTGTTTTCTGGGTGCTTATCATTTTCCTTCTGTTCTGGAGATTTAATATATTTTTTCATACTGCTTTCTGGCGTGGATTTGTGCCTCCGCATGGGGATAGAGTTTAGTCGCTGCTTCCACTTGTTGTGACTGATGTGTGGGGGGGCAGCTGTTTAGACTGCACCAACCAGGAACCCTGACAGCTGTTACTGACTGGACCTGGACCCCTCCTCGTAGTCACAGTTGTCCTGTGTGGTCCCTCGTCAGTTGTGGGGGAAATCGCAAGGGGGCCTCAGGCTGCTGGTGCCTACTGTTGCAGCCCACTTAGACACGCTCCCTCCTTGTGGTCTGCAGAAGTGTTGTGTGCTTTCCTAGCAGCCAGGAGCAGGATCATCTATAATCGCCACTTTGTCCCTAACAGAGCCCACAAGATCACACTTGTCCACTATAGGTCCCAGCAGAGCTATGGGTATCTTCTGCAGTCTGTTGTTAGCTCACCTAGCTGTGTCACTTTTGCCCCAGGGCCTTCCTGCCTTGCGATTACCAGTCGGGACCTCTCCACTAGTGCTGTGCAGTGGCTTTCACTAAGGCTGCTGTAGGAACCTGGAATTCCCCCCTGGGCTATGTAGCCATTTCACCGGAGCTCCACTCTGCCCCACTCCACTCTCATGGGATCTCTGGGAGCCCCTTGCCTTGTCGGGGACATGGCCAGAGTCTGTGGGCCTGGCAGTGGCTTGTAAGCTGCTGCCTTGTGGGCAATTCTGCTCTAGGGAGCTTCCTGGTGTTCTGAATGCTGGGAGGGGCCTCCCTGCCAATAGCGAGCAGAGGCCCTCCTTGCTGGGGGTGTGCAGGACCCTGGAGCATCGCCGCGGCCGCAGAGCCAGGTGTTGGAGCTCCACCCAGTCCCCAAGCACGTCCACGGGAAGTCCAGGCACCCCCTGCACCAACCCTTGTGCCAGAGACTGTGGGCCCAGCAGCAGCTGGTGGTCTGGTGCCGTGCCAGGGAATCCGTCCACTGGGAGCTTTCCTTTGTTCTGGATTCTGGGTGGCGCCTCTCTGCTAATGGCGAGCGGAGGCCTTCCCTGCCGGTGGGTGTGGGACCCTGGGGATTCCCCCTGGGCTTAGGTGTAATCTCGGGGGGCTTGAGTAGGACTGTTGTCACCTGTTTCCACCGTTGCTCCACTGGTGAGTGCACACTCCCACCCATGGTGTGTGGCAATGCTATGGGGGAGTCCGCTGGAAGAGAGCCTCCTGCAGGCACTAGGCTGTCCGGGGTTCGGGGGTCAGGGGTCAGAGAGTTTTCACCTATTTCCACCTCCTCCCGGGGGGAAGTCCATCCGCCTTCCGATGTATAGTAGTGCGAGACTCTTAGGCATCTTGAGATGCTATCTGGATATCCTTTGTTAATCAGTGAAGGTCCAATTAGGTAGATTCGACAGGGGAGAGACAAAGAAGACCACTCACTCTGCCCTCTTGGTCCCGCCTATTAAGGGTCATAATTTTGAACCTTTTTTATTTTTCCAGATTTTTCTGGAAGCTTGTTTTGTATATGATAAGTATTTATTTGTTTAATTATTGATCAATTGCTTGGTTGACTTTGCACATATGTAGTGACTTCCTGTCAAGGCCCCCAAGGGCCCCTTAAGCATCTTGGGGTGAATTAAGAAAGGCACACCTTCCTATCCATGCATACAGGCTGGGGCTAGAGCACAGAGCTTACTAAGAGGAGGTGGGCTGGAATTCAGACCCTACTCAGCCCTATCAGATGACCCTCTGTGCACAGATCACAACTACAGCAGCTGCACGTGGCACCCTTGCTTCAGACTGTGGTGGATGAGGAATGGGCCTTCCTCTCACCAGCCCCTTCTCATCCTCATCTTGGCTTATCTTTGTTACTCCCAGGCTTGGATCTGCCGAGACTTGAGACTTCTGGCTGTTAATTCCTGCTGACCTTGGCCCACCAGCTTCTATGTAGGTCTTCATGCCAGAATTAGAAGAACTTAGTCCTTCTACACTATTTAAACTTCACGTGTACACTATTTTTGACCTTGGAACTTCTTCGCACACGTGAACAACTCAAAGAAATGCTTCCTTTAAACATAACAAGAGCTAAGCCCAAAAGGATATTGGCATATGACATCTAGAAAGCAATTTGTATGGAATCAAACTTTGCTATATGTCCAACATAGCCATCTGAGTCATGGATTTTGTCAGGTTTATGGTATGGATATTAAAATAAAACAATGTGTTTTGTTTCTCAGGTTTAATTTATGATTCATGACCAGAAGCTGTGGCATTGAAAGAACATATATTAAGAGTTCCGCAGACTTAAAAATAAGCCATCCTTGTAAGTATAAAACTTTCTCTGATCTGGCCCTAAACTCAATCATGCAGAGTTATATTACGACAATTGAAGAAAGTGAAACACCACAACTGACATATGGATGGAAATCAATGGATCCTGAAACCAACCTTTAAGAGTATTTGATTGGTTTGAATTGTAAGATAGGCACCTCCACAATACTGTAATTTTCAGGCAGTGAGGAAACACACTATACTGTGTAATTTTCCATAGTCTTTAGTTGCAGAACAAGATGGCATCCGCTTTGGTTGCCCTAATACATTTATTTTCCAACATTACCACAGACAATCTCATGCATAATCATGATAACAGTGGCTGACATTTACTGTGCACTAGCATTTGTAAGGTACTCTTCTAAAGCCTTTACATGTATTGGCTCATATAAGAAATTCAATTCATCTGGGCCATGAGAAAATTGGGATCTGAATCCCCTTTTTCTGTCTTTCAGGATCCTCATGATAGTTCTCATCTCTACTTCTTCCTACTTCCTGAAAACTGGAAAATTAGGATCTGAAGCCCTGTTTTTTTGTCTTTCAGGGGCTGTATGATCTCTGTCATGTCTGTTCCTCAATAATTCTCATCCTGACACATTTCCTCTGTTTGCATATGGCCAGAGATGACCTGCCAGACTTGACTTGTAGGAAATTTCAGCTCATTACAGCAAAGTCTGACTGACTTAGCCTGCTCTACGGGTTGGTCTTTCTGAGTCAGACATTGTCCCATGTCCTAGTCAGTTGTGGTGGCATGTGTGAGTCATGAGGTACAAACATTACCAGGGGGCATCCCAAAGTGATTTCAGATTGAAGAATGGGCTGTCAGAGGCCTCAAATCACATTGGGACCCACTGAAGAATGGAGGCCCCTGCAACAGGGAGGTGGGCCTTCACCATCTTGATGAGTTTTGTGGCCAAGATCTGTGCAAGTCGACCATTGCCATGAGTCAGGTGAGCTGGGCACAGGCAAGGAGCAGGAGAGAAGGAGAAGACATCTCAGTCTACTGCCTGGATGCCTTAGACTTCTGATGATTTTCCCTGAAAAAGTCTGTCAATATTCTTACCATCGCTGTTGAAGGTGAGTCTTTCTTCTATACCACAGACTAAATCATTCTTCATTAAAGTAAATTGATCCCATGGATTTGTTGCTAAAAATTTATTCATTGATCCTATAGCTTGCAACAGCAGCTTTTATGAGATGCCAGGTACCCTGATAACTTGGTGCCAGATTTGAGATGTAATTGGAATTCAGCCAATGTGATGGGAATGCTGTACAACCTGCAGCCAGCATTGCTGTCCCACAGGGAAATGAACACCTTCGTGGTAATTTCATGAGAATGTGGCACTTGTGAGCTTGTGTCGTTGCAGGAAATATACTGAGGAATGCTGGCCTAAAGAATAAAAGCTCCATGTCCTGACATGGCCTCTAGCATTTTCCACCACAAAACTTCTCCAGGCTCTTTCCACTCAATCCCTTCAGTGCTCATCTTGTCAGGCTGATTATTCCCTCCCCACCAGTCTAGTCACCATGTTCTGAAAGGACCTTGTTCTCTCTCTCATTTTCTCTCTGGTTTATGCTCTTTCAGAGAACTTAAAATGCTCTTCTGTATCCTGCTTACCAGCCTGCAAAGTCCAACCTTTTCATCATGACTTGTCTTTATGAATCTTGAATCTCGTCTCGGTCTCTGATGACTCCCCTTTTCCCATCTGGCCTGTTTAGTCATTCCTCCATCTCCTGGTTTCCCTAGTGTTGGAGAAACACTGACTACAGCACTTAACCTTATCGTTGCATAGCTATGCATCTAGTCTTCCCACCTTTATTATGAATTCATTGAAGTTGGTGTCTTAGTCTGTTGGGCCTGCAATCACAAAAGCATCATGGATTGGATGGCTTTAACAACAGGCATTTATTTCTCAGAGTTCTGGAGGCCAGAAGCCCATGAGGAAGGTGCTGGTAGATTCAGTGTCTAGTAAGGACTTCCTGGTTCCTAGACCATCATCTATTTGCTGTGTCCTGACATGGCGAATAGGCGAGGGTCCTCTCTGGGGTCTCTGGAGCTTCACGCTATGACCTAATCACCTCCTAAAACTCTCTAAATACCAGCACATTGGGGATTAGGTTTCAATATACGGGTTTTGGGAGGACACAAACATTCCATCTATAGCAGGTGGTGAGCATTTTTATGTATCTCCATCTCCTTAGAGAATAGCATTTTCTATGGCTGAATGTAGATTTCATGGGCAAATTTCTCCCCACAGACTCCTTGAGTGTTGAGGCATCCAGACCTTTGGCTCTACTCAGCCCTCTACTCTCCTTTGTGACTCCCCTCGACTCCTCCACTGCACTGTGGCTTGCCTCAATCTGTGTGTTCAGAAGTCTATGCCACAGGGAAGTCTACAGAATCTGAACCATGTCATGCATCCTATACACTCTCGGAACATCTCAGTTTAGCAGTTCACACCATCAGGATAATCTCTCAGCTCTTGTCTCCACCATGGGGTGATCAGGTGTTCTGATTCGCCCAGGACTTTCCCAGTTTCAGCTCTGATAGGACTGAGGAAACACTTCAGTCCCCGGTAAAGTGTGACATTCAGTCACCTTCAATTATTCTGTGGGTTTTTCCATGGCAGGAGCTCTGTCTCCTTCATCTTTAATCTCTTTAAGAGTGTGGCACTGGGTCAGAGGAAATGCTCAGTGAATGGTTGCTGAATGAAGGAATGAATGGATTAATTGCAAAAGGCTGGACATCAGCAAGGAAAAAACAAACACATAAACAAGATTCAAGCTGCTGATTGTAAGGAGCTGACTAGGAGGGGAGGTGTTCCCTGCAGCCCTCCAGGCACAGCTGGAGCAGAAGATTTAACCTAGAAGAATGCATTTCAATGCTAATGACTGGATGGCAGTATAAGATTCCCAGGGAACAGAGAACATGATGCTGAGTAAGCTGCCCACTTTTGTATCTATTGCATTTTAAGTAGGAAGCAGAGAACAGAGCAGGATGCTCTGAGGACACAGGCTAAACCCGCTTCTAGCTCTGAGTTGGCTCTACTACTCAATTCTTGCCTTTCTATTGATTTCATTTATTTTACTCCCAGATTTGTGGCAATATAATTTCAACAGATAGTTTACTATTCAGCAATAGTTCTTGTAACCATAAAAATCTCTATTTCATTGTCAGTTTTTCCAGCCTTCTAGTTCAGGCTATGGATCTGATGACATAGTGTGTTATGTGAGGGGGCTGAGAATGATTCCGTATGATGCTTGGACCCATCTGGACACCAGTCGTTTCATTTCAACCATTTGCCAGATTAACAAACATTTACTTGTGCCTGTTCTTTGCAAGGAACTGTCCTTGGCTATATCCCCTTCCTGAAAAAACAAAGTTACGGGATCCTGCCCCAGACTTCTTGGGACTCTGAGCCTCCTGGACCAGTGGTGGGGGGAACATGAGGCCTGGAGGAAGGATTCTGGAGGTGGTGTGGAAGACAGACATCAGAGCAGGAAACCGTCCAGTAAAGTCATGCATCGGGGGCTTAACAGAGAGAGAATCTAGGCAGGAGGAGAGAGGAGATAAATTGGGGAAATTATGTACAAGTCAGGAGGTTCAGGATAGACAGTTGGAAACAGAACCTGGAGAAACTCCCTGATCTGAAAGAGAGCATCCAGAGCAGCCTTTTTATTCCTGGGCAAGAAGGGAACCCTTGCCACAAGCCCAGCCCAGCTGTCAGATGACCCAAGTTAGAGTCCTGCATCAGACCCTTCAGCAAGTGATTGAAGGTCATTAAGCCTCAGTTTCCTCACCTGTAAAATGAGACCAAGAATCACAATCTCCTGGCAGTTTTGGGGGTGGTTAAACAGAATGGTGGTGGAAGCTGTGTGTTGTCTCTCATTCAGACACCTCTTTTGATGACTACTCTAGTTGGACACACAGTGAAATGTGGGCCAGCAAGGCCCAGTAATCCACTTGAGCCTGCAAGGAGCTCTTACTGCAGAATAGACAGGCCCTTGCTATCAAGGACTTGCAATCTAGTAGTCAGGGTGAGAGAAATACACAATAAAAGCTAAAGTCTGTTGAGTACCAATAGCTAGAGACAGTTTGTGGCTCTTGCTCATCCATTCACCTCACGAATTGACAATGCCATTAAATTTCAAGGGAAGGAGAATTTTTTTTCCAGCTGGGGAAATCTTCACAGAACAGTCTGTGGGGTCTCTGGAAAGGCGATAATTGGACTAGTGGTTCAGTTATTGGACATTTTGTTGTCTTGTTTTGGATATTAAAGATGCCTGGCCCCACCTCAGATTTTCTGATTCCAGGGTGAAGGAGGGTCATGTGCCACAAAACATGGCTCTACAAGTGGCTCTGATGCCCATCAGGAGTGCAAACGTGGGTTGGGACATCCGGAGAAGAGAACAGGGGAGTTGAGGCAGAGTCAGGAGCAAAGACTCGGCGAGGGCGCAAGGGCATCCATGACCAATGGTCAGTGGTTTGCTTTGGGGCATGTAACTGTAAGTTATAAAGAAGGAAGTGTGGGTCAGGGCCATACTGAGGCCTGCTTTGAAGGCTGTGCAAAGGGGTGTGAATGACCATTGATGGACTTTGAGAGGGGAAGTTACCTTTTAGACCTAAACTTTAGAAAACGTCTCACTGGAAGCAGACAGTACACATTTAGAGGCTACAGAAATGTTCCAGCTGAGACATAAGAAGGCATTAGTTAGTGGGTCACTTTGGGACTGGAAGCAGGAAATAGCCATCTATAGGCAGTTTGGGGCTCTTGCTTGTCTGTTCACCTCACAGACCTTAGTTGTGTGCTTAGTCTACAGCAGGCACTAGGCTGGGGGCTGCTGTATGTTTACAAATACCACACACGTGGTGACTTAAACCAGCATGAATTTACTATCTTTGAGTTCTGGAGGTTAGAAGTCTGAAATAGGTCTCGCCTGGCTAAAATCAAGGTGTTGACAGGGCTGCGTTCCTTCTCGAGGCTCTAGGAAAGACTTCGTAGCCTGACTTCCCCAGCTTCACAGGCTGTCTCCATCTTCAAGCCCTCAGTGGCTGGTTAAGTCCTTCTCACACTGCATCACTCTGATGCTGACTCTTCCGTCTCTCCTCTTCACATTGAGAGGATCATTGAGATTACACTGGCCCTGCCAGGATAACCCTAGCTAATCTCCTCATCCTGCTCAGCTCACAGAAAAACTTATTTCCATCTGCAACCTTAATTTCCCCTTGCTAGGTAACATCATATATTCAAAGGTGCTGGAGATGAAGAAATGACATCTTTGAGGGAGCATTATTCCTCCTTCCACACACTGTACCGAGGGGAGCCAGATAAACAGATAAACAAATAAGTGAAATGCGTGCATTTCTGTGTGCATATGCATCTGTATACATACATAATTTCACATATGGAAATGTGACAATTGACAGTAACAAAGAAAGTGCTGTGATGGAGAATAAAATGGGAGACTAAGAGAAAGCCTACTGGAAGAGGTGATGTCCAAGCCTCGAACTGACGGAAACAGTTTCCAGAGTGGAGGCAGGAGCTTCCACTTCATGTAAGTACAGAGAGCTTGGCCTGGGGATCCAGCACTTCCTGGGTGAGTACTCATAGGTAAGCGAACTTAGACGTTGCTCCTCCAATTTCTCATCTCTAAGAAGCTAGAATAGTGATTTATCCTTATATGATGATTTGAGGATCTAATGACGTAAAAAGTTTTACAAAGCCTCTAGTGTCGCTGCTGATTGCCCAAAGCCTAGAAAAGTTTCTGCACACAGAATTTGCTCAATAAATACTTGAATGAAAGAATTCATACTGATTCTGTGTTGGTGCAACAGGGATATTACTTTTGGAAATATCTTCAGATGTATTTCTGAATTTTTTGTTTGTTTTGGAGACTTCACAGCCATTAAAGCAATGCTTCAGAGAGGGAAGACCTACCTCATAAATCAATAAACTCGTTCTTCCATTTTGACTGCCAAATAGATTGTTTTGTCTGTTTGAACCTGTATCAAGATAATAAGGATTTGTAAATGAGGCTTTGTGGGGACACACAGGAGTGAGGTAAAAAGAGGAGGGAGGGAGAGACAGGGAGGGAGAATTTCATGAGGCTTTTTAGCATACTGAGAATCGAACCTGGAGGATGCATATTACAGTGCCCCTTCCAGAAATGCAGAGTGGACACCTTGCACTCATGCTGCAGGAAAATAATCCTTGCTGCCTTAGAAGAGGAGTGCGTTATGCAGGGGAAGGAGATGCTTCCAGTCAATGCCTTCAACCCTTGCGGGTTGGTGGAGGGAGGGAGACAGAGGTCCCTTCTGAAAGCCTCATTTTCCCTCCACTACCAGGGGTTGTGCCTTGGAACAGGGATGGGAATTTTAGAGACCTCCTGACTGATATTACGTGTGATAAGATCATCAGGCTTGTAGTTGACTTCGGTGGAAGTGCACTTTGCACTCCTCAGGGCAGAGGTTCTCCAACTTTAACATGCATCAGAGTCTCCCTGAACAAGCTCCAAGCTCTTTGAAACACAGATCGCTGGGACCCACACAGAGTTTCTGATTTGGTAGGGCTGGGTGGGGCACCAGAACTTGCTCTTCTGACCATTTTTCAGGTGATGCCGCTGGTGCTGGTGGCCCGGTAACCACAGTTTGAGAACCATTGCTCTGGGGGAAGACTGCTGCCCTCATGAATCAAGACCAGGTCGATCAGCAACTGTGGCAGCAGATGGCAAAGGAATTCTGTGGTATCACTTCAGATCCCTTGGCTATGCGCTTCCAGGCAAAGGACCCGGAACTTCCCATGTGCTCAACTACAGACGCTGAGAATAGAGTGGACCAGCTCACCGTGGTTATGAGTAAGTCGACCCTGCGGGCAGGGAGTTTGAGAGTGGATACTACAGGTGGGCACTCTAAGAAAGGACGCTGTTTGAGGAGGGAAAGGGGATCTAAGTGACGGGATAGTTTGACTAAAGAATTTAAGATTTTGTTGAGAAAAATATTTTAATTTTGTAAATAAGCCTAGGTTTCTTGGTAGGTAGTAAAACTTATTTTACTTTATCTTTTATTCACGCTTTAGTGGATGGGAGATTACATAAAAGATGAATTATAAGTGAAATAACAAAGCAAATCTTTTTTCCTGCACATAGTTTGAGTATAATATGTGTACATTTGGAATCTCTCCGCTTTTGTCTGTGATCTGCTCCTCCCTTTCGACTGTAAGCTTTTTGAGGACAGGGACTTTGCCTGTCTTACTCATCTTAGTGCCTTGAACCATGATTGGCGCTGAGTGTTCAACAGATATTTTACAATTATTAATAAATCAAAGAAGGATCCAGTTGTGGTAGAATGGCCAACAGTGATACGAATGGATACAAAGAAATAGTACACAGCTGTTAAATTATTTCCCCATATATTCAAAGTTATATACAAACATTTATATCATAACGTTAACAGTAAGACTCAGAATACAATATGTTGCCAATATGCAAAGGAACTACTCTGAGAAAAGCACATCAAATATAAACAGTTACTCCAGGAGGAGGGTTCATGGGTCATGTTTATTTTCTTCTTTATGCTTTTCTGCTTTTACTAAATTCTCCTACTTAGTGTTGGCACAAGTTCTTGGATGAAAAAATGCTATGCAAGTAAGTGCACATGAATATTGGCCAACATGCCCCTATTAAAGAAACATTATTGTAAATGAAAGTTATTGCTTTAAGGAATGTAGTCATGAGAGCTGCAATTTCAGAGCACGGATAGTGGGAATGTAATTTAAAGGACCCAGCAAACCGTGGCTGCATAACACAAGCAAATGGCAGTGAGGGGAAATAAAAGACTTCCAAGTGTTGTTCTTGTCAACTGAAGAGCCCCTGCCTCCTGCAGCCCTGGTATGTCAGGATGAAGGAAGCTGACAACAAAGGTGGGTGTCCAGGGCAATTGGGGAAGACTGCCTCATCAAAGGTCATGATCTTTCCACTTCGAACACAGCAGAGGTGTTCCCTGTACAGCTACTGCAGAGGCAAATGGAAGTCTTCAGGGACAGTTTCTTGCTTTCTTCTGCAGGTTGGGAATGTAGATATCGATGTAGACATATATATATAAATGTACAAGTAGCTGTAGCTATAGAAGTAGAAGTACATGTGGATGTAGGTGTAGGTACCCCGTGACCTGTCTACATGCTTCTGCAGCCTCCTCTTCCTCCTCATTCTTCATGGATTGCATATTTTTTTTTCTGTTTTGTGCATATATAATGCTGCTTCATGTCCCTTTGCCTTTTTTTTATATTGATTCCTCCACCTAGGAAACCCTTCTCTTTCTCTATAGGCCAAATTCTTCAAGAATTATCCCAGGAGTCATGATTTCAGGAAAGATTTACTACACTTTTAGGGCAGATGGGTTGGTATCCTCTACAATCCCACGGGCCCCTGCATTTTTCTCTGCCTTGGCATTTATCACACAGGGAGATAATTGCATTTTTGATTAGGACTGGGATTGGAGGGAGGCAGAAGAGTTTAATAAAATATTTTTTAAACTGGGGTCCAAATTTCTCTAGGAGATTGCTAGCTTATGTCTGATCACAGCCAGGAAAATTTAGTGCCCACATATGGGTTTGTGTTTATAACTGAGTTGGTGCCAGGGAATGCTTCTTTCACTGTCACAAGCTAATGGGAAAAGTACTAGGGTGAATTAACTCATAAGTGCTGTGCTTTCACCTCGTGGAGGCCAGATGGAACCGTGGTACACCGTACTAATGAAGTTTCACAGCCGCTCAAAGAGAGGGAAATGGTGGGAGACATGAGTCACTGCAGAATCTCAGGCTCACAGATGCACAGTTGCAATCTACTATTGCAAAACCACATCCTCTGCCTCATTCACGTGTCATTTTAATTTAAATTATATTGGTTTTGTGGTCTGTACATTATTTGTAGATGTCTTCCATATTATATTTGTACAAGAGCCAAAGGAATTTATACTCGGTCTTACATCTTTTTTAGAAGGTTAACGTTACAAAAAAACAAGTTAAGTTGTGAGGAGACAGTAGGAGCCCCTCCCCTCCCACATAAAAGGAAAGTTTGAAAACACAAGGCGGGGTAGTTAAGCATGTGCACCCCACAGTCCACTGCGTACGTTCAGGTCCCTCTTTTGCCACTTACTCTACTGGTGACCTTGGGAAAATTTTCTTAAATTTTTTAAGCCTCAGTGTCCTCATTGGAAAATGAGGATAATATTGGTACCTACTTAATATGGTTTTTATAAGATTAAATGAGTCTGTAGTTTCTCAAAGCTACACTTCCTGCATGAGGGTCTAGTGGTTCTTGAGTCAGTCCTGAATGAACAGAAAATATGTCAACAGCTCTGTCTTTCACCAATTGGGCCTTTTAATGAAGCCTCTAGCTTCCACCTGGAATAAGTAGCCCATGACTTCTGCAACCCAAATGGATTCAGAATATCCTTTACTGTCAGACGCAGGTCCATTTGTTTTAGAACATTATTCTTTTACTTTAGAAATGTTTACCCAGTACCTCTCTAAATCCTAGCTTGACTTAAACCCATCCCCCCATCTTTGTGTGTTGACTGATACTTTTATATTGTATAGATGTTTGTATTAATCTCCACGTCAGCCAGACCTGCAGGCTACTGCTCATAGTGGGCCCTGCTGCCTCAGGTTGCTTCCATCAGCCCTCCTCACAAGGAGATTTTCTTACCTTATCCTACTTCAGTGAACATAGCTTTCCGGTGATGAACAAATGCCCACAGACCCTCTGTTTTGTTCTGATGCCTGGGTCTCCTCCACTGTGTGCCTCTTGTCACTGAATGACATCTAGACTTGTCCAAACTTGGAAGTTCTGCTTGTTGATCTCCTGGTAATTTTTAAGGCGGTCATTGGAAGCTGATCACGTGTCTAAAATATATCCTCATCCTTCAATGAAGAGAGCAGTGAAAATCAGGGATGAGATGAGGTAGTATTTTATGCTTATTCTGTAGGCACACAGAAAAAGTCCCAAGTGTCAATTCTGGAGAGGTGTGTAACCACAGGGCCTCTCGTCCAATGCTGGCGGATGGAAACTTGGAGCAGTTTCTCTGGGAAATGGGTGAGCCTTAGTTCCTAAAGAAAAATATTTGCACACCTTGTAACCTTTGCAATTTCACTCAGTGGAAAATACTTGAGAGAAACACTTACGTGAGTACAACAGGAGAATGTAAAGCATGTTCACAACAACCCTTCTAACAATAGCAAAACCTCGAAACAAATATACCTCAACTGGGGAGTGGACTCGTCAGCTACTGTGTTATTCCCACAATAGAATGTCATTCTGCAATCCAAACAAGTAGATGCCAGCAGCATGTGAAAATACAGATGAATCCTAGCAACGTAGCATTAACTGAAAAGTCCTTAAAGATTATACATGGCCTGATAGCAGATATACAAAATTTAAAATAATATTTTAATAATATTATTATATCTATAAATAATATAGATAATGTCTATATGTATATATACACATATATATCCATACTTTGTAGACATAGATAAAAATGATATCAAAATATATAAAAACAAAAAAGCTAAGGGAGAAGATGGATATGGGATTCAGAACAATGGTCTCCTTGGGTGAGGAGAGGGAGGGAATTGAGAGTAACCATCATAAGGTCAGAATAGGCTGCTGTCGCTGCCTTTACTGAGTTCCTCTGGATGCACGTCTAGAGTCCTTCAAGTGACATGTTCACCTTCCCTCCATCAGCTCTTTCTTCCATAACCTAGTTTACGTTTGATTCCAATTTCACTTCCAGCATTACCACTTTTCATTTCTTTGTTGCACTTTCGTGTTTCTTGGCCAATTCTCTCTTTTGATTATGAACTTTGGTAAAATATCATGTAAGTTTATCGTAGGCGACAAAGAGATAGCACAACTACATACATACCTTGCTGGGCACTGAGGAGTTTGGCTTCTGGACAAAATGCCGATATGTGATTTTTCAGGCCCAGCCGTAGACAATCGCAAAAGCTCTATGTGGCATGCCTCAGAGTGAAAGCTGCCTTGTCCACACCAGATTTAGGGCACAGCCAGCCCTGCAGTCTCTAAATGGAGGTGCAGCAAGGACTCAGCCTGCTCCCCCGCCATCAGCCATGCTCTTATGTGTATGTGCATTCTTGGTCCAGGCATCTTCATTCTGGGTCTGCTCTCTTTATCGGAGACCCTGGACAGAGGAGCATCTGCCCAGGTCTCCTTATGGGGAAGAGGAGGACAGGGAAACCTTGAAGACACTTTTCTGACTCAGCATTCAGTACTTTTTCTTCCCAGCTCTGTTCTCTATCTCCCACCAGCCCCTGGGTCCATAAAACTGTAGGAGCCTTTTGTTTGGGGTTCCCTCAGCAGTGAGACAACCCTCACATCTGTGCGGATTTACCTGACCCTTGATCAGAGCACCATTCCCTAGGGGAAAATGGAACAGGAGGGAGTCTGTGCTTTGTCCGCTTAGCCTCTTGCTTATACCATCGCAGTAAGTGATTACTGGCTTGATTGCTAATTCTATTTTGGCTTATTGCTTTAATCAGCTACTCTGACACCTGGCAGCTCAGCTCTCTCTGCAGCTAGGCTGAGTTCCTGACATGCATGGGGTGAATAGCAGATGTGCAGGGACCAATCACTGGCCCACTGCAGGAAGTGACGTGATTGGTCACTGATCATGATCTGTGCCACTTTTTTATGTAGTAATTTGTGGACTGAAGAGCCACAGCAAAGTTGAACTTTATGCAATTACTCACAGTTGATACAGTGATAACTGAAATGAACACTGTATTGTTGGATAATTGACCTGACTAATTGATCAATTGATTCATTCTTTCATTTTCACATGTTTATTAAGCACCTAGTATGTGTTGGGAACAGTGCTAGTGCCTGCCATTTGCTAAAACAGACTTTGGGCAAGTTTCTTTGTGTTTCCATTTTCTCAGGTATAAATCAGGCCCACAGCAGACCATTGCCCCCAAGGCTGAAAGGTGGAGGAAAGTAACGCGTGGGGAGCGCCTGGCACAGCTCCTGGCACCGGGAGGTTCAGCGGGTATTAGCCACTGTTGCTGCTCATCATCAACTCCAGTCCCCTCTTACCTGCATCTGCGGGTGGGGCCCCCTTGCCTGCTTGTACTCCTCTGTGAGGTCCATTTTAGGATTCCTTGGGCAAATTGTGTTGATGGTACTGAAGTGAGAAAAACAGACACAAAAATCTCTGAATTTGAAGCAGGTGTTTTAAAATCGCAATTGAAATCATCACTAACATTTCACCCTGAAAGAAAACTGAAGCATTTTCTTTCTGTGTTCTGAGCAGGGAAGGGCATCCTTCTCTTTCTCCCACTCCTTCTGAGCCCACTGCCCTCCACATGGATCAATCTGTGAGGTGAGGGAAGCACAAATCATTTGCTCTAATTAAGGCAAACAGAGTGCAGGCTGCCTTGAAAAGGGATCCTTTCAGGAGCTGCCAATCACAGCCTGCCCAGCTGCTGGTGGCCATCTCTGCAGGAGGCCCAGACCAAAGCCTACTCTCCAGGTGGGCAACCAGTCCGGCACTGGGCACTGCAGGGGACATGCGCCTGGGCAGCTCCTCCAATCAGGACCACCACATAAGTCATTTCAGAATCCAAAGTGAGTTGGCATTGGTCCCTTGACAGTTTACTGAAGGGGCGGCACAAGGACTGCTTGTACTTAATAGGAATATGGCTGGCATGCAGAGAGTAGACTGTCCCCTGGAGCCACTCATTTGGTAAAGAAATGGCTTCCTTGCCTTGTGTCTTGAAATCTTCTTCCTAGACAATTTCTCAATAAGTTCTTCTAAGTTTCTCAATAAGAAAAACGCTATCCAGAAACCCTCAGTGAAGAGAAATGAGGGATGTCAGTGGAGATGTTACAGGCTTTTCAGAAAATCAGAACAGAAGGCGAATATAGAAAACATTTATTTTAATGTCTTCATTTTAGAGATGAACAAATTATGGCCAGAGACATGACGTGTCCTAAGGACCTCAGCATGGTTCCTGGAACAGCGATGATGATGGTGTTAATCACAGAGCAGCCTCTGCTGAACGTACCCTATAGGAGGTGAGTTATATTGGAGGCAAAATTCAAGGCTGGGGCTCTAAACAATGCTGGGGAATCCTGTGCTGCATGCACTAGCAAGTTTCTTCTCTACAAACAAATGCTCTCAAATGCATCATTTCATAAACTTATCTTTCCAGGGAATTTTCTTCCAAGAACTTCCCATTTGGGACAAACCTGATTCACTGAGGTCTCAGGGCTCACACCCTGGCCTGCACCCTCCTTTCACACCAACTGGTTGATGGTTGCTTTGCTCCTAAGGACAAATGCCATAAGTCTCTAACTCCTGTTTTTCCTTTTTTGAAAAATGAACATACAATAACTAATTCTGAGTTGTTCTTGATGAGAAGTTAATTTTTAAAAAGTGTGTAAAAAAGGGGCAAAGGCAGTTCAATGAAGAAAGCATAATCTTTTCAATAAATGATGCTGGAACAACTGGACAGTCATGCAAAACAGCGACTCTAGACAGAGATCTTACATCTATTGAAAATGAATCCAGCATAGATCACAGAGTTAAATGTAAAATGCAAAACTACAGAACTAGAGGGTAACGAGGAGAAATCTAGGAGACATTATATTTGACAATGACTTCTTATACAACACCAAAAGCATACTCAGTGAAAGAAACAAATGGTAAGTTGAACCTCATTAATATTAAAACTTCTGCTCTGTGAAAGGTGCTGTGAAGAGAATGAAAAGACGAGCCACAGGATGGGAGAAAATATTTGCAAAACACGTATCTGATAGAGAACTGATGTCTAAAATATACTTTAAAAAATTCTTGAAACTCAACAATAGGCAAACAAAAGACTTAATTAAAAAAAAAGCAAAAGATCTGAACAGACACCTCACCAAAGAAGATATACAGATGAAAAGATGCTCCACATTGTATGTTATCAGGGAAATGTAAATTAGAACAACAATGAGATACCATTACACCCTTATTACAATGGGCCAAATCCAGAACACTGACAACACCAAATGCTGAGGAGGATGTGGAGCAACAGGAACTCTCATTCATTGCTGGTGGAGATGCAAAGTACTATAGCCACATTGGAAGACAGTTTGGCAGTTTTTTTTTATTTTCTTTTGAGGAAGATTAGCCCTGAGCTAACTACTGCCAATCCTCCTCTCTTTGCTGAGGAAGACTGGCCCTGAGCTAACATCCATGCCCATCTTCCTCTACCTTACATGAGGGACGCCTACCACAGGACGGCCATGTCTGCACCCAGGATCCAAACCCTGGGCCACCGACAAGCAGAACGTGCGACCTTAACTGCTGCGCCACTGAGCCGGCCCCTTGGCAGTTTCTTACAAGACTAAACATTCTCTTGCCATACGATCCAGCGATCATGCTCCTTGGAATTTACTCAAAGGAGTTGAAAACTTAGGTCCATGTAAGAACCTGCACATAGATGTTTATATTAGCTTTGTTCATAATTGTCAAAACCTGGAAGCAATCAAGATGTCCTTCAGTCAGTGAATGGATAAATATACTGTGGTACATCTAGACAATGGCACATTATTCAGTGATAAAAAAGAAAGAAGCTATCAAGCCACACAAATACTTGGGTAAACTCTAAGTGCATATTACTAGTGAAAGAAGTCAATCTGAAAAGACTATATACTTTATGATTCCAAAGATATGACATCTGGAAAAAGGCAAAACTGTCAAGATGGTAAAAATATCAGTGGTTTCCTGGGTTTGTGGGGAGAGGAAGTGATGAGCAAGCAGATCACAGCGGATTTTTAGGGCAGTGACCTTATTCTGTATGATACTATAATGGCAGATACATGTATTACCCCTTTGTCAGAAACCCATAGAATTACAACTGAGAGTGAGCCCTAATGTAAACTACGGACTTCAGATAATATTAATCTATCAACATTGACTCATCACGTGTAACAAATGTACAATAGTAATGCAAGATGTTAATCACAGGGGAGACTGTATGCAAGGGAGAAGTGTGAGAGATATATGGGGACTCTCTGTACTTTCTGCTAAATTTTTCTGCAAACCTAAACTGGTTCTAAGACAATAACATTTATTAATTAAAATAGAACAAAACAACACATGTAAAACACGTAGTATGTTGGCAGGTGTCCCATAATGTTATTCTTTTAGATAAATAAAGTGACTTCCTTGCCCAGCTTCTGATGCACTCACCTGAAACAGGTGAGTTCTCTGTACCTCACCGTCTGCTTGGTCAGGGTGCAGCTCCGCCTCACGGACATCAAGAAGAACAATAAGCCAAAAGGAGAGTGAGAAAAAGGTGTAAACAACTTGGAGAACTTCCTGAAACATGGATAATGACTGACCTGTGGATACAACACAGAGGCTTGTGAATCATTTTGTGAAAACTTATTGGTTTGTCATTTCTGATTTCTTCTCAGCACATGTTATGTCTACACTGGGAACTTTGTGGTTAAGCATTCCAGTACAAAAAGTTTTTTTGTGCCGCGGCTTACTGTAGGGCTCTATCATTTTGACTCATATTGCTGGTTTGTGTCTAGTAAAAATGGCGCTGATAAAAGTGAAAAATCCTGCTTTCATTTGAAATGTACTGTGTTGTTACCCAGCAGAGGGAAAGATATGGAAGTTATTAAAGACGATGGGAAGCTCCAGTTTCAACATGGCATGTTCAATCCTCAGTTCAAATACTCTTCCCTCTAAAGATCCTGGAGACAAAGAAGTATAAGACACTAGAAATAAAAGACTGTTGTTAAAGCACCCTCACTGGTGCTAAGGGACAGAAAAGGGCAACATCCATGGACTATACATTTTGAGAATTTCTGTGATTTTTGATTCTGTTGGAGAATTAACATGGAACTGATTGTCAAATTAGATTCCCACCCATTAGAGCTTCCCAGTGTCAAGTGCTGGGAGCAAGTTCAAGAATGAAGACAACCAGGAGCCTCAGACAAAGCTGAGAGCAGTCTGGGGCATCGAGACTGGCTCCTCAAAATCTCCCTTCCTTCTTCAGACATGCATTCCTGGACCAGAACAGTGGAAGAGGTCTCCAGGTGAGGTTTGCGGGAGTAACTCCCACAGCATGAAACATCTCCATAACCCTCGAGAGTTGTGTGCCTAGGAGGCAGGCCTCAGTAGATTTACTCTACTTCACCCTTCAGCTGAGCACTGGGAACATCCTGCTATGGGCATTTTATAGATAAGTCCTTTTTCTCCTAGCAAAGATTTACCCAAAGACACAATTGCCAGGGAGATTGGACTGGATTACCCTTTATTCTTTTCCTAGGGTATCCCCTTCCCAAAGGGTCAAATAGATCACAGGCCAGCTGGCACTGCTCAGGGCTAAGCTTGCAGAATGAGTCAACAAAATTGCCTACCTACCCACTCCGGAAATGTGAGAGGTAGGCCAGCTTCTCTCGTGGTGGCCAGACACATCCTCAAAATCAAGGCTCCATGAATGGGCTTTGGTGTGGTCAGACAAGAACACAGTGATGAATACTGCTGTGGAATGAATTGTGTCTCTTCTAAATTCATTTATTGAAGCCCTAACCCTCAATGTGGTGGCATTTGGAGATGGGCCTTTCAGAGGTAATCAGGTTTAGATGAGGTTACGAGGGTAGGGCCCTTATGATGGGATTAGTGCCATCATATTAAAGAAGAGACCCCAGAGAGCTTCCTCTTTCTCTCTGTTATGTGAGAACACAATGAGAACGTGTCCCTCTGCAGGCTAGGAAGAGAGATCTCACCAGGGGACTGAATTGGAAGGCACCTGATCTTGGACTTCCAGCCTCCAGAACCATGAGCAAAGAATTCCTGTTGTTTATGTTACCCAGTCTGTGGTAATTTGTTAGCCAAAGCTTACTAAGACGTATAAGTGGGCAACATGGCAGCAGCTGTCATACCCATATTTCACTTTTCTTGCTAAATGATGTAAGTATTTATGGGGTGGTCAGAGACATGAGCAGGATGTCAATGTATGGAAGAATCTACCCCATGGATAACTTCAGGCCATGGTTATTGAAAAGAGCAGCTCAGAGGCTGCCTTATCTAAGTAGTTCCATCTCTAAGGCAATGCCTTCTCTACTTTCCAACAGGAACAATGTCCGTCACCCTTCACTGATATCCCTGAGAGTCATCAGCTGGGCTGGACACGTGGGGCTTGGAGAACAGTGGCCAGGGAGCAACACTAAGGCCTCTTAACAGCATTGGAGCTCTGCACATGAGGTGGGACACTGGCATCCTGGGGCCACTAAGTAGGACAGGAAGCTGATACCCTGGTGGAGGCCCTGATGCCAGAGGATGTGCAGGAGGGACCCAATAGTGGCCACCAACAATGGATTCGGATCAATACAGACCTCATGATGCATTTACCTAGAAAAGGAATCCCTCAGCACTGGAGAAGAATCAACAACTCAAAAGTAGCAGGCCAGACTCATCAAGTAGGAAAGATTTGATCTAGGAAATCATAAAGAGCAGAAAAATTCATCACCCTGAGTGAGATTCAGAGAGACTATTACACCTAGATAAGAAGACAAACAGTTGTGAAGGAAGAAAAAACTAGAAAGTTGAAAGCAAGAAAGAATTCCTACTATTCTGACTTATGATTAATAAAATTAGGAAAATCGTAGAGCTGAATGAAGTTTCCAGAAAAGTGAGATAATGATGTATAACAGTGTATGACAAACTAAGCCCATGGGTCAAATTCAGGGCCAGATTTCATATACTCCTGGACCACATATGGGATATACTGTGGATGGTATCCATTGGAAAGGAGCTCCAAAATGATAGAACAGAGCATATGGAAAAGAAGCAGTAACTAAAAAAAGATAGACAACTTCATGTCAAAGGGCTCATTTAATGCCAAATATAATGTTGAGGAAGTCACACGGACATATCTTAAATTAGGTGCAATTTCAGAATTCTAAAAACACAGAGAAAAGTCCTACAAGCTTCTGATTGAAAAGACAAATCCCAACAATTCAACAGGTTATGTATGAAAAAAAGTTGGACTATCACCAAACTTGCCATCCTTGGCACTAAATGCTTGAAAGCAGCAGATCAGTACTTATACTTCTAAAGGGAGGAAGATTGTAATCCTAAAGTTCCATATCCACCCAAGTTATTATTCACTAGTGAGATCAAGAGACAATATTTTAGGAGTAGCAAGGATTCAAAACCTATCAGGTTCAATTTACCATTTCTGAAATTATTACTCAAGCAAATATGCCAGATAAGTGATGAAAGAATCAGAATAAAATATTCAAGAAAGGTAGGGGTTGGGGCCAGCCCCGTGACTGAGAGGTTAAGTTCATGTGCTCCACTTTGGTGGCCCAGGGTTTCACCAGTTTGGATCCTGAGCATGAACGTGGCACTGCTCATCAGACTATGCTGAGGCAGCGTGCTACATAGCACAACCAGAAGGACCTACAAGTAGAATATATAACTATGTACTTGGGGGCTTGGGGAGAAGAAGAAAAAGGATTAAAAAAAACAAAGAAGATTGGCAACAGATGTTAGCTCAGGTGCCAATATTAAAAAAAAAAAGAAAAAAAAACAGGAAGGTGGGAAGCGTTGTATACAGGATACAGGACATTAGTGGTTAATGAAGAAGTAGCTAAGAGGAAATGATTTGAGTAATTGTAATTAACGTTTGTGAGGCAACAGAACGGAGACAGGGACTACAATAGGTTCGACAACTTTAGGCAAACATGCTTTATTTTTCTTTTTTTTAATAGTGATCCTTATTGTTTATTTATTTTTTATTGAGATATAATGACATATATCATGTAAGTTTAAGGGGTATGTGTTGATTTGATACATTTATGTACTGCAACAATTACCACCATAGATTTAGCCAACGCCTCTATCACATCACGTAATTATCATTTCTTTGTTGTAGTGAGAAGGTTCTGGAGATTGAACACATAGCATAGTGAAACTGTTTTCTAATAAGTCCTACAGAATGGCTTTGCTCTGACATCTGCCAAGTACATCTTCGCTGGTTGGAAAGTCCCGGAGAGGATGAGAAAAGTGTTATTTGAGTGCTTCTAGAAGGCTTACCTGCTTTCCGATTATTTCCTGTCTCTCTCTAGCAAAAGGCCCATGTTCTACCTTCTGCCCTGGTGTCATTGGTACCAGTAAGAACCGAGAGAGCTGCCTCACTCGTATGTAGCTACTTTTTGGATTTTGCACTTTTGTGTGGGACACAGATGCTGACTGGGTAGCAAAGACACTCAGATGACAGGGCGTTATTAATAGTTCCAATTACTCCTCTAAATTGTTCTCGTGTCCATGACTCCCTTAATTATAACTTTTAGGTAAATTCTCAAAAAAAAAGCAAAAAAGGAGCAGTTTGCACTTGTAGTAGTAAATGTCACGTTGGCAGAGATGATTTATGATGAAAAATTCCAATGGAAATGTTCCCTCTTTATGCAACGTGTCACCCAATGTTGACCAATCAAACTCTGCAGTTAAAACTAATTAGTTGTTAGAGACTCCCTGGCTCCCTGTGTATAAATGAGGTGCACTGGTGCCGAGTGGTAAGACTGGGAATGGTTGTGATTCGTACGAGGAGTCAACAAACATCTGTCTGTCGAAGGCTTGGTGTGTGTTAGTAATTAGCTACATACATCTGCTTACATTATCTTATTTAGGCTTCAAAACAACCTCATGATGTAAATATTACTACTTGCATTTTGTCAATCAGAACATAAAGGCATGGAACTTCTCCCACTCTCCATAACTTTCAAGGCCACATACCTGGCAAAGAAAAGATTTAGGTACTAGTCTTGACGCTATTCCAACATGTGAATATAGCCTTAATTAAGCGGCAAAATGGGCTTTCTTTCCCTATATTCTTACCAGGCAACATAATGTGAAACTCCCTGTCATGTATTTCCTATCTCACAGGTAAGTGTAAGACCCATATTCCTAGGTAATGGTCTGAAGAATATTTTGTTCACCTATTCCTACAGCTGTTCCCAGTTGACTCTTGGATTTAGTCAGAACTCCAGAGGACAATACACTTGGGACACAGTGAACTGGCCCTCTGCCAAACTGGATTGTCCTAGTTGCCAGTTTGCTTTGTATCATCTGATGACATTGCAGATCACCTAATTCAGGAACTGCGTGGAATCTGCCGCTATGTTTATAGCTGGGATATTGTTGAGGCTATTGTTTACTACATTACATGGGTTCCATTGGTGAGTTGCAAGGAAGCAATTGGAGGTGTGTGTCTAGAAGCTGGCAGTGTGCAGAGAGATGGGGAGGTGCATACACAGAACCCAGACGTCAAGTTAACTTTTTACAGTTGCTGGGGAAGAGGAGTGGTGGAAGGTGCGGCCATGCCATGGTCCTGAAGGAACATGGTTGCAGGAGAGAAATCAAGGAGCAATCAGTCATGGAGGGAAATATAAAGGCTTGGGCCCTGGAATTGGTGTAAGATTGAAGTGGTGAAAAATGCATTGGTTTTTTAACTCACAAATACTGAGTTCAATCCAAGTGGCTTGCATTTTCTGAGCTTCATCATTCTCCTATAACATGGGGATAAAATTCAAACACACAGGATTGTCTGGAGGATTAAATAAGATCACATGGGTGAGGCACCTAGATGATGACTGGCACATAACTGAAGTTCAAAAACATGATGAAAAATCCTAAGTACCACCATCCCCATGAGGCAGGACTTAGAAGTCTGGGTTCTGGAGCAGAAAATCTGAACATATGTCAGGCTTCACAGATTCTCCTGACACTGATCTTTCTGTCTGCACTGGGGGACCTGCAGAGCCTGAAATGTGTAGCAGTGTAAGAAAATGGATCCAGTGGGCTGTAGGACCAGCCACTTACATATACCTCTTCTAAAGCTTCCTTTGAACCTTGTCAGCACTCTCCCTCACACAGATTCAATTTGAAACAGGAGCCATAGAACCCCATCCCTCAGATGCCAGAGCAGGCAAGTGTTCCGAGATACTTATGCACATAGTAAAATACTGCAATGGAAAAAAACAAAACAAAACAATATTTGATTTCCTCTATTAGGTAGCTCCTGACACCAGTAACATTTCTTTGGAGTCCTTTTATTTTGCAAATTACTTCCTCTGCTCAGATTCTCTCTATGGTTTATGCTTTACTCTACCTAAGTCTTCTTTCATAATGGAAAAAGACATTCCTTTAAATAATTGAATGCCTCTGCTGTGCCACAGCTTCCATTTATTGCCTTGGAAATCTGACTATACTGATTCTCCTCAGAAGAAAACATAATTAGTCGGTCTTATTTTCTTTAATTATGAGTGATCTAGTCCTGAAAAGAGACTATACAGTAAAGAAAATCATTTTGAGGAAAGAAAGTAATCTTTAATGTTCTCATTCCTTTGTGTCCCTATGGAAGGAAAGAAGAGAATTTTAGTTTAATATTTGCCTACTCTGTAACAGGAACTATGTAGGTAATTTCATTCACGTGATCTCAATTTTGGGTCACAGCCTCTCTGAAGCAGCTATTATCATTTTCATTTTCTAGATGAAGAAACAGATTCACAAAAGCCAAAAAACTGGAATGTGGAGGAACCAGGATTTGAAGACAGATCTGTTTGATTTTAAAATGTGTTCATTTCTACTTATATCTGTCAAAAACAAATTAATACAAGATCCTGTGATGTTATGAAAATTTTAACTCAAGTACATTTCTATGAAGCATATATTAATTGTGGGGCTCTAGGGAGATGGCAAAAAGTGAAAACTTTACTTTCTGCTTTCCAGATACTATTCTTATTGATTGTGTTCATTTTCGTGTTTTCAGCAATGTACTAGGCTCAGTTATAGGTATTTTCTTTTTTTTTTTTTTTTTTTTTAGGAAGATTAGCCCTGAGCTAACTACTGCCAGTCCTCCTGTTTTTGCTGAGGGAGGCTGGCCCTGAGCTAACATCGTGCCCATCTTCCTCTACTTTATATGTGGGACGCCTACCACAGCATGGCGTGCCTAGTGGTGCCATGTCCACACCCGGGATCCCAACCGGCGAACCCTGGGCTGCCGAGAAGCAGAACGTGTGAACTTAACCACTGCGCCACCGGGCCGGCCCCTCAGTTATAGGTTTTATGAAACTCCATAATCACTTTAGAGATCTCAGATGCTGGAGCTTGAGCATCCATATTCCTAGATGCTAGGATTAGGTGGGATGAGGGCTATGAGCCAAGCTGGAGGAGGGACACTCTCCAAAGGGAGATCTCCCCTGCTCTTACTACCTTGTAAAGAAGGAGGTCTATATATATGGACATGTGTGTAAGGAGGTCTGTATATGTGGATCTGCATGTAAGGAGCTCTGGATATATGGATGTGTGTGTAGGGGAGTTGTATATGTGGATCAGTGTGTAAGGAGGTCTGTATATATGGAGGTGTGTGTAAAGAGGTCTATATATGTGGATGGGTGTATAAGGGGTCTGTATATGTGGATCTGTGTGTAAGGAGGTTTGTACATGTGGGCATGTATGTAAGGAGGTCTGTATGTATGTATAAGGTTTGTATGTTAAGGGAAGTCCACTCTGTTGGTGAGATGACCAGAAGTTTTCAAAAGCAAAGCAAGCCCTCCATCAAATTTGTGTTGAGAAGGAGATCAAAATTTAGCTTTGGGGAAAACTGACTGCAAATAAGCATGATTATTCCTTTTTATTATGTATCTAGAGACACATCCCCTAGATCCTTTGTCACTAATTTGCTTCTCATTTGCACTGAGGGTCAGAGGATCTTTATCTTGCCATCATCCAAACTCAGGAATGTTTACCTTAAAACTTGTACTCATTCCTTGTGTTCTACTGAGCCAAGTGCTTTGTCCTTGGAGACCTGTCCAATTCCAGAAAGAGAATTGAGGATCATCAGGACAGAAACGGAAGCCCCATCCCTCCTGCAGCCTCCTGCAGTGGTTGTTTATGGCACCTGGCACACTTGCACGGGTGACTTCTATATCTAGGGAGGGACGGGCAAGGGAGGGGGGCGGGAGGTGTTTGAGTCATAGATGCTGCTCTGGATTGTGGCATGCAGTAGTTCTTTAATGTGTCAGATTGCTCACTGCTGGGGGTGCAAAGAAGAGGCACTGGATGCATAGAAAGAATACGAAGGCTCAGCACTCTAGAAGCTGAAGCTGAAGGTGTCCCTTTGGTGGCAGACAGGTCTTGGATTCAGCCCAGGCATCCAGAGCACATTGTCATTGGAAGCAGGACTGATGTGAGAGCCCATTTCTGGCTCAGGCCCTGGGCAGGGAAGATGTGCAGTGGCACGCACACTAGGCCCTCACTGAGTTGGCCTCAGACCGCTGCCAAGTTTGTAAAAGTTTCATCAAGCTCAAGGAGGTGTTTGCTGTTGGAAAACCTGGAAGAGACGAATAAATCTTGTCTATGGCACCTCTTTCTTCATACCTCTGGGAGGAAGCTGGCATTCTCAGGAATGTGTTTCTCTGCCTCCAGCCCTCCATCTGTCTTCTTAATCCTCAGTCATGTTCCCCGACTCCCATTCTCTTTCTGTGAGCCTTTCATCTGACTCTGGGTTTTCTGATCTTGTCCGGTCTGTTCCATCTGTCTCCTGCCTGCTGCCAGTGGCTTTCCTTGCCTCTGGATTGAGTCCCATTTCTCTTCCGTCAGTGACCCTAAATAGGCCTGCAACTCAGCATGGAAGAGTTTGAGAGATTTTTGTGGTTTTTTTTGGAATTCTGTTGCAGGAACAAGAATACCCATATGCACAAATGAATTATTTTCTACAAACTTATGCAATTAGAAAACAGCTGCAAGGATGATCCCGGGATTTGGAATAATCATATGCATTTGGAGGGATATAGAGACGTCATCCTAATGCACATCCTAAGTCCCAGACTGGACATCCAAGTGCTAATTATAGTCCTACCACCTCCACGGTGATGGTTGAGAGCATTTAACTCCTCTCTTCTCTGGCAGCTTTTCTTCAGAGTGAGGTGAGCCTGTGAATTCACCTCGAGCAGTCTGATGGGCACGGGTACTATTCACTCTTTTGTTTTGGGGGGACTGTGTTTATTTTAACCACCATGTCAGGTGTGTTGCACTTCCCAAGCCATCTACCCTTGGGTCATTGGACAAAGAGACTGCCAGAATAGGTGCCTCTCTGTCTGGTTCCCTGCTGCACTTATTTATGCCTTTTTTGGGGATGCAGATCAAGTACATTTGAGTCTTTCCTTTCATGAACTACCATGGCATCAAAACAGATGAGGTCCAGGGTTACCACATGATTTAGGAACATTATTTTGTAGGCCACTGTTCTTCATCTCTTCAGTTAAAGAGACTGAGGGCTCAACCTGCATCCTTCTAACAAGTTCTCAACCAAAAAGCACAGAGGGATTGACTGTAATTAAGTCTGGATCATGAGTTTGTTATATTGACTCATAATCCGGAAGCAGATGGCTGCTTCTCCCTCTCACTAACAGCCACAGCAGCCCAACACTTCAGGACACACCAGGCACAGCTGGGGCTAGTTGGGGCTGCCCTGCTTCAATTGAAGATTTCTCTGTCCATTTCTCTCAGCTTGGATATGTTTTTTCTGAGGCCATTCTGTACCTGCATGTGTGGTCTCTTAGGAGCCCCCTAAAACACTCCCAGTCTTAAACTCAAGACCAATGACACTCTTTCTTCTCCTCAACTAATTTTACTCCTATTCCACTGGTCAAGGAAGCTACAGGCTCTCACAATAACTAAAATCTCACTTAATTCAGAGTAGAGGTGCTTGGGTGTAGGGTTACTCTCTAATATCAAAAGCAGTGGGGCCCTTGGAGGTCAAGGAGCTTTAAACATAACAAGTTGAATTCTACTCAGTTTGTTTTAGGAGAGAAAACACAACACAACAAAACAAAAATAGAAACCCATTGTTATGAACTAAATTGTGTACCTTCAAAATTCATATGTTGAATCCCTAACCCCCAATGTGACTGTATTTGGAGATGGGTCCTTTAAAGAGGTGCTTAAGATCAAATGAGGTCATACGGGTGGGGCCCTGAGCCAATAGGACCGGTGTGAAAAGAGGAAGACACACCAGGGGTGCACAGAAAAAGGCCACGTGAGGACCTAGTAAGAAGGCAGCCACTTGCAATCCAAGGAGAGAGGCCTCAGGAGAAATCAACTCTGCTGGCACCTTCATCTTGGACTTCCAGCCTCTGGACCTGTAAGAAATAAATTTCAGTTGTTTAAGTTGTCTAATCTGTAGTATTTTGTTGTAGCAGCCCTAACAAACTAATATTCCATCAACTTCTGGAATATTTTTTATGCAGGATGTGTACCCCGAATAGGCCAGGGAAACATCTTAACATCAGAGGATATCAAGAGATGCGATGCCTGATGTACAGAAAACACTGCGTATTTGAGCGGTGGATGGGGGTGTGTATTTGGATGGATGAATGAATTATTTAGATACTACTTGTTCTACAGGAGAAAAGGGTGTCTCCAAATATCACGCAAGGTGCTCTCCCTCAAATAAAAATGGGCGGCATATTTTCTAATTAACCTGATACTAATAGTACCTGCTACATTATAGGTAATCAACAAAAGTGAGCTGAATCTGAATATATTCTTTTTTCCTCTCCACATACTTTTGTGTTTTTCAAAGACTGGCCTAACAGATTCAAGGTCCCCAGTCCAAGTTACTGACCAGTTCCTATGATTTTCTTCAGTTTCTTTGACAAGAAGACTCAGAAACTGAAAGAAGTCAATTACCTTCTGTGAGCTTTAAGTAAGACCTAAAATCAGAGTCAAGACCCTCTAAGATTGATCCAGGAGCTGGAAACACTTGGGCAGAAATCACACCTCCAATTTGGGAAAATGTGAGTGTGTCAACAGCACGTGTTATGCAAACCCTGGTAGAAATAGGAAAACTGATCAACCTGAGCAGAATGTGCCCCGGGACCACGGCACACAGAGAAGAGCAGGCCTGAGATGTGTGTGGAGAGGTCTGGCAGAGACAACATTGGACTTGAATCCCAAGCCTTTGTTTCTTAGTGGATGAGTCTCCATGGGAGAAGTATTGCCACACCATTAAAACCTCACATTGGAATGCAAATGAAAATAATCCTCTGGCACATATCCATTTACATTTTCTGCATTGGCTTTAGGAATGCCAAAATTAAGTATTCCCATTTGTATTGCTTTGGAAATAGCGATGCACTTGGAATAAACTACAGAAAGGAGGCAATTTGCAGCAGGTGCAGGGAGAGGGGGACTCCGGGCTTGGGAGGGAGAGCTGTGCTCCAATTCTCAGTCCCCGCGCAGCTGTTCCAAGGCCTTTGGGGAAGTTAGCCAATCACTCTGAGTCTCAGTTATTATGTCTGTAAAATGGAAAAGTTACTTTAAATCCAGCAACATAGTAAATGGAGCTGCTTAAAATCTTTCTTGTTAATAAAAGTGGTAGATAAAATATAACAACAGAAATAAACCCAAACTCCACAGCTGGGTTCAAGAGAAAGAAAGTATTGAGGTGCCGGAAGTGAAGAGGAACTTTAAAACCAGAGTCAAGGGGCTGGCCCCGTTGCCAATTGGTTAAGTTTGCAGGCTCTGCTGCAGGCAGCCCAGTGTTTCGTTGGTTCGAGTCCTGGGCGCAGACATGGCACTGATCATCAAGCCACACTGAGGCAACGTGTCCCACATACCACAACTGGAAGGACCCACAACGAAAAAATATACAACTATGTAGTGGGGGCTTTGGGGAGAAAAAGGAAAAAAATAAAATCTTAAAAAAAAAAAAAAAAAACCAGAGTCAAGAGCTCAGGACCTGGTGCTGTTGACAGGGAGGGACCAGGAGGCAGGTTGGAGTTGGGGTACACAGGAATGGGGTTTAGCCTTCCAGCCTGTGAGGCGGGAAGTGAGACCCACCAAAAAGGTGGGCCTGCTTTCCTGAGAGGTGTCTAAGATGACCCTAGGTGTACATAATGGTGCGAAAAAATAAAAATAGAAAATTATATACAGATAATAATATATATAATATGTGCTATATAAGATAGTCACCCCTCAGTGACTGCGGGGGGGATTAGTTTCAGGTCGCCCTGCAGATACCAAAATCTGCGGATGCTCAAGACCCTTATATAAAATGACATAATATTTGCATATAACATATGCACATACTCCTGTACAGTTCACATCATCTCCAGATTACTTATAATAACTAATACAATGTAAATGCTGTGTAACTAGTTATTTTACTGTATTGGTTAGGGAAAAATGATAAGAAAAAAAGTCTGTGCATGTTCAGTAGAGATGCAACCATCATAGGCCTTTTGATGAGGAGGTTGAACCTACAGCTGTGGAACTTGCCGAGATGGAGGGCCAAGTGGATATTTGACAATTCCATACATCTCCACCAATCCAGTCCTGGGAAATTCTCTCTTTTTTTTAAAGATTTTATTTTTTTTCCTTTTTCTCCCCAAAGCCCCCCAGTACATAGTTGTATATTCTTCGTGTGGGTCCTTCCAGTTGTGGCATGTGGGACGCTGCCTCAGCGTGGTTTGATGAGCAGTGCCATGTCCACGCCCAGGACTCGAACCAACGAAACACTGGGCCGCCTGCAGCGGAGTGCGCAAACTTAACCACTCGGCCACGGGGCCAGCCCCAGTCCTGGGCAATTTTTAAAAGTCAAAATAAAACAATATTCTATATTATTAAGGGCACATATACATGAAGGACAAGTATGAAACGTATAGAAAATAAACACACCACCTTCAGGAAACTCTAGTGATGGTGAATAAGTGGTTAATGGACTCACCTGTCTGTGTAATATTTCATTTTTTTCAATGGAAAAAAAATGAAGTAAAGAAAGTGAATAAATGAAGGGAGAAAGAAACGAACAGAGCAAAGAAGGAAAGATCTAAATTAAGTATGGTAAATGCTAATATTTTAAAAATCTGGATGTTATGAGGAGGGATTTTTTTTCTATTATTTTAACTTAATTATCTAATATTAAATGATATAAAATAAGATGAAAATACACTTTTTTCATAATTATTGTGATTTTATGTACATTATGTATAATATATATCATATAATGTGATATATATCATAATAGATATTAAGTATATAAGAATATACTTAGAAGATTACAAATATATCATTTATACGAGGTGGAGCACATGATCAATGTATAATAAATCTGGCTTTCCATTTTGTAATTTGTACAGGAAAAATTACACTTTTTCTGTATACTTCTCCTTTACTCTCACACTACACCACACTCACAATCCTTCTGACACTAGATGTGTGGGTTACCCATACATGAAGCAATTCTCTGCGACTCCAGCTGGAGATCCTATAGTTCTATTGGATTTTGCCACTCTCTACCTAGAGTTAGCATCAGACCCCACAGGTAAGGGCTCAGTTGCACAAGAGTACCTCGCCCACTTTGGGTGCCAATCACAAGTCCCAGGTTGTCACTTGTACTTCCGACTGTCTGGCTATAAATTGGGGTTCCCATGACCTGCTCTTTGGGTTCAATAATTTGCTAGAGTGGCTCACAGAATTCAGGGAAACACTTATGTTTACTGGTTTATTTCAAAGGGTATAATAAAGGACACAGATGAACAGCCAGATGAAGAGATACATAGGATGAGGTCCAAAAGGGTCCCAAGCACAGGAGCTTCTGTCCCCATGGAATTGGAGTGGGCCACCTTCTCAGGACATAAATGTGTTTACCAAACCAGATGTTCCCTAAACCTCATACTATTGGGACTTTTATGGAGGCTTCGTCATGTAGGCGTGATGGATCATTAACTCCATTTCTAGCTGCTCTCCGTGCCCTAGAAGATGGAGTGTGGGGCTGAAAATCCCAAGCTTCTAATCATGGCTTCGTCTTTTTGGTGAACAGTCTCCATCTAGGAGCCTACTAAGAGCCGTATCATTAGAACAAAAGACATTCCCACCACTCAGGAAATTCCAAGGGATTTAGAAGCTCTATGTCAGGAACCAGGGTCAAGGACCAAATATTAGAACCAAAGACGCTCCTAGTGTTCTTATCACTTAGGAAATTACAAGGATTTTAGGAGCTTCATGCCAGGAACCAGGAATATGTATGTTATACTATATTATTTCACGTAATTTTTTTCATTGTTTTTAATATTTTTTACCCAAATCTGAGTCTCTGTTTCTAGGATTTAAGCTACTGAAATTTTAGTAAGTCCTTAAAAAGATGCCACAAGCAAACCAGACTGTGTCTACACCCTTGGTAAGTCCTTTAGTGTGTGGAGGGCTGTGTGGCACCAAGGAGCGGCAGCTGTGGGGCTGCAATGCCTGGACTGAAACCCAGCTCCTTTGCCTACCAGCCATAAGACTTTGGGCCAGTCTCTTAACCTCTCAATGTTTTAGTTTCTCATCCATAAATAGGAATATTATGGTATCTACCTCAAAGATTGTTGTAAAGATTAAATTAGTTAATATAGGAAAAGCGCTTAGAATACTGTTTGGCACACAGTAAGTACTATATGTTATTGGTGATTTTGAAAGTAAAAAAGTCCCCAAAGTGAATTTATTTTTCACAAATCTAAAGCAAAGTTCACATTCCACTTGCGTTTGAAGCTTGGGTAAGAGTTACTGATGCACTAGACGCTATCTGCAAGATAAGAGAAACTTCACCATAAAGAGCTCTCATTCCTCTTTCACAGTCTTACTTCTCCTCACTTCTCATGTTTTCAGCCAGGAGGTGCAAACCCCCAGCTCTGCCCTTGTTGCTCTGGTGCAAACTGAATTTCTGTTTCAGCTCATCAGTTCCCATTAGGGTGAGAAACGAATGGCGATACTTCATCTCTGATCTTCACTACAGGGAAAGAATTACTTCCTGTGGGTTAAATTAGACAAAGCAGTGACCCCCTCAGCCCATTGTACAGTGGTAGATTCTAGTGTTTTATCAGCACTCCTGTATCTGGAACTTTGTCTTTTTTATTTTCCTGGACTGGTCTTTACTTCATCTCTCAAATAAATAAAATGAAAATAAATGTAAAAAGAGGAGAAAATTAAAGACAAGAAAGGATGGGATCCAGTCTTTTCCAGAACAGCCTGCACAGCCGAGGAGTGCAGGTGGGTGCTGAGCAGCTCCTGTAGAACATGCTCTGGCAACAGTAACATTGACACGATGCTAAAGAGCCATTGAGGGAGAATGCGGTCACTCCTAGGCTTGTATTTTGCTTGCAGTTTGTGGGTGGGCCAGGTGACAGGCGGCACAGGAACCCTGCTTCCATCTTCCTCCCCAAGTCTCTTGTCTGAATTCTCGCGAACAAAGACTAAAATATTGCTCTGAAAGGCAGCAAGTTCTTTGCCTGCATCAGGAGCCTGCATGTCTCAGCTGAGCGCTAGGTCCAATAATGTATAAAACTGACTAAAGCTCTGTGACGACCCTGGAGGGCTCTGCGCCTATCTGGGGAAATGGAAAAGTGCACAAGGAATGTCGTTCCAGGGGGTGGTTGCCAGCACTGGGTTCTTTGAAAGCACCCAGAAGAGGGTCTCATTTTACGTACCTGTAGAAGAGCTTGCCCAAATCAAAGGCAGGAGGCCTGACATTTTACAAATGCACTGAGTCACTATACAACATTCGGTGAACTTCCTCTCTAAATTTTTTGAATTGACTGTCTACAGTTCCTAAATTACCCACCTTAGAGCTGCCCTCCTCATTCTCCTTCTGCTGGAGGCATCCATGCTCATTATGTCTATTTATAACAACATAAAATCCATCTGTGAATGAGATTAATAATATAAAATGTATCAAAGTCATGTCCAAGGACTGCAGGGCATATTAATTTGCTTCTATGGATTTTAACTTGGCAGCTCCCATTAACATTAATGGGATTATTAGGTTAAATTCAATATAATGAACAAAGAACAGTCATCAAAACAGGCACAAACAATTCACGTAAGAAAAAAGTTTCTGTAACATACACATTAAAGTATATATTAAACTAGAATTACCATGGAAGAGAAATTCTGTTATTCAAGAACATGTTCATAAGATATAATGCATGCTGGGCCATTACTGGTCACCTAGGCCCCGTGATTGTGAAAATGGGAACCTGCATCCTTTGCTGGTGATTATTGCTAAGGAGAAAACTCCTTCTGTCCCAAGGACAATTCATTAACAATAGCATGTGTTGTTTATATATTACCAGAATGAAACCTTTGTTTTCAGATGATGAAACTCCAAGCAGAATGATACTACAATAGGTAAAATTTGTCTGTAAGCTAAATTATTTCCAGAAAAATCAGCCACTGACAAAAACTATCTTGGCAATATATCAATAGGATTATTTGTGCAGTTAGGAGAAAAATGCAAAAATAACTTCTAAAAATATACTCTTCCCTGGGTGCCTATCTTATATTATTTTTCAAAAAATAATTGGAACTGCAAAATTAGAGTCCAGAGGAATTGCAAATGTCTCTCTCTCTCTATCAGTTTGCTAGGCTGCCACAACAAAACACCACAGATTGATTGGCTTAAATAATAAAAATTTACTTCCTCACAGTTCTGAAAGTCAGAAGTCCAAGATCAAGGTGTCGGTAGATTTGGTTTCTCGTGAGGCCTCTCTGCTTGGCTTGCAGATGGCCTCCTCTTTGCTGTGTCCTCACATGATCTTTCTTTCCTCTGTGTGTGCACATCCTTGGTGTCCCTTTGTGTGCCTCTTCTTACAAGGAAATCAGTCCGATTGGATTAGAGCCCACCCTAATGGCCTCATTTCCATTTAATTACCTCTTTAAAGGCCCTATTTTCAAGTACAGACACATTCGGAGACATCAGGGGTTAGGACTTCAACTTGTTAATTTTGGGGCCGTTCAATTCAGCCCATAATTCTATCAGCTTATCTGTCTATCTACCTATCTACCTACCTATCTGTCTGTCTATCTCTATCTCTCTCTCTCTCTATCAACTATCCAGTATTTAAACCTATCATTTTTAAAGTTGGAGTGCTACAAAATTGAGAGTGCTTTGAAAAATAAAATGAACATATGTATATTTTATGTGAGGTGAGGTGGTTCTGCCTGAGTTTTCATTGTAATCCTTCCTCCCAGCAGGGGCCACTTCCTGTTTGTAGTAAAGAGTTTCTACTTTTATGTCAGTTCCTCTCTCATGAGATTCTTACCGGTATTTAATAACTTAATGCATGTGAAAACACCTAGTTCTAGGCAGATCGTCATCAATACTTGCTGCTTTCTTTACTTTTGTTATGTGCTGTTCATTTAGATTCAAAGAAGGCGAAAAAATCCACCCATTTTCAAATACAAGCTTAAACTTATAGTGTGTAGACTAATTTCCCAGATGAATTCTAACACAAGACAAGGAACTCAAACTCTGCTGGGTCATACTTGCCCTATTTCTTTTGCGTGAAATTTCAAATCATTGTTAACTAATAATTTCTTTCCTTCTAAAGTAAAATTATAATATATTAAAAATGGCATGTATTCATTTCAGAAATTTTAAAATTTACCAAAAATATAAAGAATAGAGGAATCCTCCGTAAATTCTATACCTCAAAGATAACAACTTTTAGCACCATTGGCAGTTTCTCTCTTTTTGTACATATATGTGCACATGCCAAGTCACATTTTTAATAAGTGGAATCATTAAGTACATATTAGATTATCTAATATTAAATGTTTCAGCTTGTTTTACTAATATAGTTGTTATAATGGATGTTCTTTATGAGTTAAAGGATTGATACTATGTACTGGCATTATTTTTAAAGAGAAATGTACTCAACTTTACTCAAATAATGAAACAGTCAGTAACAAACATTTATTGAGCATTAGTTAAGAGCTGAAGATAAAAAAACATGGATGAGATGTGGTCCCGTGGGAGATTCATAGGAGGTGATGGCTTCTGAACTGGAAGCTGGCTTGCCAAAACTGGATGGGATTGCCCTAGGTAACTGGTGGGTGAAATTGAGAGAACAGAAGAGGGAAAAGGACCCGAAGGAATGGACCCCACAGGTGAGGAAGCAGCAGGAAATATCCTGGGCACCACGAGCTCCAGTGTTGATGGAACCAAAGAGCCGTGGCTGGAGCAGAGCCTATAGAGGTGTCCCGGGTTCATAAAGGATCCTACACTACACTATTAGGAGATTGATGTCATGTGAGGTGACAGCTATGACAGGTTAGAGAGGGTGAATTAAAGGAAATTTCCTTGGAGATGAAAGAAAGGAGAAAGCCAAGGATGGCTCATAGGTTTCAAGTTGTGGAGGCCTGAGACAACAGCAGTGAGATTGTTGAGACTGGAGTGTTGAGAATTTTGTGGAACATGTTGACATTGCTTTTGCAGTGCTGTCATTCAGAATGGGGTGCTGAGAGAGATGCACATTATCATAATATAATATGTGTGTGCTGGACATGGAGCTCACTAGAGAAACAGGCTGGGGCAGAGAAGGGGGTGGGTGGGGAGGCAACTTCTCATTTATAAACGTAGCACCTCATATTTTGCAGTTCTAGCTTTGTTTATACTGCTGTAAAGCTATAGGTATATAAACTGTTGTGCATTCCATGGAATTTTGAATAAAAAGGTAGTCTGTCTTTTTAAAAGAAGAAGTTCAAAAATCCATATTACTCTCTCCTTTTCCCGTTCCTATTGTCATTATCTAAAATTTTATGCAGGAAAAACTGAGAGAAAATAAATAGATGAGAAGAAGAAAGGCACTAAATCAAGAAACATAAAAATAAAGAATGGAGGCTTTTCTTGACTCAAGGAAATGGATGAAGAGGCAACTTGTAAATAAAACCTCTTCTATGTCCGTTGATCCTCACTATTGCTGGAAAACATACCAAATCGTCATTGACCCTATCGCTTTGTTAAATTTCTATTTCCCCCTAGTTTTTTCGTAACACAATTCAATGGCTTTAGCATATTCATAAAGTTGTGCAAGCATCAACAAAATCAATTTTAGAACATTTTTTTATCACCCCACGAAGAAATGCCATCCCATTTAGGTGTCTGCCCTCAATCCCACCATCTGCCCAGTGTAGGCAACCACCAAACTATTTTCTTTCTCTGAAGGTTTGCCTGTTATAGACATTTCACATAAATGGAATCATGTGACATGTGGGTTTTTGTGACTGTTCTTTCACTCAGCATAATGCTTTCAAGCTTCATCTATGTAGCGGCATGCGTCAGTACTTCATTCCTTTTATGGCTGAATAATATTTTTACGCATTCATAAGGTGATAGACGTTAGAGCTGTCTCCACCTTTTGGGTATTATGAAGGCTGTTGCTATGAACATTTATGTACTTGTTTTCATGTGGCTATATTATGTTTTCACTTCTACTGAGTCTATGCCCAGGAATACAATTGTTCGGGCATAAGATAACTTAATGTTTAACGTTTTGAGGAAATGCCAGACTGTTTTCCAACATGTCTGCACCATTTTATATTCCCACTAGCAGTGTAGGAGTGTTCTGATTTCTCCACATCCTCACCAACAACAGTTCTGGTTGACAGTGTACCTTTCCAAAATCAACTCCCAACCCCTTCCCTACTTTGCAACTCACTCTCCAATCATCCCAATCAGTGCATGGTTTCATCAGCACGTGTACTGTTTATGCCTTGCTAATATCACTCGTGCAATATTACTCACATTATTACTACTCATAATATTACTACGACATTGTCTGATAAGGATCCTATTCATCAGAAGTACAACATGAAGCCAAAAAGCATAGAAGCTATATATGATTATTTTAGAGAACAGCAAAGTGAACAGTCAGGTAACTACCATCAGGGTTAAAAGTAAGACTTTGTCACCACCAGAAGTACACTCAATGTGCTCCTGCCCAACTGCATACTTCCACCTCCTCCTGAGAGATATTTTGACATTTTTAATAAGTACTCCTTTGCCATTTATAAATGTAATTTTATCACCTGGGCATGGATGTCTAAAGATGTGAGTTTTATCTTGCCTGGTTTTGAAATTCATGTGAGTATAATCAAACTACAGATACTTTTCTTTGTCCTGCTTATTTTGCTCCCAGTTTCTAAGATTTATCTATGTTGATGCCCTGGCTGTATTACCAATCTTTTTATTTCTTATAACATTCCTTTGTATAATAGGCACAATTTGTTTATCTAATATACCGTTGATGGAAATTTAAGTTGTTTCTAGTTTTTGGCTGCAGTAATGTTGAGGGCTAGCTCCATGGCTGAGTGGTTAAGTTTGCATGCTCCACTTTGGCGGCCAGGGGTTTTGCTGGTTTGGATCATGGGCATGGACCTACGCACCGCTCATCAAGCCATGCTGAGGCAGTTCCCACATAGGACAACCAGAAGGATCTATGACTAGAATATACAACTATGTACTTAGGGGCTTTGGGGAGAAGAATAAGGAAAAAAAGGATTGGGAACGGATGTTACCTCAGGTGCCAATCTTTAAAAAAAATAATAAATAATGTTGAGCATATTTTCATATATTTGTTGATCATTTGCATTTTGTCTTGTGTGTAGTGGCCATTCAAGTCTTTTGTCCACTTTTAAATGGATACGTTGCCTTTTTTCTTATTAATTCATATGCTTACTTATATATTCTAAATAAATAGATGGCTTCTCTTTTCACAACTTTATTAGTATATTTTGATACAGACAGCTCGCTATTGTTTTATAGTCAAATGTATCAACAATTACTTTTACAATGTTTTATTTTAGTGTTTTAAGAAAGTATCGCCCAACGTCTTGAGGATATTTTCCAATATTTTTTTCTATAAACTTTAAAATATTGCCTTTAAAATTTGGATCTTTAATCCATCTGGAATCGAATAGTTATGTGGCGTGAGAAAGTGGTTCAACTTCATTTGTGCCCATATGGATACACCATGGTCTCATTACAATTTATCGACTCGCCTGTCATTTCCCCACTGATATGTTACACTACCTATGTTAAACGTGTGTTTCTGAGATCTCTGATTCTTCTACTGATGCCTTTGAGCCTCTTCCAAAGCCGCATTTTTATATTATTGTCACTTCAAAATAAACCTTGGTGTTAAGTAGGGCTAATCTCTCCACCTTATCCCCCTTTATCCATTGTCTTGGTGTTTCATAAGTACAGAGAAATTTTGGAATGATTTGGTCATGCTCCTCCTCCCAAAAAAACCTAATAACCAGTGATAGAAAAAAACCCCCTAGAAAACACTTGAGGTATTGATAAAGAAGGCATTGATTCTATAGATAAAAGCATAGAAGGTAGAATTTTTAAAATATTGAGTCTTCCAATGCATGAACATGATTTTCTATTATTTTTATATAACCTCTTTCATAAAGATTTGAATATTTTCCTTAGTATCTTTCAATGTTATCAATAAAGGACTCCATAAAAATCTTCCAAATATTTTGTTACATTCATTTCTAGATACTTTATATTTTTGATATTATTTAAATGGTATTTCCTTTAAACTTTGGGTTTTTTCTGATATACAAGAATGCAAAAGATTTCTGAATGTTACTTTTATATTCAGTTTTCTTATTGTGTATTTTTATTCATTCTAATATTTTATTTAGAGAAACTTCTTCCTGGCAGTGGTAAACAGGCAGTCTTATCTTGTTCCTTAATCACAAATGTAAGTTTTTTGTTGATAGCCTTTATCAAGCCAAAGAACTAGTTTATTTTTTGATTTTTATTTATTTGTTTACTCTTGGTGAGGAAGATTGGCCCTGAGCTAACATTTGCGCCAGTCTTCCTCTATCTTGTATGTGAGATGCTGTCATAGCATGACTGTATGAGCAGTGTGTAGGTCTGTGCCTGGGACCAAAACCCTTGAGCCCCAGGCTGCTGAAGCGGAATGTGCGAACTTAACCACTATGTCACCAGGCTGGCCCCAAGGAAGTACTTTATTTTTTCATTTGATTTGCTAAGAGTCATTAATTTGCTTGTGTCTGTTTAATCTCAAATGTTAAATCTTGATCTATGGAGATGACCCCAAAATTTGAGACCTTACTCTGTTACTGTTGATTATATTAACTGATTTTTTTAAATGTCTAATCCATATTATATTTCTGGAATAAACCTGACTGGGTCACGATGCATCACCCTTTATATATATTGTTCTGTTTGGTTTGTTAATATAAGGCATGGAATTTGGCCTCCATATTCATAGGGGGTATTAACCCTTCTTTTTCTTTAGTTTTTGGAGGAAGATTAGCCCTGAACTAACATCTGCTGCCAATCCTCTTCTTTTTGCTGAGGAAGACTGGCCCTGAAATAACATCTGTGCCCATCTTCCTCTATTTTATATGTGGGACTCCTGCCACAGCATGGCTTCTTGAACAGTGCGTAGGTCTGTTCGCAGGATCTGAACTGGCAAACCCCAGGCTGCTGAAGCAGAACGCATGAACTTAACTGCTATGCCACTAGGCTGGCCCTGATATTGGCCTTTCTTGAACTGAATTTTGTTCATCCTGTTTACCTGCCCTGATTTGCAGTTAGACTACTAAAAATAAGTGCATAAATGTGGTTAAATGTAAATTACTAGAGAAGTCCTTTCACCCTTTATTAATTTGAGAGATGTATAGACACGTGAGGAGTATTTCAGTAATAACTACTGCATTAAATATGCAGTGGGAATGCTGGCCTAAGTACAAACATATTTCTTGAGCTAGTGAATTGAATTTGAATCATGACTTCCTGTGCCTGGGAAAGGTCTGAACAAAATTGCTACTCTTTTATTAAAATTATCATCGTTTTCTGCTGTTATAGGAGAAGGTCGGATGCCTTGTCTCATTAATAGTCAGGCGAAGGGAGTTGGCTAATCCATGTCTCTAGTCTAAGTGCACTGTAGTGAGACACAAAAGACAGTTACAGTGCCAATAGGATAAAACTTCTTCTTACCAGTGAGGAGGTAACTGGGTATTGTCTTCTATCATACGTTTCTCACATTGCCTCTATGCTGATGTTTTCCTCCCTAATAGTTAATCTTTTAGATTAATTTTTCTTTCTAGGCAAATATTTGGAAAAATTGTAAAATCTCAAAACCATAGAGCTGTCAATATTTATAAGTCAATCGATTAAATCTTTCACTCACTCATTCACTCACTCACTCAGTCCACCAGTTATTTATTCCTGTGTTCATTGAATACCTAAGGTACCAGGGTATGCGAACAATTGTGTATGCACATTTTCATTCAGTCCCCTTCTTTTCACTAAGGTACCTCATTCTTGCCCTCAGCTCTAACCAATGTCTGCATCCTAAATTGCTCTGGTTTAGTCTTCTCAGTGAGTCTAGTTTATTTCAAGTTTATTTTTATTGTTAAGGCAGGGGTAGGCTAGCTGTATTGATGCTTATAGTAGTGGAGTATATCTGAGTATATAATTTCTCCTTGGATAGACTTTCAATAAATCCTCCTGTGTTCATCCTTTCTGGTAACTCTGGCATCATCTATCAGAGTAACTAGGACTTCCCATTTCCCAAGTTATTCCAGCAACTTAAAAAGTCATTAGTGTCCTTATATTAGTTCATTCACCACTACCACCTGTCAAGCACTTTGCCATCCCCAAACACATCTTTCAACATCATCTGCTCTTCTCATGCTGTTGTCATGCATCCATCTGTTTGCCATCTTCTATTTTATGACGTCTCTAATCATGGTCCTCTCTCCAAATCTGTTTGTTATTTCCATAGTATTTTATATTCCTTAGCTATTATTTTGTCGTATTTTATGTGTGTGAAATCTTAAAAGTTTACACAGAATAGCCGTCACTTCAATTTCCATTACCATCGTTGGTGAACTTTAAGCAGGAGAGGGAACTAATTAAATTTGCATTTTAAAATGTTTCTTTGGATGGTATATAGAATTTATTGGGGCTAGAGCATAAGTGTGGAGATCAGTTAGGGGATCATTACAATATTCCAGGTAAGATAAGGCGCTGGCTTTTCCTGAGATGGAGATTTAGGAAAAGCATATTGATTGGTTTGGAAAATACTTGGGGTTTAAAAGGAAATTTAGGGGATTTCTGGTTTTAGCTCCAGCATGTAAATATCTTGCAAACAGTCATTCTTGTCCTTACAATGAGAATAAAGCTAAACAAACTGAAAATCAAAGATTTCACTTTGACCCATGAAAGAACTGAAGTCACAGGGCAAACTCTCACCCCTAAATCTTGAGAGAGAGTTAATTACAGAGAGTTGCAGCTGAGATATGCTTACAGTGAGCCATAAATTCATAGGAATGCATCAGTAGTTATCTTGACAAGCTGCTGGAGGCTGAGTGTGGACTGACATGGGACTGAGGAACTCCTGGGGCTCTCCATATCGTGGGCTTAACCTCCAGGAAGCCCACTGTGTTCTCACTGTTAAGAGCTGAAATGATCCACGGTTGCTTGGGCAGGGGAGGGCAAGAGTAAATTGTGAAATATCCCCAGAGCATACCCATACAAAGACCTAGACTTCAGGAAGACTTTACCAGAGAATTATCCCACCTGGAGGAAGGGCATTTCTCCTATTCCATCTTCCTCACCCTTGTTCTTAATTAAAAGGGTAAACAAAAAGCTGAGACGCACTTCAAAAAGTGTTTCTTTTTAAAGGGCAAAGCCCAGGACACAGATGCACTATAATACTGAGATGTAATTCTAAGTCATACAACTTTTCCCTCCCTGACTCCTTGCCATCACACCAACAAGCTCCAGCAGCATAACATGGATTTCATTGAAAAGAGCTGAAACAAACACATACTATCCAAAGAGGAGTTCTTAGAGAAGCTCAAAGACAACAGAGGAGACACAAGCAAAGGTGCTAAACGAATTGAAGTTTCTGACACCTACAGCTATAACAAATATTAAACACAGCCCAACTCTTCACTAGATTAACATAACTCTAAACACCAAAGGCTTATCTCAATTCCTACTATGTTATGCAAACATGTGACATGTTTCACTTTCAACAAAAGATCACAAGGTATGGATATGGATAAATAAAATAAATGACAACAATGTCATAAAGAATTGGGAATAATTTGTTATAAGGTAACAGCATTACATGTGATATGATATTGCGTTATTTGAATATGGATCTAGATTAGCTAAGAATGTATATTGTAAACTCAGGGCAATCACTAAAAACGTCAAAATAAAGTATAATTGATACGTAAACAGAATAGATAAAATGGAATCATATAAAAAGCTGAATTACAACCACAGAATGCAAAAAAAGAAGGTGGATAAAAGAAATAAGCAATAAGTGCATGAATAGAAAATAACTGGAACATGGTAGATGTTAATACAACTGTGTGAATCCTCACTTTATATTTAGATGTTCTAAATACACAAATTAAAAAATACACCAATAAAAGAAAGCAAATAACTAAATAAGACAGAACCATGTGTTGTCTACAAGAACCCAATATTAAATATTAAGACTGAGATAGGTTAAGTGTAAAGCGATAACAGAAATCAAAGAAAGCTGTGGTAGTTATATTAATTTCAAACAAAGCACACTTCAAAAGAATGAAAATCATCAGGGATAAAGGTGGCATCTTGTAATGATTAAGGGACCAGTTCTCTAAGACACACCAATCCTAATTGTGTATGCGCCTGACAACAGAGCATGAGGCAATAACAGGTAGAACTGCAAGGAAAAATAGACAAATCCAGTATTACAGTTACAGATTTCAACACCCCTTCTTCAGTAATTGGTAGATCAAATGGAGAGAAAATCAGTAAGGATAGAGTTGACCAGAGCAGTGCATCAATCAACTTGATCTAATTAATATGTATAAAATGCTCCATCCAACCACAGGAGAATGCTTTTTCAAGCTTCATGAATTAGTCACCAAAATAGCCAACACTCTGAGCCATGAAACATGCCATGACAAATTTAAAAGAATGTAAATCCTAGAAACTGTGTTCTCAGACTGCAGTGCAATGACACTTGAAATCAGTAACATAACAATAACTGGAAAATTCCTAATTAATTGGAGATTAAACAACACACTTCTAAATAATACATGGGTCAAAGAAGAAGACTCAGGAGAAATTAAGAAATATTTTGAACCACATGAATGAATATACAACTTATCAGCATTTATGGGACACAATGAAAGCAGTTCTTTGCTCAGAGAGGAATTTATAGCATTAAGCGCACATATTAGAAAAAAAGAAATACATAAAATCAATAGCCTAAGCTTTCATCTTAGGGAACTAGAGAAAGAGAAGAGTAATTTAAGATAAAACAAGAAAAAGAAAGTAAAAATATAAATTAAGGCCAAAATCAATGAAATTAAAAACAGAAAAATAGTAGAGAAAATCAATGAAACCAAAAGGTGGTTTTTTCAAAAGGTCAATAAAATTGATAAACTTCTAGTCAAGCCAACTGAGCAAAGAAAAGAAGAGACATGGCACAAATTCTTAATATCAGATCTGAAAGAAAGTCATCACTACTGATCCTGTAGACAGTAAGAGGATAATAAAGGAATGCTATGAACAACTCTATGCAGACAAATTTGATTACTTAGATGAAATGAGACTATTCCTTGCAATATACAGATTTCCAAAACTCACACAAGGAGAAATAGATAATCAGAACAGGGTTAAATCTATTAAAGAGTTTAAATCAGTAATTACTAACCCTCCAAAAAAGAAATGACCAGGCCCAGATGGTTTCACTGGAGCATTCTACAAACTTTTAAAGAAGATATGATATCAATTTTCTACAATCTCTTCCAGAATCTAGAAGCAGAGCCATCACTTCTTAACTCATTGTATGAGCCAGCATCACCTAATACTAGAATCAAATAAAGACATTATGAGAAAAAACATATAGATGAATGTATCTCACGAAAAGCAATCCAAAAATCCTCAACAAAGTATTAGCCAATCAAATCTAATAATGTGAAAAAAGAATTATACAATAATTATACTAAGTAGGCTTTATTTCAGTTATATGAGGTTGGTTCCGTATTCAAAATGTAGTCGATTTCATCTACCACATCAAAAGACTACAGAGGAAATACCATACAATTATATCAATTGATGAAGAAAAAGAATTTGACAAAATCTGACACCCATTCATAATAAAAACTCTCAGCAAAACAGGAATGGAGAAGAAACTTCCAGAACTTGAGGAAGAATATCTACGAAAATATACAGCTAACATCATAGCTAATAGTGAGAAATTAGATGCTTTCCCACTAAGATAAGGAACCAAGCAAGGATGACTCCTTACCATTCCAATTTAAGATTGTACTGGAAGTCCTGGCTGGTGCCAAAAGACAAGAAAAAGAAATAAAAGGTAGATAAATTGAGAAGGAAGAAATAAAACTGCCATTGTTTAGATAGCATGATTGTCTATGCAGAAAGTTCCAAACAATAGAGAGAAAACCTCCTGGAAATAAGAATCAAGTATAAAAAGTCATGGGATAAAAAGTTATTATACAAAAGTCAATTGCTTTCCTATATATCAACAATGGACAATGGGAATTTGAAAATTAAAAAATAACATCATTTAAAATAGCACCCAACAATGAAATAGTTATAAATAGTTATAAATCCAACAAATTATGTATGGCACCTACATGTGGAAAACTACACTAGAACAACTAGAGTAGTTAACATGTAGCCAATATTGGGTCTTCTAATCTATGAACTCTTCTTCAACTCATTCGTGATAATTTTCAAGACTTACTTTAAGGCTACAGTAACTAAACCAGCATGGTGGTGGAGAAAGTTTAGATGCATAGATCAATGCAACAAAATTGAGAACCCTGAAGCAGATGCACATACAAACTGACAATGGAGCAAGGGCAACTTAATGGTGAAAGGATATTCTTTTCTTCAAATGGTGCTGAGAAAACTGGGTATCTATATGCAAAAAAACAAACCTCCAAACAGACCTTGCAACTTTCACAAAAATTAACTCAAAATCATAGACCTAAATGTAAAATGAAAAACTCTTAATATGCTGGAAGAAAAAACTATACAAAATCTAAGTGACCTTGAGTTTGGCAATAAACTTTTAGCTACAACACCAAAGGCACAATCCAATAAAGAAAAGTGATTAGTTGTATTTTATTAAAATTAAAAACTTCTCTGTGAAAGACTTTGTGAAGAGAATAAAAAGTCAAGAGACAGGGAGAAAATATTTCCTAAACAACTATCTGACAAATGATTTTGTCCAAAATGTATAAAGAATTCTTAAAATTCAACCATAACAAACAAACCAATTAAAAAATGAACAAAAAAGATGGTGGAGTAGGAGATCCCAGCCTCTGTCCCCCCTGCAAGAAACAACAATTAGCTAGCCCCAAACAAATATACCTCTTCAAGAGCTCTGGGGTCCAATGAAGAAGATGTAGCAACACATTGGAGAAAAACTCCAGTAACAACTGCACAAAAAGAGTAGGAAGAATAGTTCCTCTTTGACTGCATCACCCCCTGTCCCAGTCCAGCACTGCTCAGAGCCGAGAGGGAATCCCAGGCCCACGAGTTCCCCTTGCAGGGAAAAGGAGAGCAGGGTGAGCGACCAGCTTCCCCAGCCTCTTGAGGAAGACTCACTTGGTTTCACCTCACCCAGATCACTGGGGAGATCAGCAAAGCGGAGATGTCTGCATCTAGCTAGGAAAAAAGAAGGCAGGGGATACCACTATAAGCCACACAGCAAAGGTGTCTGTGGTTCCTGGTGTCCTGCTTTGCAGAGCAGCCCAGGAGCCTTCATTGCTGAGGACCTGAGTAGTCCTCCAGACTCTGTGACTACCACAGTTTTCACCACTGAGGACTCTGAGTGTTCACCATCATGGACCACAGTGGCCTACTACACAGAGGACCAAGCAACTTTTGTGGCTGAGGAAAACAACAGCCAGCACAGCCACTGTGGACCCCCTGAGGCCCTGCAGGTTTTCCTCTCCACATACTGCTGCTGCCTGAGTCCCTCCCCGTCTGTAGCCATGTGTGTGCACACCATCAGCTCTGCCCCAGCTACTGCATGTGCATTTGGCCCCAGCCCCTGTCGCTGGTCCTGGCACAGCAGCCAGACTCCGCAGCCAAGTGTGTGACAGCAATGACCCTGGCCACCACTGCCGCCTGCCCTGGTCTCCTGCTGCTGGACCCGGAGGTATTGCTGTACCCCAACAGCCCTTACAGCAACCGTGGACCCCCACAGCTCTCACCAACAAAGATCATGCAGCTGCCAACCTTGCAGAGCCCATGAGGTGTTGCATGCTCCCACCCCCTATCTGGAGTTATTATATGCCCCTACATCTGGCACCCTGAGTCACAAGACCTGGGGCCATAGCATGCTCCAGTGTGCCCCCACCAGGGGTGGAGGGCTTTCCTTATTGATGTCAGTCCATAAAGTCTGGAAGAGATGACTGCTTGTTCAAATGGAAACAATCAACAAAATGAAAAGGCAACCTACAGAATGGGAGAAAATATTTACAAACCATATATCTGATAATATCCAAAATACATAAGGAGCTCATACAATACAATAGCAAAAAAACAAACCACCCAATTAAATAATAGGCAAAAGACCTGAATAGATATTTTTCCAAAAAAGATGTATAAATTGCCAATAGGTGCATGAAAAGATGCTCAACATCACTAATCATCAGGAGAATGCAGATATAAACCACAATAAGATATCACCTTACATCTGTTAGAAGGGTTGTTATTAGAAAAACAAGTGTTAAAAGTGTTGAGACTGGGCCTAGCCCCTTGGCTCAGTGGTTAAGTTCGTGCACTCTGCTTTGGCGGCCAAGGGTTTCACTGGTTTGAAACCTGGGCACCGACATTGCACTGCTCGTCAGGTCATGCTGAGGTGGTGTCCCACATAGCAGAATTAGAAGGACCTACAACTAGAATATACAACTATGTACTGGGGGGCTTTGGGGAGAAGAAGAAAAAAAAAGAAGATTGGCAACAGATGTTAGCTCAAGTGCTAATCTTTAGAAAAAAGTCTTAGAAGAGATGTGGAGAAAAGGGAACCTCTGTTTACTGCTGGTGGGAATATACATTTGTGCAGCAGCTATGGAAAACAGTATAGCACTTCTTCAAAAATGAAAACTAGAAATACAATATGATCCAGCAGTCCCACTTTTGGGTATATACCTGATGGAAATAAACTCACTATCTTGAAGAAAAATCTACACCCCCACGTTCATTGTAGCATTGTTTACAATAGCCAAGATGCGGACACAACTTAAGTGTCTGTTGATGGATAAATGAATGAAGAACGTGTGATACACACACACACACACACACACACACACAGAGGAATATTATTCAGCCATTCAAAAGAAGAAAATCCTGTCATTTGCAACAATATGGATGAACCGGGAGGACATTATTCTAAGTGAAATAAGCTAGTCATAGAAAGACAAATATTGCATGATGTCGCATAGATGTGGAATCTAAAAAACACAAAGTCAAACTCATAATAACAGATAGTAGAATGGTGGTTATCAGAGGCCGGGGGGTGGGGGAAAAGGAAAAATATTGATCAAAGTGTACAAACCTTTAGTTATAGGATGAATACATTCTAGAGATACAACGTATAGCATGGTGACTATAGTTAATGATAGTGCTTTGTATACTGGAAATTTGCTTAAACAACTGATCTCAGTTCTCACCACACACAGACAAAGGTAATTACGTGAGGTGATAGATATGTTAAGTAATTTGATTGTGAAAATCATTTCACAATATATACATATGTCAAAACATCACATTGAACACCTTAAATATATTCAATTTTTATTTGTCAATTATACCTCAGTAAAGCTGGAAAAATTCAACTTAAAATACTCAGGTTATAAAAGTAAAAAATAAGAATAAAAATAAAACATGGGAAAAAAATCTAAGCAGAGAATTCACCGTAGAACATGTAGATATGGCTAGTACATGTATAAAAAGATGCTCAAAATCGTTTGTGATTATCATCTCACAAATTACAACTATGAGGTAGTGCTACACACCTATCACAAGGGCTAAAATCCAAAACACTGACAACACCAAATGCTGGGGAGGATGCAGAACAACAGGACATCGTATTCGCTGCTGGTAGAAATGCAAAATGGTACAGCCACTCTTGAAGGCAGTTTAACAGTTTCCTACAAAGCCTGAAATAGTCTTATGATTCAGCAGTTCATTCAACTGGTTTGAAAACTTATGCCCACACAAAAAACAGGCACACAAATGTTTATAGCAGCTTTATTTATAATTACTAAACACTGGGAAAAACTAAGCTGTGCTTCAATAAATGAATAGATACACAAACTTTAGTACATCCATACAATGGAATATTATTCAATAATAAAAAAGAAATGAGTCATCAAGCTGTGAAAAGCATGAATGAATCTTTAATGCATACTGCTAATTGATATAAGGCAGTCTCAAAAAGCTAGATACTGCTTGATTCTAAATTTGTGATGTTCTGGAAAAGGCAAACTATAGAAACAGTAAAAAGGTGAATAGTTGACAGAGGTTAGGTCAGGGAGAGTTAATACGTGAATCAAGGAAACTTTTAGGCTCTGAAACCATTCTGTGTCATGGTAGCTACTTGACACTAAGCGTTTGTCAAAAACCATACATCTTTATAACACAAAGATTAAACTTTAATATATTAAAAGAATAAGTCTTGAGGAGATCAGCAGAATCCAGGAGGGAATGCAGAACATGAGAAAACAATTTGTACTGCAAATTCGTGAAACAACCTCACTGAAAGGGATGTGGAAAAGGCCATGAATTCTGATACCCTTCTCCAGTAACAGGAGGTAGGACTCCTTGGAGAAAAGGCCGATCCTCACAGTGGGGCAGGAAATAGACAAGAAGGGCTGGGACATCTTGAAGTGCCAGGAAGTAAGGAAGTGCTCCAGTAAAACCCCTGCAATGATGGGAGTATGTCAAAGGGACACAGGAGCCAACTGAGAGCTCCCAACTGTCAAAGCTGGAACAATACAGGAAAATAAACTTGTGTTCTGTTATAACCCCAAGTATAAAATACATGTCCATGAGACCATACTGATATAAATGAATGCTTGAATAAATAACTAAGTGCAGGACAAGGGACAAATCTTCCATGCAGAAAAAGTTCCAAATAACTTACATAGTATACCTTATGAGCATAATTCCCAACTCCTTAAGTGTGGAGTGCAAATAACTTACATAGTATACCTTATGAGCATAATTCCCAACTCCTTAAGTGTGGAGTGCACATAATAACTTTTCAGAGTGCAGTACAGGAAGAGGAGAATAAGAGTCACTTTATAGTGGAGAAATCTGCCGTGACCTCACTCAGGGGATCAAGGTCAACATCAACAGTGAAAGTGAAGTTGATAGTATGTACCTTGGTATGACGTGATGCAAATGGTTCTTTACCTCTGTGGTCTTTCTCACCAAAACTCATAAGGCAAGTCTAATCATGAGAAAATCATCAGATGAATCCTAATTGAGGAACCTTCTACAAAATACCTGACATGACCCCTCCAAACTGTCAAGGTTATCGAAAACAAAGAAAATCAAAGAAACTGTCACAGCTAAGAGGAGCTTAGGGAGACAAGACAAACAAATGTAAAATGATATTCAGGATTGAATCCAGGAACAGAAGAAGGACATTTGGTAAAAACAAAGCAATCTGAATAAAGTATGGACTTTGTTTAATAATTCATCCATATTGGTTCATTCATTGTAACAAATATACTAGACTAATGCAATATGTCAATAATAGGGAAAACTAGGTGTAGGGTATATGGGATCGCTGCACTATTGTTGCAATATTTCCGTAAATCCAAAACAAAGGGATAAACTTCATTAAAAATAGGAGATGGGGCCGGCCCAGTGGCACAGCGGTTAAGTTCACACGTTCTGCTTCTTGGCAGCCCGGGGTGCACCGGTTTGGATCCTGGGTGCGGACATGGCACCACTTGGCAAAAGCCATGCTGTGGTAGGCGTCTCACGTATAAAGTAGAGGAAGATGTGCATGGACGTTAGCTCAGGGCCAGTCTTCCTCTGAAAAAATAGGAGGATTGGCAGTAGTTAGCTCAGGGCTAATCTGCCCCCCCACCAAAAAAATAAAATAAAATAAAAATAGGAGGAAATACAATCTTCCCCTTTCTCCTTCAGATGAGGAAAGCCCATGGAGGACGATGCGTCTTGCCTATGGTCACAGAGTTAGCTAGAACTCCCAGTCAGTGTCTTTTTATTTTGTCACTTTGTTGCTCCCTTTCAATTTACTATCATTTCATGTCCTCTCCTCTCTCAAACATATACAAGGTAGATAAATACAGCTATGTCTAGAATGGGCCATGTAAAGAACAGTTACACCAGATACCACAAGGACTCTGCTTTCAGAGGTCACATTTGGGTGTTTTTTTCTCCACTTTTATGTTGTTCCCTGTAGCTCCTTCCAGTATCTTCCTCTCCTGCAGACTCCTACCCAGATGTTGCTACCCTCTAAGCCTAAGAGTCAAGGGTTTATGCACAATTTAATAAGATTCAACAAGATGAAAGTCTTTAAGGTCAGTTATATCTTTGTCTTTTGCATAGTTAAATGGCAATATTATTGCATAATAAAAATCAAAGTAATGTATTTTAAAGTATATGACAAGCGGTAGCTTTGCCGTTGGTATGGAAACCCTCATTCCTCTTAGGGAGGAGCCTCAACATCATCTCCATGGGAATGTCATATTTGCATCCTGCATTCTTCAGTTCATGCTGCCTGAAAAGACAAAGGACACGGTTTGCAATAAACTGCCCGTTAGAGCACATCTTATGAAAACCGCAAAGGTTTTCTGGCATACATTTTTTGGTTCATTATTGATCATGAAGGAGATGTTGAAAACTGGTGGGAAAATGGAAATTATCATCTCTGTTACAATGTTCTGAAAAACCTAAAATGAGCCTTTTGGTTATGTGTTATTATAAATATAAACAAACTTAGCTAGACGTAAGGAACCGCTTAGCTGACACGTCCCAAGCTGGGATCTTAAAATTTCTTTTGCCTTCAATTAAGACATACTCAGTCTGAAACCTGTGTGTAATTATGTCTTCTTATGTTTTGAAGGGTTCTGTAAATTTGGACTTTTCAGTTTGAGATCTAACTGATAATTTCTGAAACTGCACTTTAAATTAAGAAGTCTACATTTTTTTCTATATAGTTAACTTTTATTTATAAAAAGAAAAATACATTACTTGAGTTCTGGCAAAAACTCTTAACATTGTATGCTGTAAGCAACTTAACAAGATCTCTTGTCCCAGACCGGCTCTGGGTGGGATGGTCCTTTATTCTATCTGGGTCAGTCAGTCTTTTCTTCACTCATTTCTTGAAATCATTCTTCCTGTCTCCCATCTTGGCGTTTTCTGCTTCATTCTTCATCCTTCAGCCAGAGAGAACATTTTAAAATGAACCTAATTATGCCACTTCCATTTGTAAAACCCTTCAATGGCTTTCCAATGCCCACAGGCTGAAGTCCAGTCTTGTTACCGTAACCTGCTACTGGAACGCTGAGGGGCTCACCTTGTCAGTTTCCTCTCTAGCACACCTCTCTGTGTATTATGCCAGGAAAACATAAGAAACTTGGATAACACAAATATAGCAGAATAAGGGAGATTGAGAGTCAAGAGGAGAGGAAATACTGCTTGGAACTTCCAAGCAAAGACTTGGAAGGCAGATAGAGAGTTAGCCATAGGGATTATAGGGAAGCACATTCCAGCCAAGGTCCTAAGTCTTAAGGTGAGAAAGTGCCTGGGATATCCGAGTAACAGCAGGAAGACCAGTGTGGCTGGTGTAGAGTGGGCACTGGAAGCGTAGGATGAGATGAAGTCAGAGTTAATAGAGGTCACAAGCATGAGGGTCTTGAGCCAATTGGAGATCCTGTTTCTAGCGATGCTGAAGCCAAGCCATACCTTGAATATTAGGATAAAATTCATTTTTTAGAGGTAAATTTCCATCACTTGCAAACTAGCATTCCCACTACTGTACCTCTCAATGCTCTCAGGGCATCCTCTAATTTTCCATTTTGGTAAATATCATACTGGAGGCAGTCACTGTTTGCAAACACATCACCTGGCTTCAGCAATTATCAACTTGTAGCCAATCTTGTTTAATCCATTGCCCTACTCACTTCCCGTTTCCTCCAACCATTTTAAGGAGATCATAGACATCATATAATTTCATCTGTATCTTAGTGTGTCTTCAAAAGATTACAACTCTTTTAAGAACCATAACTACTACATCTTAGTACACCTGAAATAAGAATAGTAATTTTAATAGGGTGGAAATTTAATAGACTGACAATTTTAAGGCTGGCAAGAAGACTGCATCGCTACTCCTTTGCTGCTTAAGCTGCTAAGTCATGAATATTTTCCATTTCTTCCGATTTCTTTCTGTGCTAAGATCATCTGGTATTATTGATTTCTAGCTTCACTAGAATTATAAAGAAAGGAAACTTGGTGCTATTGATTTAAAGAAGGTGGAAGACTACAAGGTAATTCTAATTAGGTAATTTAACATCCTCTGTATGAAGTAGCAGCTACTACTTTAGAGATGTCACAATGTTTGCACTAATCCAAGCCGAAGTGGTTGGCCTGAAAAATAATGTAGGCTGTATTCTTTGTAATATTTCCTGCTACTTCATATGGTCCTTAATGCTTGAATCATCAGGGAACTTGTAATGAGTAATGCTTTATAAATTGCTCTGGGAGAATTACTACCTTGACACAAACAAAAATAGAAAGTCAATTATTAAAATCCACCAAAAGCTTCCCACTGACTACAAGAATAACTTAATAAACATGTAAAATTTGATAACAAGGCCAGTCCCCTGTCATGTAATTCTTCACTCAAGCTGAAGAGGATGGTTCATTTATCTTTGTATGCCTAGATATAACTCAGTGTATCGTAAATGCTCAATAAATTTTGAAGGAAAGGGAATAAATGAGTTAGTTAAAAGCTTATCAATTTAAGCTATCTCCTGAATCACAATCATAGGTCTGGGGGATTGTGTTTACTAAAATAGCTTTCTCAGGATAATTGTCGTACGTAACTGGGCAATAACTTTTCTCCTCAATCCTCAAGGAGCGCATTCCAACACCACAGCTGGCACAGCTGGGACTTGGTAACAGGCCCGACAATGTGTGAGTCTTCTTGGCTGTCTGCTTTCCCCTCCGGAGGATGAGGCCAGCTTCATGCTGTTCTCAGAGACACAAAACGTTCTGTGCATTGAAGGCTGGTGGTGTAACTCGACCCCAGGGGTAGGTACCACAATGAACTCCTACTGAGACATTGAAGGCCTCTATCATGAGGGTACTTATTGAAAAATTTCTTCAGAAAATTCTTATCCTTGTTCTTCTGCAAGTAGTGGTCTTAATCAACCTTGTTATTATCATTATCCCTTCCTCTAAAGGGAAAAAAATAACTAAATTTAAATTTCTCTCTTAAGATAAAAGTATTTAAACCAAGGAATAACATGTTTTTCAGTAAAAGTTATGCTTTGGAGGGCCACAAACTATGGCAACACGTAAGATTCTTTCTGCCCCTTCAAGAGCCAACTTTACCCTCTTCATGGACAATCTCATCCCCATTCAGAATGCGTATTCTCTAAGAAATATGTCTTTCTTCTTGGGCTTCTTCAATATTTTCTTTCCCTTAGGCTTTTACAAAATATTTTATTTTTTTATTTTCAGCTGTGGAAAAAAAACACATAACATAAAATTTACCATCTGACCATATTTTAGTGTACAGTTAAATAATGTTAATGAAGTTTTGCATTATCCTTGGGCAGAAGTCATGCCAATCTTCTTTGTATCTTTCCGGTTTTACCATATCTGCTCATGCAGTGTGCACATTGCCTTTGATTGTCAGTAATTTGAATGTTATGCCTGAGTATGTTTGTGTGTGTGTGTCTGTGTATTTGACATTCATTAAGTAGAATGAATGTCAAGTAGGATATTCTATGAGATTCTGGGACTGTAGTTTCTGTCTCTCAGTAATTTTGGAAAATTCTTGGGCTCAATTTTTTGGAATAGTTCTGTCCTTTTTCTCTCTTTATCTGCTCATTCCAATTATACTTATACTACTTTATTTGCTAAATTCTCACAACTGTTAAATGCTCTGTTCTTGGGAGTTTTCTCATTCTTTTTTTCTCTTTGCGTTTCAGTTTGAGTTATTTCTATTGATTTGTCTTTAACTTGACTTATTCTTTCCTTGGCTCTACTGATGAGCCCATCAAAGACATTCTTCTCTTCTATTACTATGCTTTTGATTTCTACCATTTTCAATTGATTCTTTCTTACAGTTTCTATCTCTTTGGTGAAATTTCCTACCTGATCTTACATATTGTTTACTTTTCCGTTAAAGAAAAACTTATCAACCTCAGCACTGTTGATATTCTGGACTTTATGATTTTTTGCTGCCATGGGCTGTCCTGTGCATTGTAGAACATTTAGCAGCATCTCTGGCCTCTACCCTCTAGACGCCAGTAGAAATGCCAAGTCGAGACAATCAAGCTGTCTCCAGACATGATCAGATGTCCCCTTGTGGGGACAGCGCCTCCCCTCCCTAGTTGAGAATCACTGCATTAGAACCTTTAACGTAACAACCATAGTTATTTCCATTCCCTGCCCCATAGTCACGTTATTTGCATCCTGAGTGCCACTCTGATGATTGTGTTGTCTAGGCAGACTGTGTTTTTCTTGCCTTTTCATATGCTGTATAATTGATCATTGAAAACCACACACATGGTATAAAACATAGGATATTGAGGTAAATAGTTTTATGCTTGAAAATGAGTATGCTTTTCTTTCTGTTAGGGCTTAATGTAGCTGTGTATTCATGTTCATCTTATCAGGAGATGGGTTGTTTTTTAAGTTTGTTTTTGCACCTGAGACTTTAAATTCGTCTAGTGAGAACCTCTTCTCTTACCTTTGTTCTTCCTTTTTTGGGGCTCCCTAGAGTCTGTCTCCTGCAGCACCCCTACGTTTACTCCACTACCAGTTTTACTCAGGGCTAGTTAGCATTTGTGGCAGTGGGGAGAGGGCGAAGGAGCTCCCAGTTTAGTCTCAGTATTGGGCATTGTGGAGGGGTGCTCCTGCTCTTCCTCAAGGGTTTGTGCTGGGTCTAACATGCATTTCTGCACCTCCCGCAGGGGCAGAGCTTATTGTCTACCCCTCTTGTCCCCAGATGTAGTTCCTTCCACCAGCACTCTCAGGATGTGGTTTTCATGCCCTACCCCTGAAGATTAATGATTTTGTTCCTTAGAGGTACAGGAGATAGTCTGGGTGACTTTCAGTGATGACCCCTTTCCTCTCCCGAGCTGCAACAGGATTCTATCACCCTACCCATTTGGATGAGCTTCTCACTGCAAATTAATCTTTTCTCCCATAGAGGATATGAGTCAGGGAGAAGTTTTGGAGTGACTAATATTTCTTCCCACAGCCTGCACCGTGAAGGAGCTTTCTTAGAATTCCCCCTAATCCTTTTTGTGCGTGTTGGTAGGGTTCCTGGAGGGGGAGCCTCCAGAAGGGTGCAAGTTCCCTATGTATGAGACCTCCAGGCCCTTCACACTCTCACTCTAGTTCACAGTCCTTGGAAAACTGTAGCTGAGGATTCTCCTGGGCTGTCCAGTGTTTGGTGGCACTCACTCCAGGACACAAATGTTCAGGTCCTGTTCCTCTCTGCAAATGTGTGCACTTCCCTAGATTTCCAGTTAGCTGTTTCCCCTAAGATATCAGTTCTCTGATTGGTTCAAGAAAAGTCATTGACTTGCGGTTTTCCAGGATATTTTTTCTTGTAAGCATGGGCTTGACATCCTTTCTATCTGCATCCCCAAGGTGAACCTGAAAGGCTAATCATTACTTTTGAAGGATATTTCCAATGGACATTGAACTCTGGGTTGACAGATTTTTTTTTTTCTTTCAGTACTTTAAGTTTTTTTTTTCATTGTCTTCTGGCTTGCAGTACTTTAGATGAAAATCTGGTCATGATTTTCTTATCTCCGTTCCTCTGTATATAATGTTTTATTCTTTCTGGCTTCTTTTATAATTTCCTTTTTATTACTGGATTTCAGGAATTTGTTTATGATATCCTGTGGTTTTATCTAGTTGTGCCTGAGGTTCACTGAGCTTCCTGGATCATCTGATTTGGAAAGTCTGTGGCTATTATTTTTTCAAATGATTTTTCTGCTCCAATCTCCCTCTCCCTTTTCCCACTCATATTCTATTTATATATGTTATACTTAATATCATCTCATGGTTCACAGAGGCTTTGACCATTCATTGTCCTCCTTTTCTGTTTCTTTGTGTTTCTATTTGAAGAAACCGTCTTCAAGTTCGCTGATCTGTGAAATGTTCATTTTAGGTATTATATCCTTTAGCTCTAGAATTAGCGTTTGGCTGGGTTTTTTTATGTCTTCCATCTTTCCTATTTATATTCATGGTTCTCTTTAAATCTTTAAACATAATTTTAATAGCTGCTTAACGCTCTCATCTGCTAATTCTATCATGTCTGCCATTTTTTTTCCCACTCTGTTGAGTTATTTTTCTCCTGTTTATGGGTTACATGAACCTGCTTTGCATGGATAATGATTTTCCATTGTATGTTGGACATTGTACATTCTAGCATTTCAATTCTTTAATGTTTGAATTTTTTTCTTGCAGGTGTTAATTTATTGAAAATCAACTTGTAAGTTCCAAGACTTTGGTTTCTTTCTTTTCTTTTTTTTTTTTTGCTGGGGAAGATTATCCCTGAGCTAACATCTGTGCCAATGTTCCTCCACTTTATATATGGGTTGCTGCCACAGAGCATGGCTGACAAGTGGTGTAGGTCCCCGCCTGGGATCTGAACCCGCAAACCTGGACCACCGAAGCGAAGCATGCCGAACTGAACCACCTCACCACGTAGCCGCCCCCCAAAGCTTTTTGTTTTTAATTTAATTGCTTCTGAGTAGCCTTTAGCCCAGGGCTGGATTAACCTTACTCCTAGGATGTGAACTTTCTGGCTTCTCTCATGAATCACCAGTATTTTCAACAAGACTTCTCCATCTAGCTGCTTGGAACTTGAACATCTTCTTGTACAAATTTTAACAGCTTTTCAGCTCATGGCTCCCCAGTAGTTGTCCTTTCTTTGGTACTGTTTTGTTTGGATTCAGACCTGTACATCATAGCTGAATAGTAAAGGAGACTCTTATGCACAATTTTAAAGCCTATTACAAATTCCAGCTCCCTCAGTAACTCCAAACTCTGATCTGTCCTTTCAGCTCAGAAAAGTTGCTGAGTTCTGTTCAGGCTCCACCTCCCTGTGCTGCCCTCTGGGAAGTGCCTCAGGCGCGGCCGAGGTGAATATGACTGTCACACCATTCCTTTTCCTTCAGCTATTGCAGTCCTGTGCCGCCTGTTAGCTAATGTCTGAAAACAGTTATTTCACGTATTTTGTGTAGTTTTCTGGGTGTTTATGGTGGAAATACCTGCCTGCTAAAATTTACCCAACAACAGCCATACAAAGAGTGTTTGATTGCCTAAGGTACTGCATCTGTTTGCCTGACTTGCTGCTTCCTACTGCCTGCATGCTTATTCATATGAAGACGAATCTATTAATTATGAAAGGGTCAATCTAGGCTTCAGATCACAACTTGCAGAAACTCAATACCAGGAAGATTTTGTCAGTTATATGCCTACTGTTCGCTTTCTTTGTTCACTTGTTATGCTGTCTTTCTATGACTTTCAGTTACCATCACAGTTTTCTTTTCTTTTCTTGGTGAGGATGATTGGCCCTGAGCCAACATCTGTTGCCAATCTTACTCTATTTTGCATGTGAGACACTGCCACAGCATAGCTTGATGAGCAGTGTGTTGGTCCGTGCCTGGGATCTGAACCCGCAAACCCTGGATCACCAAAGTGGAGCACACAAATTTAACCACTACACCACTGGCCTGGCCCTAACACAGTTTTCTCTTATGAACCTAGAGGAGGTAGTAATACTTGTGATAACTTTCTATTTTCCTCTACACATCTGTATTGACTTTCCTGAAAACACCTTTGGATCTCCCTCTTAGTGCACAAAATTCCTCAGAACTTTTTGTTTTGTTTCTCAGACCGTTTCCTCTTATTAGAAGCCCGACAACGTGTAAGTTCAGCTGATTAATTTTGCAGAGCAGTGGAGCACAGGAGTGGCTCTTCTGAATCAAATTGAGAATTTTTAGAGTGGGGCAAATATACAAAGTACACTGGGCACTCAAAAAAAATAAAGCCTGAACAAAATAGTTTGATGAGCAAGGAAAAGCCATTACACAGTGAGCGTGGCACATTGACAATACTCAAGAAATATTTAAGTGATGCAAAGAAGGAAGGAACTGATGCATGTGGTGCAGAGAGCTAAATATGGATGAGAAGCTCAGTGAAGACAACCAAAGGGAGCAGATGTTTAAATAGGTAAAGAAGAGATGGTCTAATTCTAGAGATAAGGAGCCAATACTCATAGTAATGGCACTGCTGACACTAGTTCATACTAATATAGTGCTTAAGGTATAAGTAGCTACAAATTTTTACTGTATTTTACAAAAAATACAGTTAAGTGCTACAAATTCTTTCACATATTGAACGTCAAGATATTTACTAATTGCTGTTATATATACATACACTTATTTGATGTTTTAAGTCATAAGTTTGATTTTATTATCATTATCCTCATTTTATAAATGAAATTACTGTCACAGAGAAAGCTGACACTTCAGTAATTCACCTAAAGTCACTTACAACTAGTAAGAGGTGCAACTGAGGATCGCATAGATGCAGGCCACACAGAGGTCCACATTTCTAACCACTGTGCTCCATTGAATTCCAGCAGCTGGAGTTCGTTCCTGTAAATGACCAAAACTCTGAAGGCTTCTGGAAAGGGTGGTTTAGATACCATAGTTGCTTCTTTCATTCTTCTGTTTATAGTTCTCTCTGCCTCCTTCGGCCAGTGTCTCATCAGCTGGGGTAGATAGCTGTCTCGCTTTGCTTTACTGGGATTTTGCAGCTGAATTGTATCAGCCCCTTTACATGTAGTTTTACTTAAAACGGGTAAATTCTGATAGAACCCTGGGAACAAATCAACAATTAACCACTTTATTAATACAACATATGTCAAATTCAGTTAAAAAATAAATGCAAAAGCTCAATAAAATGCAAAAAAATTTTTAGGGTACATCGAGTATGAAGTCTCCTTTTCCATAAAGAAATTAACCTCATTAGACTCCATGTTTGAAGAATAGTTGAACAATGATAAGAAACCTTACATTTTAGCTACCCTTCAACAGCTGTCTAGGAAAAACTTTTCCCCAATTTTTTATTTAACAAATTTCAATTAAACACAACATAATTATGACTGCTGAGGTAAAAGTTTCCCCTAACAGATGTCAAATGATTTTTGTAAGACAATTCTGTAATTCATCAGTCTGTCGTAACATTTCCACAAAGAAAACCTGGGCACACTTTCAAGTTTGTTCCTGTTGTCAAGAGCTTTTATTCTTGCTCCTGTTTATGCTATTTTTTTCTGCCCTTTTGTCTCTTGGGTTCAATTGTGGTTTTGTTTCATTAGAATTTTCAATGAAAATGAACAAAAATTATATGGCTAAAATACATTTTCTTAACTGCAATTTATGCTTTAAAATTTTATATTTATGATAATTGAGAAATTTTAAATAATATGCAACTGTATGTTCTGTATAACCTGCAGTTAAAATAAATATAGATTTTAAATACAGATACAGGAATGTAAATCACTCGTAATACAAAACAAACCAAAATATATAATGCAAAATTAAACGAAGTTTAACGGAGAAATGGACATTTAAGATAAATGTAAGCATCATTCATTTCTCATGAATGAGATGTATCAATATGAATTCATATGTTATTTTAGAGAACTTAGTTATAATGTGTCAAAAAAAGTTTGAATTTCTGCTTTAATACTTGTCTCATTATTGCTATTTTTATTTCCTGTTTACAATGTAATATATGTTTATTGCAAAAGTGGAAAGAGTTGACCACAAAAAATTGGTCATATTACCAGACCCAGATAATTACTCCTAATATTGTGTGACTATCTTTCTTATCTCTTTCTTCTTTATGTGAGTTTTTCATTGTGAAGAATTTCAAACATGTGCTAAAGTAGGAGGAAGAATGTAATGAACACCCATGTCCCCATTGTCTAGCTTTAGTAGTTTCAACCCTGCTATTTTCTCCACTTGTCTCCCCCAAATCCAACTGATATGGTATTGTTTCATTCATGAATGATTCAGTGTCTATTTTTAAGAGTGAAGTTTTTTTCATTTTTATTTAATTTAATATTAAATTGTGTAAAACATTTATATATGACCAGAATTTTAACCCTAATTCTTTTATTATGGTTATAACCAGACTATTATTTTAACCATAAAAGAATGCACATTCTGAAAAACTTCTCTTTCACCCAAATTTTATGCATTTCTCCTTCCATTCCCATTATAGAACTATTTTCATTAGTCTATGATTTATTCTTCCATTCTTGTTGGAAAACATTGGTAAATCCATATCTAGGTTTCTGTCTTCTTCTTTGTTAAATAAAAGACACTATGTCACAAGGCTGGCCCGGTCGCTTAGCGGTGAAGTGCACACATTCCGCTTTGGTGGCCCAGGGGTTCGCTGGTTAGGATCCCAGGTATGGACATGGCACTGCTTGGCAAGCTATGCTGTGGCAGGCATCCCACATATAAAGTAGAGGAAGATGGGCACAGATGTTAGCTCAGGGCCAGCCTTCCTCAGCAAAAAGAAGAGGATTGGCAGCAGATGTTAGCTCAGGGCTAATCTTTGTAAAAAAAAATAAAAATAAATAAAAGACGCTATGTCAGTCATTGTTCTTTACTTATCTTTTTGTGTTTGTTTGCTTATTTTAAAAAGTGTATCCTGGACACTCCTTTTCAGTAATGCATAGAGATTTCCTTCATTTCTGTTATTTTTGTTTGTTTTTTCCCTTTTTTTTTGCTGAGGAAGATTAGCCCTGAGCTAACATCTGTTTCCAATCTTCCTCTCTTTTTTTGTCTTTTGCAGGCAGGAAGATTTACCCTGAGCTAACATCTGTGCCAATCTGCCTCCACTTTATATGTAGGTCACCGTTACAGCATGGCTGACAAGTAGTGTAAGTCTCCGCCTGGGATCTGAACCTGTGAACCTGGGCTGGCAAGGCAGTGTGCCAAACTTAACCATTATATCAAAGGGTCAGCCCTACTTTTATTCCTTTTTTACAGTTGCGTAATATCCCATCATTTTGATTTATGTTATTCAACTAATTCCCCTTGACGGGTATTTGATTTGTTTCCAGTGTTTTGCCTCCACTTGTAGAGCTTCATAGAAGAAACTATGCATACATTAACTTCTATATTTGCTAGTTTGCTTTTGAAATAGATGCCCAGAAGTGGAATTCTCAATTAGAATGTGATTTAAATGAAATTTTGCTAGATAGTGCCAAACTCTCTTCTTCGCAGTTACCATTTTGTGTGAGAGTACCTGTTTTTCTATAGGCTTACCACCAGATTATGTTGTCAGGCATTTTGATTTTAGTCAACTTGACATGAGAAAAGTAACTGAACATATTTTTTTCCTCAAGATTTATCAAACTTTAATGTATATATAAAAAGCTTCACAAACTATCAGTGCCAAAGGACAATGATTTTTCACAAAGTGAGCATATATGTATAATCAGTTACTAAGTGCTTAGTTTAAGAACAAGTCTAGCTTCTCAGAAGCCCTCACTCAGGAGCTTCACCTACCTGGAAGTAACCATTATGTTGATTTCTGAAACCCTGAATTTAGTTTGCCGGTTTTTACACCATTACATGTTGAATAATACAGAAAACACTCTTTAACTACAGCTTTTCTTCTCTTTTTTTCTGCTAACTTTTGTCTTTGTGGCAATTCATCTTTGCAGTCTCATGTAATAATACTTTGTTCACCCTCATTTCTGTGTAGCTGCCCATTGTGTAAAAGAATCATAATTTATGTATTCCATATTAGATAACACTAGAACGTGTCTAGATTTTTCCTATCATAAATATATAACACCTTCAATAACTAAAAACAAAATTATAGAAGTGAAAATTTTCTTAAAACTGATCTATAGAATGCAACCAATCCAATAAAAATCTCAGGAACTTTTTTCTGTAGAAATTTATAAGCTAGTTTAAAAATACATGGACATTCCCAAAGATCAAAATAGCTAAGAAAATCTTGAAAACACAGAAACTTATCATATCACATATTTAAAAAAATGAGTTGTGGTAAGAAAACAACACAATTTGCCATTTTAATCATTTTAAGTGTGCATTCAATAGTAAATGTATTCATATTGTTGTGAAACATATCTCCAGAACTTTTCATGTTGCAAATCTGAAACTCTATACCCAATAAGCAACTCCCCTTTCCTCCCTCCACAGAGCCCCTGGAACTACCATTCTATTTTATGTTTCTGTGACTTTGACTGCTTTAGATACCTCATATAAGTGGAATCACAGTATTTGTCTTTTGGTGACTGGTTGATTTCACTTAGCAAATGGCCTTAAGTTTCATCCATGTAGTAGCATGTGACAGGATTTTCTTCCTTTTTAAGGCTGAATGATATTCCACTGTTTCTATGTAATGTATGTTTTTTGCCCTTCATCCATTTGTGGACATGTAAGCTGCTTCTACTCTTGGATATGCTATGCTCCTATCAACATGGGTGTGCAAATGTCAAATAAAAACATAGACAAGATTGTTCATTGAAGAAATATCTAAAATAAGCAAAAAAAAAAAAATGGAAATACCTATCTGAAATCAACAAGGGAAGAATTAAATCACTTGTGATATACTAATAAAATGAATATTATACAGAAATTATTGTCAATGCACTGCTGCAGCCCCAACAAAATGAACAAATCTCAAAACAATAATTTTGAGGGAAAGAATTCAAAGATATTTACATAGAGTTCAAAAAAGGGTAAAACAAATATATGGTTATAAGTCGGGGGGTTACTTTTGAGAGGACTTTGTGATGGGGGCAAGGAGGGGGCCAAAGAGGGGTTTTGAAGCACTGGTATTCTATTTCTTGATCTTGGGATTTTGCATGGTTGTTCACTTTGTAAAAATTCATGAAGCAATTCGCTTACGATCTGTATGCTTTTCTGTATCAGTGGTAATTCAAAACAAGTTTATAAAAACTTGAAAAAAATACAAGAAAAAATTTGAATACGATGTACCTTGGGACAGAAACATGCACACGGATAGTCCCAGCAAACTGGGATTGCAGACTGTGTAGCAGAAGGAAAACTGAAGCTATGAGGGAAAGTGTCCACTCAAGTCTCCATAAGTCATAAGTGCGAGATTTCATATTTCACTCAGATCTCCCTGATGAGGCATATTTTCCCTTTGTCACATTACCTATCACACAATGAAGTCTTAATTATTATTGCAGTTTTTAAATGTTCTTCTATCAGATACTAAAGGGTCAAATTCTGGAAAGAAAAACCTCCTCCTGACAGCCAAAATTTTACCAACTTAAAAAAAAGGAGATATTTCAGCATTAAAAATTGTCTAAATATACTTTCCAAACCTTATTGCTATCAGGAAAATATTTATTTGTGATCTTGAGAGATAAAAATTATGGGATGTCAAAACAGTAGGAGAATGAAAACAAATACAATATATATTTTAAAATTTTTCTTCACAGATATGAGGACTCTAGTTAAAACAAAATACATTTTTATGAAAGATATTACTTTGGAATATATCGTTATATTTAATTGATGTTAAACTATATAAAATGATAA